>NC_136421.1:296049745-296667245 GCF_052625555.1 Lactuca saligna
GTTTTACTTCCCTGAGTAATTTAAATATTATTCAAAATTCCATAGTCGTTCTACTTTTGAAAGTAAGTAGTGAATTAAGACTATCATGAATTGATTGTAGATTGTGGATTAAGGTTAAGACATTGCAATTAAAATTGCTACAATATTCGTGAGTACTTTGAAAATAGAGATTTTAAGTATTGGATAAACCCACGCTTAGAGATTACTTCATGGATCTTGTCACGACTAATTCTAAGACGATAATATCTTCTATTCTTAAACAAAGATATATAGTTCATAGTTTACAGATCAGTTGAGCATTGGTTTACTCAAATGTATCTTGTAACTAGGTGTTATAAAGGTTGTGTGTGATTTGATATGTAAATTTTATGACTACACAGTCAATGTAATTTATTCCTTTTTCCCTAACAGGAAAAAAGATATCATTGGGCCCCTCAATGATTTGATGTTGACTATATAGTGTTGGGCGAAGCGAGGACTAATTGATGTGTTCAATTTGAAGTCTGATCAAGTATTTAAAAATCAGGAAACTAGGAAACATAACTTTGGACAATGAGAATGACTTTGATCCATGTCTCATTTCCATACAATATCTTGAAGAACGAAGGAATAGTTGATCACTTATATTAGAGTCATCAACTAATTTGAATTATAGTTCGACCATGGCTTTGGAAAGAATTCTTTGTTGTTTATTTCAAGGTCTATATTTGAAATTGTTGTTACAGACTTGTCCAAGTGGGAGACTTTTGAATTAAGGTGTCTAAGCCAATAACTAAATTGGTATATTCTTGAATTAAAAGCAAAGCCCTTTTGATTCGTCCTCAAAACTGGTAATTGATTAGAATGATAGTTAGAGATAGAGGATGATTTGTTAGTTTATTATATGAATAATAAACTAATTGGAAATTGAAATATATGATTTATTAATATTATATGACTAACATATTAATTTGGAAAATAGTAACGATGAATTGACTAATTAGAATTAATTTGTATTTAATTTTAGGATTAATTAGAATCAATCATTCAAGGACTATTTGGTTTCCCTAGGAGTTTCCTTAAAAAAGTATAAATGTCAAACCATGGTGCCTATTTTTGTACAACTTTACATGCTTTCATAGAGCCGAATTTATGCTCAAGCCCCCTATTTCCTCTAGTCTTCTTGCTACTAGGGTTTTATGTATAAGCCATTAGAGGCATCAATTCCTTTGGTGCTAGATTTCCAAGATCTAGAAGAAGGATTCTAATTTTTTTTATTTACAATAATAATCAAATGGTATGTAACCCTAATTTTATATGAATTTCGATTTTATAGCCTCTCTCCTAGGGTTTTCTTGGTATTCATAGTTAGTTGCTATCAATAGAGAAAACATAGATCATTTCTAGGTTGCATGTGAATTTAAGGGTTTAAGTGTTTTCCGCTACATGTAATTTTTGTTTATAACCTAGAAAACCCATCAATATATATATATATATATATATATATATATATATATATATATATATATATACACACACACACACACACACACACACTTATATGAAAATACAAATTAATCACTTACACATCGTTGTTCGACTGTCGGACTACTAAATACCCCTTTTCGGTATAGTGGACGACGATGTGGCTTTGGATGGAGAAAGTCGAGGTTTCACTAGGAAGAAGGGGGAAATGGAGTGAGGAAGAAGATGTAATAGAAAGGGAATGAATGAGGGAAGATGGTTATTATGTGCGCATGGTATTAACAACGACAACTATTAGTGGCGACGGTTCTCCTTTAGCGGTGACAAACGGAGTAATAGCGGCGACACCTTTGAAGTGAATCTTTGGCAGCACTTTTTTGAAGTAATAGCGGCGACACTGCCGTCGGTAAAGGTGTCGCCGCTAAAAGTTGTGTACGATGTAGATTTCTAGTGGTTGGATTAAGCACTAAATCAATGAGTGCTATTTCACCTAAGCGTTTGACACGAATCGACGTCGAATAAGCTTTAGCGATGACACCTTTAGCGGAGACACACGCCTTTAGCAGCGACAAATAACGTAAAAGTTGTTTGTCACCGCTAAACGCGTGCGTCGCTGTTAAAGCCTATTATTCTTGTAGTGGAGAGGGATAAGAAAAATGATTTTCATATGTTATGAGATTAGAAAAACTAAATGAGAGGATAGAAAAGAGAAAACTACCAATATAAGCATTTTCCTTAATCCCTTTACATAAAGTAGCCAAAAAATACAAAAATAGTCACTAAAATCGTAGATGGGTTGGTGACATCTGCGATTTTGACATCTAATTTGCAAATGTACAAGTTCTTAAAGCTTGGGTATGCATTGGCAGTTGTACTTTCGCAGATGGTTTTTTTAGTTTTATTTATATATTTTTATTTTTTCCTTATTTATTTTTATTTTTTCCGGTATAAATACCCCTTCCCACCACCGACCTTCGCAGATGAACATAGTTCATCTACGATTTCCTCTGATTTTTCATCTGTAATTTTGCGCAATTTTTAATATATATATATATATATATATATATATATATATATATATATTAATTTTGACTATGAAAATAATAGGTTTGACTACGAAACAACCATTATAAATTCTTACAAAAAATTATCAGCTTAGCAGTTATTTCTTTGGAAAATTTGTCTAAAACCTCTCTAATAAAAAGGTGAATATTTAGTTTGCATTGTAACTAGCGGGTGGTGGAAAGTTGTAAAGACAAATCCATAATATGTATGTCCACCGAGAGATAGTTCTGAACTCGTTTTGATATTTTCCGAGTATATTAGTTATAGTGATTTTATATCTTTGGTGGAAATGAAAACCGGTTTGTTAAATAGATATAAAACTGGTCTTCGTTTCTATCATCTTGAATTGAATCATTATATAGCCATATTTGAATACATTGATGTTAGAATGTTGATCAACATAATCAAATCAGTTGTAGGAAGGGTTGTGAAAATGTTTGTGGTGGTTGATGAAGGTGATGCGGTTACGGAGGGTAGCGACAGAGGAAATGAGCTGATTGTTAACTTATCCAGCGATAAAGGGAGCAACAACCCAATATGTACTTTCATGACTCCTAGTGTACCTCAATTTCATAGTGTTGCTGAAAATGTAAATGTGAGGTATTCACCTATTCACTATAGGCATCATGAAAATTACAAGTATATTGGTGATGATGATGTTGGTACATATCTTAATGAAGTGGGCGTTTGTTATGTTAACGTTCCCCAAGAAGAAGTTAAGGTTATCAATAGGGGTGGAGTAGATGATAGTAAAAAGAAAAAAAGTATGATTCAGAAAGATGAGAATCTACATGGTTACAAGGATTTTGTTGATGTTGCTGATATAGATTTAGATATATTTGACTTAGATAGCAATTCTGATGGAGATGATTTGGGTGATGAACGTAAAACTAAGTTTCTCGATAACCTTTTTTATGGTATTCCCCCTCTACCGGCATGACTAGTTGATGTTAATGAAGACATCCCATCAAGGTAGACTCTAATAGAAAGATTGAATGCCTTCGTATATTTAATAACAAAGACCTTATAAAACGTGCGATTGGGAAAAATGTCTTCAAGAAGGTTTTCAGATGAAAACAAGTACATTGACCAAATAAAAGTATGAGGCAGTGTGTGTTAGGAAATATTATTCTTGGTTACTAAGAGCAAAAGGAATCCAAAATTCTAACGGACTTTTCCAAGTGAATAAATTTGTTGACGTACACACATGTTCTTCAACAATTTTCAAACCTAATCATAGACAAACAAACAAACATGTTTTGGGTGAATATCTTGCTGATGTTTTGGCTAAAGATTATAGTAGAGAAAATCGGGGACAAGATATTGTTAACAATATGAATGAACAATTGAAAAATCAGTATCTCATACCATCATATTTGGCGTGCGAAGCAATATGAAATGTTGTTGTTAAGGGATACGAAAGAAGATTCTTTTACCAAACTTCCAGCTTATTTCCACAATTTGGTCAAACATAATCTCGGCACAGTGACACATATTCAAACAAATGTTAATGACTAGTTTGAGTTCTTGTATGTCGCACTTGGTTGCTCGGTTAGTATTACTATTTTTTTGATTAACTTAAATATAATTAGTATACTTGAATAGATATACAATGTATTGTAGGTACGCTATTTGGTCAATTGTTGTAAGCCGACCCTTATAGTAGATGGAGCCCACCTAAAGGGCAACTTCAAAGGTATCATGTTATTGGACATGGTTTTTTCAATAACTATGTGATTGTATAGGTAATATGGATGATCTTACTATTATATCTGATAGGTCTCCATCTATAGCAACATCTGTTGCCAATATTTTTCCTCAAGTTCATCATGGAATATGTAATGTCCATTTGTATTTCAACATAGTAGCTAAATACGAGTGAAGTAAGATAGTTAAAGAAGTTTTTTGGGACGCTTGTAGAGCCTATACAGCTGATGGTTTTAATGATGCCATAGACATAATGAGAAAGACAAAAGAACAAGTATGTGAATACTTACAAAGTATAAATCTTGAAACTTGGTCTAGGGTACATTTTAGAGGCAACCAAAAATTCCTATGTCATCCAACAGTACAGAGTCTATAAATGCATTATCTAGACATGCACGTAAGGTGTTGATACTAATGTTGATCGACTTTTTTCGTGTAACAATGTAATAGTGGTGGTTTCAAAGATGTAACTCTACAGGTAGTAAGTTGTAATATTAATGTTTGTGTCAAATATTATTGATCTTAACTATGTAATTTTCTCTTTTTTTTAGCGGAAACAAAAACCTCACCCTTTGGGCCGATGATATTGTAAAACACAATAAAAATACTTTTACTAATTGGGATGTTCTCATGATCTCAAGTAAAAATGTGAGGTTAAAAAGGGGAGACAAAACGTCATTGTTGAGTTCCAACGAATGACATGTACATGTAGGCAGTGGCAACTTGACGGCATACCTAGTGGGCATGTCATAAGAGTGCTAACAGTCAATAAGTACAAAGACTGATCGATGTAAGCTTACCGAAACATTGAGGAAAACATATAAGGAATATGTGAACCATTTGCTAAAGCCATCTGAATGGGAGATCCTCGATGGTTTAATGACTGTTAGGTCACCTATAATGGATAAATGTCAGCCAGGAAGGCCAAGAAACACATAATGTATTTTATCCCAAGGTGAGGGTCCAATCCGAAAAGAGTGTTCTATATGCAGTCAAGAAGGACACACGAAAAACAGGTGTTTTGGAAGTCTGTTCGGTAGCGGATCAAGCCGTACGAGAAATACTACTAGGAAGGAGACGACAATTAATATTGGGGCCTCTATGAGTTGTTCACATAGCTATAACGCCAATTATGATTTAAAACTATCTTAAATTGAAGAGTCGTTATTTTATTTTGTATTGTACCGTTTTTATTAAATTTTTAAGATGTTCTTATGCTTTTATATTATAATTTAGTTTTAACATCACAATACTAAAAGAAGTTTTTATACATGATTTTTTAAAAAATACTCTGAAAATAACACTAAACAAACATATTAAAATTGATAAAAAAAAATACATATAACAAACCCAAGACATGATAAAATTACAAATTTTTTTTCCTAATAATTAACCTTCGGGAACTACAGGGATAATTCTCTTTCTTGATTGTTATATAGTTATCCCTGATTCTCATTTTATCTTCAAAACGATCCTTTTGTACCCTAAGATGTATCATCTCTAAATCCTTGTCAACAAGCAATTTTTCAGTCGTTTTGATCATTCTTAGTCTTTTTGATCCATTCTTAGTGCTCTTTGATTTTGTTTCTATTCATTTCTATCCATTCTTGATCTTGTTTGCATTCTAATGCAGTAAATTCACGACGTTCACCGAGGACCTGAGACGACTCTTTATCCTATTTTTGTTGTTCTTAAGCTCATTTCAATTCTTGAAAAGTTTCATCCGACATATATGGGCCTTCCGAAAAGGCTGCAACAAAAGGGTTGAATGGATCACAGTAGTAACAATATACTTATGCGTACGAGAAAATTTCGAATTTTGAGGAGGAACTCATAATAAAGTTGAGAATAGATATAGGGCATGTTTGGCACAGAGATTTTGGAAGCGTTTGAGAGCTTCTAGCTTTTAGCTTTTAACAAAACGCTCTTGTTTAAACAAAAAGTTATGTTTGGCAATACGAGTGCTTAGCTTTTAATTTAAACAAAACATTTCGAATCTAAAAGCTACTTCATGTGTCGTTTAACAAAACGTTACTGAGCTTTTGAAATCAATTTCCATAATTACCCCTTAAACATATATTTATATATTTATTTATTTTTAATGAATTGTCTTTTTATGTAATTTTATATATTTCAAAAGCTTCCAGCTACTTTTGTCAAACATTCATATAACAAATAAAAGCTACAGCTTCCAAAAACCAGCTACCCACTACACGTTACCCGTCACTCGCTACCAGCTACCCGCTTCCAGCTAACAACTACTTTTTCCAAACATGCCCATAATATTTGTAATAAGAAAACGATCGTATATACCATATTTATACACCATAGTAATATGCCAATCATAGTCTAAAGGCAACCATTTTGTAGTCACAGTTGGAATTCATGCACACTATATGCACCGCATGACTTCCAAAACAACTTTTCAATAATGGTATTATATCTGAAAGAATCTCGTATTTTCTAAGCTATATCTTTAGGAAAATACCCATGATACAAATATGGGTAGACTCTCCTAACGGCAAAGTCTATTTTATCACATAGGTGGCTTATGAAACCAACATCTGTACTGTCACCTAAACACTCTAAGGTTCCCAAACCAACTGCAAAGAGTCGGGGTTCATGGTTTATGTCCAAAGTCACCGCAAAGTACATTGTTGTTAAATTGTTCCCAATTAGAGGCACATAACCCACAAATATTAATGGTATCATGCACCTAAGGAAGCTACGAAACTGCATATAAATAAAAGATACTTGTATTATTCACATCAATGATCTTAAGGAGGCACATTACCAACAACTATTAATTAATTAAATAAAATAAATATGACATACCATGCAACCTAAAGCCACGAAAAAGAATTGAAAGCGGTCGATCGAAGTTTTATTGATGGCTATGAAAGTATTATGAGTTGTTTCAAGATTATGAAAGAATATTGGTAGGTCACAAAACCTTTTTTGGTAAACTTCGTTGTAAGAACTCATTTTCACATGCAATGAAAGTATATTATGAAAGTCATAGGAAACTGACTATAAATATACAATAGTTGGTATTGAAATTGGATTAATTCATAGTCAAACCAGATGATTTCATAGTCAAATCATAAAAAAAGTTTACTGATTGACAAGACAAGCATTGTACTTGTCTGCACTTTATAGTTCAACATGAAAAATTCATAATCATACCACATGATTTCAGTCAAACCATAAACAAAGTTTACTTTTATGTATTTATATTTGGTATAAATGTGTAATACTTGAACAAATTAATGTATTTGTGAAATTATTGATATTAAATTAAATAAATTAGGCGAATGGGATACTGCAGTTGCGTAGGTTAAGTATTGTAAGGAAATTGCGGACCCACAAAAACCCTGGAAGATTATTTTATGTTTGCCTAAAAATGGTATCATGGTTTTTAGTTACTTAATATTTGGGTTTTTTATTTTATTTTCACCTAAATTTATCTTCATATCTATCATTATTTCTCAGGGACCACAATACGGGTTTATCCGTTGGGTTGATGAAGCGACATACCAATCTTCTTTGATAATAACTAAGTTAGCAAAGTCGAGTAAACACTGAATATGAAAATAAGAAGTTGAAGATAGGCTTAGTTTGTAGTTGGGTCTTGTTATTGGAAATTATTGTATACAAGTTGTAATCCTTGTTAGATTTTAAATCAAATATTCAGTTAAATACATATCACATGAAACTACATAGGACCAATAGATTTTTGCCATCCTTTGACAAAATTCCATAGATGCCTTTTTAGTGTCTGTAATTAAACTTATTGGTTGTCCTGATACTAGTTTTTCCATAAACATACAAACAGATACACCATAATGTCCCAACTCGCGGCTTTGTTGGGGAACATTATCTTCGAGAATAAATTTCATTTTCAATGGTGTCTTTGTGATGTTCCTCCTCTCACAGTAATTAATTTTCTCTAAAAAACTTGCACTCCTGTCTCAAACTGGGTAAATGCTCCATTTGACTTAAACTCATTATAAGCATTGCTACCCTAACTATCATACAAATGGACTTCCATCGACTCCAATCGTAATTCACCAAACAACCAATGATTTGGATAAAAATGAATCGAGAAATATACTTGCATAAAGTTGATAAAATAACTAATTATTAATACTACAATAAAAACGAAGTACTATAATAACTGTAATTTCTATAAAATTATATTTATACCTATCAACATCCCACCAAGAAACCATAAAGTCAGGGTATTTAGCTTTCCTCGAAGCAAATGCAGTGCAATTAAAACTCTCTGACGGAGCATGAGAAACAAAAAAAGGTTGGAGGCATGATGGAATACCGGTCACCTTCAAACCGCCTCTCATTAAGAAATCTAACCCAAATTGTCATATGTTGCCAAGTTTTGGTAAATTCCTAATAAAACAATAAAAAAACAATTGCTTGTAGCCATGAATTTATAAATACTTACTATTTCTTCTAACCAACCGGCATCCTTATGACCAAATAACAAGGTCCATCAATCTTTATTTATGATGAATTTGTAGGATCTGTGTCGCACCTCATACCCGTGAAAAAAATGTTTTTGTAATACAACCTCACCAGCTGGTATATAAGGTTGCAGGCGCATAAGTATAAAGTCAGGATAAACAGAGAATACTGGAGGAGGAGGGGGTGAACTAGTATCAACCTTCTTCTTTCGTCTTCGCTTAGACTTTGGTGTCATGTATACCTAAAACATTTTTTATTTTATTTTAACAATGATAAAAAAGGTTTTTCCATATTAACTACTACTGTATACCTGCGTGTAAGGACTACAGACATACTTTGATGGATTACGAGGCCTAGGTCTAGCGGGGGGGTGAACCTTCATTATCATCCAAAATCGTTTCATCGAAGTAATTTGTAGTTGGCCCCTCATTTTCAAAATTCCCTCATTCATTTAACACCTCTTCTTTTAACACCTACATTAGTTTCTTATATCTTTTTTAACAAATTTTATAATATATTATTAACAATTTATATATTAATAAAACAATTCTAGCATATCACTAACATTTTCTTCATCATTGTCAACGGGCACTTGCTTATTTAATCCGTTATCAACAAATTGATTTGTTTGAAGGGTTACCGGTTCATCAAAATTTATGTGATGCCATAAATCATCCTCATTCACTTTTTCCACATTCACCTCGATGTGTTGCCGGTTCTCCTCGGTGCGTTGTTGTCGGTTCAAAAACACCATTTCATCGAGTGTAATTATCCAATTTGTCAAATCTTCTATACTTGGTTTTCCGCTTTGTCTTGTTTTTGTTTTGGATCATCCACTAGAATGTACAATCTCACAAATTGCAACTTGCACTTGCAAAAAAATCATTTGGCTACAAATATAAAGTATGAAAACCGAATGTACAACCTCACAAATGGTAAAGTTACAACTAGGAATGAGCATTAGAACCGCTGGAACCAGAACCGAACCGTAACCGGAATTGGTAATAGGTCCGGTTACCGGTTCTAAAAACCGGAACCGGTTTGACATTTTTTAAAATGCGCATAACTCACTCATATGATGTCGAAATTATTTGATTTTTTTCCAACATGTAATTTGGAGTTTGTAACTCATTTTTGACGGAACAAACATATGTTTTGGTTAAATATTGAATCAGAAACATGCCCCGAAAGAAAGCATCTCGATGCTACGTTTTTTTATTTCAACATTATTTTTTGTTTTTTGAAATCTGTCCCATTTTTTTAAATGTGTATAACTCATTCATTTGTCGTCGGAATTATTTAATTTTTTTACATCATGTAATTTGGTGTTTGTAGTTCATTTTAGACTATAAAAACACATATTTTGGTTAAGTATTGAAGCAGTTATAGACCCCGGAAGACAACATATCAATGTTGCGTTTTTTCTGTTTCAGCATTTTTTATTTTTTTGGAATCTGTCCCCGCTTTTAAAATGTATATATAACTCACTCATATGAAGTCAGAATTACTTGATTCTTGTTTCATCATGTAATTTAGTGTTTGTACTTCAATTTAGAATGTAAAAAGTCATAATTTGGTTAAATATTGAATCATTTACAAGCTCCGGAAGATAGCATATAATCTATAGTATTTCAACCGGTTCTACTTTGAAAAATAACCGAAAAACCGGGACCAGAACCGGAACTGATGCTAGAACTGGTGGTCCGGTTCCCGGTTCTTATAATATAGGAAAACCGATTCCGGTTCCGAACCGATCCGGTTCTAAAGCTCATCCCTTGTTACAACTTGAAGATGCATCAAAAATTTGTTTACTACAAATATAGTATGTGAAATACAAATGTACAACCTTACAATACACGATCTAGGGTTTTTGATATTGTAGCACATCAATGTTTGGTTAATTTGCACATTTAGTCACTAAAGTTTTTTTTGTGCTCAATTGATCCTTCATGTTAGTAACTACCAGCTAATTAAAGGAATGTGCGCAAATATTACCAGTTTAAGGGTCGTTGCTGACGCGTATTGGCTTATGTGGACAAGCATTTGAACATGTCATCTGTAACGTGGAAACTTTCCTTAATTGAACCAACAAGGATACATTATTACCCCAAATTAGGTCAGTGCCTCCCTTCCGAAACTCTACACTCAATCGATATAACCAGAACAATTCCTGCCTCTTCCACTCGATCAATCAAGCTCCTGCGTGTTGGAAACCTTCATGATGATGACCTCCGTCCACCTTGCGATTGTCAAGACGCAATAAGCGTGGAAAGGACTTCCTGGACCGACGATAATGTAGCTCGTAGGTTTTGGAACTGCAAAAACTCTTTGGTGAGTATTCATTTTGTTTACTTACACCGTATTTGTTATTTTGAGCTGGAAATGTACACATTTTCATTAATTGCAACCCTAACCCTAATTATGCTTTTCCCGTTTAATCAGTCAGCTGAAGGTCCAAAATGCAAGTTCTTTATGTGGAAAGACAAAGAAATGGAGGAGGGTTACTACAAAGAACAGCTTCGTAAGATGATGTTTGAGCTGAAAAGGAAAGAAGAGTTTAGTGAAGTTTCGAAGGTTCAAAAGAAGTTGGTTAAGTTGCAGCAAGCTATGGAAGCAGATAAGCAAGTGTTTGAGACACAGTTAATGGAGTTGACGAAGCAAAACAGAATGTTGAAGTGTGGGATCTTTGTTATGGCAATTGTAGTCATTGCCATGTGGTTGAAATGGACTTGAATTGTGCAGCAGATCAAATAGGTGTTTATGATTGATGGTATATAATTCCAACTAGTTTTTTTGGAAAGTGTATGGGTGGATGTTAAAGGTTATTATCTTTTTTGGGAAGTGTATGGGTGTATGGGTACATGGTCAAGGTTAGATCCTAGTTGTAATGTATAGTCAGGTTTTTGGTTAAATGCTTGTTTGATCAGTGTGTGTGTGTATGGGATGTTAGATGTAATGGAATGTATATGTAATGGGATGGAAGTACATGGGAGTAATTGTAATGACTTTGTGTTGATTCAATGAATGATATGAAAGATCCTAGTTATGATGTACCTTGCTGAATTTTATAATATGCATGTGCTCCTTTTAAAAATTAAAGTGTGGGTACCACATTGTCAGCCATAAGGAACTCACTTGGTCCATTTAAAAGTGGATTGTCTTTAGAGTTCTGTGCAGGGGTATATATGGAAAAGTAAGGGTTAGTAAGGGTATATGGACCACTGACCACACGTGGTATATAAGGACATAATCAATCATAATTTTAAATTATCTATATATGCAAATATATTCCCTTGCCATGCAGTTTAACCAGATAAGTCCTTGCCATGCATGCAACTTCAAATTAACACAACAAAAAGCTCAAAATAACAATCAACTTAAGTAACACAAAATACACATCACATAAACCAACATAGTTTCATACAAACTAGCATAACTAATAGCAGTTTCATAAAAACAACAACAATACACCAAAACACATCATTTCACACTACATACCATGTTCATATCACATAAACCAACACTTAAAGTTATTCTAGAGTAACAGGTGTAGCTTCTAAATTCCCAGGTGCATATGCACCACCAACTTTCTTTCCCAGTTTCAACTTGATAATCCTTTCAGATTTCTTCCTCCTGATTTTCTTCAACAGGGTTGCAAGTGGTGTTTCTCTAGCCTCCTGTTCTTGCACATGAACCTAACTAGGTTCTCCATTAGTTGATGCATCAAACTCCAAAGGAGTGAGTTCCACCTCATCATAGTCTTGTTGCACATGCACCTCATCGACTGCTTCTCCACCATCACTGACTGCATTAGATTGATTAGCTTCATCATCCTCATTGAGTGCTTCAGCTACACCCTGATTGACCAATATGAAACATTATTAGAAATTTAAAAAGAAATTGTAAAGATTAACCATTTAAATACTTATGTACCAGTTTTGTTTTTCTATTAGCTTTGGTTTTAGGAGGCCTTGTTAAAGTACAAGCTCTTTGGTTGTGTCCTTCAATCTTACAAAGGCTACATTTTTGTTTTTTCCCAGCCTTGGATACCTTCACCTGCTCCTTATCTTTGTTTTGTATTTGGGTAATTGTCTTTTATTTTTTACTTGACTCGTTTGGGGTTTATGTTGCATCCCTTTTCCTTTTAGTTGAAGGTCTCCCAGGGATAGTTCTACGAACAGGAGGTAAAGGTGGGGTGTAATCAGTTGCATGCCACAAATTACTTCCATTCATAGGTGCTAACCTAAACTTGTATGCCTTCATGTAAGTGATGCTACTAAACATTTTTTACACATATGAATCTACATCCCTATTCATAAAACTAATAGCTGCAATAGAATTGACACAACCGATTCCATTAAGCTGCCAAAGCTTGCATGAGCAAGTTCTTTCTTCAAGATCCACTTCATAAGCATCTGTAGTTCATCTAACTTCAAACTGATTTGGTCCACGAGGTAAGACTTGGTAATGTCATAGACCCTTCTTACTATCATTCACTATTTCTCTAATTGTTGGACAAATTTGGTTGCCCTATCCTAGACCCTTGCATTTCTTCTTGAACACCCTCTCCATCATATACATCCTCAACTCCTCTAGCCAGTGATAATTGGTTTCTTCCTAGCATCAACAATCACAACATTAAAACTTTCTGACATTCCATTCTCCACAACATCAAAACATCTTCCTGTTGTTGTTGCTTTACATGCCTTCCAGAATATGCTTTCATATTGGGCACCATTATACCTTTTCTAAGGTTTTGTCTAATATGCTTGGCACACTGCCTATGCTCTATATATGGAAAGAGTTGTTTCACATCCTCAATCAAACCCTGTTAACAAATTCTAAATATAGTGAATAAGGATGCAAATAGATAGGAAAATTAATTGCAAACAATTAAATTACCTTGTGTTGATCAGATATTACACTATATCCATAGCCCAAATTAAGTCATAAGTCATCAATGAGTAAATCCAAAAACCACCTCCAATTTTCCTTATTCTCTACACATACTACTGCCCATGCAATAGGATAAATCACATTGTTTGTATCCCTTCCAACATCACATAATAACTCCCCTTTACAGATCCCTTTAAGGAAACAACCATCTAAACCTATTATCTTCCTGCATCCCTCCTTCCACCCTTTCTTCAATGCATCAAAGCAAACATAGAACTTACTAAAGTAGTTCTTGCCATCTTGTAACAGCCTGGAATTTCCAGGTATTTATTATTAGTGTATTTTTGGAAGATTGTGAGTGGACCCGGCGAGTTGGAGCTCAAACTCGTCGAATAGGATCGGGGTTTTGGACGCGGGTTCGTGTTTGGACTCGGCGAGTCCAAGAGTGGACTCGGCAAGTCCACGCTGTGTAATGAAACCCTAATTCCCAGGGTTTGAGACCTATTTAAAGGGGCTTATGGCCATCATTTGCGACCACCAACCCCTAGAGAGAAACCCTAAAGAGATTTGAGCATTTTGGGAGAGAAAAGAGGCCATTATTGACCTTTGGAGCTTGGTTTGGCAAGGCAAAGGAGATTCTAGCTAAGAGAAGATAAGGGAAGTGGACATTCTGTGATTTTTGGAGCACAGAGCATCATCTTGGAGGTATATCTTGGTTTCCTTTTTCGTTTTTATGATGAACATGGGGGTTTAGGGTTTCTTGACCCCTTTGTTGGTTAGATTTGATGTCCATTTCGTCCCTATTCATGATAAGGCTTGAGATGAGATCCATAGAGGTCCAGAAGAGCTGTATTCCTTAAGCTTTATGAGTGTTCATGAGAGTATTGGCCTAGAGTTATGAGTATGGGGCTAAAACATCATTTATGAGCAAATAGTTGTTGTTTGAGCCCCAAGGTTTGGACTTTACGTGATTATCATGCTTGGGGAGGCCAGATCTATGAATGTATGGAACAGATCTGACCTCAGGAGCGAGTTTGAGTTGTTGCATGGCATGGACTTGCCGAGTCCAAAGAACAGACTTGGCGAGTAGCATGAAGATTACCCAGCACCACTCAGTGAGTGGTCTTGCCGGGTTAAGGGATTCACTCAGTGAGTCAGGGAGAGTCAGAGTGGTTTGACAGGTGGACTAAGTCAAGATGCCAGGTGGAACTCGTCGAGCTAGGAGAATACTCGTCGTGTCAAGTGAGGATCCCAGGGAAATCAGTGTATGTGCATAGACTCGCCGAGTCGCTATAGTGCACTCGCCGAGTCCGGTCAAAGTTGACCGTTGACCATTGACCGGTGTTGACCTATGTTGACTTGTTAAGGGATAGTCAACCTTAGTTGTGAAGTGTTATTTAGAGATGTATTGTGTTATAGGAGGACTATAGATCTGGAGACCGAGCACGAGTGATTTCAGGGACTTGCAAGTTATCGAGATACGCGAGGTGAGTCTTGTCACTATACATACCTTGAGTAGGTAACTAGAGTTATGTGATACAGTGCTTGTATGCTATATTTGTGGTATGTGTTGCGCTGCATTATTCTTTGTGATTTATGTTGTGCATGTTTACAGAGTTAGAACCTTAGGGTTCACAGAGTTTGGGTGCACGGACCCACAGAGTTATAGCCTCGAGTGGCTAATATGTGTTATATGTGGTATTTTGGGGAACTCACTAAGTTTTGTGCTCACAGTGTTTGGTGTTATTGTTTCAGGTACTAGTCACGACCGCGGGAAGGCGCCAGCTTGATCTGTACACACGCATGGGATTTATGATTTTGAGATCTTGGGATTTTTGTATTACTTGAATTGAATTTCAAACATGGTTGTTTTATGAATATTAAGTGAATTATGTTTTTATAAAATTCGAAAAAATTGTCTTGAAATTTATGGTCTTACAAGTTGGTATCAGAGCCTTGGTTTGAGGGATTCGGGTACACCTTCGGGAGTATTTGAACTCAAACTGAGGATTTGGAAAATATTTTCAAAAAGAAAACCAAATTTTCAAAAAAGTAAAAGATTTCTAGAGAAATTCAGAGGAGAAACGTGTGTACGATCAGTCAGCACTCAAACAGTGATTTCCCAAAATACCCTTATATTATATGTTTATGAGATTGTTATGATGTATTCCCTTGCTAAAGTAGGCTAGGTATTCCTATTAGGACTAGAGTGCCCTGATTTGTGATGCCTTAGCCTAGGGAGAGGTGAGCTGCTATGAGATGCTTGAGAGAGAATAGGTAGTAGCAAGGAGCTTATGAGAGATCTATTAGAAAGTGATAGAGTACTTGGAAATAGGGATTCGAAGAGGAGGATTTGGGGTGTATACTGAAACGGTGTTGACAGTAGTATTGGGCCCGTACTACTGAAAGCACCGGGGCGATGTACGGTCCAAGTAAGAATCTTCGGAATACCAAGGATCAAGGAGGGATGAGTGTCGAGTGTGAGTATACTCGAATGGATTCTAATTTATCGTATGTTGTATTTCAGAGATTGATCATGGTGAGGACACGTCATATGCCAGAGGGCGTTGGGGCTAGCGATGAGGAGATCCGTCAGATCATTCACAAGGAGGTGGCTGCGGCCATCAGGGCAGAGATACCAGAGATGTTCGGGTTTATTAAGACCACGTTGATTGAGACTTTCGACGAGCGTTACGCTGATCTTTCTGAGGCTGTTGTTGCAGCGGCTACCGCAGCTGTTGCTGCTACGAGGCCGCAGGGTGGTGATGCGTTGCTGTTCCAGGAGTTCAGCAACACGAAACCACCAGAGTTTGATGGGACCCCGGACCCGGTGGCGGCTATGAGATGGATTTCTGGCATGGTGGGGTGTTTCTTCACTTGCTCATCTCCTGAGCATTTGAGAGTACGGTTCGCACTGAACCAACTTCGCTTGGGAGCGAAGGACTGGTGGAAGTTTGTGACAGCGCACTTTTCACCTGCTGAGCTTGCAGCGGTGACCTGGGAGAGGTTTACTACCATGTTCCGAGATGAGTACGTTCCCCAGGAGGAGAGGGAGCGTTTTGGCCCAGGAGTTTCTAACCCTCAAGCAGGGCACTGAGTCTGTTACGGTGATTATCATGATGTTCCACGAGAGGGCGATGTTCTGCCCTGAGCATGTGTCCACTGAGCAGGAACGTATGAGCCGGTATCTGAGTATCTTGAGGCGAGAGATTCAGGAGTTCATGGAGAAATCCTCGTACCGGACATTTGCTGAGCTTCAGGCAAATGCTCGGAAGAGGGAGATCGAGCTGGAGACTCAAGCTAGAGAGGAGGCTGAGTCTCAGTGGAGGGATCGGCGAACGACACAATTCCAGTCGGCAGCCAAGCGGGCCAAGCCCGCTGATCCCAAATCAGGGAGCCACAAGGGCCGCACTTGTGGAAAGTGCGGCAAGGGTCATGATGGAGTATGTAGAGCTGGATCTTGCTACAAATGTGGCAAGGAGGGGCATATGGCCAAGGACTGCCCCAAGGGGTTTGTAGTATGTTTTCACTGCAACCAGACCGGACACCGGAAGGCAGAATGTACGCAGTTGCGGGGATTAGCACAGGGAGCACCTCAGGGATCTGCCCCTGCCGCCATCAGAGCTACTGAGAGTCGGCCGGTGAAGGCCGAGGCGCCGAGGGTACATGGGAGAGCCTTTCAGTTGACCGCGGAGGAGGTCCGCGTAGCGCCCGATGTCGTGGCTGGTATGTATTCTTTTGTGTATTTATTGTAATGTTGAGATATTATGCTTATATTATGTTATGCGTAGGTACTTTTCTTGTGAATTCTGTACCTTCCTTGGTATTATTTGACTCGGGTGCGAGTCGGTCTTTTGTATCTTTGGCTTTTAGTCAGCACATCAGTGCTAGTCGCGAGGCGCTGAGTCGGCCTCTGAGAGTTTCCATAGCTGACGAGAAGGTGATATATGCCACGAAGGTGATCCGTGGGTGCGTACTCGAGATTTTCGATGTTGAGTTCCCGATTGATTTGGTTCTTATTTCCATGGGGGATGTTTGTGTCATTGTGGGCATGGAATGGTTGAGCAGGTTCGGTGCGGTTATCGACTGCGAGCGACAGCTAGTGACCATACGAAACCCTAGTGGGGGAGTTCTTACAGTGTACGGCGAGGGTACCCGTTCTAGATCAGCGTTTTGTTCGTCCGCTAGGGTGAGGCAGTGTCTACAACAGGGTTGTAAGGGTTTTGTGGCATACGTGTCAGATACGCGGGTTGATTCTAAGAGGTCGAGGTCGGTGGAGGAGGTTCCTATAGTGCGTGAGTTCCCGGATGTCTTTCCAGAGGAGTTGCCGGGTGTGCCTCCCGTGAGGCAAGTAGAGTTCGGTATCGATTTGGTCCCGGGGGCCGCACCTATCGCTAAGGTGCCTTATCGTCTTGCACCTCCAGAGATGCAAGAGTTATCCTCGCAGCTTTAGGAGCTGCTGGGGAAAGGGTTTATTTGGTCGAGCAGCTCGCCGTGGGGAGCATCGATTATGTTTGTCAAGAAGAAGGATGGTTCACACCGGATGTACATTGATTACCGAGAGTTGAACAAGTTGACGGTCAAGAACCGTTACCCGTTACCTAGGATCGACGATTTGTTCGACCAGTTGCAGGGAGCATCTTGGTTCTCCAAGATCGATTTGAGGTCCGGCTACCATCAGGTGAGGGTGCAAGATGAGGACGTCCAGAAGACATCGTTTAGGATGCGTTATGGGCATTATGAGTTTGTGGTGATGCCTTTCGGACTCACCAATGCCCTAGCAGTGTTCATGGATCTCATGAACCGGGTGTGCTGGCCGATGTTGGATCGGTCGGTGATTGTATTCATTGATGACATTTTGGTATATTCGAGATCTAGAGAGCAGCATGAGGAGCATTTGAGGGAGATCCTCGGAGTTCTGAGGCCGGAGAGGCTTTATGCCAAATTCTCCAAGTGTGATTTCTGGTTGCGAGAGGTCCAGTTCCTAGGACATCTTGTTAACCAGGAAGGGATATTGGTCGACCCGGCCAAAGTTGAGGCGGTGATGAGTTGGGAGGTGCCGAGGTCACCCTCCAAGATCAGGAGTTTTCTAGGCAATTGAAGCCTCATGAGACGAGGTATCCCACCCATGACCTAGAGTTGGGGGCAGTGGTGTTCGCCCTCAAGATTTGGCACCACTATTTGTATGGGGTTCGGTGTACGATATACACGGACCATAAGAGTATGAAGTATTTAATGGATCAACCCAACCTAAATATGCGGCAGAGGAGGTGGTTGGATGTGGTTAAGGATTACGATTGTGAGATCCTGTACCATCCGGGCAAGGCTAATGTGGTAGCCGACACCCTGAGTTGCAGGGTGGAGAACGCCTCGTTGCGAGATGTATGTTTGCGATTGACCGTGATGGCTCCGGTGTTGGAAACCATTCGGGGAGCACAGGCTGAGGTAGTGAGGTCGGAGAACTAGAAGAGAGAGCGAGTTGTTGGGTTGGTATCGGAGTTCGTCACCGATGGTCGGGGGCTTATGAAATTTCAGGGGCGTATTTGGGTACCGTTTGTGGGGGGGGGGGGGGGGGGGCGTACCATTTTGATGGAAGAGGCTCATTGGTCGAAATGCTCGATCCATCCTGGGGCCACTAAGATGTATTTGGATTTGAGGAGGGAGTATTGGTGGCCGTAGGGTGGTTTGTTGAGAGGTGCTTAAATTGCCGTAGGGTTAAGGTCGAACACCAGAGACCGCATGGTAAGTTGCAGCCGTTGGAGGTTCCTGAATGGAAGTGGGAACAGATCACCATGGATTTCATCACCAAATTGCCAAGGAATGCTAGGAGAGTAGATGCAATTTGGGTGATTGTGGACAGGCTGACGAAGAGCGCTCACTTCCTTGCTATCTACGAGAGTTCGTCTGTAGAAAAGTTAGCAGAGATGTATGTGAGGGAAGTGGTATCTCGGCATGGGGTGCCGATCTTAATTGTCTCAGACCGGGATGTACGTTTCACTTCCAGATTCTGGAAGAAGTTTCATGAGGAGCTGGGTACTAGGCTGCATTTTAGTACCGCATATTACCCCCAGACAGACGGACAGAGTGAGTGGACGATTCAGACGCTCGAGGACATGCTCCGAGCATGTGTATTGGATTTCGGGGGAAGTTGGGATACATATTTGCCCTTGTCAGAGTTTTCTTACAACAACAACCATCATTCGAGCATCGGTATGCCGCCCTTTGAGCTGTTGTATGGGAGGAGGTGTCGGACCCCCATTTGCTGGGGAGAAGTCGGACAGTGCGTTATGGGAAACACTGAGATCGTACTTCAGACGACATAGCAGATCCAACAGGTCAGACAGAGGTTACTGACTGCTCAGAGTCGACAGAAGAGTTATGCGGACAGACGCCGGTCTGAACTTGAGTTCCAGGTCAGCGACTTTGTGCTCCTGAAGGTCTCTCCTTGGAAAGGAGTGATTCGATTCATGAAGAGGGGCAAGTTGGGGACCCGATACATCGGACCATTATGGGTAGTCGCGAGGGTAGGCAGGGTAGCCTATCGTTTGGATTTGCCAGCAGAGTTGGGGCAGATTCACGACACTTTCCATGCGTCGCAATTACGGAAGTGTATAGCCGATGAGTCGGCAGTGGTTCCATTAGAGGATATTCAGGTGGATGCGAGCCTGAATTATGCTGAGAGACCAGTGGCAATCAGAGATCGGAAAATCAAAGTTCTGAGGAACAAGGAGGTACCTTTGGTTTTGGTTCAGTGGCAGCATCGGAAGGGGTCCGAGATGACCTGGGAACCGGAGCGTGAGATGCGCGAGCAGCATCCGGAGTTATTTCCAGAGTGAGACTTCGAGGGCGAAGTCTAGTTCTAGTGGGGAGAATTGTAATAGCCCGGAATTTCCAGGTATTTATTATTAGTGTATTTTTGGAAGATTGTGAGTGGACTCGGCGTGTTGGAGCTCAAACTCGCTGAGTAGGATCGCGGTTTTGGACGCGGATTTGTGTCTGTACACGGATTTGTGTCTGGACTCGGCGAGTCCAAGAGTGGACTCGGCGAGTCCACGTTGTGTAATGAAACCCTAATTCCCAAGGTTTGAGACCTATTTAAAGGGGCTTATGGCCATCATTTGCGGCCACCATCCCCTAGAGAGAAACCCTAAAGAGATTTGAGCGTTTTGGGAGAGAAAAGAGGCCATTATTGACCTTTGGAGCTTGGTTTGGCAAGGCAAAGGAGGTTCTAGCTAAGAGAAGGCAAGGGAAGTGGATATTCTGTGATTTTTGGAGCTCAGAGCATCATCTTGGAAGTATATCTTGGTTTCCTTTTTCGTTTTTATGATGAACATGGTGGTTTAGGGTTTCTTGACCCCTTTGTTGGTTAGATTTGATGTCCATTTCGTCCCTATTCATGATAAGGCTTGAGATGAGATCCATAGAGGTCCAGAAGAGTTGTATTCCTTAATCTTTATGAGTGTTCATGAGAGTATTGGCTTAGAGTTATGAGATATGGCGCTAAAACATCATTTATGAGCAAATAGTTGTTGTTTGATCCCCAAGGTTTGGACTTTACGTGATTATCATGCTTGGGGAGGCCAGATCTATGAATGTATGGAACAGATCTAACCTCAAGAGCGAGTTTGAGTTGTTGCATGGCATGGACTCGGCGACTAGCATGAAGATTGCCCAGCACCACTCAGTGAGTGATCTTGCTGAGTTAAGGGATTGACTCAGTGAGTCAGGGAGAGTCAGAGTGGGTTGACAGGTGGACTGAGTCAAGCTGGGACTCACCGAGTTGTTCTTGAGACTCGGCGAGTTGAGTCGTGGAGGCCTCACAACTCGTGCTAGGTGGAACTTGTCGAACTAGGAGAATACTCGTCGTGTCAAGTGAGGATCCCAGGGAAATCAGTGTATGCGCATAGACTCGCCGAGTCGCTATAGTGCACTAGCTGAGTCCGGTCAAAGTTGACCGTTGACCATTGACCAGTGTTGACCTATGTTGACTTGTTAAGGGATAGTCAACCTTAGTTGTGAAGTGTTATTTAGAGATGTATTGTGTTATAGGAGGACTATAGATCGGGAGATCGAGCACGAGTGATTTCAGGGACTTGCAAGTTACCGAGATACGCGAGGTGAGTCTTCTCACTATACATAACTTGAGTAGGTAACTAGAGTTATGTGATACAGTGCTTGTATGCTATATTTGTGTTATGTGTTGCGCTGCATTATTCTTTGTGATTTATGTTGTGCATGTTTACAGAGTTAGAACCTGAGGGTTCACAGAGTTTGGGTGCACGGACCCACAGAGTTATAGCCTCGAGTGGCTAATATGTGTTATATGTGGTATTTTGGGGAACTCACTAAGCTTTGTGCTTACAGTGTTTGGTGTTATTGTTTCATGTACTAGTGACGACCGTGGGAAGGTGCCGACTTGATCTGTACACACGCATGGGATTTATGATTTTGAGATCTTGGGATTTTTGTATTACTTGAATTGAATTTCAAACATGGTTGTTTTATGAATATTAAGTGAATTATGTTTTTATAAAATTCGAAAAAATTGTCTTGAAATTTACGGTGTTACACATCTGGCATATGATTTACATCAAGCTTCACCATGCTACCTGGATTTGATCTCCTAATCTCTTCTGCATACGACCATAACTTTGCATAATGTTCAACTAGGGTACCATCTATTAGTTGGAGTACATATTTCTTAGCTCTACTGCATTAACCAACACTAACATGAATGCCAAACTTCTGTGACACAGCTTTTCTTAGCTTTCTAACACTCATCTTTTGTCTAAGTAAGAATTCTCTTGTATAATGACTCCCTATCCAAGCATAAGTGACCATGGACCCTAACTTGTAGTTCCTTGCACATTTGTGGACTGACTTTGAAGACTTAATTTGGAAGCTTGATTCATCACTCATCCAAGATGCCCACAACCTGAATGAGCACTCACCCTTGCAACACTTAACCAACAATCTTTTCCTATCATTTTTTCTCAAAGCAAAGTTGGTACCCATTCGTAATATCATAGTTGCATAACATCGATTTTAATTGAGATGTATCTTTGAACCTCATACCAAGTATTGGGATCTGCTTTTTCCATGGAACTAACTCATTAAAAATGGAATGTTGTTGAGTTACATTAGCATCCTCTTCATGCCCATCATGATCATTTATGTTGCTATCATTTCCCTCTTCCTCTTCACCACATAATATATTTAGAAATTCATCACCCTTTGTCCTATTCATAGTGACTATGTCCTCATTAAAGTCCACATCCATATCTGTTAGGTTATCAATTTCGTCCTCAATTTTTCACCACCATCAATGCAAGAATCATCTCCATCCCCCTCTTCTATTTCAGAACCAAACCAATCTTCTATTCCTTGACCATCATGGTCCACATACATACAAATTTTACCATCTGTCCCATATGCTTGAAAAATGAAACCACCATAGTCTGCATCATTAGCGATAGCAGTTATCCCAGATATTAAGGGCTTACCTGGTTCACAATAGTATAACTTCTTTATACTTTCTTGCATGAACCGTTCGAGAAAGGTGACACATTCCCCGTATGTCATTCTAGAAAAATCGTGATCATTGAAAGTGAAGTTGATACCATGGTTATACGAGAAAGGATTTCTAAGAAAAACACCTTTGAAGTTCAGCTCCACTATAGGGTGGAGTCCATCAGGGTTTGGCGTCGAGCTAGACATTGTGGGTTGGTTAACTGCTCACTAACTTCGATCGGAGAAAACGACTTCGAACCCTAGGTTTAGTGCTTCGTATTCACTGTAAGATGGGAAAAAGAAAGAACGAAGAAGGAGTGTTCTAGCTAAATAAATGTGTTTATTTTGACCTCTAAATCCTACATGGATAAAATAAATGAATTATATTATGTAAACTTATTCCACGTAAGCAATATCACCGGTTGTTCCGTTTACCGGGTACATAAGGGGGTAATTAGCCGGTAATTACTAACATTAAGGATCAATTGAGCAAAAAAAAAAAAAAACTTAGTTGACTAAATATGCAAATTGACCAAACATTGATTTACTATGGTATCAAAAACCCCACGATTTACACATCATGTACTTATACAATTACAGATTTGCAATAAACTAACAATAACAATGCTACTTAGGCATCAAAACCACAAGACTAATTATCAAAAACTCTAAATATCGAATATAACTTATACATCTAAATATCAGGATATTAACAAAAATGACAATTATCAATGAAGAACTTTAAAAAATCATGTTTTTTGTTTTTTAAGCATGAGGAGATTGTGTGAAATGGATCATTCAGTACTAACGCATTAAAGCATTTTTTTGACCAAAAAGAAAACATTTTAGACCATCTAAATTTCTTGTCAGACTACGACTTGAAAAAAAACTATTTTTGAATTTATATAAATTTTTTTGAAATCCGATAAAGTTTTATGAAATTTAAAATAAAAAAATATTCAGTATTTATTTAAATCTAAGAAAACACACACACATATATATATAACAAAGTAAAATATATACGATAAATTAACTTAAAATGTGGCATTTAATTAAAAGATTATGATATTAAATATTTTATAATGAGTATTTCCGACATAAATGGAAATTCCTTTTTGTTAAAAATATATATACAAATAATATATTTTTAGTACTGCAACTTAGCCATTTTAGACAAAATAGTCATTTATAATAATAATAATAATAATAATAATAATAAATTAGTTAATTAATTAAATTAAGCATTATTATTTATTTATTTTCAATCAAAATAGCATTAGTAATAATAATAATAATAATAATAATAATAATAATAATAATAATAATAATAATAATAATAATAATAAATTAGTTAATTAATTAAATTAAGCATTATTATTTATTTATTTTCAATCAAAATAGCATTCGTATTAATATTTTAACACCGTTGTATCTTCTCCAAAAAAGTATTATTAAATAATAAAATTTGTAGAAAATGGAAAGAAAGTAGGGGTGTATGAGACGCACGAGAACAAGATGCCATGAACTTGCCTTACACCCTTAACCTTTCTCACATTTATCCATCCCATTCCCATCTTCGATACTCTTTCATGGCAGCGCCATCGCCATATCTCAATCTATATTCCCTCTGCCACCCATAACCAGTCATTCCGGTATTGGTGATTCCCCAATTTATGGCCAATATACGTCCGCTTCTAACAAACTTCATCTCCCTCCTCTTCATCGTACTCCACCTCGGTTGCTTCACCATCTACCCCACCACCCGCCACCACCACCACCGCCACCGCCCCAAACCACCCAGAAAAGCATCTGCTCCTGTCCCTCTGCTCCGCGTCACTTCCACCAAACTCAAACGCCATGGATGCCTCTCTTCCTTTTGGTCATTCATAAAACGAATCTTCTCAACCAAATCCACATCGCAAGTTACAGACAAGAAGAACTCGATTCATGTTCATCAAATACCTTCTCCAGCATCTTCAACCCGTTCAATTTCATTCATTCCACCAGACGCCCAATCCACAACCCGACCAGGTTCGCTCACGGAATCCGATTACCTCCCCATACGCAATGAAATCCATCCCTGCCTGAACTGCGGTGAGGTTTTCCAAAAACCCGGATTGCTTGAACAACACCAATCCATCAAGCACGCTGTTTGCGAGCTTTTGGATGACGATCCCGGAAAGAACATTGTCCAGATCATATTCACAACCGGTTGGCCTGGGAAAACACCGATTATCTCCCGGATCATGAAGATCCACAACACCCCCAAGATACTTGCCCAGTTTGAAGAATACAGGGAGATCGTGAAGTCAAAGGCGGCGCGACCCGGTGATTCCCGGCGGAGGGACGAACGATGTATCGCCGACGGCAACGAATTGCTACGTTTTCACTGCACAACTTTCCTGTGTGACCTGGGGCAAAACGGTAATTCTAGCATCTGTGTTAATCAGTATTGTAATGTGTGTGAGATAATCGGATCCGGGTTTTCACCCAAAATGGATGGTATATCCACTTTATCGAATAGCTGGAGAGGACACGTGGCAATTCCTGATGACATCGAGGACGAGTTCGGATTCATGAACGTGAAACGGGCAATGATTGTCTGTCGTGTTATAGCGGGTCGGATCGGTTGCGACACAGGTTCGGGTGACAAAGATGACCCGGGTTATGATTCTTTGGTGGGGAGGGAATCTGGTGCGAGGCAGAGCAGGTTAGAAGAAGAAGACGAGCTAATCGTGTTTAATCCGAGGGCTGTGCTTCCTTGTTTTGTGATTGTCTATACTGCTTGATTCTATATGGGTGATGAATTTTTTTGGAGTAGGATGGTAGACAGGGGTATGATGCAGACCAGAGAAGCTCGCTAACAGGCTTTTGCCCCGACCCGGACTACAGCGGTGCTACGTTTACTGAAATTGTGGTATACGATATCATGAGTTGTACTTTTCTCTTTAACTGCTGTATTTTTATTTTTATTTTTTAATTTATGTGATTGGGCCTTGGCAACCGTAAAAGAAACCAATAGTCCACTTTTAAACGTGTAGAAAGTTAGGTTATAATGTCATTAGATATCTTTTGATATGCTTTTTTATTTTCTTAAAGTTGTAGTCTTGAAAAATTAATAGATCTTGATTTCTTAATAATCTAATTGATGAAATGGGGATCAAGTAATAAGACAAAAGTTATTCTACATCAATTTTGTATGATAAATGTGATGTGGGCTAACGAAACATTAAAAACTAGTTATAATTGCTTAAAAACTACCTAATTACACAATCATTCTAATGTGCATGATGTAACACAATCATTCAGATGTGCATGATGTAACCTGAAAAATTGTCATCAGGTTGATCGGGTTGTAATCTTGAATATGTTTTTCAGTGACGTAAGCAAGTCTCGATTAGATACATGTTACACTTGCATCCTAGGATGTGACCACCGACGATCAAGTTAGTATCGACGTTAAATAATGATCGGATCCTTCAAGTGGAAGGAAAATGATTATATGCATGTAAGAGAGTCATGAGAGATTTTGGCTACTTTCTTTCTTCATTATGTCTATTATAGGATGAATTTATAGGAGAAATACATTTTACCGTGGGAGGAAAGTATGAGAGTTGTACCTTAGGTGACGAGAGTACTTTTGTCGTGGGAATGGGCGAATTGTATTATCGAACCGAACCATCATGACAAGATCGAACCAAACAGTGTTGCCAAACAAAACTGTATGAAGAATCATGTTCAACCGAACTATGTTGACCTGTCCCTGAAAAAAGGTTTGATAAGGGATATATCAATAGTGCACATGCAACAATTATATCTTTCTTTCTATGACCATATTTCTCCAAACAATAAAAAATAGGAACCATAAGCAAATGACCACATAATTCATAAATAGTATGTCTTGTTTACCAAAATATTTTCTCATATAAAGTGATCCACAAACTATGTGGGATGCTCATCACCTTTAGGAAATACATTGATGACATGTTTATCTTCTGTGTAATAGGATATTTTATCTATTTAATGTTTTTGGAAAAAATGGAATATATCAATTGTAATATGGAGGAATTAAAATATGTTATGCGTTTGGTTGACATTAAATGAAATCTCTTTTCTATTTGGTTTCTAGATTTTTCAAAGAAATTAAAAAGTGAATTATATAATATGACAAAAAAAAATACATTTTTATTGATTTTTTGTAACTTGTTATTATTTTTAAAAAGGTATTAAAATTTCATTTAATTATAAACGTAATTTATACTCTTAGAATGTCAAACCTGTATTTTATTGAATTTGAAAATAATATATAAAGCAAAAAAATAGCTTTAAAAACTGTTGTAATTCCTAAAAACAATTCATAGATGTTTAGCTTTGGAGCTAGGTGTAGTGTAACACCTGCGTTTTCTGCTAGATATTTTGTAGAAAAATATGTACTTATATTAGCTAATAATGTAAATTTTCTTATTAATAGATGAATAAAAAATCTTCAAACATGATATAAGTTTATATAAATGTGATATATATATATATATATATATATATATATATATATATATATATATATATATATATATATATATATATATATATATATATATATATATAGTAATTACGAAGTCGTGAGTATAAAGAACGCAAAAATCAGACATTGAATGAGGAATATATGATTTTTTGAAGTCATATGGCCTTATTTAACTATGTATTTTAGGGCATTATCCTAATATATTTGAGTAAAAATACTATATTTTAAGATATATGGTAATTAATATACTTTGAGATGTTCAATTTATGATCAAATTGGAGGTAGAATGCAAAAGGAGTAGAAATGAGTTGAAAAAGATGCAAAAAAAGATGTTGGTAGCTTGACCGCTCTTTAGTGTTTTAGACATATCTCATGACTCTTAATTCCGATTGCAGAGATTCAAGATGTTCTGAAAACTAGACAAATTTTCGGACGACTTTCGTGGTTTTTCAAAATTTTGATTCCCAATTCCCATGTTGTGGCAAAGCTATTTCCAAAACGTGGAAAATCAGAAAATTTTATATACGTGAAGATTCCATTTCCCACGACGTAGCAAGTCTTTTCCCACGTTGTGATTTCGTTATAACCTATAAATAGAGTTGGAAATTTACCCTAATGATATATCTAAAAAATAATCCTAGGGTTAAATAGAAAAGTTGATTCATGACAAGAATCATTCAGTTTGCTGTTTTGACCATGATTAGCATTCCATGCGATTCTATCAATGTTTTACTTTCTGATTTAGGTCTTCAAACCCCTATTGCTTTGTGTTAGACTAGATCAATCATTGAGATTATGGATTAATGTGTTATCCGGATTATTTATTCTAATTTCATTTATTAAGTTTTCTTGTTAAAGATCTTCATGTGTTAAAGTTTCAATCTTTTCTATTTATTTCTAAGTATTATTAGGATTAGATTATTCACTCTAGCTTGATGTGCTTAAATCATATTGGATTTGTATGACTAGGATTTTGACCATAAACCTAGGGTTAAATAGAAAAGTTGGTAACTTTAATATGTGAGCTTATATGTGATGACCATTCATGTATATAATTGGTATTATGATCATTAATATCAGTTTATAATTCAAGTCTTGCATAATTTGAGCTAAACACTGATTTTCATGACTATTTATTCACTTGATCACTGAGTTAATAGATTTGCTAAAATCAAAGGATTAGTAATCTGACCATGATGCTAGTCATAAACCAAAGTATATGTATTGATTTGTTTCCATTCACTTTATCAAGTTAGTTTAGTTGTTGTTGTAATTGAACTTTTATAACAAAACCCCCTTTTTATTGCTTTCGTTTATTTGTAACATATAATCAAATATTCTAATGTTAATTCACTACCGTTCCCCTTGATCTCAACACTCTTTCTTATCAAAACTATATTATACTCGATCAAGTTCACTGTCTGTAAGTTGTGGTTTAGATGTGATAGACTAGGAATCATAAATTTAAAACTAGTGCATTAAAAATATATATCACGAAGTTTTGCGTACGACAAGGTACAACAGTGTGTGTCATAAAATATGAAACGGAGATATGTTACTTAGAATGATCGTGTATGTTTAAGAGTCATATTAAAATGATATTGTTAGTTAAGATATGATACAAATGGGTCACACTAACAATAACTTGATACAATTAATTATTTATTGGAATTTGATTGTAATAAATATTCAATAAACTATTATAATTAATTGTAAATTATTTATTTCTTGTAATAATAATTTTTCATTAACAAGTTACATAACATATCACATGGTATAATTTATTAAGTCATGTACATTATTTTGGACTTGAAAACCTTTTTTATTGTAGCCAAAAGCCAAAGTTTATATTTTATAAAAGAAGTTTACAAAATTTATAAATTTTTGTCTTCTTTTATATATCTTTAGAAGAAAGAATAAAATAAGCATGACCTATTGATTTGTTTAATAAAAAACATGGCTAGTTCTTAAAGGCATGGGGAACAAAATCCTTTTATGACATGAGATGTTGATTGGTTAAGGACTCGTGTGTATTGTTTTAGCTCTAAGAGCGTGCATGAAAGGCTTTCATTTTTTTTATCTTTTCCTATGCCAAAATTATGAGTATGCTTGGAATACTCATTCTCTCTTGTGTTTTGTTTTTACACTAAAAAAAGCATTTGCATTTTTTCTCTCTTTAAGTTCATACATTGACTGTAAAGTTAAAGCTTAAGAGCTTAAGAGTTTAAAGACTAGCATCATCCTCAAGTTGGATTATTTTTTGTGTCTCAAAGGTTCATCAATTCTCCATCAACTTCCTAACCTCCATTTGAGGTTTCAAAGACTACAAAGGTTGTTATGTTCTTCTTTGACTATTTTTTTCTTTCCAAACTTTGCAAGAAGATCCTTGGAGGGCTATAAACTTGTTTTATGTTGCTCAAAACATTAAAGTCTTCCATTGCTAAAATCTTTTGGTTTTGAAACTCATTTTGAAAAAAAAAAAAAAAAAAAAAAAAAAAAAAAAAAAAAAAAAAAAAAAAAAACAATTGGTATCAGATCCATCCTTGCAATTTTGGTTAGATTTTATGATTTTTGAAAATCTTAGTTTTTAGAAAATATGGATAACTTGTTTTTGTAAGAAAATGAATTCATACATATTTCTATGACAACATTATAATTGTTATTTTATTTGAAAAAAGTTTTCATACATATTTTGTCATTTAAAGTTGTCTTAGAAGAACAAAGTTTGTTTTATGTATATGTTTATATGTATGATGTACATAAACTACCCAAGGACCCTTGTGTTGTGTTTGTTGATTTGTTAAAAAAATGGTTGTAATATCTATATATTCATATGGTATGTAATAATTAAATAGATTAGTTTTTTTGTTTATTTTTGTAAGAAATATATTAGTTTTTAGAAATAACTTATTTGTACAAAAATGTAACAAGAAATGAAGATGAAACAATTTTTTGAAGACCGCTAGATAATTTTCGCAACTTTGAAGTATGTAAGGGAAAAGACAACCTTTCTACAAATTGTTGCAAAATGTGTTGTCAATTTCCCTTGGAGCTGTTGGACATAATGCAACTTTTTCTGCAACCATTTTTGAAAACTGTTGCGTATTGATGAATTATTTACCATTCAAGAATTTTTTTCATTTTTGCAAGCAATAGATGTTTTCTTAAGTGGGAGCTTCAACAGTCACATTACTATAAGATTTTTTGGTTCCTTTAAATGTTATTTTAGGAATGGACTTAGCTTTTTTTTTTGTTGGCTCACAAAATTTTCATTAGATGGGTGGTTTATGCACATATGTTTATGCATGCTTGTGTTCTTTATTTTTTGTAATTATTATGTGAGATTGATAAATTAGTTTTTAACATGCTAAAATAATTTTGAATGGAATAAACGTCACATGGAGTTTGGTTTTCAAAATTTATAATGTGGACATAAGATGTAACAAGTGATTGTTTTAAAATATATATATATATATATATATATATATATATATATATATATATATATATATATATATATATAAACCGGTTTATAAAAACATTAATAATGACAAATTTTGAAATACTCAATTATAAGTTTTAAAATGATGATTTCTGTAACTTATACAAACTCTAAATATATAAGTAAAAGGAAATTTTATTAAAGATATAAAAGGTCCTATAGCGCTCAAACTCAAACTTAATACCGATTATTAAATTTATAATGGAACCGTGTTAAATTATACAAAAACTAGTTTTTTATATAGATCATTTAAAAGTGATTTTCTTTTGAAAATTGGTACCATGTCTTATTATATGCATCTAATAACTATGATATCATATATTTTTAAAACTAAAATTATAAAACATAAAAAAAGACCACTTACAAACCTCAAATCTATGCAATCTATTTTATATAATATTTACACATCTCTTGTATACACTAGTGGGATAAAGGTCACATAATCGGTTAGTGTTATCTTTTCATGGTCAGGGTGTATTTGTGATTTCTATAACTAAGTTATAGGCTGATTACACAACCTTTTCAAATTAGATGATTTGATCGGAAATCTTTTATGACAAAGGTCACCTAAGAAAAAAAAGATCATAGGCATATATAGGATCAAATCTGTCTAATAAAATTTGTTGTTAGTGATCCCATAAATCTAGGAATTATATAGTAGAATATAATTGTTAATCGATATCTACCGGGTTGGATTCAAATGAATGGAATAAAGGTCAGATGCACAGTTGATTCCCATCACCAAAAAGCAAAAACAAAAGATGATAGATAGACTACCGATATATTGAAACTTCAAATTAGTGTAAGAAAACATGGTTAATTTAAATAGGGACAGTAAGGAAGACGATGATACCACTTACAAGGGAAAATTGGAAAGAGTGATATGTAAAGCAAAGGAGAAAGAGAGTACATTACACCTGTATAAAGCGTTAGAAAAAAAATAAACAACCATCAGTAGAAAATATGCACCCTTTAGGGATAAAGAAAAGAGATATCTGACTAACCTTTGTTGATTTCATCATGCAAGAAGAAAGTATAACAGTTCTTGTTCCCTTCGAAAGACAATTAACGACGATGTTTAGGGTTTTTAGAGAAAAAAGAAGAAGCAAAGATGGCGAACTAAGCTCTTCCCATTTAGTACGTTTCTACCATGAAGCAGATGAATCAAAAACCTACTAAGATGTAGTGAGATACCTGAATCAGAGAAATATATGGTAGATATATGGAAGATAGGGTATTTAAATTTCCAATTTTGAATCCCTCCATTGACCATTGACGGTGTAAATAATTGGAACAAAAATTATGCAATAGTTGTTGCTTGTTCCAATTTGTAGGAACAAATTATGGAAGAATGAAATAGGCATGAATTATATCGATGGGTTTATAAGAAGACGCCACTTGGAAAAATAGAGATGTAGAAATAAGACAAGTGGCATGTTTAAGAGTCTTTTATTAAAAGAGAAGATTTAATTTTGGATGAAATTCTTGTAAAAGTCCACTAACAGAATACAGATGAGGGTTTAACATAGAAGTATAGTCTTAGATTATAATACATGGGGGTTGGTTGCTTATAATCGTAATTGAAATACTTCATGATGTGATAAACGGTCATACAACACAAGGTATATTGATACGATCATCTTATCATTTCAAGTTCGTTATCTTCCCATATATCACTACTACAAAAAAGAGCATTACTGAAACAAACCAAATTTGTCAGCATATTCATGTCGCTAATTGTTTGTAACGGATTTCCGATGGCTACGGCAAATTTTTAGCGACGGATTTTTCCGTCGGTAATTAGTAATTGATCACCGACTAAAATATTTTTGCAATGGATTACCAACGGAATATGTTTGCAATGGATTATCAGCAGAATAACTCACTAATGGATTACCGACGGAATCCCAGAATAACTCACCAACGGATTACCGACAGATTTTATGTGACAGATTAGCGACGGATTTTGGCATTATTAAAAAATTTATAAATTAATGAAAAAATTAAAAATAACTACATATTCAACACAGAAAAAAATATTAACACATACATCAAATCTTTATTTTAAAACCTATCAAATGTAAAAGAAAAAATGTTTCAATATTCAATATACATTAAATCCATAAATTTCAAATACATACAAAACGAGACTAAATAATTAATTAACTAATTCGTACGTTTGTATTTTAATAATAGAAACTAAAAATTATAAAAATCATTATACACTGGTTTTATAACTGATAATAGTTTGAGTGAGGGACTCAATAGAAAGCTTGTTAAGAGATAACTCCTTCCATTGCTCATTGCTTATCGAGCCTTCTTAAAACAACAGTGCCTTAATAGAAAGCATGTTTTTATTGATTGAAAGTGTTTGGTTTCATTCCTTTGACATAACCATTTTCTCTAATGGATTAAAATGTCTTTAGCATTATAAAACAAATCAGAAATTAACTAAATGTTTAGAGTTTTGAAGTACCAATAATATTTCTTCATTTGGGATAACATCTAAATCAAGTATGTCATTATCAACATTTTCCAAAGTGGAACAACGTGGAGTTGAGAATTTATTCTTTATATCATTTACTTCTTGTTCGGTTCCCAAGATGAACACAAATCAAAGGTGAAATCAAGATGAACACAAATCCAATGTGCAAAAGGGTTGCTTCGGTCAGAGACGATAGAAGGATGGGAAAGGGTTCATGTATTTTGTTTCTAGAACAGAGCGCAACAACGTATGTGGTATTTCTAGAACAGAGAAAGCATTGGATACCGGTGGTCAAATGATTTGCGGAGTACATGTATGACCTTTCTGGAATAGAGAATGAAAGGGGTCAAAAAGGAGGAGATCACCAGTTGTGTTTTCTCACCGGTGGCAGTTGATGATTCTTTGGAGCACATAGTCGTAAACCGGACGTGAAGTGGTGGCATATATGGATGTCACCATGGAGGGAGATGATTTCGGTGGCGGTTTAGAATGGTAGCCAGAGTGTATCGATGATGGTGTAGATTGGTTCGCGGAAGATGATATTGGTAGCTACAAGACGTCGCTTGTAGATTCTTAGAAGAGAGGTTGAGATAGTGTATGGGAGTGAGAGTTGTACTAGATTCCAAAAATTGATAAATTAGTTAATTTACTTTTTTTAATTATAAATAACAAACAAAAAATTGAAAAAAACATATGAAGGGAAAAAAAGTCAACATAGAATATCAAAACCTTTGCATTTCAGATAGGTTTCTAGAACTATACTTGTTCCAATCATAATAAAGAATGCAAGAACATCAGGTCTACCCACAATTCTTGAAGAATCTTAAACCCCAAGAATGAAAGAAGATTTAAAGCTTTTAAAAATGAATGAGAAATTTGAACATAGAGATTTAATGGTGGAAATTCACAAGTTCTACAAAATCTACAATGAAAAAAAAAATGAAATTAGATGTCTTAAATTACCAAACATTACAAGCAATAAGTAAGTTCTCTAATCCTTTTCAATAATTTTCAAAATTGTGATTCAACACATGTGGGTTTACATAAGAAACTAAACGCATACGACCACAAATAATAATCCATATTTAATCAATTATCGAATAATTACATTAGATACTAATGTGTACATAAACATTATATTTACAATTTTAAACTAAAAATAATTTTGCATTATTTATTTGTATAAGTTATTTGTAAATAAAATAATATGCATACTATTTAGTCGCATACAATCTTTATGTACAACCTATTCGTAATAGATTAAACCATATCAATTACAATGTAATAATTTTGTAATTGCATTGTATTAGCATCTTATTTGTTTTAAAAATCATAACTTCTCAATTAACCATATGCTTAAAAAGAATGTAAACTATTTATTTTACCATAATATATAACCATATTAAACTACATAATTATTTCATTGCACAACGCGCAGGCATTCGCCTAGTGTATGCATAAATCGATGCTACATTCCTACTTATACAATCCCAAAAATGAACGTGAATAGTAGCATGCCTAGTAATAAACATGTGTTCTCTTGAAAGAACAAACCCATTTATAAATCTCTATCTCTCACACTGATACCATACACTGCTAGAAAAGTGAGTATTACCGACGGAAAAAATCCATCGGGCACTACAACAGAATACCGATAGATTTCCGACGGACTGAAGAGTTAGGATATTAGTGACAGTACTGCGACAACTTGGCGAAGGAATAAACTTTGTCGGTAATCGACGAAAATCAACAACTTTGTAATTCTATCAGTAAAATTAACATTAGTATGTTATTATTTAAAATTGTGAGGGCAATTTGGTAAATAAATAAATCAAAGGCGTGGGCTACACATCTACTTAACCCAAGCTAATTCAAAGTAGGGCTCCCATTCTTTCTTTGAACGACAATCTCACAACACCACCATTGAAGAACGACATAACTTTAGCCGTCGTCGCCGTAGTTGGTGTTTCACCTTCGTCGAAACAAAGAACCATGTCGTCGTCGCTCACCAACTTCTGTCAATACTCCACCATCAATCGATTGTTTTCCTCATGTCCACCTCCTATTTGACGTTCCACTGCACCAAAGTCACCGTTTGTCGTCGATGATTGCTTCCGTTTCACCGACATTCACCTCCGACATCAATCAATCTTCCCTAACATCTAGGTTTTTGGTATTGTACCATTCACCACTCTCTTTTCTAATATTCTACATTTCACTATCTAATTTCTTATGTAAATTTCAAACACCACAGTTAATTGAAAGCTGTTTAAGTTTCGGTGCATCTATGTTTGCATCTGTATGTATTACCTTATGTATATAATCATGTTCTCATATCTCCATTTCCATGACTATCAGATGCTCGATAACATTCCCTAATAAAGGAAAATGGGTCAATATGAGCTTCTATGTGTATACAAACATGTTTTGGTGCATCTATTGGAGAACTAGAGAAGTTAATTAATTTCTAAGCCATGGTACATGATGTAATGATAGCTTACAAATTGAAATCTATATGTAATATGTTATTTTTTTCTTACCGTGAGAAATTTAATATTCTTAATTTGTCTAAGGAAGAGATTGCTTTTGTTCAAGAAAGTTTATCTCCTACATGGGAGTTAAAGCTTGAATTCAGATTTACTAAAAGTAGTACAATAACTGATCCTTATAAAAACATAATCAAGTTTGAAGAATTATTCATTGACGTCAATTTTCTTGTTGATACTTGATATTAGGATGCCTTTTTTGATTACCTTGAAGGAAATGATTGTTCTGATGTTGAAGTGTATGAAATTGTAAAAGGTTCAGTTGTTTTACCTAAAATACCCTTGATGAGAGTTGAAGGTCCAGTGGTTGTGAGTCAATCAGTCAAATGAACTGCTTTACATTTACCCCATAAGATAGTTTTTGAAAGAATGTTAATTGAAATGCATTTATATTTTGTTTCTTATAGGTGGTTCAGTTGTTGGAAACTCCATATATGAATCTTATAATTTATGCGTCATTAGTCACCACAAATGCTAAAATCCAAACTTCTTCTTGAATTAGGATATAATATGTATTGTTCAACCTTCTAATATTACAATATTAGTAAATAATTATTATTCTGCCCTAAGTTCCACTTTTTTGGTAGGTTGATTTAGCTCCAAACTTTGACATGTTGGTTTTGTTCAAAATTCTATTTTTTTGTCCTTTTTCCAAGACTTTGGAAGGCATAAGTGATAAATGTGATGGGAGTGATCAATCGGGAACACGGATAGTCATTGAGGTAGTTATATGAAATTCTTTTGTAAAGTAGTTTATGAAATTTTACAAACTTAAACTTTTTTCATTCAAACTTTTCAGCTTAAGAGGGGTCTGATCCAACAATTATTATGAATAATCTCTATCGCTCCACTGCTCTACAATCAACTTTTAGTTGCAACATGGTAGGGTGAGTCGTTATTAGTTGGGTCATTTTTTTCCTAATTATGTCTTCAAATTTAAACAGGGTTTGACTAAATTTTGACTTTTCATATTTTACTCATCTGGTAGAATTCTTGATGGACAAACTAAACAAATGGGTTTAATATAATTGCTTAAGGCAACTCATGAACATACATGCTCTCTTACTATACTTATATATGGCCTATATTCACTCTTTGTATTTATGTATGACCTACATGTTAGGTTTTGAATGGCTACAAAACACAAACTTTTAAATATATTCCATTTACTTAATCTTTTATCCTACATGCTTTCTTTGATTTTCGATGCTCAGTGGTTGAAAGACGTGCAAGGTTTAAGCTTTTGCACAAGATAGATACAGACAAAAATAAATACATATTGTTGAGGTATGTATGTAATTATAACTTGTAAGTACATGTATATATGCATAAAATCTCTGCCCAACATTTGTTTACCTGAAAATTTTGGTCTTGAATTGGACCACACTATGAAATGAATGGCTAATGACTGTTAACATATTTTCTTTCTTGGGTAAATGAAGGGTATCTTAATTGGGCTCGATGATGTAATTGATGTGATAAAAAAAACTACAAGTAACTTAGTGCCATCAGCTGATCTTAGGAAAATTAAGGCTCACTATTATTTTATTATCTATACAATGAAGTGACATGGTCAAAGTATTTACTTTCTCTTTTGACTTCATGTTGTGAAATTATAATTATGATTTATATTGCAGAATTTCAATTATCCAAAAAACAAGCTAAAGCAATATCAAATATTAACTTATGAAGACTTACATTGCTTGAGGTCCTACACCTTTTTTATTTGTTGCCATTTTCATTTTGAATATTATGTATTCTAGTTATTTTTTTAATCACATTAATAAATGTCTTTTATTGTTCAACAGAGAGGTAAGTACATTAATGAAGGAAAATCATTGACTGACCAAATTTCTAACTTGGAGGAACTTCTATCAAGCAAAAAGAAAATATGATAGGTATATTATATACCTTTTTAATTTTATCTGTTATTTTATTTAGTGTAAGGTTTGTTATATCTTTTTTCCTAGAAAAAATTACTAAAATCATCCCTATGTGTAGCACCTGGTTTCTGGTATGTAAATCTTATTCGAATATTGCCTATTTTAGCCTTGGACTCGGCGAGTCATAGGTCCGACTCGCCGAGTAGAAACGTGACCCAGGTCACGTTTTAAGTTGGCGACTCGGCGAGTCCATATCCCGGACTCGGCGAGTCGCCGCTGTTGGATGAAACCCTAAGTTTCAGGGGTTCGCACCCTATTTAAACGACTTAACTGCCCCAAGCCAGCCCTCATTCACCCTTAGAGCCCTGTATCCCTCGTTCTAAGTTGTTCCTTGAGAGTTTGAGGCTATTGTGTGTGTTTTTGAAGGTTTTGAAGGAGGAAGGAAGTAGATCCAGAAGAAGGGAAGCCATCCAGGCAACTATATTGTGTTCTTCCAGCAGTTCCCTTGAGGTATAACTCGTTTTCCCCATGATTCTATGCTTAAAACTTCATTTGGGTCTTTCTTGGTCAAATCCCCAAGCTTGTATGTGCATTATATGTCGTAATAAGATGTTTGGCCTCTGGATCTAGGCAAGATTGAGCTCCAGGAGCTCAGATCTGTTAGCTTTATGGCCCTATGTTGCTTGTTAGCCCTAGATCTACCCTTTTAAGGCATTTTGAGCCCTAAAATCCATATTGGTGAATATCCACACGTAAAATTGGAAACTTTACGTGTGATTTGTGTCCTAGAAGTCCAGATCTATGAATGGCATGGACTGGAATCGAGCAAATCGATGTATTTGGTGGATGCATGGCGGCGACTCGGCGAGTCGTATATGTGACTCGGTGAGTCTGGTCGCGAGTCACCGAATTGGTCCCTTTATGATGTATCGAGTTTGAGCCGTGAGTCACAGGGGGTGACTCGGTGAGTTGGGAGCTGAACTCACTCATGTTAGGACTCGGCGAGTCCAAGGCAATCTTCATAGATCAAGAACAGACTCGGCGAGTCGTTCATACAACTCGGCGAGTCTTAGCATGTTCTTCGGATGAAGATGAACTCGATGAGTTGTTCATACAAGTCGGCGAGTAGGATGAAGGGGTTGAATGTCAGTTTAGGAGATGAACTCGTCGAGTCATAGCCTAACTCGACGAGTAGAATCAGGGACCCAGGACAATTGTCTGGACAGGGACTCGGCGAGTTGGAGAGCCAACTCGGCGAGTCGGGTCAACTAAAAGTTGACTCTGATTTGACTTAGGCCTAGACCAGGGGTAAAATGGTCTTTTTACCCAAAGGACAGTTAGCAGTGTATGATTAAGTATATTGTGGGAATTACAGCCGGGGAGTTTCCGGAGCAGCAGCAGCAGTAGTAGGTGATCAATTCCCACACAGACCAGCAGCTATTTCGAGGTGAGTTTCCTTTCCAGTAGGAATGGGTCTAAGGCACCAAAGCCGAACCGTGTAGACGAGATGTTAGTACTAGAGTGTGGGCCGAGCCCGTACCTCTGGGTTTAGTCAAGTATGAAATATGTGTTAATATGATAGAGTTGCTTATACTTGTTGTCTGCGTGATACTTGTATGTTATGGGTTAGCGGTTGAGTGTGGGCAGGGCCCGTATCTCTCCGAGGTTGGAGTGTGGGCTAGGCCCGTATCTCCCCGGTAGCGAAGTGTGGGCAGGGCCCGTATCTTCACAAGTGTGGGCGAGGCCCGTATCTCCCGGCTAGCGAAGTGTGGGCAGAGCCCGTATCTTCCCGAGTGTGGGCAAGGCCCGTAACTCCTAGCTGAACATTGTTTGTTATATGTATGCATGGTATAGGGTATTATGGGGGAACTCACTAAGCTTTGTGCTTACAGTTTCAGTTTTGGTTTCAGGTACCTCCTCAGCTAGGGGAAAGGAGTCGGCGCGGTAGCAGCACGTCACACACACACTCTCCGGTTTCCGCATTTACGAGCTTTTCTGGGATTGATACTCTGATATTCTGATTGGTTGTATGTTGTGGTTTTCAGACATGGTTCAGTTTATATTATGATTGATCAAACGATGTTTTAGTTATTAATATTTTCTAAAGTAACGTTTTCAAACAAAAAAATTTTGGTTGTGAAAATTGGGTCGTTACAAGTTGGTATCAGAGCCCTGGTTTGAGGGATTCGGACATGTCTTCGGGAGTGTCTGAACTCAAATCGAGGGATTGAAAGATTGTCTAAAAGAAAATGTTTTCTAAAATTTAGAAAAGAGTTTTGAGAAAGAACGAAGTGTGTGATGTGCGCGACCGGCCGAGCTCAAGTAAGTATTCCCCATAGTACCCATACAAGTTTATGTTATGTTTATCAGCTTTCGTAGAACCGCATGCTATAATAGGACTAAGGATCTAGGAGTGATGCCTTATGTGCCTACTATTTGTGTTTCAGTTGTATGAGAAATTGCATGCTAGTTATTGAGTAGACAGTAAGTAGGATAGCCTGATTAGGTTATGCCTGGTAGTATGAGCTTAGCACTATATGCTAGCTCAGTTCCTGAAAGTGGATAGAGTTAATTGAGATTGTTACCTTGTCTGAATGCTGCTTGCTTCGTGCTTCATGGGACTCTTAATAATGGGAGTTAGCCATTAGGCGAATGCGTCACGTCACATGTAATCAGGATTGAATAATCTTAGAGTGCCAAATTTGATCCTACTGCGCAACTCTTGTTTGAGTCCAACCGTTGTAGGGACGAGTCGGGTACTCGAAGGATTATCTAAGCCTCGTCACATGTGATGGTATTCGGGTAATGGCCAATTGGCATTACAATGAGGCCTGCAGCAGCTGAGGACTGGTTAGAGTAGAATTAGAGATCTCCCTAGGGCAAGCCTAGGATGAGTATAGCTGTGATCAGCAGTAGTGAAGGGGATTTGGTGGAGTCGAGGCATTCCTTGGAGAAGGTACGGATAGATGTGGAAGGTAGTATGGGCCCGTACTACTGAAAGCAGAGGATCCGTACCCGAACCAAGGAAGGCCAAGATAAGACCAGGGAACCTGTAAGTAGTTGTGATCCCTCAGGAAGTAGCAGTATCACTAATGATTGTTGTGATGTATTTCAGAATGGTGGTACTTCGATCGAGGCCGGCAGATGGTGGTTCAGGAGAGGGGTCAGGTTCGGGATCAGACTCCGAGCCGATTGATGAAAGGCTATGTGAGTTCATCGCGTCAGAGATCACCAGGGGCATCCTTGAGTCGACCCCCATTCTCTTTGGGTCGATCAAGGAAGGGATCATGGAGTTGATGGAGGATCGCCTACGGGCATTCAGGAGCAATATGGCCTCTAGCCAGTCAGGATCTCGCACATTGTCCTTCAAGGACTTCAGGGGCAGTGGTGCGCCGGATTTCCATAGGGTGAAAGACCCCATTGTCGCCAGGCGATGGATTGCAGATATCGAGTCTGCCCAGTTGACTAGCTTCTGCCCCGAGTGGTCGAAGGTGAGATACGTAGGGGGTGTTTACGGGACCGAGCCCGGGATTGGTGGGAGTCAGTGGGTGACTCGTTGGGAGCCTCAGCTATCGAGGCAATGACCTGGTCGGACTTTGTGACCAGGTTCAAGGCAGAGTTTGCGCCGGCTGTCGAGCTTCAGCAGCTGGCCAGGGAGTTTCTAGACATGAGGCAGATGACGGAGACTGTGGTGGAGATCACCGCCAAGTTCCGGGAGAGGGCTTTATTGGTGCCCTAGTATGCTGGTGACGAGGACATGAGGAGGAATCGTTACCATGATATGCTACGAGCTGACATCCGGGAGCATGTTAGCTTTTCGGCTTGCCCTACCCTGGACTCCATGATTGCCAGGGCTAGGGAGAGGGAGATAGATTTGGAGCACATCCGGAAACGAAAACTAGAGGAGGGTCAGGCAGGAGGGGCTTCGGGGAAGAAGCCCAAGGGATCAGATGGTAGGCCGAAAGTCCAGTCAGGACCGAGCCGCTGCGGGAAATGCGGCAGGACGCACGTGGGGGCATGTAGGATGGGATCAGGAGGCTGCTACAAGTGCGGCAAGACACGACACTTTAGCAGGGATTGTACTACTCCAGTTTCAGCTGTTCAGACATCAGAGTTGCTGTGTTTTCACTGCAACCAGAGGGGCCACAAGAAGGCCAATTGCCCCCAGTTGACAGTTGCAGCGCCAGTGAAGGCGCCAGCTCTAGCGACCCTGCGGATCACGGATGGTTGGCAGGGCAAGGCAGAGGCTCCAGTGGTGAGGAGTCGGGCATTTCAGTTGACTGCCGAGGAGGCACGCGCCGCACCCGATGTGGTGCCGGTATGATTCTTTCCCTCTATCTTATTTTTTTATGATGTTATGTTATTGATATGTGCTCTATATGTATATATATGCATTAGGATCGTTCCATGTGAACGGCCTCCCAGTTCAAGTGTTATTTGATTCAGGTGCATCCCGATCATTCGTTTCCCTTGCACTTAGCAAGAAGTTTCATGAGTCATCGGGCGAGTTAGATTGCCCTTTGGAAGTGGAGATCGCTGATGATCGATCGGTACGAGCATCGATGATATTTCGAGATTGCATGTTGCGTTTGTTTGAGGAGCGCTATTTGGTAGATTTGGTTCCCATTACGTTGCGTGGGAACAAGGTGATTATAGGTATGGATTGGCTGAGCCCTAATGGGGCGGTGATAGATCGCGCGCAGCAGCTAGTACGGGTCAGGACCCCAAGCGGGGGAGAGTTAGTGATTCATGGAGAGAGGCCTCAGTGTGGACCCACTGTATGTTCAACTGCAAGGGCTAGGCGCTACCTTCAGCAGGGATGCGCAGGATATGTCGCATATGTGATGGATACCCGGGAGGCGGGTAAGGCGACAGTGAGCGAGGTTCCGGTGGTCCGAGACTTTGCAGATGTTTTCCCAGAGGAGCTTCCTGGGATACCTCCGGAGCGACAGGTGGAGTTCAGGATTAACCTTGTCCCTGGCTCGGCTCCGATAGCCAAGGCGCCGTATCGGTTGGCCCCTCCCGAGATGTAGGAGTTGTCTACGCAGCTGCAGGAGCTGCTAGACAAGGGATTTATTCGTCCGAGCAGTTCACCCTGGGGAGCCCCGATTCTGTTTGTAAAGATGAAGGATGGGTCGCATCGGATGTGTATAGATTATCGGGAGCTGAACAAGGTAACGGTGAAGAACCGTTACCCGCTTCCGAGGATTGATGACCTATTTGACCAGCTTCAGGGAGCATCTTGGTTCTCCAAGATTGATTTACGTTCGGGTTATCATCAGATGAGGGTCAGGGAGGAGGATATGCAGAAGACCGCGTTTCGGACGCGCTATGGTCATTATGAGTTCGTGGTGATACCGTTTGGGCTCACCAATGCTCCTGCCGCGTTCATGGACCTCATGAACCGTGTATGCAGACCGATGCTGGATCGGTCTGTGATAGTCTTTATCGATGATATCTTGGTTTATTCCAAGACTCGGGAGGAACACGAGGAGCATTTGAGAGAGGTATTGGAGACCCTGAGGAGGGAGAGCTTGTATGCCAAGTTCTCCAAGTGTGAGTTTTGGTTGCGCGAGGTGCAATTTCTTGGACACCTCGTCAACCAGAACGGGATTCTGGTTGATCCGGCCAAGGTCGAGGCCGTGATGAGATGGGAGGTCCCGAAGTCTCCATCTGAGATTCGGAGTTTCCTGGGATTGGCGGGCTACTATCGGAGATTTATCCAGGATTTCTCCAAGATAGCCGTACCCCTGACACGGCTGATGAAGAAAGCCGTGGTCTTTCGGTGGGGACTCGAGCAGCAGGCTGCATTTGAGACGCTGAGACGGAGATTGTGTGAGGCGCTGATCTTAGCCCTGCCAGAGCGCGTAGAGGATTTTGTGGTCTATTGTGATGCGTCCGTTTCTAGGTTGGGCGCGGTACTGATGCAGAGGGGGCATGTCATTGCCTACGCTTCGAGGCAGCTCAAGCCTCACGAGGCGAACTACCCGATGCACGATTTGGAGTTGGGGGCGGTGGTCTTTGCTCTCAAGATTTGGCGACATTACCTCTACGGGGTTCGGTGTACCATCTACACGGACCACAAGAGTTTGAGGTACCTCATGGACCAGCCGAATCTGAACATGAGGCAGCGTCAGTGGTTGGATGTGGTGAAGGATTATGATTGCGAGATCCTTTACCACCCGGGGAAGGCCAATGTGGTGGCCGATGCGCTTAGCCGCAAGGCGGCGCCGATTAGGGACGTCTGCTTGAGGATGACCGTGGTGACTCCCCTGTTGGAGTAGATTCGGGAGGCTCAACAGGAGGCTATCAAGGAGGAGCATTGGAAGAGCGAGCGCGTGGTGGGTCAGGTTTCCTCCTTTGATTATGATAGCCGAGGACTATTGACACTACACTGTAGGGTGTGGGTGCCGTATCACGGAGGCGTGCGCCAGATTTTGATGGAGGAGGCGCACAAGTCCCGATTCTCTATTCATCCCGGGGCGACGAAGATGTATAGGGATCTTCGTCTGGATTACTGGTGGCCCTGCATGAATCGGGATGTGGCATGGTACGTCGAGCGGTGTTTGACCTGCAGGAAGGTCAAGGCCGAACATCAGAGACCGCATGGCAAGATGCAGCCGTTGGATATTCCACTGTGGAAATGGGAAGATATCACGATGGATTTTATCACGAAGCTTCCCAGGACCGCACGTGGAGTGGATTCGATTTGGGTCATCGTGGATAGATTGACCAAGAGTGCTCACTTTATTCCGATTCAGGAGAGCATATCGGCCGAAAAATTGGCCGACATCTATATCAGGGAGATTGTGGCACGGCATGGGGTGCCAGTATCGGTGATCTCGGACAGGGATGTGCGTTTTCTTCCAGATTTTGGAAGAAATTCCATGACGAGTTAGGCACTCGTCTGCATTTTAGCACCGCCTTTCACCCGCAAACGGATGGCCAGAGCGAGCGGACCATCCAGACTCTGGAGGATATGTTGCGGGCGTGCGTGCTAGACTTCGGTGGTAGATGGGATACCTATCTTCCCCTGGCCGAGTTCTCCTACAAAAACAGCTATCACGCGAGTATCGACTGCCCTCCCTTCGAGATGTTGTACGGACGGAGGTGTAGGACCCCGATATGCTGGGGTGAAGTTGGCCAAAGGATCATGGGGAGCACCAAAGTGGTGCTCAAGACGACCGAGAGGATCCAGCAGGTCCGGAGCAGGCTTCAAACTGCTCAGAGTCGGCAGAAAAGTTATGCCGACAAGCGTCGATCTGATTTGGAGTTCCAAGTCAGGGATATGGTTCTCCTGAAGGTGTCGCCTTGGAAAGGCTTCATACGATTCAGGAAGCGGGGCAAGTTGGGCCCGCGATTCATCGGACCGTTCAGGGTCGTAGCCCGGGTGGGCAAGGTGGCGTACAGGTTGGATCTGCCAGCCGAGCTCAACCAGATCCACAGCACTTTCCATGTTTCTCAGTTGCGGAAGTGCTTCGTGGATGATTCAGCAGTAGCGCCTTTGGAGGATATTCAGGTTGATGACAGCCTGAATTACATTGAGCGCCCAGTCGCAATCCTCGACAGGAAGTCGAAGGATTTGAGGAACAAGAGAGTGGAGTTAGTGAAGGTGCAATGGCAGCACCGTAAGGGTTCGGAATGGACTTGGGAGCCGATGGACGAGATGATGGAGCATTACCCCGAGCTGTTTCAGGATCGAGCAGCAGACTTCGAGGATGAAGTCTAAAATAAGTGGGGGAGATTTGTAGCACCTGGTTTCTGGTATGTAAATCTTATTCGAATATTACCTATTTTAGCCTTGGACTCAGCGAGTCATAGGTCCGACTCGCCGAGTAGAGACGTGACCCAGGTCACGTTTTAAGTTGGCGACTCGGCGAGTCCATATCCCGGACTCAGCGAGTCGCCGCTGTTGGATGAAACCCTAAGTTTCAGGGGTTTGCACGCTATTTAAACGACTTAACTGCCCCAAGCCAGCCCTCATTCACCCTTAGAGCCCTGTATCCCTCGTTCTAAGTTGTTCCTTGAGAGTTTGAGGCTATTGTGTGTGTTTTTGAAGGTTTTGAAGGAGGAAGGAAGTAGATCCAGAAGAAGGGAAGCCATCCAGGCAACTATATTGTGTTCTTCCAGCAGTTCCCTTGAGGTATAACCCGTTTTCCCCATGATTCTATGCTTAAAACTTCATTTGGGTCTTTCTTGGTCAAATCCCCAAGCTTGTATGTGCATTATATGTCGTAATAAGATGTTTGGCCTCTGGATCTAGGCAAGATTGAGCTCCAGGAGCTCAGATCTGTTAGCTTTATGGCCCCATGTTGCTTGTTAGCCCTAGATCTACCCTTTTAAGGCATTTTGAGCCCTAAAATCCATATTGGTGACGTAAAGTTGGAAACTTTACGTGTGATTTGTGTCCTAGAAGTCCAGATCTATGAATGGCATGGACTGGAATCGAGCAAATCGGTGTATTTGGTGGATGCATGGCGGCGACTCGGCGAGTCGTATATGTGACTCGACGAGTCTGGTCGCGAGTCACCGAATTGGTCCCTTTATGATGTATCGAGTTTGAGCCGTGAGTCACAGGGGGTGACTCGGTGAGTTGGGAGCTGAACTCACCCATGTTAGGACTCGGTGAGTCAATGCCCTGACTCGGCGAGTCCAAGACAATCTTCATAGATCAAGAACAGACTCGGCGAGTTGTTCATACAACTCGGCGAGTCTTAGCATAAGTGTTCTTCGGATGAAGATGAACTCGACGAGTTGTTCATACAACTCGGCGAGTAGGATGAAGGGGTTGAATGTCAGTTTAGGAGATGAACTCGTCGAGTCATAGCCTAACTCGACGAGTAGAATCAGGGACCCAGGACAATTGTCTGGACAGGGACTCGGCGAGTTGGAGAGCCAACTCGGCGAGTCGGGTCAACTAAAAGTTGACTCTGATTTGACTTAGGGCTAGACCAGGGGTAAAATGGTCTTTTTACCCAAAGGACAGTTAGCAGTGTATGATTAAGTATATTGTGGGAATTACAGCCGGGGAGTTTCCGGAGCAGCAGCAGCAGTAGTAGGTGATCAATTCCCACACAGACCAGCAGCTATTTCGAGGTGAGTTTCCTTTCCAGTAGGAATGGGTCTAAGGCACCAAGGCCGACCCGTGTAGACGAGATGTTAGTACTAGAGTGTGGGCCGAGCCTGTACCTCTGGGTTTAGTCAAGTATGAAATATGTGTTAATATGATAGAGTTGCTTATACTTGTTGTCTGCGTGATACTTGTATGTTATGGGTTAGCGGTTGAGTGTGGGCAGGGCCCGTATCTCTCCGAGGTTGGAGTGTGGGCTAGGCCCGTATCTCCCCGGTAGCGAAGTGTGGGCAGGACCCGTATCTTCACAAGTGTGGGCGAGGCTCGTATCTCCCGGCTAGCGAAGTGTGGGCAGAGCCCGTATCTTCCCGAGTGTGGGCAAGGCCCGTAACTCCTAGCTGAACATTGTTTGTTATATGTATGCATGGTATAGGGTATTATGGGGGAACTCACTAATCTTTGTGCTTACAGTTTCAGTTTTGGTTTCAGGTACCTCCTCAGCTAGGGGAAAGGAGCCGGTGCGGTAGCAGCACGTCACACACACACTCTCCGGTTTCCGCATTTACGAGCTTTTTTGGGATTGATACTCTGATATTCTGATTGGTTGTATGTTGTGGTTTTCAGACATGGTTCAGTTTATATTATGATTGATCAAACGATGTTTTAGTTATTAATATTTTCTAAAGTAACGTTTTTAAACAAAAAAAATTTGGTTGTGAAAATTGGGTCGTTACACTATGGTTTGCTTAAATTTCACGTTTGGTCTCTATCTTTTTTTTTTGCACTCAGACAATCCCTATAGTTTGTTTGGGTTGCGATTTTCATCCTTGGCCAACATGAAATGAGACTTTAACTTCGGTAGAAAATATTACCTTCACCGACCGATATTCATAATCCATTTAGATTATTTGAAATTGTACAAACTAAAGGAGTGGAAGTTATGAAATGAATGATATAAATGGATTTAAGTACCATGTAGCATAAGCAAGTTAAAGGAGTGGGAGATATGAAATGAATGACATAAGTGATTTAATTTCCATGCAAGAGAAAGTTTTACTACATCATTCTTGTCAGATTTTCATTTGGGAACATATTTATAATTACGTAGGAGCAAAATCAATTGTTCCTTCATGTGGTGAAAGAAAAAATGTTTCCTTCCGAATGTCCGCACGTTGTGCAGAAACACCTATGTAATTGAAGACTTTACAAATATATGTTTTTTTTAGGGTAAATGGCACAAAAAATACTCTTTTTACACAGAAATTCAATTTTGACATCGTGTTTTTTTTTTGTATCAATTTTGACACTGTGTTTTCCAATTTGTTACAATTCTAACCACTTGACCGGTTAACCAGGTTGCATGATGACGTGTCAGTTTTGATGACGTGGCATGCTGACATGATATGCTGACATGTTAAAAATGAATTTTTTTCTCACAAAAAACACTAAGTTTTTATTTTTTTCGATTTTCACACTAAGTTTAATTTTTTCTTTCAACTTTGACACTATGTTTTTTTGTTCCAAATTGAACATCATTTTTTCCAATTTTGTTCAATGTTGACAATTTTCTATTTAAATCGTATAATTTTTTTTTAATACATTTAAACCGTATAAATATGTTTTTTTCCATTTAAAAACCATAGTTTGTATAAATACATTTTTTTACACTCAAATCATATTTTTATGTATAAATATGTATTAGTTATATACAAATTATATTTTATATTAAATATGCAACTTTAAAATGTGTTTGGAGGTTTAGAGACGTGTAGTCAATCAAAACTCGGATATCAAGTTTGCAACCCATCAAATGTTTACATCTTATTAGAAATTTATGGTTAGTTTGATTCTCATGAAATAACTAATGCTTTGATTGTAAAAAAACACATTGTATTTAAATAAAAATATGGTTTTTAAACGAAAAAAATATGTTTATACGGTTTAAAATGTAATAAAAAAAATATATTTATACGGTTTCAAATGGAAAATAGACAAAATTGAACAAAATTTGATAAATGATGGTCGATTAGAACAAAAAAAAACATGGTGTCAGAATTGAAATAAAAAATTAAACTTGGTGTCAAAATCGAAAAAAAATGAAAACTTAATGTTTTTTGTGGAAAAAAAATCAATTTTGACACGTCAGCATGCCACGTCATCAAAGTTGACGCGTCAGCATGCCATGTCATCAAAGCTGACACGTCATCATGCCACGTCAGCATTTAACCTGGTTAACCGGTCAAGTTGTCAGAATTGTAACAAATTAGAAAACACAGTGTCAAAATTGACACAAAAAAAAAACGGTGTCAAAATTGAATTTCTGTGAAAAAACAGTGTTTTTTGTGCCATTTATCCTTTTTTTTTAATATAGCAATAACATTGTTGTTAAATTTGATATAATAATTCATATATACTAAATTGATATAGTATATTGATTATTTTGAATTTTTATATACATATATATATATATGATATCCCCAATTTCACGGCCAGAAAAAAACCGATTTGTTTATGCTTTGTTTTATAAAATCAGAGTAATCCTTTGTTTAAAAGAGTTGTGAAATTTGTTCCCAAAATAAAATATGATAAAATAAAATTTATCAAAACATTTCTTAAAGAAATGTATTTTCATTAAATAACAAAATCTCGGGATGTCATGTTCCGATACAGACCAAAAGCATAAACAGTATAAAATAGACCTTACAACAGTTATTTATAACTACTAATCTATAATCAAAAATCTCTCGTCAAGTCCACCAACTTATACCCTTGTGCCATTACCTGTAATGCAAAGAAAACTGAGTGGGTCAGGCTTGGGAGCCTGGTGAGCATATAGGGTTTTCAACCCACAATAATATAATTATTATATTTAATCATCAAACAATCAACCCAATTACTCATCCCCATTATCTTCGTTTAATCTTCCCTAAAGATATTATACTAAGGGTCATCCCGTATATCATATTTACCTTTCATCTCCTTACATCTTATTTCCTTATGTGTTTGTTCTAAGAACTTTTCCTAATGATCACCGTCTACATCGCACAGACAATACTAATTTGGGGATCACTCCCTCAATATGTGTCTAGTAAGGGTTAGGGTATCATCGCATGATTACGTAGCCACAACATCGCCTAGACTCATAAATCATAATAAGGGTTAGACTAGCATCACATGAATACGCAGCCACAACATCGTCTGGACTCGTAAATCATAATAAGGGTTAGACTATCATCGCATGAATACACAGCCACAACATTGCCTGGACTCGTAATTCATTACATATCTATCATCACCTAATTATCATCACCATTATATCCTCACCTATCTCTTCTCACATTATTTCATCACACACAAACTATTTCATCTACCCATGTTCTACCCAACATATTTGTAAATATAAATTACATATATAGTTTAAATCATATACAAACCTGTATAAAACATTCATCCAACATCCATCTCAAATAAACAAACAATATATAAACACATAACACGTATTTCATAGCAAATACTTAATATCTATGTGTTAGAAGAAAGTAACTACACACTCACACGTATAAACAACAATATATATACACATAGCACATATTTTATAAAATACTTCATAATTATGTGTAAGATGAAAGTAACTATACACTCACTTGATCAGAAGATGATCGGACAGCACTACAGCTCTAAGAGTAGTACTTCTTCGGTGAAACTAGAAGATCTTCACACACCGGGCTTCTCGCAAGCAGAGCTTTGGCTCGGAAACTCTTTTCTTCTCGGGATCTTTGGGCTTCGGGACTTGCTTCGTGTCTCAGGATGATACTGGGGCTTCGGGGGATTAAAATAGGGCTTAGAGAGGGTATCAGGAGTGGGCGAGAAGAGATTGAGCAACCAAACTCGGCTGCCCCTTGAATTCTATTTAGAGAGGGTATCAGGGCTTAGAGACTTTGTCGGCTAATTTTGACTTTATTTTTTATTATATTATTTATATATTATATTTAGTAGGCCGGGACAGGAAAACTCCGTTATAAACTCGTAATTTCTTCATCTGTCGTCCGTTTTTGTCTGTCTTTTCACCATTGGACTACAATCGACGAGATCTTCAATTCTCGTTTAGATTGTTTCGACTAAATATCGCTCGATCTCATATTCGAACTTCAGGCTGTACACTGTTAATACTAAAATTTCGAAAAATCACAACTTCCTCATACGAAGTTAGATTTAGACGTTCTTTTTATGCACGCTCTCGGTTTAACGTATTATACGACTTTAATTTAGATCGCTAAGGCCAAATATCCCTCTAACGTAAATTCACTATTTACATCGCGTCGTGTCGTGCCGGTTCTGTCTCGAAACTTCGACATGTCATAACTTCTTCGTTATAACTCGGATTTCGACATTCTTTATATGTACAGAATCCTTGTAACATATACTATAACTTAGTTAAGATTAATCCTTCTAAATAATCTTCTATAAAAAAAAGTCGTTTTTGACACTTATTGTCTTTTAATTGACTAGCCCGAATTTGCGTGCGTTACAATATATATATATATATATATATATATATATATATATATATATATATTATAAATGCATAATCTCAATCGCTTGAATGACTTCTATCTGCGACTTACACATGACTAAAATTAAATATAATATATGGTTTAATATTATTTATAATTGTTGTTGTTAATTAGTTTTTTAAAAATTATTTTCTTAATGTTTTAATTTCAATCATTATAATTATTTAAAATATCAAACATTGTTTTTTGATTTTAAAGGTAACAATTTAATCATTTATATACAATTATTTTTAATTATTTTTATTGTAATTTATTTTAAGCTGCTTATTTAAAAACTTTTAACGATTATAAAAATATATTTAGGAAATGTTTTAGTTAAATTGATATTACAATTTAGTTTTTACATTTATCACTACATTTTATCACTTTCAAGTATTTACAAAATATTCTTTGGTTTTTTAAGTGGAACTGAAATTTATATTTAAGTTGACATTGTAATGTTAAATTTAATTTAAAATTTTAAGTATTTTGTCCAAACTATTTAAAAGTTGTAGCTTTAAGCTGATAATGGTTTGCATATAACAATATATTAGATCTAATAAATTAAGTAGAATATGTTAAAAGTTAAAGATATAACTTTATAAGTAGAAGTAAAAATATTATTTTAAAATTGAAATTTTGTATATTTATGATTACACCTTAGGTTTGATATTTATTTAACCTTATTAACCAATTTATAATTATTATTAGAAAGACACTACAATTAACCATTTTTAACTATTTACAAAATATTTTTTGAGTTATTTAAGTTAAACTAAAATTTATATTTAAGTTGACCCTGTAATGTTATATTCAAATTAATAATTTAAATATTTTATATAAATTCTTCCAAAATTGTATCTTTAAAAGGATAATGGTTTACATCCAACAATATATTAAAAATAATAAATTAAGTATAATATGTTAAATTAACAAAACATAACTTTATAAGTAGAAGTAAAGATGTTATTTTAATATTAAAATTTAGTTTATATATGATTACGTTTTAGGTTTTATATTTATTTAACCTTATTAACCAACTTATAATTATTATTAGAAAGAAATTAAAAAGTCATGGAAATTTCAAATGAATGTGGTGAAAGGAAAAATGTTTCTATTATATTATAGTATGATGATTTCTTATTGTGTAATCAACATGTATGTTTCACACGGCTAAGTTAACTATGTTTCATTTGTGCCATCAACCTATTGTTGAAGGCACATTTCAACAAACACATGATATCATTAGGCTATAATTTATTTGGTTAATTTGAAATTTGTTTTCTTAAGAATAGATAGTGTCAGCTTAGCCCATGTGCAACATGGGCATTGGAACATGGCCCAAAATGTTAAGGGGCCTGTTTTTTGGGTAGTATAAGCAATCGGCTGCCCATAACCCATTAATCTGAATTAATCAATAGAACGAAGGCAGTCAAGAACAAAAACGACAATTTGCAGCACTTCACGATCATCGATTGTTTGTTGATTAAAAAAAAGCAATCGAAAAAAAAAATAGCAATCGGCAAAGACAGCAACTTAGCTGCTCAGGCCCATTCACTCATTTAGCAAGGGTAGACGATCTTTTATGAGAAATTGAGGATTATCAAGGGTCAATTACCTAATTTTATCTCCTGCTAATCAACCAATTAGGTAAGATTTATGAGAAATTGAGAATTATCAAGTTTATAGTTGTCAACTGCATACTTGAATGATTCATACTTTCATAGATTATGAATTTAATAGAATAGTGAATAAATTTAATATTTTATTATCGGTTTATCTACTATAGAAATAAGTTTAATAGTCAACAGAATAGTGAATGAATGAATTAGTTTCTAAGATTCATATAAAGCAGTTTAGTAGTTTAAATTATGAGTTTATGTTTATTGTAATTTCTTGAATGTTGAAAGTTGAAACTTATGAATTTGTAGTGATGAAGTCTAAACAACCATGCGGTTACCAAAAACGTAAAAAGAGAAAGCTAGATGAAGAAATGAGAAAGGTTGATGTCGGTGCTCTAGATAAGTTTATCCATAGACAACCTGTTGAGGAGCATGTTGAAGAGTACATTAAAGAGCAAGAGCGTGTAGAAGTAAAAGAGACAGAATAGCATGAGCTTGTTAAAGACCTTGTTGATATATATGATCCAAGAAGGTGGGAAAAACTTAATTCGGATGAGATTAAAATTTTGGTTGAGAAAGGTCCTAAAAGAGATAATAGTATTATGTATGGTCCCTACAATAAATTTGGTAGACGATTTTCTTCAACTTTCTATACAAGTAATTTATCAAATTTGGAAAAGTGTGATAGAGAATGGCTAGTATATTCGAAAGAGCTAGACAGGGTATTTTGTTTCTGTTGTAAAGTGTTTAGAAAATGGATTTTGAAAGGTAAATTGGATGGTGAAGGTTATGCAGATTGGCACCATGTTACCACTAGGGTTAAAGAACACGAAATTTCATTGGATCATCTTACAAATAGGAATAAATGGTTTGACATGCGTAAAAGATTGAAATTGAACGAAACAATTGATAAAGTTCAACATAAGCAATTCAAGAAAGAAAGAGATTACTGGAAACAAGTGCTTTTAAGAATTATTGCAGTAGTGAAGTTTCATGCTAAACATAATTTAACATTTCGTGGATCCAATGAAAAGTTGTATAAAAAAGGTAGCTATAGATTGTATTTTTTTTTCCAGTTCCACCAAAAATCTTTTCGTTAAGTATGATGACTGATTCCACTTCTTATTTGTTAATTGTATTTAACAGGTAATGGAAATTTTTTGGGTGTCATTGAAATATTGGAAGAGTTTGACCCGGTTATCAAAAAACATGTGCGACGCATCACAAGTGAAGGGCTTCATGTGCATTATCTTGGTCACCTAATCCAAAATGAACTAATATCTTTACTAGTTGAAGAAATTAAAAAAGAACTTATCAAGAAGATAAAGGAAGCAAAGTACTACTCGATCATACTTGATTGTACTCCTGATTCAAGTCACCAATAACAAATGACTATAATAGTGAGGTATTTAAAGTTATCATATAATTATGTCACTATCGAGGAGTCCTTTTTAGGTTTTTTAAATGTTGATGATACCTCCAAAAAAATGATTATTTGATATTACACTTGAGTAGTTAAAGTCTCTAGGAGAGCTTCAAGGATCGTTGGTTAGCTATTAGGATATTTTATTAGTCATTAAAATACTTTAATTTTGCTACGTTTATTGCTATAAGGTTTATCGTTATTTTAATAAATAAAAAAAGACAAAACTTCAAAAATGGTCTCTGTGGTTTTCAAAAATATCAAGTTTAGTCCCTAAGTTCAAAAACCTCACAGATGGTCCCTGTGGTTTCAAAACTTTTAACAAATGGTCCTTTTCGCTAACTCCGTTAGCGTTTGGCCGTTAAGTGAAAGGTATTTCCATCATTTCACAAAAAGGGACCATTTATGAAGGTTTTTGTTAATTAAAAAATATAATAATTTAATAAAGGGTCCCACCCCTCTCTCTCTCTTTCTCTCTCTCTCTCTCTCTCTCTCTCTCTCTCTCTCTCTCTCTCTCTCTTCTTCTTCTTCTTCTTCTTCTTCTTCTTCTTCTTCTTCTTCTTCTATACTGATGGACCCAAAAAAACCCAACACCCTCCTGTGCCTTCACCCTTTTACTTGTTGACCAGCCAAAGGCCAAGCCTTTACTTCTTCATCTCGGTGGTACCAACTCGAGCATAAACAGCACCACCACCATTCTCCCTCCCGACACTACTAGAAAAACAACCTTTTACGACGCTCATTGCGCATCGTAAAACGCTCAGACGACGAGAAAATGCGCGTCAAGGAAGGCCCTGTCATAACAAGAGACGACGCGCATTTATGACACGCAATGCGTATCATTAAAGTCACTGTCAAGAAAGGCCATGTCATAAATGAAGATGACACACATTTTTGCGTATCGTAATTTTTATTTTTATTTTTTAAAAAATATTATTTATATATTTACTAATTTTCAATTTAAGTTTGCATTTCATGTCTCATAATAGAAAATAAAATACCATACACAAAAAATACAATCCATTGCACAAAAGTTAATGTCATACAAAATACAAAATAAGATACAAAATATGAATTCATCTTACCTAAAAACATTATCAATTGCTTGGTAAAATTGCTCTTTAACACTATCTACTGCACCAAAGATAGTAAGAACCTGCACCAAATGAAAACAGTAAAAAAGTGCTTCAATGTTTTTATTTTCTAGGCCAATAAATAATCAAAAGGTGTAAAATTAAAATATACCTTGGTTTCTGCAGCTACATAATCAAAAGGTGTAAAATTAAAATATACATTGAATATGGACATAATTAGAAATTACATACTTGACCTTCTTTTCCTTTTCCTCCATAAAAGAATACTGGAAATCCCAAGCAGCTTCTAGAAACTCAACAAATGCATTCCAAGTATCTGCTTCTACTCTATACAAAATAATTGCTTTTGAGAGTTCATCCTCCTATGCCATGAATAATGATCATGAAATTTAGATTAGGGTTTATAACATGGAATTGTAAAATGTCATGAAATTATCCTAAGTTTTTTAAACCTTAAATTGTATTGGGACCATGTATTGAAATTTGTTTACTATAGTTCCTATTAAATGGAAGTATGTAGGTATTTATTGAATCAACAGTAAGTATAAGACTAGAATAACTTACATCAAACAAAGGGAAGCCCCTGTATTTGTCAAGAAAGGCCTGTCACTTTCTTAGAGAGAATACTGACTCAAACATTTAGAAAACAGATGATGAATTCCAATGTAACTTGCTAGCATCAACCCACTCACCTAAAATAAATAAATAAAATTCTTATATCCATAAACCCATCATTTTACTTTTCATAAATAAATAAATCCCACATTAATTTATACGAATCTTACCCTGTGGGCAGTTTGAACATATTGAGACTTTCTTGAAAGATCAACATGTCCCATAAGGCAAAAAAAATCGATATTAGAATTTAAAAAGAATATTTGGTTGTAAATTGTAATACCTTAGCAGGAAACATCACATACCTGAATGCTAGCAGGAGCCCATTCAATGAAATTAACAAGCTTTCTTTCACGTATTCGCTGCAAACTATCATGAACCTAATAATAAAAGCATCTTACAATATCATCCATGGAAGTTTTCAGATTGCAAAATGTATGTTGACTTGACTGACCTGAGTTGGGTCAACTTCTCCCTGAATGATGTTCAGTATCAAGATATATTTTGCCTGACTGGCTTCTTTTGTCCCAGCATGTGATGAAACCATGATATTCTTTGTCTGCAAAACATAAATTTTTTTGCACCCATGAGTATGAAAATCAAAGCTTCACTAAACATCTTCTAACATTTTCTTGCCTGAAGAAGTCTTCTCATCACATCCAATATGGTGGTTTTTCGAATCATATTAACCTACCAATAACAAGAATTTAAAGTTCACATGGATAATAACAATAATAATAGTTATAACAAATATTTGAAAATCTTATTCTTAAAGTTCCAATTGCAAGGATGATTCCAAATTATGAAAATATTGACTTTGAATCATGATTGTACAAATTTTCCATGAACATACATCATAATTGTAAGTTGTAAACGTGGAGATTAACCTTGATCAACAAGGTTTAGGCTCTGTGACAAAAACAAAAGAACTAGGCAGTAAACAGAAGAGAGTAAAAAAGTTAGGAATGAATTTAATTTGCATAGATATTACCATTTAAAAGTACTTGATTAACAATCTGATAAGGCAATGAGAAAAATTCTGAAAAGCTGAATCATGAATGAATTAAAATGTAAAAAACAACTAAGGTCAATTAAGATGGTATGCATTACCTTCATCAACCACAGGTTTCGTATTTATTTTTATGAGAGAGAATGAGCAATCAAGTAATGTTGAGTGTTCATAAATTCACAAGATCCATCCAAAAAACCGATAGAACAAGTTAATGCAGACATAAATGTATCGATAACTCTGTCACGTGCTATAGTCAGGGGCGGTTGCACGTGGGGGTAACTAGAGCAACCGTCTCTAGAATTAGGGGTATTTTAGTAATTTTTCCCTTAAAAAATTTTTGAAAATAAAATTTTGAGGCACAATGGTTCAGCAAGATCAAAATCTGAGAAAGTATTGGTGAAAATTCAAAAAGGATTTATGAAGTTAACTGATAGGCAACAATTTGTTATACTTAAATTATGTGTTGAACTTTGCCTGGAGGAAAACACCATAAAACCATTGTCTAATGGAAAAAAAACAGACATATCTTTAAGCATACATATGGTATATAGTATATAATGCATTAATGCTTCCAATTCAAGTTAATCTCGATTAGTAGACACACAAATAAATACATACAAACATACAACAAATGTTTTATATCATAAAATTTAACTTGAAGGTTTCTGCCTACTGTTCATCTAGTGAACCAGCCTTCAATTTATACATGATTATCTGTAAATTTAAGGGAAATGGGTAATTTGCGAATATTTACCATCTTGTATGAGAAAGAAAGCGACAATCAACGATTAAGTAGGCGCTGCATACCAACTGATTCAATTGAAAGCCCCTGAAATAATAAAATGCAAGTCAAAGAAGACACAATTACAAAAATACCCCAAACAAAGAAACTAAAATCGTCTCAATCATTAAAAAGAGGGAGAATGGGATGAAATAGAAAAAACGAAGGAAAGCAAAAACCCTAATATCAGGGTGATAAAATATGAAGTATTTAGACACATCCAAATATATGTTGTTATATCAAAGGTTGAAAAAAGATAAAATCATACCATCTGCATTCAGTGGATTCAATAGAATCCACAAGTATAGCTGATATACGTCTCCATTTATGACAAGCATCACAACACACCCACGCACTCAACTTCAGTTTCTTTTCTTTCTGAACGGTGCCCTTTTGTGGTAATCCTATCAATGAACTCAACTTCAGCACAAAGTTCCATCACCAAATGATCTACAACAAAATCTTCATAACCTCCTTGAATTGAAACCACCAGTATGAGCGTTATATTGATTGGAAGAATATTCATAATCCTACTACACATATATAAATACTCAATAATATGAGCTACTAGATGTCTGTGTTATCCACTTCCTTTTTCACTAAAGTGGTGTGTAGGCATTTAAACAAACAGTTGGTATGCAACTGCAAATCTACCAAATTAGAGAAAAAACTTACACTAATCAAACCATACGATGTTGATAGAAAAGTTAAAGCAAGATACAAATTAGGGCTCACGTTATCAATAATAAAAAAGAAGTCACCTTTAAAGGAACGTTGGTGGCATACAATGTTGACAGAAAAGATGAATGAAGGGGTATATTTGGGAAGAACTATAAGATCTCTTATGGTAGGGAGGCGATGAACAGAGGAAACGAGCCCTAAAAAATCTAGAGCACCATGTGGTAATAATGGAGCACAGTAGCCGACAACACTTATATGTTTCTCTGTGTGTCAAATCAATGTAGGGTTTGGGGTTTGAGAGTGAAAAACCAGTCAATCGCTTGAAGATTGAAGAGTGAAGTCGAATTGAGGAGAAGTTGTACCAGGTTTTAGGGGAATATTCGAACCAATTGGTCTTCTTCACAACCATTACAGGTTGCATTTTTCCGATGAAGTTGTTTTTGAAGATGAACGTGAGATGATGGAGCGTTAATAGAGAGAAATGTTAGGGTTTCGGGAGAAAACAAACTCATCTATAGAGGAGAGAGATGAGAGAAAACTTGGTAGAGGGAGCGAGATGAGAAGGTGGATGCATCAACTAGGGAGAAAACAAACTCAGAGAGTGAAGAGTAAACTTGGATTTAGGAGAAGCATCATTTTTAGGGAGAAATCGAACGAGTTGGTCTTCATTGTTGATCTTCTTTGCAGCCATTAATGGCTCCTGAATATAGAGAAAGGGTAGGGCTTAAGGTGATTTGAAGAGTTGTAGTCGCATGTGTGTAGAGGTGAGCCTCAGCTCGCTGACGAGGTGAGGTGAGACCGAGTTGCCGATGAGGCTAATCAGGTCGTTGACTGGAAAGCACCGTGAGGAATGGAAAATCGTTTTGAATTTTAGGGTTTGTAAATGTGGGGAGTCGTTGTAGATGGAGTAGGGTAGAGGTGAAGAGGAGTGAGCGGGGTACTTCAAAATTTTGGGGGATTTTCCCCCTTTAGCTATTAATGAAGGATCAGACTCTCGTTCTTACAACACAGAACGAAGCCAACATAAAACCATGTTTCTGGTGGTGACGGCTGCTAGGTTTTACAGAGAGAAGGAGGGGAGAAAATGAAGGTCATCGGTAAGTGGAGAGGAATGAATGAGCGGGTCCTCCAAAATTTTGGGGATTTTTGTCGATCGATCATTTCCCGCCTAAAAGGCGTGTTTCATTAAAAATTTATAAAGAGACATACTTACATGACGAACATTTTATAAAAGGCGCCCTCCGCATTTCCTTTTTTTCTTTTCTAACACTAATTTTAGGGCACGCACAAATGCGTGTCTTCTATCCTTCAAATTTTGAAAAACTAACACTATTTTTTAGGGCACCCACAAATGCGCGCCCTCTATCGGCGGGTGTCATTGTTTGCGCGTCATTAAAGGCCAGTTTTCTAATAGTGCGAGGACAACCCAAACCTCCAACACCACTGAGAAACCTTCATCATCACCTGCCATCTTCCTTGCCCCATTCTCTATGAGTTCACGCCGATAAAACACAATGGAGAGGCAGCGGAGCTGCCATAAAACGCCACCCATCACCGCCACTCGCTGCTCCGCCATCCGTTGACATCATATTTGTTGCAGGTGTGAGTTTTCCGACCACCACCTTATACCCCTTCCTCTCGTTTCTTCTTACAACCTCGTGTCTATTTTCCTATCCAGGTTTCGTACATTTTTTAGGTTTGAAAAGGATTGTTCATAATAGGGGCAAATCAAAGATGGGGATGGGGATTACCGAAGTAGAGAGGGGAGTAAGGGTGGAGAGGGCTATTTACCTTGTCTTGGACCTGCAAGACGAGAAAGATACGAGAGGAACACAGAGAAAATGGATTCAATCGACCCAGCACACGCTTTTGAAGCCACGACATCTGCATTTTATGTATTTGGTTTGGCCGGTAACGTCAGAATGGAATTGGCAAAAGGTTCGACATCACTGAGAGTGCATCTCCATAGCCTCGATCAAGACACTGTTCTTGAATAATTGTGATGTGTGGGTTTTTTTATACAGCAGAGAGCAAGGGTAGGACCCTTTTAAATTTCATTTTTTTTTCTTTTTTTCAAAAAAAAAAATAGAAAACCTCATAAATGGTCTCTGGGTATTGAAATGATGAAAATGTCTCTCACTTAACGGTAGAAAACTGACGGTGTTAAACCAATGACTAAACATTAAAAGTTTTGAAACCACAGGGACCATCTGTGAGGTTTTTTGAACATAGGAACTAAACTTGATATTTTCGAAAACCACATGGACCATTTTTGAAGTTTTGTCTAAAAAAATTAGTTTATATAATTTAATTTTTTAAAATGTTACACGTTAAAGCCTAAAGGCATTTTTTCTCCATTTGGTCGTGGCATTTGATTCCTCAAAACATAAATCCATTACGCTACTGCATTCCTAGATCTTTTGACTCAAAAGGGACCTAAAATCATTAACGTTTGGTTGAGGGACACCTAGACACCTAATCGTTAACTCCTCATACTTATAGGCTTAAGGGCTAAGGCCCTTTGGTATAACAACTTTTAATGGTGTAGAATGAATGTTGTATGCATTAGTCGGTTTAAAGTATTAAGTACCATTGTAAAAAAATAAAAAATAAAAACAATGTAAGAGAAAACCTATCAGACTCCCAATTCTCAAATAACACACTTTACCCCTCAAGAGTCTAGATTAACAAGTTTCAAACTGATCAAACAGGAACATTGACACGTCAAACTTATCAAATAACATCAACCTTGACAAACAGTACTATATATAACAAGGTCGAATAACCAGAATCTGAACAGTAAAACTCAACCCGAACAACCTAAACCGGGAAACGCGAATGATTGTTGGAGTAACCCGATTAATGAACAACTATATATTTATTGCATACCCTAGTTGGAATTCCTACCTAATTAATCCATGTCTTTTTTGCACTTAACGAAGAAGGAAGAACCATTGCAATGGTTGCCATGATCACTAGAACTAGCTAGGCATGGTAATGACTTCCTTCAAGCGGTTGACATAGATCAGACACCAATTGGGGTTTCAAGTATATCATCTTCGGGGAAGTTGTTCAAGTACATAATCGAGTTCTCGTCATGAAGAGTTGAAGAAGACGAACAAAACCCACTTCTCATATTGCCAGCAAACCCTAAACGATCATTTGTAGTCACAGATTTAGACTCATTAGATGTGTTGGTGGTGGTGGTATGGAAGAAGGTTTGCATAAAACTCAACTCATCATCGTACGAGTTAGTGATCTCTAGAGATGGATCAGAGTCGTTGCAGTTTGGATGTGTTAACTCAGGGAGGATAATGATGGAACTTTCAGGGGTTGCACCGGAGGTTGTGGCGGTGGTAGTGGTAGAAGAAGAGGAGGAGGAAGAGGCAAGATTGGGATTAGTAGTTTTGCTTCTAATGTATTCTTGTAAAAGAGAAGATTGCGACTTTCTGTTTTTAGCATCATTTTTCTTGCTTTTTCTGCTAGAATTCTGCCTTCTTTTTGTTGCATTCCATTGATTCTTTATAGCATTTTCTGTTCTTCCGGGGATCATTTTAGCAATTTCCGCCCATCTATTACCGACCTTCTGATGAGCATCGATCAACATTCTTTCTTCTTCTTCATTCCACGTGTCTTTCTGAAAGCAAGTGACATATGATTAAAAGTTCTTGAATGGTGACAATTATATCATTTGGTACAAGAATTCAAAGAAATTCCAATATAAACATCTTCAAAATCTATGTTTGCATTTAAAAATTTGTTTATCATCATCCTTTATTTTGATTCCATGTGTCTTTCGATGATAAAGGAGCTAAAATTCACAGAAGGAATATGGAAACATGAAAATTTTGCAAGATAATTAAGATCGAACTCTTGAGTTAATTTATAAAATGAATGATTCAAGCCTATGGAATTGTTTAAGTTAGCAAAAAAAATTGACTGAAGATTTAACCAAGAAAGCAAATCCGGGATGAGAAACGATTTAGTCTAAATAAAATAAACAAAAATAATTGACAAAATCGACTTAAAATCTAAGTTACTACTTACTAGATCTCATGTTTATCTGAAAGTAGGAAATAGGGGATTTTTATATCTTTAATTAGGAAAAATGTAGATTTTTTGTAGTTAGAATTCACGAAATCATAGCAGATTATATAGATGAAATGAAGAACTGAATTAAAAAGATCAACAAGACCTTGATATCGGGTCTCAAATGGTTGCGCCAGCGCTCACGACACTGTTTCCCCGCTCTTCCAGTCATCTTCTCCGCAATCACAGCCCATTTCGTTATTCCATATTGGTTCACCAGCCTGATTAGCTTGCTTAATTTATTCATAAAAAATGGAGAAAATTCATCGTTAGTAATGTGTCTATGCATGGATTAAGTCGAAGAACAACTTGAAATGGAGAACACAAAAGATCAAAAGCGTTGAAATTTAACCTGTCTTCTTCATCTGTCCATTGTCCCTTGATCAAAACTTTGGATGTGTTGCCACCTTTTGATTGCTTTGTAGAATCTCTCGAGATCTTTACAGGTTTGACTACTTCGACTTGGTTAACTCCATGCTTTGTATCATAATTGGGGTAGTTTTTCAGTTCTTCCCAAGTTAGACACTCCCCGATGTCGTTAGTAAACACATCGTTTGTCACCATGGGTAAACATGGTGCGAAACATATTCCACTTTGAGCGTTGACGCCACCACTCAAACAAGATAAGCCAGAAACATTTTCTGCGGTGATCATTGCTTCGCTGATCTGAAGGCTTTTAGTTTGATCGATTTGAGTTGGAGTTTGACCCCATAGGAATCTATCTATGGCTGTCAATGGCGGAGGCGCAGGCTTATACCAAGAAATATTGTTTTGATAATTTGCATAATTAGCAAAGCCACCGCCATAACCACCGTCACCACCACCTTCCATGGCTGAAGAAAGCTTGAATAGATCAATGGGGGTAGTCGTCTGGTGTTTTTATGCCTTCGACATATAGCTACATGTACTTAGCAATGGGTTCGTATCTACATGTCAGGACAGCCGTAAGATTGAAAGGTTGATCCAATGGTTGAAAGTCACCCGTGACTATGACCTTTCGGCTTCCTTTCTTACAGAAAAGTCTAGGTGGCGATATATGATTGGCTCCGTTACATTTAAATATATTTTTATGGTGAGTAAATTGTATTTATTAAGGGGAGAGTATTTGGGACAATGGAGGTCATCAAGCCATGATTTTTATCTCTAAAATCGGAAAAAAGAATAAATTTTTAATTCTAGTTTATTTACACCAGGTAAAGAGTGGTTAATTAGAACTTTGTGTAGGGTATGTTAGCTCTAAAAGGCATATATTTAACAGATTTACATGTATAATTGTATATTAATCGAGTTTTAAAAAATTAGAATGGTTTCATCATGGCTCATTATAGTTCCAAAACTTGTACCTGACATCAGGAATCGCGTAATGAACCACAATAAAAGTTAGTAAATTGAGATCAATGATATGTCATTTCATTAAAAATTTTGAAGGATTTAATTTTTGAAGGATTTAATGTATTATAAAGATTATAATATAAAGTTGTATAGTAAATAAAATAATAATGTGATAATGAATATAATATACCACTGTAAAAATTGTTCAGCTTTAATAAGCTTAGTTGTAGAACTAATAATCATTAAACTTTATAAAACTTTTTCATCTCACAATCCATTGAAATCTTGGAAGATTAATGGATAATCAAATCAACGTACTATTTTTAAAAATTAAATTAGAAATAAGGGTCAACTTTTTCATATAACCATCCAAGCATATATTGATTCTACATTCATTTTATTCATTTCTCTAACTTTTATTTAACAGAAAAACTAGTATAAACAATATTATCCAATAGTTTATCATTTCAAAATTTATTTTTAAGTAAATAATTTAGCTTTATCTATCTCAAATATTATAAGAAGGCTTCTCATATAATGTTTCATCTTTTTTTAAATATAATATTTTTCGAAAATTATATTTAAGGAAATAAATAAAAACATAAAATATTATAAAAATATAATAGTTTTTTTTTTAATCTTTGATTTTTGTGTCATTTTGAAGGTATTAAAAATAATCTTTTTATTTAAAAAATTTCTATAGAACAAATTTATTTTTATTTTTTATATATTAAATATATCAACGAATCACAAAATAATAATATCTTAACCAATGTGTAACTTGACTTGTTATTAAATATAAGAATCAATGGAGACGGTTTGCTGATTTTAATGGCTTTGTGCGAAAATTAAAATGAGTCTCTAAATACAAATTATATATATATATATATATATATATATATATATATATATATATATATATATATATATATATATATATATATATATATAAAAGCAAAGTAAGTTTAATGAATGAATTGCTAGAAAACTAAAAAGTAAACTAAATTCATAAAAGAAGAACAAATGTAAATTTATAAAACTTGAGGGGTTAAAAACATACATGGTAAAACTTAAAAGTGAATTAAATTTTATAGAAAAACAATAAATCCATGTTTATAAATTTTTGAGAGGATAAATATAAAACTTGTGAATACTAATTTGGTTAAAATTTATGGGTAGACTATAAAAAATAAAGCAAACAATCAGGGGTCAAATATATGTAACTTAAAAAATGAAGCAAACAACAACAGGGTCAAATATACATAAAACCATGTGAAATGACACTTTAACATAACAAAGTTTTGGCTTTTTCCCGAATTGGTCATTGAAGTTAATCTTTTGCGTTATTAGTCCTTAATTTACAAATTACTTATCAATCATACCATTTTGATCAATTTGAAATGATTACCTGACACTATGACTATAGTTTGTAGTGTGACGTGAAAGATAAGCTTAAATGACATTCTAGAGATGTAGCTACATCACAACCCGGTGTGATGTGTAAGATAAGCTTAATTGACACTATAGTGATGTAGCCACGTCACAACTCGATGTCCTTTTACCTAATAAATGATACCTTCATAAGGGAAAGTTTGATTACATTGTTACCTACATCCAACCTTTTGAACTAAGCTTATTCAGTTACGATATCTCTTTAAATGATGGCATCCACCTACTCCTCTAGTCGACAAGTGACGATACAAGTTGTGACAGTTAGTGACGACGACAAATTATCCCATTGTGGCTTTGAGAAACCCTTAGTGCAAAATCACTTCGTGGCGCATTGGAAACCCAGTAAAAAGGTTCTTAACTGTCAAAATAACATGGTGAGCTTTCGATCTAGCTATATTTACTTTTATGTTAATAATCTGTAAGTTTTATTTAATAAATTAGGGTTTTAAAATCCCAAACATCTTATAAGAAACGTAGAGGTTCTTGAGAATCTTGGCATTGTTAGCCCTCATTATGTAACAGGACAAATTTTCAAACAAATTTTTTTTTGATGTTTCACAAAAATTTTGTCAAATATCCTAGAATCCACATAAACTCAAATCATCAAGTTGGTGTGTACAATCATATTTTTATGATTGGCTCCGTTACATTTAAATATATTTTTATGGTGAGTAAATTGTATTTATTAAGGGGAGAGTATTTGGGACAATGGAGGTCATCAAGCCATGATTTTTATCTCTAAAATCGGAAAAAGAATAAATATTTAATTCTAGTTATTTACACCAGGTAAAGAGTGGTTAATTAGAACTTTGTGTAGGGTAAATTAGCTCTAAAAGGCATATATTTAACAAATTTTACATGTATAATTGTATATTAATCAAGTTTTAAAAAATTAGAATGGTTTCATCATGACTCATTATAGTTCTAAAACTTGTACTTGACATCACGGAATCACCTAATGAACCACAATGAAAGTTAGTAAATTGAGGTTCAATGATATGTCATTTCATTAAAATTTTTGAAAGGTTTAACATATTATAATGATTAAAATATAAAGTTGTATAATATGATTCAGTGTTAATAAGCTTAGTTATTAGTCTTTATAAAACTTTTTGTTCTCACAATCCATTGAAATCTTGGAAGATGAATGGATAATCAAATCAACGTACTATTTTTAAAAATTAAATTAGAAATAAGGGTCAACTTTTTCGTATAACCATCCAAGCATATATTGATTCTTCATTCATTTTATTCATTTCTCTAACTTTTATTTAACAGAAAAAACTAGTATAAATAATATTATCCAATAGTTTATCATTTCAAAATTTATTTTTAAGTAAATAATTTAGCTTTATCTATCTCAAATATTATAAGAAGGCTTCTAATATAATGTTTCATCTCTGTTTTAAATATAATATTTTTCGAAAATTATATTTAAATAAATAAATAAAAACGTAAAATATTCTAAAAATATAATATTTTTTTTTAATTTTTGATTTTTGTATCATTTTGAAGGTATTAAAAATAATATTTTTAATTACAAAATTTCTATAGAACAAATTTATTTTTAATTTTTATATATTAGATATATTAACTAATCACAAAATAATAATATCTTAATCAATGTGTAACTTGACTTGTTATTGAATATAAGAATCAACGGAGATGGTTCGCTAATTTTAATGGCTTTTGTGCGAAAATTAAAATTAGTCTCTAAATACAAATTATATATATATATATATATATATATATATATATATATATATATATATATATATATATATATATATATATATATAAAAGAAAAGTAAGTTTAATGAATGAATGGTCACGAGGAAAACTAAAAAGTAAAGTAAATTCATAAAAGAAGAACAAATGTAAATTTATAAAACTTGAGGGTTAAAAACATATATGGTAAAACTTAAAGGTGAATTAAATTTTATAGAAAAACAACAAATCCATGTTTATAAATTTTTGAGGGGATAAATATAAAACTTGTGAATACTAATTTTTAAATTTTATGGGTAGATTATAAAAAATGAAGCAAACAACAGGGGTCAAATATGTAACTTAAAAAAAGAATAGAGTAAATTACATGAATGGTCCCTATGGTTTGGGGTAATTTACGCGTTTGGTTCCTAACTAATTTTTTTAACTCGGAAAGTCACTACTGTTTGTTTTTGTTACGCGTTTGGTCCTTACTATTTGTTTTTGTTACTCGCTTGGTCCCTATCTTACCTAAAAAGACTATTATTTAAATAGGGAAAAATAATGAAGTAGGTAAGGTAAAGTGAGAGGAATGGAGTTGGGGGTGTGTTTATTTAAATAAATTAAAAAATCAATGGCAAAATAGTCTTTTTAAGTAAGATAGGGACCAAACGTGTAATAAAAACAAACTGTAGGGACCTTCCGAGTTAAAAAAAATAAGTTAGGGACCAAATGTGCAAATTACCCTAAACCATAGGGACCATTCGTGTAATTTACTCAAAAGAATATGCATAAAAACATGGGAAATGACACTTTAACATAACAAAGTTTTGGTTTTTTCCCGAGTTGGTCACTGAAGTTAATCTTTTGCGTTATTAGTCCTTAATTTACAAATTACCTATCAATCATACCATTTTAATCAATTTGAAATGATTACCTGACACTATAACTATAGTTTGTAGTGTGACGTGAAAGATAAGCTTAAATGACATTCTAGTGATGCAGCTACATCACAACCTGGAGTTCGTATGAACGAGGTACGTGTGGATATAAAAAACGTCAAAAACGGAGCTCATGTGAACGAGTTATAATTTTTAATAGCACATTTACGTATTAAAATAAAGTGTAAATCATATATACGTATACATATATATATACATATGTATATATCATTAGAAATGTATCGACGATGCGGTCGTTGTAAGTACTTTCAACATTAGTTTAGTCCAAATATCATTAAATCTATTTAAAATAGTATTATAAATTGGTGTTTAGTCATTTAAGTAAATATAGAGGGTGGCTTTTGAAAATTCAATTACTATAAATAAGAGCCTCTAGACTCTCATATTTCTTGCATCATTCTCTTGATTCAAGAGTCTTTATCTTTTTATCCCCCGAGCATTTCGGTCCCTCGTGATTCGATTTCTCTTCTTGTAGTTTTTAGTATATAGTAAGGTGAGTACTGAAGCGCTGTAAGAATCTTTCTTAGAAAGATTCAGCGACGAAGTTCTGCCCCTGCACAGTCCGACTCCAAGCTAAGTAAGTTATGTTACCTTACTTTAAATATAGCTTATAATACCGTTATTATGAACCTATACATAAATTTTATCAATGATTCAAAGTCGTTATACTGATTGATCTACTTACGGGGATGATGTCTAGGTTGTGATTTAGTGAGGTGCTTAAAGTGAGACTTTTAAACAGTATACTTCGTATACCAAACGGACCCTACCTCCAACATGATCCTACCTGGTTGTTCCTTACTTGATAGATCATGAAGTTGACTTTGAGTTAATGATGAATCTAGACTAATATTTAGTCGCAATAAAGATTAGAGTAAAACTTAGTGATAATAATATTAGGTTTCGTTGAAGGAAAATAGAAGCGATGCCCGAGTTTGGAATCACCACTTTAACAAGTGAGTGCATAGTTACTTTCATCTTACACATACATATGAAATATTTAATATAAATTACGTGTTATGAGTGCATAGTTACTTTCATCTTACACATAGATATGAATTATTTTATATAAATTACATGTTGTGTGTACATATTATTTGTTTACTTGATATCTCTGCTAGATGTACGATCTTATACTTGTTTTAAATGCTTTAAATAGTATATGTATTTTATATCTACAAAATATGTTGGGTAAAACATTGGTAGATGAATGATAAGGGATGAAAGTTGATATAGAGGAACATTGGCAGTTATGGACATAGTGTCCTATAGTAAACATTGGAAGCAATGGACTTAGTACCCTATAGATGAGCATTGACAGTTGTGCCACAACCTGTAGATGTTTTGATCTACGATGTACTCTAAACACCCTGGCAGCTGCTCCCAAAGAGCAATATCGGTAGTTGCGCCTAATAGAGAACATCACGACTGTAACGCCCGTAGATCCGGGATAGTCAAGTTAGAGACGATAAACGTCGAAAATGACTTTTTGATATAAGATTATTTAGAATGAATAATCTTAACCAAGTTGGTGGTTGTTGAGGCCAACACAAATAATAACCCTAAATATTACACACTAAAATAGTGTATAGTGTTAAAGGGATCGAATCCACGGAGATTGGTTCAATTTGATAACTCTATGAAAAATCTCTTTGTAAAAATACTTGGAATATGACAATAAATTAAAAATGGGGGTTTTGATGTTTTGAAATACTTGAAACAAACTAGAATTAACTATGATTTAAATAGACAATTGCAACAAAAATAAGAATTTGATGTAAAATCAATAAGGGAGAGATGGTTGACTTAAAGTTTCCTCACTTTGACTTTTGATGAACATATCAATAGAATCTAATAGTGCAATACATTGATTTAAATCCTTAATTTGGTTATAGTAATCCAATCGCCTCCCAAGAGTGCCGCCCCGCTAGTTTCCAAGAAAATCTGCAATAATGCTCAAGAAACTAGAAAGTACCCCGAAATGGTCATAAAAATAACAAAAGGGAAAATATGTATGGAAGTTAACTAAAATGCGAATGAAATGTACTAAAATAAACTATAAAAAAGAAGTAAATAAAATGAAGCTATCACAAGTTGTAGTGTTCGTGACAAGGATTCCAGATATATAAAAAACGCCGAAATCCGAGTTATAACGAAGAAGTTATGACATGTCGTAGTTTTGCTACAGAACCGATACGATGAGGTGTAATGCAAATAGTGAATTTACGATAGAACAATTTTTAATCTTAGTAATCTAAACGAGAATCATTGTATTTGTTAAACCGAGAACGTGCATAAAAAGAACGCCCAAAGTTGACTTCATATGAGGAAGTTATGATTTTTCTAAGTTTCAGCTTAGTTGTATGCAGCCCGAAACTTGAATTTTAGATCAACTGATTATTAGCCGAAACAACCTAAACGAGAATCGAAGATCTTGTTGATAGTGGTTTAACGGTAAAAAGACAGACGAAAATGGATGTCGGATGAAGAAGTTATGAATTTTTAACGAACTTTTTATGTCCTGACCTGTTAAAAATATAACATTAGAAATAAAGTCAAAATTAACCAACGGAGTCTAAACAAAAGTTATAGAGCATAGTCTCACCTACGTGTGGCTATAAAAAACGTTAAAAACAGAGCTCTTATGCGAAATTTACAAATTTTTGTAGTTTGAAAATTTGGAGTACGCCCAGCGTACTCGTGTTCACGGCCCGAGATTGGCCACGTAGCCTTACTATTTCGCATGATGGACACGTGTCGTAGCTTTGACGCATCCGGAGTTATCCCTTAGTACACCTAGCCTACTCGATGTACGCCTAGCGTACTGATTGAAGAGGGAGTACACCCAACGTACTCTAAAGTTACGCCCAGCATAACTCGAGTTTTCAGCATCTATAAATAGTAATCGATGCCATCCAATTTTAGGTTGCAATTTTCATTCTCTCTCCCCAATACTTTATTCAATATTCCAAAAATTACCCCTAACCCTATTATATCATCCTAGCATCATAAGTAAAACCCGGAGAGCCCGAAGATCCCGAGAAAAATAGTTTTCGAGCCAAAACTCTGCCCACGTGAATCCCGATTTTTGAGAAAACATCCCGGTTTCATCGAAGAATATTGTTTTAAGAGACGAAGTGATGTCCAATCGTCGTCTTATCAAGTGAGTGTATAGTCACTTTCATCTTAGACATAGATATAAAATATTTTATATAAAATACGTGCTATGTGAATATATATTGTTAGTTTATTTGAGATGGATGTTGAATGAAGGATTTATATAGGTTTTAAATGAATTAAAGTGTATATGTAATTTATATCTACCTATAATTATGATGGGTAAAGACGACTAGATTAAAGATGAGATAAATGATGAGCGATGAAAGATGAGCGATGATATATTAGTTGTAAAATATGGTGAGAAGCGATGTACCAAGCGATGAGCCAAGAGATGTACCAAGCGATGGCTCCATCATTCAGTAGAGTATGGAAGACAACCATGGACTATTCTAGACGGTCTGTGGAACACTAGCATGCTCACAACCTGTAGGTGTTGTGAACTATATGTTCATCAGATGTACTCTAAAAACCCATTGACATGTATTGCAGGTGGACTCCTGCAAATAATTTTGTCGATAAATGGCAGCTATGGACTTAGTGTCCGTTGTATAAACCATGGCGACGATGTGACTTCGTGCTTATTCCTTAGGAGGAATCCTTAGGAATAAGTGAAAGATGATTCTTAATAAATGAGAGTTATGGACTTAGCACATGTTCTATGAACCCTGATAGCTATGGACTTAGTGCATGTTGTAAAAACCCTGGCGACGATGTGACTTCGTGCCTATTCCTTAGGAGGAATCCTAAGGAATAAGTAATAGATGATTCTTAGGGTAAATAATTAAGAAATAAAGAATATAATGTATGAGTAATTGGGTTAACTATTTGATGATACAACATAATAATTTTATTATTGTGGGTTGAAAACCCTATATGCTCACCAGGATCCCAAGTCTGACCCACTCAAGTTATTTTTATCACAGGTGCCGATACAAAGCTACGTTACACTGGGAGATTAAAGGAGATGTAAAATCACTAGTGTAAATGAATATGAGTTCTGTTTATGCTTATGTTTTGTATTGATGATGACATCCCAAAGTTTTAAAATAAATAAATACATTTGCTCGGAAATGATTTGATAATATATTTATCATGTTTTTGGGAACAAATTCCGCTACATCTTTTGGAAGATTACTCTTATTTTTTTAAAGCATAAACTAAATCGGTCTTTTTAGGCCGAGAAATTTGAGGGATGTCACAACAACCCTGGCAGCTACGCTTAAGGGATAATATGGGCAGATGTGCCTCATAGAGAATGTCACAAATCTGGCAGTTGTGCCTAAATGGTAATATTGGCAGTTGTGCTTAATAGATAACATTGATAGCTGTGTCATTGGTAACGATGGACTCCGTGCCTATTCCTTAGGACAATCCTTAGGAATGAATGAATGAATGAAGAATAGTTGATTCTTAGGGTAGATCCTTAAGAGTAAAGAAGATAATGGGGATGGGTAATTGGTTTAACTGTTTGATGTTTAAACATAATAACTACATTATTGTGGGTTGAAAACCCTATGTACTCACCATGTTTCCCAACCTAATCCACTCAGTTTATTTGTATCACATGTGTCGATACGAAGCTAAATTACACCGAGAGACTAAGGAGATGTAGATCACCAGTATAAATGAATGTATGGTCTATTTATGCTTATGTTTCTGTATTGAAAATGACATCCCAATGTTTTAAAAAAGGAATAAAATACATTTCTTTGGAAATTCTTTGATAATATATTTATTATGTTTTTCTGGGAACAAATTCCGCAACATAATTCTTTAAAAGATACTCTCCTTTTCAAAATAAAGCATAAACAAATTGGTCTTTTCTGGCCGTGAAAATAGAGATGTCACAGTCTAGACTCTGCCTAATATATGACACATATATTTCTAATAAATATAACATTAACAACCCCCCCCCTCCCAAAAAAAAGTTAAACCAAGTATCCTTAGTAAATCTCAAGAGGGTAAAAATATCATTATGCCCCTCCATGGTCAAAAGTCCTTAACTTGACCAAAACCCTAAAATTCAAAGAAAGTCAACACCCAGGGCGTACATTGGGCGTACATATAAACATGCATGCATCAGGGACTCAAGGCGCTACGTTGCACGTAGCTAGGAGTACGCACGGCATACTCCCCATACTTCCTCTTTTTGATCCATTTGATCTTAACTCGTTAAGAGAATTATTACAATTCCATATCCGGGCTAACTAGAGCCTAATAGTTCACAAAGTTGATAACTTTAAGACTTAGCATGGCTGGACAAGTCTCAAGCTCACAAACTCTAACCTTATAAACATAAAGGTCCACATATCTCAAGCATGGAGAGGTTTTGACAACCAATATCTAATTTTTATGAATCTAAACATCCAAATACACATAAAACGATAGGATATATGCTCTGGAGTTCATCAAACTCACAAAGCTTCAAACGTGGGACATAAAACCCTAGAAATGGACCCAAAACATGAACTAATCAAAACAATGAACAAGATTCGAGCTTGATACCTCTAGATGATGCACTAACAATAGAAAAACTTAGATCCAAGAGGTTGAACCCCATATATCCTTCCTTCAAGGCTCCTTCTTAACAAAAGAACTCCATAAGAACACTCAATAAGCCATAAGCACTCACACAAGCTATGAAAACGAGATTTAGGGTTTGAAGAGAGTTGGAGGCTGAAAATGGTGGTTGGAAGTGAGGCCATCATGTTACTAATAGGGGCACACAAGGCAGTAGGGTTTTCACTCTGATCCTAGTATGCCCAGTGTACCCTCTGGTACGCCCATCGTAATAGGTGGCCTCCACAACAATGCAAACACATGAGTACGTTGAGAATACACATGCGTACACCCCGCATACTCGACTGCCACCATTTCTCATATAAGGACTAGTCTTGACAAATGAAATAAAATTTAGGGTCATCGATGCATACCTTATTTAGGGATGTTACAATTCTCCCCTACTAGGATCAGACTTTACCTTGGAAGTCATCCTCTAGGAACAGCTCTGGGTACTGCTCGCGCATCTCGGACTCCGACTCCCAAGTCCACTCCGAACCTCTACGATGCTTCCACTGAACTTTAACTAAGTGCACCTATTTGTTCCTCAAGATCATTACTTTCGTATCCAATATCGCTACCGACATCTTAATATAGTTCAGGTGATCATCAACCTGAATGTCCTCTAAAGGAACCAATTTTGTCTCGTCGTCTATACACTTCCTCAACTGGATACATTGAAGGTATCATGAATCTGGCTCAACTCCTCAGGCAACTCTAACCGATAAGCTACATTGCCCACTAGAGCAATCACTATGAAAGGACCAATGAATCTAGGGCCTAGCTTGCCCCGCTTCCAGAATCATATCACCCCTTTCCATGGGGATACCTTCAGGAGAACAAAGTCACTGACCTGGAACTCTAACTCGGAACGCCTACGATATGTGTAACTCTTCTGGTGACTTTGGGTTGTCATCAACCTCTATCTGACCAGTTGGATATACTCTGTCGTCTTGAGCACTATCTCGGTGCTCCCCATAACTCTCTGTCCGGCCTCCTTAACAGATGGGAGTCCGACATCTCCTCCCATATAGAAACTCAAAGGGAGGCATCTCAATGCTGGAATGATGGTTATTGTTGTATGAAAACTCATCCAGTGGAAGATAGGAATCCTAACTCCCACCAAAGTCCATGACACAAGCGCGTAACATATCCTCGAGCGCCTTAATCATCCGATCACTCTGCCTGTCTGTCTGCGGATGGTATGCGGTGCTAAAATGCAACTGGGTACTCAACTCTTCATGAATTTTCTTCCAGAATCTGGAAGTAAAACACACATCACAGTCAGACATTATCGATGTCGGTACTCTGTGCCGAGCCACCACCTCTCGAACATAGACCTCACCAATTTCTCTGTAGAAGTGTTCTTACTTATAGCCAAGAAGTGAGCATTCTTTGTCAACTGGTCCACTATCACCCAGATCATGTCCACACCCCTCACAGTCCTCGGTAATTTGGTAATAAAATCCATAAAAAATTGTTCCCACTTCCAAAGAGGAAGATCCATAGGCTGCAACTTGCCATGAGGGCACTGGTGCTCTGCCTTGACCTTGCAACAGGTCAAACATCTCTCAACAATCCATGTCACGTCCCTCTTTATACAGGGCCACCAATAATTGCGTTTCAAATCCAGATATATCTTTGTGGCCCCATGATAGATGGAAGACCTCGACTTATGGGCCTCCAAGATCAAAATCTGTCGGGCCCCACCCGCATATGACTCCCAAATCCACCCATGGAAGGTTATACGTGTGACATTCTCATTTTTACAGCCAGAAAAGACCGATTTGTTTATGCTTTATTTTTAAAATCAAAGTACTTCTTTTAATAAAAAAAGTTGTGGAATTTGTTCCAAGTAAAGCATGATAAATACGTTATCAAAGCATTTCCAAAGAAATGTATTTTTATTCATTTTAAAACATTTGGGATGTCATTTTCAATACAAAAACATAAGCATAAACATAACTTACATTCATTATCACTAGTGATTTACATCTCATCAATCTCTTGCTGTAATGTAACTTCATATCGACACCTGTGATACAAATAAGTTGGAGTGGGTCAAGTTGGGAAACCTGGTGAGTACATAGGGTTTTCAACCCACAATAATATAATTATTATGTTTAAACATCAAACAATCAACCCAATTACCCATCCCCATTATTTTCTTTACTCTTAAGGATCTACCCTAAGAATTAGCTATTCCTCGTTCATTTATTCCTAAGGATCATCCTAAGGAATCGGCACAAAATCCATCATTGCCATGGTTTACTCAACAGGCACTAAGTTGTATAGTCGCCAGGGTTTAGGCACTAAGTCTCATAGTCGCCAGGGTTTGTACAACAGGCACTAAGTCGCATAGTCACTAGATTTTATCTCGTTTATTAACAATATCGTTTTCAAGAGTCCACTCGTAATTAATATGTGTCAATGGGTTTTTAGAGTACACCAGGTGAACATCTCGTTCAAAACACCTACAGGTTGCGATCCTATTAGCATTTCCACTTGACTGTTAAGAATAGTCTATGGTTTTCATCCATACTCTGCTAGATGACGGGGCCATCACTTGGTTCATTGCTTGGCTCATCGCTTCTCACCATATTTTACCACTCATATATCATCGCTCATCATTCATCTCATTTTTCATCACTTATCATTAATCTCATCACAAATCTACCCATGTTTTACCCAACACGTTTTGTAGATATAAAATACATATGCAGTTTAAATCATTTAAAACATGTATAAAAATCGTTCATCCAATATAGATAGCAACTATACAGATAATATGCACACATAGCATGTACTTTACATAAAATACTTCATATTTATGTGTAAGGTGAAAGTAACCATGCACTCACTTGATAAGGTGGCGATAACGAACTCAGACAGCGCTTTGCTTCTATTAATTTCTTTTCTTTCGACAAAACCTAGTATCATTACCACTAGATTTTAGTCTAATATTCATTGCGACTAATTATTAGTCTAGATTCATCATTAACTCAAAGTCTACTTCATGATCTATCAAGTAAGCAACAACCAGGTAGGGTCATATCGGAGGTAAGGTCCGTTTGGTATACGATGTATACTGTTTGGAAATCCCACTTTAAACACCTCACTAAATCACAACCCAGACATCATTTTATAAGTAGATCAATCAATATAACGACTTTGAATCACTGATAAATCTCATTTATAACGATATCATATTTATATATAAGCTATATTTAAAGTATGGTAGGCGTATCTCACTTACAGCGGGTTTTTATTAAAAATCGGGCTTTGCTAAAGCAGTTTTTACGAACTGAAAAGCTCTTTTCTCAGAGCCTTCGGGAGCCTTAGGGTTTCCTTCGTGTGCTAGGGGAGTTTACTTAGGCTTTAGGGGGGGGGGGGGTTAGAGGCTAGATAGAGGTTCTAGAGAGAGGGAGAGAAGTGATGGGAGGTGTGAGGAACTTGGTAGCCTTCTTTCATTTATTTATAGGCTAAATTAGGGTCACTCACGTCATGAGTCCTTAGTGCTCACATCGTGAGCCAGCTGGAGACACCAAGGTTGAGCCTGGTGCTGACACATGGCATCGCATACAGGGTGTAAATTAGCCGATTATCAAAAATTCATAACTTTCGCATACAAGTTCCATTTTCAAAGTTATTTATCTCCACACGTAGGTAAAAATAAAATCCACAACTTTCATTTTGACTCCGTTGGCTAATTCTCGACCAATATTAAATTTAACAATAGGAGGAGATTATATTGTTAAATGACAGCGTAAAATTCGTAATTTCTTCATACGAACTCTGTTTTCTTCTGTATTTTTGTCGTTGAGATCCTAGTAATGAGATCTTCAACTCTCATTTAGGTCGCATTGGCCAAAAACCACTCGATCTAAAATTCGAGTTTCGGGTTGTGCACTGCTAAGCCAAATCTTAGAAAAATCATAACTTCCTCATATGAGATTTGGGCGTTCTTTTTATGCACGCTCTCGATTTAACATATACTACAAATTTTGTTTAAATTTCTAAGGCTAAAAAGTCCTCTATCGTAAATTCACTATTTAAGTTTCCCGTTATCGTGTCGGTTTTGCTGGTTTTTATGCACGCTCACTTTACCTGATGCCTGAAGCCTTATGATAGTTGATCTTCGGGTCATTGCCTTGAATTATGAAGCGATTTGAAACATCATGTTACAACTCTCCCCCACTTAAGTTAGATTTCGTCCTCAAAATCACTCCTTACCATCTTCCTGGCAACTAGACGATTTGACTATTTCCTCTTTGACCCCGGTTTGACGAAAATATTTATGCGTGCATGTGATGAACTTCCAATGCTACCATAGAGACCCAGTCATATCAGGACCCATACAACCTGATAGGGATCGAATTATCGATCTGCAAACATTTATAATATGGAAAACCAGCACTTCACTGCTTTAAGCCTGAAACCCCAAAACTTTACCTGACCCCACACCTGTAGGACAACTCCGAACTCAACCAGTAGGATCCCTCACTATAATATGCACTGAAAGACATCATTTCGATCCTGAATTATCAAACTGATACCCTAAGCGGGCAACATCCTTGACCATACCTTGCCGATGAAAAGACCTTTCATATAAACAAAGACGGCTCCCAACGCAAGTCTCATCCATCTGCCAACCCGGAACATAACTCACATCCCGAAATCTAGAGATTTACACTTGCATTTTATTCGAAGTCTTCTGATTCCACGAAGACCTTCCACTAAACTAAGATATAAAATCCCCAATCCACCGCGGAGACTGACAACCTCACACCTGGTCCCACTACCAGGCTCCTACTAAGAGTCTAACTGGTAAGGGCTACCCTAGCCTTACCAATCACTGACCACAGAGTCATCCCAGTCTAAACATGATTCGATACCTAGCTTTAAAAAATTTCCACCGGGTCTCATCCACTCTTATCATAACCATACGGGCCTCGCCCACGGATCTCACATAGTCTACACAATCAAACGAGCCTCACCCATGGGTCTCACCCGATCGAGTGCCTTGAATCCAATGATCCTCATCCCAAACAAAGAGTAATACTCCGACAATATTGTCCGCCTCGACTCAGGCATGTACTGATCCTCTTTCAGCCTAATAATCGATCCTATAATGTCCTACCTCATTATGGTGAATGTTACGACTACATCGCATACTTACAGCACTTTTTGACAGTCTATCCTCCTTGTGAATGCTACGGCTACCCCGTAGTCTTACAACACTCCCATAATACCATGGACCCACCCCATGGTCTTATTGCCTAACTATCATGCCAACCATAATCATCATGAATCAAACCACATTGAATGCATCCCAATCAGGTGTTCAGGTCATGCTTCGAACCCCAAAGTGTTCATCAAATAAGAACATGAAGAGAGGCTCTAATGCAACCCTCAACCTGGACCCAACCACATATATATTGTGCATCACTATGAATACGCCACCGTATCATTGAAATTTTCTGAACCCCCAACCTTGTGCAACCTCTATCCAAATTTCCACTTAAACTGGCTTCATTCTCGACTATGATATGGAACTCCTCCTAGTTTCGCACCTTATTCTATCCCCGGAACCCAAACTGTTCTCCCCACTTGGATTTAACTACACTTTGGCATCCTAACTAAAGGCAATGAATAATGAACCCATTTACCGAAACTGACGGATCATCAACCCAACAAACGCCAAAATCGAAAACTTTTAACTTCACAATAATAATAATAATAATAATAATAATAATAATAATAATAATAATAATAACGTGTACCTGATCTGAATGTTACAGTCGCGCCCGACTAGGACTAAACAGATGTTTTCAATTAGAAGTTCTATGTCATTACAAATCAGAAATCAGGAAACAAAGTATTTGACATTGAGATTAATTCTATTCCATGTCTCATATCCAAATGATATCTTGAAAAATAGAGGATTATATGATCACTTATCTTAGGACACATAACTGACTAGGTCAGAGTTCGACAACGGCTTTTGGAAGCTACAATATTCTAATCGATTCGAAAGTTATACTGGAAATTATAGTTATAGATTTATCCATGTGGGAGACTATTGGATTAGATGTTTAAGCCCATAACTATAGATGGTATAAACTTGAATTGATGGTATCACAATCCTTTTAGGTTTCCCTCAAACCTAGCAATTGGACATAATGATTTTTGGAGAGAGATGTTGATTTATTATTCGATTAATAAATTGAAATAAACAATTTATTAATATATTATGATAATAATATATTAATTATAAATAGTAATATTTATTTAATAATTAATCATAAATTAATTGGAATTAATTTTGGGATGAAAGGAATTAACTTAAAGTGCATGGTCTAAAGTGTAATTGTTCAATAGTTGAACAAAAGGCTCTGGAACCTTCCACACATGAGGTGGACGGTTTTAGAAAGGGGGGGGGGGTATTCTAGGGTTTCTAGAATATCCCATGTGCACAAATATGGAGTTGGATAATTATTAATTTGAAATATTATTATTATATTCAGATTATGGTTATCCAAGGCTTCATTGTACCACAATATAAAGGACCCTATCCCTTCATATTTTGGCGACTCATACTCTTAGAGAGATAGCATAAATTTTTGTCCTCTCCTCTCTTCTCTCCATAATCTTCTTCTTGCTAGCTTGGGTGTGATTCCACTAGAGGCATGACATTTGTGGTGCTTGCTTCCAAAGGTTCTACAAGTTAAGGATAATTGTTATTTACTACATTAACAATAAGGTATGTAATCCTAAACCCTTTTTGTGTTTTTCAAAAATTACCTAGGGTTTCTAGGGTTCTTATTTTGATGTTCTTAGTTATAGATTCAATATATAAAACATAGATCTTGTTTTATCTTGCATGCACACTTAAGAGTTTTAAGTTTGTTTTATTATGCCTAAAACTCATCAGAGGGATGTCGCACCTAAGCACTAAAATAAGAAGAAAATCGATAAGGGAGAAGGAACGCAGTGTGCCTAAGATGCTTAGAGAGTAGAAATGGGGTTCGAGGAAGGAGAGGAAATCACAATTGAAACATGTATGGTTTTTTCGGTTAGGGTTTTACAAAGGAGAAGAGGAGAAGATTCAAAATCGAAATAAGAGGTGTGAATAGAGGAGAAATAAGAACTTGGATCTTGTCTTTAACATTATCGATGGTGTCGTTGCTCTTCACCTAGAGAGGGGAGGTTTTTTCGATTAGGGTTTTATCACAGGATGTGAAGCATAAGCACCTGTGTGACGTGACTGATTAGAGCTCGATCGACATTTTGTAGTGAAATCGAAGATTGGAGAGCCGAAGAAGAGAGAATAACAGAAGCATGAAGCCTGGATTGAGATGTTAGGGTTCAATGGTGGTGGCGATGGCTTAGAGTTTGCAGAGAGAAGAGAGGAACGAAATGCGGGTCGTGGGTGGGTGGAGATCTAGAGGAGAAAATGCAATGGTAGAGGAAGGCAGGGTACTTCAAATTTTGAGGGATTTGGTTTTCCCCCTTAGCTATATCAAAGAGGGGGATGCGCATATTAAAATTTTATTAAACGATATCTCTACACGACACCCGTTTAATTTAGGTAACCTCCGTGTTTGTATTTTTTTGTTGGACACTTAATTTTAGGGCACGCACAAATACGGGTCCTCTATCCTTCAAATTTTGGAAAGTTGACATTATTTTTATGACACACAAAAAATGCGTATTGTTATTCAGTGTGTGACCTTGTTCGCATGTCATTAAAGGCATGTTTTCTAGTAGTGAAATGAAGAATATGATGATTATGTGGTATAATCTAGTTAAGATAAGTGTGTATGAGCTTGAATAGCATGGTCTGACAAACATTTGAGCAAAGAATGGTCAAGTTAGGGTTTTGTCCAAAATATAAGTTTTTAACAAAATAAAAACCACAAGTGATGTCTTAATGGATTAAGACATGTGTGAAAGGCATAACATTACCATGCATGACTCGTTGGATGACAAAACTAATTCTTTTAAAAACAACATCCATAGATCTTAGGGTCGTAACACAACTATGCATGACTCGTTGGACTCTATTGGGGAGCTCCAGAGCATCTGGCGTAAGGAAACCAAAAATATCAAATGAAAAAGGTGTAAACGTGTTGAATTTTCATGCATATTTTCTCATGTTTTGCCACTTTACATGAGATAGATTTTCAAACAGTTTGTCCCACAGTAAAACGTCACTCTCCAAACTCACAAGAAGAGAAACCCCTAAAATATTTACATGTTTATTGAATATATATATATATATATATATATATATATATATATATATATATATATATATATTAGTTGGATTGCGTTACACCATCTTCATATTTGAATAGATTGAACATTTTTTTTTTCAGGGTTAATATCATAAAAGCCCTAAATTTTTAACGCGTAATTGGAAAAAGCCCTGATATTTTTTTTATTATTGATGTGGCCACAATTTTCTCGCAGAATTATCACTCTAGACTACTTAACGAGTTTCATGGTTAAGTTGGTTAACTTTTTTGCAAAATTAGTCCTAAAAATTTCAAATTTAGTCCCTGAGGTTTGAAAAAAATTACACCACATGGTTTTTTAACTTTATTTTTTATTTTTTTGTATACTTTATTTATTTTCGGTTTTTTATAAATATATGTACATTTTTTATTTTCTTTTTATATATATATATATTTTACTTATTTTCATTTTTTAACTTTATTTTTCAACAATTTTTCTAAACCTTTTTACCTTTTGTTTTCTATTTTTTAGTGTATATATAGAGTATATTAGAGTTTTTTTTTAGGTTTTTTCATATTTCTTTTCATATTATATTTTATTTTTTTCATCTATTTATTTTTTTATTTTTTTCTTATTTGTTTTCCAAATATTTGTTTTTTTTTTGTTTTGTATTTTTATCTTTTTTTTTTTTTACATTTTTCAAAAAATATAAAATGTATTAATATATTAGAGTATATTACAATTTTGATAATTTATAGTTTTTGTAATTGTTTTTTTATTTTTATTCAAGTAAATAAAGTAGTTATCTTTATATTTGTAATTTCAGTCCAACTTGTTTTTTTTTTTTCTTCAGTACTATTATATTGATGTTACGAAAAAATGAAAATTAAAAAAATATATATTTTGTTTACTAAGAATTAGTGTTTCAATGTGTTATATAACTTGCAAATTAAATCATATATTCTATATGTGATATCAATAGATTAAATTCAAGATAATATTTTTCAATTTGATAATAGACTAAAAAAACAAAAATAAAATAAAATAATAGTCGATCTTTATAAAAAAATTGTTATAGTAATTTATATTGAATTCAAGTTCGTTTACTTGAATCAAAGTAAATAAAAACATTGGAAAAACCATAAATAACTAAAATAGGAAAAAAAACAAAAAACAAAAAACAAAAAACAAAAAAAACAAAAAAAACAAAAAAAACAAAATTTGTAATATGAAAAAACCTTAGAAAAAATATTAGAAAAACCATAAATAACAAAAAAATAGAAAAAAAAATAAAAAGGTGAAAAAAATTAAATATAATACGAAAAGAAATATGAAAAAACCTAAAAAAAACTCTAATATACTCTATATATACACTAAAAAATAGAAAACAAAAGGTAAAAAGTTTTTTTAAAAATTGTTGAAAAATAAAATTAAAAAATGAAAATAAATAAAGTATATATATAAAAAGAAAATAAAAAATGTACATATATTTATAAAAAAAAAAAACGAAAATAAATAAAGTATATAAAAAACGAAAAATAAAATTAAAAAACCATGTAGTGTAATTTTTTTCAAACCTCAGAGACTAAATTTGAACTTTTTAGAATTAATTTTGCAAAAAAGTTATCCAACTTAACCATGAAACTTGTTAAGTGGGCTAGAGTGATAATTTTGCGAGAAAGTTGTGGTCACGTCAATAATAAAAAATTTGTTCGTTTAAAGAGACATGAATGATCCGCTCATATCACTCACGTTGTAATATTTTGTTGTTTCATCATTTCAGGCTTTCAGCTACCAAAAGCCAAAAACCACTTGAAATTGACTTCGTTTAAATATCAACAAATTACTCGTTGATTACCATTATCATGATAATATTGACGTTTTTCTTGCTAGGTTTGGTAATCTTCACATTGTGGATGATGCGAGAAATTAGTCATGGAGGTAGTCATGTCATGTGGCTTTGTGAATTTCGCTATCCCAAAACAAGTCATGTTATTAGATAACCATAATAGAGAACTTGTCAATAAAACTGTAGAATTTGAAATAGATGTAACTGTGACCTTTGGAAGACATATATAATAGAGGACAATCAATGCTACTACAAAATCAAAATAGACACATTTGTAATGTAAGCAATGTCAACTTTAGGTTCGATGATGTAGACGTTACATGTGAAAAAAGTTTTCATTAAAATTTAAATAGAGAAGGTGTTATTTGTTATGTACAAGTAGAGTACATATCAATGATATGATGCAATATCAACAACATTTACACTATAACTATTTGAGATTAACCGTAATTAATATGATGTACAAAGTTATAAATACGTTATTATTTTTAATATAATTTGTGTTTGTATGCATCGATGAAGTCTTCCACTCTTGTAAGAGTAACTAGCTCAGTTTCGGAACCAGACCATAATAAAAAAAACAGAAAATTGAATTTATAAATATAGAGGAACCGAGGTTCCTTATCGGATTAGAAATCAGTAAATCACTAAATCCTGCGTAAAAAGATACAACTCCCACTATAAAGTATACAAGTTATCACAAAACTCTGAAAGAAAATCTGAAAATCAAGAAGGAAACTTATTTTCTTTTCTTTTCTTTTCATGTGTATATCAATTTTAGGACCGACGGTGGTTAAAACTCATCGGAGCTGACATTATCCGGCGAGTCAAGAGGGAAGCAAGTGTCATCTGCGCCGTTGGTCCATAAAAAATGTGCATAAGTAGCAGTATACACAGAGTTATCAGGATCTACAGAAATGGATTCCAAAAAGGTCTCTTCAGCAGCCCATAAGTCCTTTTTTACATGCCATAAAAAGCTTGCGTATTTACGGAGTGATTCAGCGTCTTTTGGCTCAATCTCTGAAGCCCTTTTGAAATAACCTTCTGCTCTGTTTTTTCCCAAAAAAAAAATATCAAATTTATGTTTTAAATTGATGTGATGTTACGATTTTTACCTTTTGTGATCATGAGTGAAGAGGTAGAGGAATTGAGCGTAATTTGTCAGAAGAAGAGGGTTATCGGGATCTTTCGATAAACCGATTTGGTAAAAAAGCTCTGTTTTCAAGTAATCTTCTGTATCTACTTCTCCCTCGATTTTCACAGTCACCGGCGACACGAATCTTTGCATGGTTTGATGGTCAAGACCTCCATCTCCGATCATTTCCTGCATCTTATCAGCTTCAGCCACCATCGACTTCCATATCTGCCATTCCTCCATCTCCATCTTCTGACCGGAAACCGACTCCTCGCCGGTCCTGGTTGGGTTTACAGTTGATGATGAAGCTCCGTTTGTAATGATGGGTTGATGTTCAATAGACTCATTGAACTTCCCGTCGCCATCTGTGCCGCTAGTGACTGGCCGGGATTTACCGCCGCCTCCGTTGATTCCGCCGATTGAGGTGGTTTTCCCACCTTGATTAACGGAAAATGTGTTGACGGTTGGAGAATCGAAGTTTGTATCGGTCCGATCTTCTATTGTGGAAACAGATTCTATGGTGGCTGGAGACGGCGGCGATGCTATGGCGACGTTATTTGACATGGAATAAACACTGTAGTTTGCCAAGAGGATCATCACGTACACCATTAGAGTGGGTGTTTGTGAGAAAACTTGTTGGAACAACCAAACGAAAGATGCATTCATTTCTTTCTGAACTCTGACCAAAATGCCCTGTAAATCTTCGAAGAACAAAAACTCTCTCATTTGCAGAGTGTAGCTTTGAAGCTCTCGAATTATGAACACCATTGAAGAGAAAGCTTTCTTCATAGAACAATACGCAGATTCTCCTGTTTCCTTAAAACCTTCTTCCCATTGCTTCTTCTTCTGTATAATTCGCAACGAAAAAGGCAACTCCACGCTGTTCGCCTTTCGTTCTATACTCGCCGGAAGCATATCACCCAGCCAAGCCACCGGCAAACTAGCAAAGTGGTTTTGATTATGCGGTTCTGATTCCGATACAGAACTATTTTCCGACGAATCAGTCTCGTCGTCATCAGATAACTGGAATCTAAGAGCTAATTCTTGAATCTCCCTCGAGAATTCTTCGTCGGAAAACTCTGAATCTAAGTTCGCACTTACGATTCGTCTGATAGGCTGTTGTCGTGTGGATAATTTTAGGATTTCACACGATTGGGATCTGTTGAGCTTCTTCCCAAACACCGACGACCGGCAAACCAATGTGGAGTCTGTTAAACTACGTCGCTTTGATGAAGGTGAAGAAATTGCGGAGGCTAGGGTTTGTGGTGAAGAAGAGGAAGACGACGAAGAGTGTGAAATTGAAGGCTGTGACCAATTAAAACAACCAGTCGCCACTTTTACTCCCATTTTCTAGAGAGAGAAACAACACTATATTCAAATTATGAAGGCTTCCCGACACAAACCTGCAAAAGCAATCGAAGCAAAATCCCATCAAAAAGAGTAAAATACTTGTTCATAAATGTAAATAGTCTACAATCATAATGCAAATCAACATGAAGAAATGATTACCCACAAAGAAACGCACAATTTTAGCCATTAAAACCGGATCACAAAACAAAAACCAAGGAAAATGGAATTGATTAATGGAAAGACAATAAGAAAACAACGGGTCATGAAGTTTACTAACCTCCACTAACTGTTTTGTGTAGTACCGGAAGTTATGGCGTTTTTCCGGCAACGGGAACCGGAGCTCAACTCAACAAAATAAACAGAGATGTGAGGATACATCCACGAGGAAAGCTCTTCGCATTGAAATGATAATCTTTGCAAACGAAAATCAAAAAACAAATCAGACAGCGTTGATTTGAAGTATTTATACATGAACAGTATGTACGTGGAGCATGAGGATTGTACACAGGAAAAGTAACTAACACGTGTCTTGTTGTGTTGGGAATCGGACCTGATTTTTACCCTTTAGTGCCTTTGGTTTTTGTTATTTTCATTTTAGTACACAAGTTTATATATATACCAAACACACACTAGATATCAACTTGTTATCTTCGTTGTTTTGGTGTTTGTGTTTATTTTGATTGAATGATTGATACTCTTTTAGATCACCAATCTTTCTAGCAATAACAAATAGGTTGGTTCATTTTTTTTATGTTATCTAATATCAACGCAATTCTCATGTATCCTTCTTCGTTTCGACTCGGCACATGTTGTATCCACACTAGCCTTTATCATGATATAAGTTAGGTAATACATTCTAATTTAATTTTATAAATCTAACTCACTAAAAAGTTGTTTACATTGCAAACCTTGCAAAGTTTCACGTTATAAATGATGAGAATTGTGAATTATTTTCCTTAGTGACCATAAGTATCCTATGTTGGTAGTTTAGGGACGTAATAAGCAGTCATATGAAATTTAGAGGGGCGTTAGGTGTTAATAGTGTTTTGCAGGCTCACTCTTATTGCGCCACGTCTCACGACCGACCCATCACATGTTCTTTTCCTCCAATGAACCGTGAAATTTCACCAAACTATCTCCCATTCAAAGAGTTGTTGTTTGCAATAAATATATACTTCAATATGTCAAATTCGGATTCTAAGTTCTATCTACCTCATGACCCCTCTTTTGCTATTGAAACTAGTCCCTTCTTGTATAAAACCTAGAAAAATACCATGCATAATGCTTTCGCTAGATCTTAATTAGTTTGAAATCACGAGATATAATGAATACATGCCACATTAAAAAATGTCATGCACAAAGCTATGAAGCATTAGTTATATTTTAAATGATAGATGTAAAAAGTCATATAAAACAATATATTTCAATCTCAACTTATATTAAGAAGGGAAATATTCGGAAAAGTCCCAATGTTTTACCCTAATTTATAAAAAAGTTCCAAACTAAAAATCGTTTATAAAAAAGTCCTAATTACCTGTAAAAATGACGATTTAACCCTATTTTTCCGATTTACCGGTTTCATTACTTAACTGATTTTAATAAAGTCTCATTATTTTACCATAATTTACGAATAAATCCCAAATTATGGCAAAATAACAGGACTTTAATGAAATTATGGAAATAATGGGACTTTAATGTTTCCGGGTAAGTAACGTAACGGGGAAAATATGGTCAAATCGTCATTTTTACCGGTTTTTTAGACATTTTCATAAACCAATTTTACTTTGGGATTTTTTTTGTAAATTAGGGTAAAATATTAGGATTTTTCCGGAGATTTCATATTAAGAAATATAAATTCTCTTAAGCCAAATTTTTAAAACTCAAATTATAAATTATTATACATATTAAATCGGGTATCGGATTATGAACAATATCCACTATTGAGTTGTTGGTATAGGCGGTTTAGTTGCAGCTTTAATACCAGACGGTTTGAAGTCAGCGTCCATTTGGAGTCACCATCACTATTCTTCTATCCATGTCCTACACCTGTTGTGCCTCCCACCGTTTTTTTTTTTTTTTTTTTTTTTTTTTTTGTGATTTTAGTGTTATCAACATATTTTAGTCTAACTTTTATTAATATTGAGATAGACTGGGTTCTATTTACTCGTCAAAACTAGAGGTGTGAGGTGCACACTAAAAGTAATAAAACTCGTAAATACGAAAGGTTTGGAAGAATTGATTTAATCAATTGTTGATATATATCCAAATAATTTGAGCTCCATTTTTCATCTTTTCCAAAACACCGTATTACCCTTCAAAACTTTATCTTCAAATTTTTTTTATTTACTTTTAAATTCATTCATTCAAATATCTGCTTATTTGTGCATTGATTTTTTATGCAATTTTAGGCTTAATGTATATCGTTGGATTTTCTTAATAAATTTACGAGCAATAACTAATGTGTCGTTTATTTAATTTTGTACGTTATATTTTTCGACAAGATACATAATTATGAAATAAATAATAATTTCTGAAAACCAAGTACAATTATTGACACTCCAAATTCCCTTATATATTCCAACATCCAAACTCTATTATAATGTGGAATTTATGAGTAAATTTGAAACTCCTGCTACAATTCAATAGGTTTTTAATGTAGTTATGATTTCAAATTAAAAGTAACTAATTAGTGATTACAACTCTTTGAGTTTTTTTAGGGTTTGGTTATTAATTGGTATTGTAATGCAAATTTTTCTTGGGATAGTTATTTTTCTATATATCAAATGTACGTTGATTTTTATCTTTTTTTGTATGATTTATAGGTCTTTAATAAGTTTTTTATACAAATTTTATAATAGATAATGTAGTGTTTTTATGTTATTAGAAGTTATAGGATATTTTTATCATGCTATATATTATTCTTTATATATAGAAATCAACATATGTTTGATATAAAATTTACACACTTAAAACGGTATACAAAATCATCAAAAATTGTATTATTTTTTTCATACCATTTGCTATTCTTTATATAAAAAAAATTACATACTTTTAATATGCAATTTATACAACTTAAAAATGTGTATAAAATCATAAATTAATGGAATACATAACCAATTATTTAAAACTATGACGTATAATAAATCTAATTAGTTAATTATATATTTATTTTACTACGAACATCAGATTTTCATGGGTAAATATTGAATTACAATTTGTTAAAGATTATTATTTTAATTATATAATTATATTCTTGTGCAATGTTCCAAAAAGTAAAATATTTCTCATCAATGTCAACTTAATAGCATCCTCAAATAAAATTAAAGCTTTTTTATTTTGAAAAAAGTAATGAAAAACTTTAAAGTCTCCCTACGGGGGGGAATTTGTAATCAAAGCTTATTCAAACAAAGTTGTAATTACAAACTTTTGTTATAAGCGTTTTCAATATTATGGCCAGTTTCATATATTTTCAACAAATTATTAAATAATCGAACTCATATAAAACAATAGAATAATATGAATATAAATTAGTTGATGCATAAATATGTGATGAAAAGACTATCATCTTATGAATCGACATAAAAAATTTAACTCTAGCAAGTCTTGTATTACACTCGAAATAAACGTACCAAAATAAAAAACCGAGGTCGTCGCCGGAGTGACTTAAAACAAGAATCGGGCTGATTTTTACAAGCGGCCTCCATGGCAGCTCCTACTCTTCCGATAACCTCCCTGCCACGGCACCACCACGCCTCTCTCCCCCCTGCAACTGCTTCCATAACGGTCAATAACGACCGATACTTTTCGAACCACCCAACAATTGCACTGGTCAATCGATGTTCGAATTCGAAACAACTCAAACAGATTCACGCCCAAATGCTTCGCAACGGTCTTTTCTCCGACCCCTTTTCAGCCAGTATCCTCGTCTCCGCCTTTGCCCTTCCTCCTTTGCAAGACGTTGATTATGCACACAAACTGTTCGACCAAATTCCCAAACCAAATATCTACACTTGGAACGCGCTAATTCGCGCTTACTCTTCCAGTCAAGTACCCATACAAAGCCTCTCGATTTTTACCCGGATGCTCTACCAGTGTGATGAAGTATTACCTAACAAGTTCACTTACCCTTTTCTGATCAAAGCAGCATCCGAGCTTTTGAATATGAGAGTAGGAGAAGTTCTTCATGGGATGGCTATCAAGACGTCCCTTGGTTCGGATGTTTTTATACTTAATTCTCTTATACATTTTTATTCTTCCTGTAAATGTCTGGATTCAGCGTATAGAGTTTTCCAGAATATTCCTGTGAGAGATGTTGTTTCTTGGAACTCCATGATTACGGGTTTTGCACAGGGTGATCGTCCTGATGAAGCTTTGAAGCTGTTTCACGAAATGCAAGGTGAGAATTTGAAACCCGATAAAGTAACAATGATGAGCGTCTTGACTGCTTCAACAAAGAAGTTAGATTTGAACACCGGCAGATGGGTTCATTCTAATATCCAAAGGTACGGAATCAAAGAAAGCTTGAATCTAAACAACGCATTGCTTGATATGTACACAAAATGCGGAAGCCTAGAAGACGCCCAGAAACTGTTCGATAAAATGTCTGAAAAAGATATCGTCTCATGGACAACCATGCTAGTTGGGTATGCAAAATCAGGCGATTACATTACAGCCAGAAAGCATTTTGACACCATGCCTAGTCAAGATATTGCTGCATGGAACGCCTTAATCTCATCTTATGAACAAAGTGGCAACCCAAAAGAAGCTTTGGCTATATTCAATGAACTACAATTGAGTAACAAAGCCAAACCTGATAGTGTCACCATGGTTAGCACTCTTTCTGCTTGTGCTCAAGTGGGAGCCATGGACATGGGTGGATGGATTCATGTTTACATCAAGAAACATGGATTCAACCTCACTACTCATCTCATAACCTCATTAATCGACATGTATGCTAAATGTGGGGATCTGAATAAAGCCCTTGAGGTTTTCAATTCAGTCGATAGTAAAGACGTTTTTGTCTGGAGTGCCATGGTTGCAGGTTTTGCAATGCATGGACGTGGAAGAGATGCGATAGAATTATTCAAGAAAATGGAAGAAAACAATGTGAACCCTAATTCTGTTACTTTCACTAATCTACTATGTGGTTGTAGCCACACGGGATTAGTTACAGAAGGGCGTGATTTCTTCAAGAAAATGGAAGATGTTTATGGGGTTGTTCCCGGGGTGAAACACTATGCTTGCATGGTGGATATGCTTGGGCGTGCGGGTTTTTTAGATGAAGCTATGGAGTTGATAAAGTCAATGCCAATGCCTCCTTTGGCTTCTGTTTATGGAGCTTTGTTAGGTGCATGTAAACTCCATGGAAATGTGGAAATTGCTGAAGAAGCTAGTAGTCGTTTGATAGAACTTGAGCCATGGAATCATGGTGCGTATGTTCTTTTGTCTAATATCTATGCCAAATTTGGAAAATGGGACAAGGTTGCTATGTTAAGAAAGAGAATGAAAGATGTTGGATTAAAGAAAGAACGCGGGTGTAGCTCGATTGAGGTGGATAATTGCGTTCATGAGTTTGTTGCAGGAGATAACACGCATCCGCAAGGTGTGATGATATATGAAAAGCTTAATGAGATTTTTGAGAAGTTGAAGTTGATTGGGTATGAGGCGAATCGATCTCAAGTTCTTCAATGTGTTGAAGAAGAAGATATGCAAGAACACGCGTTACATCTTCATAGTGAGAAGTTAGCGATTGCTTTTGGGTTGATTAGTTTGAAAAAAAGTCAACCGATTCGTGTGATGAAGAATCTTCGTGTTTGTGGAGATTGTCATAATGTTGCGAAGATGATTTCAAAGGTTTATGATAGAGAGATTTTGTTGCGAGATCGGTATAGGTTCCATCATTTTAAAGAAGGCAACTGCTCATGTAAAGACTACTGGTAATTCGGTAATTCTTTGGGGTTTAGGGTTTGTTTCGAATATAATGTCAACATAACAATGTACTTTTTTATATTTGTTTAGTAGGCAAGTACATCATCACTATTAAGCTCACTAACTTCCACCACTAGTCATTGTACTTTCAAAAAAATGTCCACAAAATATAATTTTATAGTTCTAAAACGAAAAATGTAAAATTATGTACGTCTAAAACACTAACTTTCTAAACTTATCTAAAGATTAGAACATGCATTAGGAACAAGAGGCAATTTCTCTAAATACATGAACAACCTCTTCGAGTTCTCTTTTAATATTATAGCTAGATCGGCTGCATCACTTGCTTCAACACATATCCATAGATCGGCTACCTTCAATCCTTTTAGGGTTTCCCTACAAAAGGGACATGATCGCGATCGCCCATGCCTAGAAAACAAAAAGAAAAGTCAAACTATTAGCTTTATCTCTGTATTTAGGGTTTTCTTCAAGATACTAACAGACAAATTTGTAAAAAGTTAGGACTTAACAGGAAAAACCTAATTTCTTTAACTTTCTTGGTTAAAACGGATTAAGTAAAAAAGAAACAATATTGTTAGCACATAGTGGGGCCCACAAAAGAGATGAAGGTTACCAATCCCGATAGCATTTGAAGCATAGTGAATGGGTGCAATTAGGCAACACAACTTTGGTCTTTGTTTCCATGCAAATCCCGCATTCGGATTCTCTTTCGATATCATCTTCTGAGAGTTTTCCCTTTTCTAAACCACCTTTTCGAGAGTACTTCTTCAAGCATATCTCCTTGTTTTTCCTGTCTTCCAAATCCATAATCCCACTTTGTAGTTGCATTATTGATGGAAATATAACACCTGTTTACATAAACTCATAGGATTTATAAGATCAAATCAATTTTGAATCCCACCATTTTTCAGAAATCTCACCATAAAATTGTCTAATGCTTGCTTTTCTTTCATGAACATCCATGGAAGTTTTTCCATCAGCATATAACTGTTTCATTAAGCAAATAATGAACCTAATCTTCTTATCTAATAATATCTACCATATAGAAACACGATAATTTCTTGAAGAAAGTTATATCACTTACCTGATAGACAAAAACACGAAGCAAACCAAGGGCTCCTGCGATTTTACAATCTGCCCATGGGAAAAGATAGGAGAACAAGTCTACAGCTGGACTGAAATAGATTCTCATTTGTAGGCATGCTCCATTATCATCCTTGGGGGAATTTAATGCTCTGGATAACAATGGTAGAATTCATTCAGTAAATCAATCTTTCTCCTAAAAATAATACTTAACTGATCTTGGATGAAGCCTAACATCACAAAATCATCGTCGTTCCTCGTGTAATTCAATGATATCGCAAACAACTAAACATCAAAACGACATTTACCAAATTAATGTGTTCACAAACTTTGATCGATTCCACAAATTACCGATGAACTGTTAATAGATAGCTTCAAATCATGTTTGCGAATGTGAAACAGGCGAAGATGATTAGAGATACTTACAGAGTATTGGCATGCTGGATATCAGCTTCGAGAGCTTTAAGAGAATCCTTATAATTCTTCCCCATTACGATAGCTTAACAGTCGAAATTGAGAAAAGCAAGGAGATCGTTTAACAGTACTCAAAAGCAGTTTTCTATGAATATCGAAAAGGATCCCAAATCGCTGATTTTCGGTGAATCGACTTTTTCCTCGAAAAAAGATATTGGTATTGCGCCTACTCTTTGCCACTCCGAGTAACGATTACACGAAGAACTGTACACTTCCTTCAATTTTGGTTTTTTTTGTTTTAAATTTTAATGTAAAAAATTGTTTATTACTATAATCCATAACTTTGACATCGAGAAAAACTAGAGATATTCACCGCGTAACCAAATCTATTAAATATATATATTACATGTTAATAAAAGGTTCAACGTAAAAACAGATATGATATACTTTATGGTCAAAATATTTAATTGTTACATTGATTGAGATATCTTTTATAATTAATAAAAATTTGTTTGCTTATTAATTAGGGGGAAAGAGTAAAAATGAAAAAAGATAATTATGAAAAATCGTTGTATCCGGAGATAACAATTAATCAATTGATTATTTCGTTGGTTTTTAGAGATAATTATTTAAGGAAATAGATTTATTAAGGAAATTAACTTTTTAGTTTATTTACATCTAAATAACTATTTTTTTTATATACATTTAGGTAATAAACTTTTTAGAAGTGTTCACATATGATCATTATGATCGGCTTTAGCAGGTTACATCCGATCATATGTGAACACTTTTAAAAAATTTGTTACCTATATATGTAAATAAAAAAAAAAATTACTCATATGTTAACAAAAGATAAGAGTAAATTGCACGAATGGTCGTTGTGGTTTAGGTAATTTGTGCGTCTGGTTGCTAACTTATTATTATTTTTTTTTTTAACTTGGATGATCCCTACCATTTATTTTTGTTGTGCGTTTAGTCCTTATCTTACTTCAAAAAACTATTGTGCCATTATTTATTTATTTTTTAATTAATTTTCTTATTTATATCTTAAAAAAAAAAATAGACCCCAAATATATGTATCTCCTCACCCACAACTTATCGTCTCTTCATTGAATTTTCCACCACCACAACCAAATAAAAGGGTTGTGGTGTTGGTTCGCCGGAGTTGAAGGACCGAAAAAAGAAAGGACGGTGAAGACATCGATGTCACTACACATGGAAAGGAAATAAAAGTTGAGGATGATGAGAGATGGGATGCCGACTGGTGGGATCCAGTTTAAAATTTTCAAATGTAGTTTCAGGTTTAGGGTGAAGAGATACAAATATGTGGGGTTTATTAATTTTTTTAAATATATAAAAAATAAATACATAAATAAATTAATTAATTAAAAATGGCACAATAGTCTTTTGAGGTAAGACGGGGACCAAACGCACAACAAAAATAAACAGTATGGATCATCCGAGTTAAAAAAATAAATTAAACGCACAAATTACCCAACCCACAGGGACTATTCGTGTAATTCACTCTTACTTTTTTGGTTTGTTCACATCTGGATAACTATCTTTTTTTGTACACATCTCGGTAACAAACTTTTTGGAAGTGTTCATAAATATCCATTATGACTGTATGTAATCTGCTACAGCCGGTCATAATGGTCTTATTTGTACGCTTCCAAAAGTTCGTTACCTAGATGTGTACAAAAAAAAAGATAGTTACCCATATGTGAACAAACCGAAAAGTTAATTACCTTAATAAGTCTATTTCCCAATTATTTATTGGGAAATTAAGCAATATAACCTATTTAAATGAGTTTTTCAAAGAAACTATGGAAATTAAGTAATTTAATCACTTTTTAATGTGTATTTGAAGAAAAGCAATAAAAAAATAGCAAAAATAATCATTTTGTTCGGAATGGCCATTTTAGACCAAGAAAAAACACTATTTTTGATTGATTCTAGAAAGAAATTCCGAAATCCGGACCAACATTCCCACGCAAATGAATAGGAACCAAATCAATCAGATACTGCTCGTTAAACATCTCGAGAACACAACCCCGATGAACCCTTGATACTAGGAAATATCGATCATCCATAATCTCGACCTCTAATGGAAAATCCACCTGCCTCGGAGCACCAACAAACTTCTTGTTGAGCGCAAGAGAAACAAAAGATCGGGTAGCCCCTGAATCAAAAAAATATCAATGTAGGGATACCGTTCACGAGAAACAAAAAGATCGACTTGCCACACTGTGGTGCTCTTCTTCCACTAGCAACCTACTTTGGCCACCACGTCATGTTGTCCATACACCGTGCCATGGGGTAAAGTACATTGCCCTTATATATTACAAAGAAGACTATGTCTGAACCCTTTCGTTACTCGTCGCGCCGTGGTTCCGGCTTGACAGCAATCCCTTGGGTTGATTCCATTCCAGCTTTGAGACAACTTTGTCCCAACTTCTAACCTTCATATCTTTTTCATTTCTTACCCATTTTCGATGTTCTTTATATCTACACGAAGGTGGGAACATTCTATACAAATCTATTAAGTCATATCTGAATGAATTAATATTGGTATTAATCTATTAAGCCATAAACTTGACCAAAAAAAACATAAAAATACCAATTTTACTATTTTGGCCAAAATACATCTTATAATGCATTCTTCTCTTAAACTTACTCATCTGATATATTCTAAGTGACTTAAACTCTTATTAGTCATTTTCATGAAGTCACAACTTCATATACTTATCTCCAAATTCCAGGTTCTTACACTCACCTTACTCCGGTAAAAGTCTCCCCAAAACACCACCTATATAATATAAAGTGAATTACTAGAAATGAGCAAAATACCTTTGGAGTCATAGAATTCCCAAACTCTCAAAATATTTCTTATTAACCTAATTAGGAATTATGGAATTAAAATTAGGTCAAACGAATAAGCCAGACCCTTGGAAATGCGAAATATTGCATCATCACAATAGGTATTACACGTAGGGTGACATAGCATGTTTTCTCTACACGTCGTCTTTTACTAAGGGATGCACATATTCTTAGACGACTTCCTTTTTTGGTATCATACTTTCGTTACGTGTCATGTTCTCTTATGAACGCACCACATTTATATAATAGTTTACATTGTCCAATTTTTACTCCTTTTTTGACCATTCACTTATGCATCAATACTTAGGGTTCTTAATGGAATTCCTTTGTACAACCACTATAGGTTTCCAAACATCACTATAAAGTATTTATACATTCATAAGCTTTTGAATTAATCCATTAAGTTCATCACAATGATTTTGTGCTTTCATTGATCATTAAACCTTTCTAATGGTAATAATTGCTCTAAATGTTCAAATTACATACTAATGAACCATGTAGCCTCTTTAATCATTACAAGTTACAATTTGACCACAATTCATGCATAAAACTATATTATATATCTAATCAGTTCTTGTAGCTCAATCAAATCATGGAAATCATTATTTCACTTTCTAAATTCTCATTTTGTCCTTATGGTTAAACAATCCCTAAAACCACTTATGGATCAAGCGATCCTTCATGTGTTTGCATCTAATTCACTTGTAATATATCAATTCATAAGTTAGACCATCATTTACATATTTATATGCTTGAAATCAATTAAGGTCTATCATTGTAACATTGAATCCTTAATCAAACACATTCAAAACTTGATTATCTCATTTCCTCCGGTTTATGCATCCTTACAACATTTTATGCAACAAAACTACAACAATGGTCATAGAATCCATTAGGAGATAGCTTAAAAAAATTCATGATCATAAGTTGAGATTCTAAGTTTTTTGACTAAATTCTTACCCAAACACCAAATCCATCAAAGTAACGATAGGATTGGGTTTAGAACCATATCACCCCCCCCCCCCCTAAAAAAAAAAAAAAAAAAAAAAAAACCCAAATGATGGTTAAAGGAATTAGTAACATGCTGCTTGATATGTCACGCCGTCACGGGCAAAAAGAGTGTGCAATCATGGTAGGGTAGAACAAGAGAGAATCGAAGGAACAAATACAATGTTAAGTTGTCAATAGACCTGCCAAAAATTAACACAACTAACTAACCCTTTTGACATGAAATAAACAAGGTTTTGTAAGTAATTTCAATCCATTTATGTACACATGTTATCATAACAAGATGCAAAAACTAAATGGGTAACAATGTAAGGTTATGGTCAAGTTATTTCAATTTTTTTTGGTGTTTCAACTTGACACAACACGAAACATTTATAATATCTATATCTAACTTGCTACCGGTAAAATTATACGAATAATACTAAAAACCAAATAATTCAACTCGTTTAATGTTTCATCCTCCAAACCAGATACAAGTACAACTAGGGATGCCCAAAAAAACCGCTTCACAAACCGAACCGGTTAGTGAACCGGAAACCGGTTTTCCTCCGAACCGGTTCATGCATGAACCGAACCCCCGAAGAACCGAACCTACGGACCGAACCAATTCGCCCTTTTTAATGTGTGATCCGGTTTCGAACCAGTTTGTTAAGAACCGGTTTTTTGAACCGGTTTGAACCGGTTTTTTGAACCGGTTTGAACCGGTTTTTTGAACCTATTTGTAAACCGATTTTGAACCGGTTTGAACCGGTTTTTTACACTTACTAGCTCAAAAGAGCTTTATACTCTAAACAAATAAAAAACTCATTCCTATTTTACACTTACTAGCTCAAAAAAAAATAAATAAATAAATAAAATAACCGGTTTTCGTTGAACCGGTTTTGAACAAACCGAACCGGTTTAAATATGTTCGAATAATTTTTGGAGTGAACCGGATTGGAACCGAACCGGTTTTGGTGTGAACCGGTTTTGACTTGTTGGACTTGAACCGAACCGGTTTTCTGAACCGGTCCGGTTCATAAAAAAAACCTGTTTTTGCACGCCTAAGTACAACACCATATCTCCTCCGGATCTAATTATTAATGACTTGGAGATCGGGTCCAACGTGTTCATGGGCCGTTCCCTCGTTGGCCTTTTCATAAACCCACGATCATTTAGAAAACAGCGCCGGAAACTCACGCTGGAAAAGTTGCCCCAATACCGGCCGATAACATGCCACGTAGTCTCCCGCCAGTTATCCAACAAATGTCTAAATTACCCCTACCTTGACACCCAACCATCTCGCCACACAGGGATATATTTGTAATATCATTGTTCATCAGCTGCCCCCTTCAATTGTCGGCTCGCATACCCTCCGTCCTCCTTATGTTTTCCCTGCTTCAGTTCCATTTGCACACACAAACACATACGCACGAACTGGGTATCCATCTACGTGATCTTTGAGAATGTCGGCTCGAGCAAGACGAACGTCGTTCCCGGAGGTGGTTATTGAGAGGGACTCCGACACCGAGAAAAGTTCAGACGACGAAGAAGAGGTAGAAGACGACGTCGTTGAGTCAGATGATCAAGAAGAAGAAGAAGAAGACGAGGAGCAAAAAGGTAAAGAGGCTGAAGTTTCGTCTGCAGCCAATAAGAAGGGGAAGGCGCCTATTACTATCAGTCTTAAGAAAGTCTGCAAGGTAACAAGTAACAACCCTCGACATTTGATACTCTTCTTCAACATTATATCTCTTCATGTGTTAGGGTTTTTTGTTCTGTAGTATTGTGAGTGTATTTATTTATTTATATGCTCTGTGTTTTTTCTAGGTATGTAAAAGAGCGGGTCATCAAGCAGGGTTTCAAGGACCTACTTACATCGATTGCCCGATGAAACCATGTTTCCTCTGCAAATTGCCTGGTATTTTTCTAATTCAACTTGAATCACGCGTCAGTCAATTGTAATAAGTAAGATATATCTCTAAATTGGGCAAAATCAGTTGATGATTTTGGTTTCCTTGCATTCTGAAGGTCACACAACGGTTAATTGTCCTCACCGAGTAGCTATGGAGTTTGGGGTTATTCCAGCTTCTCGCAAACGCACAAACAACTCTTTGGATTATGTATTTGAACGCCAAGTTCGCCATAGAGTTCCTTCTGTAAGCTTGTTGGCTATATCTCGTCTTATAATCATTCCATTTAATCAAAAACAATAACTGTTTTTCACCTCTCTCATCTGTGTTCATCTTTGCTAAATTGTTATAGATAAAACCAGAATTTGTGATCCCAGATGAAGTGAATTGTGCAGTAATCAGATACCATAGCAGACGAGTTACATGCTTGGAGTTCCATCCAACCAATAACAACATTCTCTTATCAGGTGACAAGGTTAGTGATAAGATCTTGTATAGCTTTTAAATGGATTTAATCGTATTGTTCTTATTCTCATCCCCATAACCTTTTTCTCATAAAGAAAGGACAACTAGGAGTTTGGGATTTTGGTAAGGTGCATGAGAAGACTGTATATGGAAACATACATAGCTGCCTACTCAACAATATGAAGTAAGTTACTTTATACTTCATACCTGTTTTCTTTTGTCCCCATATTTCATTATTTGATTCTCTCTCTTAATAGTTAATTCATTCTTTCTGCATTAAACATGGTATAATTAATGTGCAGGTTTAGTCCAGCAAATGATGGAACAGTTTATGCAGCATCTTCAGATGGAACCATGAGTTGCACTGACTTGGAGACTGGTTTATCTACACCATTAATGGACCTCAACCCTAATGGATGGCAGGTATTTCTTTAATTTTTTTCTAATCATTTTGGTATCATGAATGTTTGAAAGTATAATCTGTTGTCTTGACTCTTGAATCTTGATTAATATTTGATGATCTACATAGGGACCCAACAGTTGGACAATGCTGTATGGAATGGACTTGAATGCAGAAAAAGGTCTCGTGCTAGTTGCAGATAATTTCGGATTCTTACACTTGTATGTTCATAGTGTTCATACTTTAACCCAATCTTTCTTCTTGAATCTTGATGATTGTACTAAATTTAGCTTACATTGATGCAATATATATATTTTTTAAATATAGGGTGGACACTCGATCAAATTCTCAAAAAGGAAATTCGATTCTGATCCATAAGAAAGGAACCAAAGTTGTGGGGCTTCACTGCAACCCTTTTCAGCCTGATCTTCTATTGAGTTGTGGAAATGATCACTTTGTAAACTTTCTTACCTTTTACCATTTTCTTATTATTATTATTATTATTTAATATATAAAAGTTTGTGTGTATTAGGCTCGTATATGGGATATTCGGCGTTTGGAAGGTGAATCTTGTCTTCAAAGTCTTCCACACAAACGTGTGGTCAACTCTGCTTATTTTTCTCCTATAAGTGGAAGCAAAATAGTGACAACATCAATAGATAATAGAATTCGTGTGTGGGATTCTATTTTTGGAAACATGGAAACACCAAGTCGTGAAATTGTACACAGTCATGATTTTAATCGACACTTGACTCCATTTCGAGCTGAGTGGGACCCAAAGGTGATATCAGATTATTTATTCATAGAAATAAGCAGAGTAATTTAAATTTTGGTTTTTTCTTTTTTTATGTAGGATCCATCAGAGTCACTTGTGGTTGTTGGGCGTTACATTAGTGAGAATTATAATGGATTGGCATTGCATCCTATTGATTTTATAGATATTAGCACTGGTCAACTAGTTGCTGAGGTCATGGACCCTAACATAACTACAATTACTCCAGTCAACAAATTGCATCCACGTGATGATGTGTTGGCATCTGGTAGTTCAAGGTCTGTTCTTTGGAATTTCTTCTTCATCTCTTTTTTGCTTTTTCAATGGTAAACAAATAAATGAAAAAGTGTTGCTGTTTCATGGTGTTTTAGGTCATTATTTATTTGGAGGCCTAAGGAGAAGTCAGAAATGGTGCAAGAGAAGGATGAGAGGAAAATTGTTGTTTGTGATAGAAAAAATAGCAAGTTTGGAGATGATGATGATGATGATTCAGGTGATGATTTCTCAAGTAAAAAAGGAAAGAATGGAAAGTCGAAATCTAAAAAACCCATTTTGGTAACAACTCCATGTAGCAGCAGCAAGAAGAAGAAGAAGAAAAAATCTTGAAAGATGTGGTTGTGTATGTGTAAATTTGATGGCTGATACTAGTGTTAACTAAAATAGTCTCCTTTTGGGTTTTGGCCTATGTTTTGAGCAAAAAAAAACTTTTGTCCTTTTAGGTTCTCATTGCATGCTAGCTAGCTTTGTGTTCTTGATTACTAATATACAAGAATACAGAATTTTGGTTATTATACAGAATAGGTGTAAGATAGTCTTCATTTGATACAAAGGTTTACATCTTTTGGACTTGATTTTGAAAAATACTTGTATTTTATTGATAAGTTGTTTTTAGTGTGTTAAACAGATTTTGTTTATATATGTAAATTGACTAAAAATGACATGTGTAAAAGAGTGAATTGGTACCTGTGTTGTTAGTCACGTAAAAAGAAAAACAAATCTACAAAACATGGTTTTTCTAGAGATATCCAAGTGATAAATGTTAAATTGGTTTCTACGCATACTAGAATATTTTCAATAAGTTATAAAACTTTCAAATAAGCTAGAAGGAAGCAACTTTCAGCTTAAAAAAACTGTTTATTATAAGTCGATAATCATTTTTATTATATTTTATTTCATCTAAACACTTTAAAATGTTTATTATATTAGAAAACAGATTCTATTACTATCCTACAACTAAAATTCTGAAAATGGAAAACTATTTTGTCACTAATTTCAAATACAAAAACTAGATCTGACGTGAGAGTGAGATAAACACAAAAATCCTATAATGGGCTTAAAATCTAAAATATCATGTTTCCAAAGCCTCATTTTTCAGCATAAATACTTTTCCCCTTTCAGCCCACCGATGACGTCACCAACTCACTCCAAAAATTAACTTGATGAACTCTCAAGTTTTGCGGATGACAGAAGAATCCCCAAATCATTAGCATTCGATTGGTCTGTGAACACATTAATTTGAAATAATATTAATATTAATTAGAAGCAAATAATTGAATAGAAGAGATGTTATAATGTTATATATATATAAAGCACCTACCATAGGGAACTTTTTGAACAAAAAAGCATGCTCCAATTACTACATACGCAAGCCCAAGCATCAGTCCTTTCAAGTAGTGCGAACTTCCATCCTGTATATACAAACACATTTTATGTATTCAACTAAAATTTTCTTTTATTTGTAAATACTACAAAACACGAAGGGGGTAAAATGTAAAACCTGCAAAGTTAAGACTGTAAGGACAATTGAGAAGGCAAGACAACCGGTTTCAACAACTCCAAAATCAAGACTCAATGGGATTCCAATTATCCAAGCAGCAATCACACACAAAGGAAGCTGCAAGGGTTACCACAATATGTAACATGAGATCTTCATCCATATGTGCATTCACGAGTTGTACTCTATGCTTAGGTTGTGTTACACTTATATCTTACCAAGAAGGTTGATATTTGAGATGCGGACCCCACAGCGACACCCAAAGATATGTCCTGTAGCATTCACAACATAGCATTTAAACTGCATGACAAAACATGTTGTACTGTATATATATTTTAACTGTATATATAACATTTAAACCACATGACAAAACATGTTGTACTGTATATATATTTTAACTGTAATTGAATACCAATTTGTTTTTGAGAGCAAATATAATTGAACCAGCATGTTCTGCTGCATTTCCCACAATTGGCAACAAGATTATGCTAATAAAGCTCATAGAAATTCCCCAAGTATCTGATGCAACCTAATCCACAAGGATTAATTAGATGTAGAGATAATGCATTACTCACTTGTACTGTACAAGATAACAATGCATACCTCAATGGTGTCCACAACATACTCAGACAGAATAGCTATGATCACTGTCATTGTGATTAACCACAAAAATGCGCTATAAAATCCTATCACTGCTCCTTCTTCTTCTCTCACCTCCTCATCACTACCTTCCTCCTACATAATTTCATTTGATTTTGGATGTCAAAATGTCAATATAACAATCAAATGATATGATGAAGATGAACCTGTTGTTGTTCAAAGAATTGGGTATGAGTTTTCAACTGAAAGAAGAGGCATGCAGCATATGCAAGAAGCAACACAATACTGCTTGCTCTAGACAACTCAAGAGCTGAAGCAGTAGCCAATTCAGCAGGCTCATTGCCAACATATCTAAACAGCAATGGTAGAATCTGGCAGATCAAACCCAACAATAACAATGAAGAATTTGGGTCCACTTGCTTCTGTTTGTTTATCATGAAAAGGTGAAATAAGTTCATGTTGTTGGTTATCAGTTTGAAGAATGAATGATGTTCTTACTCTGTTAAATCTTTGTTCTTTATTGAGATTGGCTATGCCTCCACAAAAGAGAGATGAGCCAAGAACAAGAAGGAGGTTTGAGATAATGGAACCCAAAAGAGAGTATTTAAGCACATGAATCTTCCGTTGATGAAGAGCAAACAATGCGATTATCAACTCTGTTGCATTACCACATGTTGCATTAAGGAGCCCTCCCACTGCAATTATAAGACAAAATTTCAATTTTCAATTAGAGATATGAGATATGAGAATGCCCTAATTCTTTGATTATTTGTTAATGAAATTCATCTTTCCTGCCATTAATTTGTTAATAACTGGTTATGATTGTACGATTCATCAAAATCCCTCTTTGGCTAGAAATAAATTGTAGAAACGGAAAACGATATGAAACCACAAATAGACAAAAGGTTGTAGGAAAATGGAGTAAATGACTGGAACTGATTGAGAAATATACCTGTAGGACCAGTGAAGTATGCAATTTGTCTTTCGAGTTTGTAGTGATTTGAAAAATAAGAACAGGTGTTAAAGCGTTTATACACCGGGTAATAATTTATTTGTTAATTTTATGGAGACTTACTCGGTGAGGAAGCTAACTCGTTCTGCAAGTGGAGTGAGTCCGATCAAACTCAGAGCAAAAACCCATGGCTACAGAAAACGTAAACCTATCAGTATCAGATTCGGATGAAGAAGATATCATACACTAAACATAAACAACTTACGCCGCCGACATCATAAAATTCCGCTACAAAAGCAAACGGAATCGCCGGAAGAAGCACAGAGAGCTTTGTTCCGAACATTACTTCCTGAACATTTGCTATCAACATTCTCAAAATCTGAAAACGAACATGAACATCCAGCGAAACATCGGAGGACGACGTCGACGTCGACGTCGTTGATTTCTCCGGTTTCACAACCTGAATAGTTCTCAGAATGTCTCCATTCTCCATATCATATGTCGCCAAAGAACCCATTAGAAGCAGTTTGTTAACAATCAGCTCCGCCTTCAAATGGTGGTGCTGCCGGCCGCGGCGATAACGAGAGGCTCACGGAAGTTTGGTAAGGAGGGCGAGACGTTATAGGCGCCGGATGCCACGTGCCACAATAAAAACTTTCCAAAAATTGATTGGAGTCAACCGAGGATATTCCATATTTCCATGCCTGCTTTGATACGAAAAATAATGATTAACTTTACGTATTGAATTAAGTTCGAACTTTGAAGTTCTAATATGATTTTTTTTTTTGTTCGAAATTGGCCAGAAATCAAGATCAAATTATATGAATTGAAACACAATTAATCCAACAAACTTTTTAGAAAATAACTAAAAACCAATTATATATATATATAATTTTCATTTTCAACTACAATATATATAGCCTAATATGTGTTCGACAAAAAGATATGATATAAAAGAAAGATAATAATGAATTTCAAAAATCTTGACAGTAAATCAATTTAGAGGTTCATGTTTAAGAAAACTATTATGAATATATCAAACAAAACGATGTATTATGGTGTGTGGATACCTAAGGTTATATACCCTTAAGGTATATTCACTTTTCCCATATATATATATATATATATATATATATATATATATATATATATATATATATATATATATATATATATATATATATATATTGGGAAAAGTGAATATACCCTTAAGGGTATATAAGCTTAGGTACCCAAATTCACCATACTACGTCGTTTTGTATTATATATATATACGTTGTAATTGTCTAATTTTCTTATAATTCAACTTCTAACTTGATTTTATTCAAAGATTTTTATAAATTTCACATTTATTTTCTTTTTACATAATTTTCATTTTCAACTATAATATATATATATATATATATATATATATATATATATATATATATATATATATATATATATATATATATATAACCTAATTGATGTTCGTCAAAAATATGTGATGTAAGAGGAAGATAATAATGAAAATTTGAAAATATTGAAAGTAAATCAAGTTAACGATTGAAGTTGAAGAGCATTATAATAAATATATCAAACAAAATGACGTATTATGGTGAGTTTGGGTACCTAAGCTTATATACCCTTAAGGGTATATTCACTTTTCCCTATATATATATATATATATATATATATATATATATATATATATATATATATATAGAAAGTGAGAGAGAGAGAGAGTCAAGATCAAATAAGAAGGAAATTTTTGATAGAAAGCTAAAAAGTTTTTTTTCAACATATTTTTTTCGCGAACAAATAAAATGAATCATTAGATGATTCATTTGAAAGATGATTCACAAGAAAAAATTATTAAAAAAACATCTCGATGATTCATTTACATAATGATTTTGTTGTTATTCACTAAAATTGTCATAAAAGTTGATTTTTTTTAAATTTATTTAAAAATGAATCATATAGATGTTTTTTTGAGAATTTTTTCTTGTGAATCATCTTACAAATGAATCATTTAGTGATTTATTTTTTTTGTTCGTCAAAAAAATATGTAGAAAAAAAACATCTTACCTTCCTACCAAAAAAATTTTCTTACCGGATCTATATATATATATATATATATATATATATATATATATATATATATATATATATATATATATATATATATATATATATATATATATATATACACTAGTAGCATACCCGCGCAATGCGGCGGCGGCAATTTGTTTCATTCCGGCGATTAGTTTCCGAATGAAAGTTGGTGTCATTTCGGCAGTCGTCAAATCGTTTCATTTCAGTTTGTTTCATTCTGGCGATTTGTTCCTTTCGGCGATCAACTGTCTGTAGACGTGCATCAAATAGTAATTTCCGTCTATTACTCTTTATCTGACAGCGAACAGTGATTAGTTTCATTTAACGAATAATGTTTTCTTTTGATATGTTGTTAAAACTTTGTAGTTTAGCCTAAAAACGGAAAAAAAAATGTATTTTTTAGTTTAAATATATTACAATTTTAATTTGGTTACAAATAATAATATGTTGCTATTATAGGTTAACTATGAAAGTATATTGTTATTATAAATATGAAAGTATGTTGTTATAGGTTAAATATGAAAGTATGTTGTTGTAGGTTAAATGGATTGTAAAAATAATTAATTTGCTAAACCAAATCTAGTGAAAGTTTATACACCTCGCTTGGCTTCGATATTTAACACGGGATACATATATGATTCATTTCCCTTGCAGTGATTATGCGAGTCTAAATAGGGGTGTTCGTTTGGATGGATTGGTTTGATCCGATCCAATCAAATGAATCCAAACTGATTTCGGTTTTTAAAAGATGGATTTGAATAGTCAAACTAAATTCAAATCTAATCTGATCCAATTCAATTACAATTCAGTTGGATCGGTTTTTATAATTCGGTTTTCAAAACTGAAACATTTTAAAACGATATATAATTATAATATTATCTAACTTTACACAAGAAGCGAAAACAAATTATTTAGTTGTGATTTGAAATTTATAAACAATTACTAAGAAGATATATTATAGTTAAATATTTTATAGATAGAAAACTTTTGAGAGAAAATTCATATTAATATTTTTTTAACGGGTGAAACGTTTTGAACCTATTTGAAAAAATAAATTACAAAATTAATAAATAACTATAAACATATATATTATAAATAAATAAATAATAAACGTTTATTCGGTTTTTTTGGACTATTCGGTTCTTATTTTAGGTTTTTTTTGGACTATTCAGTTTTTTTGGACTATTCGGTTCTTATTTTAGGTTTTGTTGAAAACCAATCCAAAAACAATCCGAAATCCAAAATAATAATTCGGTTTTGTTGAAAACCAATCCAAAAATTCAAATATCCGAACCAAACAGTCCAATCCAAATTGTCCAATTGGACAATTCGGTTTTATCCAGATAGTGAACAACCCTAAATCTAAAAAGTAAGGCTTTAGGACCATCATTAAAAATGAGGTGAATTACGTATCCACTATAATAATTTAAAATATTAATTTTAATAGTAATAGTAATTAGTATTTTAATAATAATAACGATAATAATATTATAAAATCTTACGATTTATCTTGAAGAAGTAAATCACACGTAGAGTCGTGGCCTAAAAATCGGTCATCAATAACTTTACGGACAACATCTAAATTAACATTTTAGTAAAACAAATATAAGTTATTTAACAAAAAAAAGTTAAATATTGTTGTAATAACTATTCAAAATTTACCGATCATATTTCGTTGATATGGATTTCTCACAAGAAATTTGATAGACTCTACCAGTGAATAAGTCGGAAATTGATTTCTAATGACAAGTTGAAGTAGAGTAAATGTGTAGCTTGTTTGACAACTATGAAATTTTGATGATCAACAAAGTTGTATCCTTCATAATCCAGGAAGTCGTCAAGAGTACAAATAAGTTTAAAATGATTTACGGAATATAAACGGTCTTCCATACCTCTTTCTAAATATCTTCTTATTAAAGCTACGCACAACCGCCACCATTTTTTTCTCTCTAATTAATATAAATTTTGCTAAAAAATATTTTAAAAAAAAATTAGTGATCAAATTAGGCATATTATATATATATATATATATATATATATATATATATATATATATATATATATATATATATATATATATATATATATATATATATATATATATATATATATGGAATGTGGACAACTAATAGCATAATTAGTCTCTTTTCCCTCTATCCATCCAAACACATGGAAAAAATATATTCTTATTTTGAAATTTAGGAATAAGTTTACTTGAGTATCTAAGATTTTGACAATTATTTAAAGCTAAGAATGAAAAATGATTAAAGAGTTAAACTTTAAAATTTTGTAAACATGAAAAATCTATTTTTTTCTGTCAAATATCCTTTTTAAAAAAAGTTTTATCATTTTCAAGACATAGCCTGGTATTGCTGCACATACTCAAGATTCTACCGATAGCTATCATCATTTGTATTCTCTTTTGCTGGATAGTGATTATCGATAACTTTCCTTACACTTAACATCATCTTCATTTCTTGAATACAAATATTAACTCATAAATTATAGTTTAGATTGTGTTATTATAAAGTATAAACAATGTAAGAATTAAAAATGGTCAATTTTGTATAAAACGAATTTCTAACGTATGAACTTATATATATATATATATATATATATATATATATATATATATAACCAAGAAGAAAATTATGAACACAAAACAGATTAATTTTGCTTTAACATGTATTAAATTTTAACCAAGACGACATTAAGAACACACAACTATGTGGAGAATCTATTTTCCAAAATAACAAAAACATAAAATCTCTAAACAACTATAAGATCTAGTCAACTACTTTGAGATAGATATATAAAATCACAATGTCAGATTCGAATACAAACATACAAATCTGGTAAGAAACTCTAAAAACACTCAGATCTAAATAAAAAAAATCACTAATAGATGAGTGAACCATATGCTTCTCATCTGACAAACACATAAAAAACAGTAATACTAAAATTAAATATTGCTAAAAGTTTATGAATTATATATCAACTACAAAACATTAAATATCACTCTAGCATCATGGTTAAGGCTCTCGTTTGAAGAATTGGAGAGCAAACTCTGCATTTCCAAAAAACTACAAAATATGAAGGAATATCAAAAAACAAACTTCTCATATTTGATACACCCGATTCATATAAAAATCATGTTATACAGATCAGATATAAATTAGGAATATTTGTAGCTCACCTCCAATGCTCCTACATGACAAAAATTCGAAAACAACTCAAAAAAGTCATATGAAAGCATATCACAAATAGAGTTTATATCAGAAGTCAAAAAAGAACTCACAAAGGATAGATGCATCATTTTTCCTCTGAAATCATATTTTTCATCCAGGTTGCAAAACCACATACAGATCCAAAAAGTCTTTATGATACCATAATTGAAGCTACACAAATGAACAAACATACATAACTCAAAATATATACATAAGAAATAACAATGAAGAGAAAGAGACGTTGGAAAAACAAATATTGTTGATATATGATGTGTTTAGCTTGTTTTTTTTTTAACTTATATCTATATATTATAGCAATGTGTATGGAGTTGATATCTTTATCAGCATGGTATAACATGTTTTACCATCTCCCCAACAGAAAACGTGCATTCTTCAAGCGTCATGTTGTACCCACTTCAAACTTCTCTTTTAAAGATGGCCATAAACATATGTTTTCTACTTCGTGAGTGGTTTACCTGGGAGGGAGAGAGATATCTATTTGTCAACATGTGCATCGATCTGTATATTTAAAGGGACAAATAATGAAGCAACATACAATAACTTTTGAGTGAGAGCTGGAGGAACCTGTACAGGAGACAAAAGTTGAAGCATCAAAATGATTTCAACAAAATGGTACCTTGATAAAAAAATTGTGCGTCTTCCTCCCGTTTAAAGGCTTCCCTCATTTAAGAAAAAAAAACCTTGTTAAGAGAAAAGGAAACGACAGATGGTGGTGAATTACGTTACCTCCAAGCTAAATCGACAAAAAAAAAAATGAAACAAAAAGACGAAGAAAGGTTATCCAAAAATATACCTTTTGATTGGATCCGACTTTCCTCTCAAGCTTCTTAACAACTCCATGTTTTTGCGTATTTCGAACCCGTCTCTGAAAATATGAATGTGTTCGCCTCCTGTTTCTGCAAAAGATAGAGAGAGATAGATTGACAGAGATCTGTTACCACCAAAATAGTTAGGTAATCAAATACGTGTTAAGAGTTTGAAGAACACTAACCGTGAAAAGGGTCGTTCTGAGTAATTCCATTTGTAAATGATATAGTCTGGTCTCAAACCACTGGAGTAACAACGACAATAGGTCGAGATACCGACAACAACAAAAGGGGAAACACCGGTGGTGGGGTGAAACAACATCCATAACTGTGTTTGAAGAAAAATGGTGATGTCATCGTGTTGGGTTTTTCAGAGAGAAGCATGTTGAATTCAAATTTTGAATCCAGATTTGGGGAAGCTGTGTTGAAGATAAGAGCGGTGCTTTTAGGTTTGAGAAAGATAGAAAGAGGGAGGCGTGTAAACAAAATTTAGGTCAATGGCGTTATTCTATCCGTGTGAATTGTTTGAGAGAAGAACCTCAGCTTAAGAGGTTGTATATCGTGTCTTAATACTTGTACATAATAAATAAAGGATTTTGATTGGTTGTAAACTTTTCACAAGGATCACTAATAACATGATCTACACCGTCCAAAGAATATCCAAAGGTTCGTATTCCATTTCCTTGAGTTTAAGACAATTATCTTAATTTTTAGGGGTCCCACATTTATATACCCTTTATAATATGGTATATATATATATATATATATATATATATATATATATATATATATATATATATATATATATATAGGAATAAGTTCTATGGAAAACAAATAACTAGGGCAACATCTACTGGAACCAATAATCAAATGACACGTGTCCATTTCTTTCTTCACAAGTAATGTATTGTGGAAGTTATTGTGGAAGTGATGTGTTGTCATGTTTTCATTGGTTCAAATATGTGTTGCCATAATCATTCATTTTCCATATAACTCTCTATTTCCTTAGCCATTGATCTTCATGATTTCTGACGCTCACGATTCGTTCATTGGTTCCTTGTTAATTATGGTTCTTTATTGAACCTCACCATATATATATATATATATATATATATATATATATATATATATATATATATATATATATATATATATATGGTGAGGTTCAATAAAGAACCATAATTAACAAGGAACCAATGAACGAATCGTGAGTGTCAGAAATCATAAAGATCAACGGCTAAGGAAATAGATATACACTTTTACATTTGATGCACACATACTAGATTATACCAGATTATATATCAAAAAATTTATCTTCTTACCAAAAAAACTCACATCCTTTTTTCGTTTAAAATTTTTTTATGCATACTGTGAATTTGAGAAGATTCACAAAAAAAAAACCTTGATCAGTGTAGATTTACACTGTGAATCTAAACTATAAATATTTCAATTTTTAATATTCACAATGTGAAAAAGCTCCAATCAGTTCATATTCACACTGTAAATCTGAGAAGGTTCACAATGTAAATCTGAACAGGTTCACAATATGAATCTGAACAGGTTCACAGTGTGAATCTGAACTGAAATATCGTTTTTTACATGAATATGAATCTATGATTGAAAAGTACAAAAAAAACATGAATTTTCTATAAAAAAAAATAGACCTTAACTTTTCAAAAAAGAAAATGAAGTGAATTTTTTTTCGAAAAAAAAAAGTTCGTTTTTTATATATCATCATGGATCTCTTTGGAAAGAGGACGAAAAATATGAACAACAGTATACTCGTTTTTTTTTCGATAAAAAACATGGCCTAAAAAAAGATTTAAACGAAAAAAAAAGAAGTGGGTTTTGTTATAATCAGGTGCATGTGGGTTAATTGTAAAAGTCTACAACCCTTCCTTTTGCCATTGACCGCTTTAAATTTTGACGCTTTGGATTGGTTCATTGATTAATAATGGTTCTCTATTAAACATTTCCATTTCTCTCTCTCTCTCTCTCTCTCTCTCTCTCTATATATATATATATATATATATATATATATATATATATATATATATATATATATATAATTACGGACGTGTATTAGACTACAATTAGAAAACTATAAACCGACTTGTCTTTGTTTCCATAATGTTGATTGCTTGGACCCCAAGAGTTAGGATTCCAATAATCACCATCGAATCTCTAAGTCTTCTAGAGACGTCTTCAATCCCGATCAAACTCCACATTTCCTTGAACTTTATTCGAGCTAGTGGTTTTGTGAGAATGTCCGCCTTTTGTTTCTCAGTTAGAATGTACTCCACCTCTACTTGTTCGTTTTCAAAATTAGTTACAAAAAAAGTGAAACCTTGTGTGGATGTGTTTACTCCTTCCGTGAAAAACATGATTTTTCGTTAGCTCGATAGCCGACTTGTTATCAACTCTAATAATCACCTTCTCTTATGCTTTGTTCATGATTTCTCCTAGCAAATCTTGAATCCATATTGCTTGACATGCGGTCGTCGTGGACGCCATGAACTCCGCCTCGCAAGATGATAAAGCAATGGTATATTGCTTTTGCGAACACCATGTTATCGGAGATGACCCATAGTAGAAAATGTGACCGGTTGTGTTTTTTCTATCATCTGGGTCAACATTGTGACTACTATCACTATAACCAATGAGTCGATTTTATCCCATCCTCTCGTACTTGATTTTGTATCCCGTTGTTCCTCAGAAGTACCTTAGAATGTGTTTGATTGCAACACCATGCGATTCTCTTGGACTTTGTATGTATCGGCTAATAATTCCAAACGCATATGCCATATCGAGTCTTGTTTGAAAGAGATATCTAAGGCATCCCACCACCTTTCGATATTATGTCGGGTCGATTTCGGGTTCATCTTCGGCCTTCGACAATTTATTTCTATAACAACGTAAATTTTAAACCAAATTTTTTCAATTTAAAAACGTTTTTGTCTCAATAATAGAATCACAAAATGTCAAATCATCAAATCTCATATCCAAAAACTATATATATATATATATATATATATATATATATATATATATATATATATATATGTATGCATATATATATATATGTATATATATATATATATATGTATGTATATATATATGTATGTATATATATATATATATATATATATCAAATCCAGGATCCTCTAAAAACAAATCTCCAATGCAAGTGTGTGTACAATCAAGTCGGTGCCTTCCCGCGATCCTGAGAAGTACCTGAAACACATAACACATAACACGGTAAGCACAATACTTAGTGAGTTCCCCAAAATACCACACACATCACATTAGCCACTTGAGGCTAACTCAATACGACCCTCTGGTCAGTGTGTTCCAGTAGAGACCATCCAGTCCCACAACTTGGGTGGACCTTTCGGCCCTAACTCAATAAGTTTGTAACAATAAGCATAAACCACAAAGACAAAATACAGAGTACCACAATATACAAATAAGAACATAAGGCATCTCAGTCACGCAAGGATACCACTCATGGTAAGTATAGTGGGAAGACTCACCTCGTAAGTTAGCAAGTAAAAGTATCGTACTCGGGAATCTCGAACCAGCCTCCGCCTAACACATAGGATAATTATCTCTAATTAATACTCTACTAATACTCAATACACCAAAGGTTGTTCTCTTTCTCTCTAACTCTTGGAATGGGTAAAAGACCATTTCACCCCTCCATGGTCTCCATTACTCATGTTGACCAAACCCTAAAGTTAACAGAAGTCAAAGTCGAGTCAACAGTCCAGGTTTGACCTGACTTGCTGAGTGCACTCACGTGACTCATCGAATCCAATCGTTCCTCAGAAGTCTCGTGAAGGTCCAGCTCGTCGAGTTAACCCCTAACTCGCCGAGCTATAGCATGGTCATCTCATCAGGACAAACCCTGATTGACTCGTCGAGTCCATTCAGACCCATGTTAAAAAACATACGATTTTAAGGTAGAAAATCCTCTCACACTCAAGATCTAAGATCTCAAGGCTCACTTATCACGTAAAGCCACGAGCTTTACATTCATGCATGACACTTAGGGCTTAAAATGCCAAGAACATGCTCTATTAAGGGTTTTTCATGCAAGGCTCTATTATGGCTGAATAAAGCAAGGACCTTTGGACTCTAGGGACCTCACAAGGTCCAGATATGATGTCCAAATCTCTATATGTGCTTAATACACTCAAAGTCCCAAAATAAGATAGAAAAGAAGCCCTAAACTCCAATAATATGAGATCTACGCAAACCGATGAGAAAGGTACAAACTTTATACCTTTTACTGAAGGTTTTGGATGAATAGCAACAGATCTAATAGCATCCTCTCGTTCCTTGCTTGAAATCCTTCTTTTCTCTTCCAAAAATGCACCAAGATACTCAATATATGCTTACACACTCTCTATTAGATCAAAGGGAAATTAGGGTTTCTCTTAGTGAAGGCAAGCAGCTGATGAGTTGCAAATGAGGCTATAAGTGCCCTTAAATAGGCCCTAAACCCGGAGATTTAGGGTTTCTCTTTACAACGTCTACTCGGCGAGTCGACTCTCGAACTCGTCGAGTAGATCATTAATTCACGTGGCACATCACGACCTTACTCGACGAGTTGTAGCACCAACTCGTCGAGTCGCTCAATAGTCCTCCAAAAACATAAATAAACAATATACTTGGAAGTACACGTGTTACAGTTTCCCGGTTCCATTGGAATGTGGGTCGGGTTGCAATCATGTAAACCGACTTCTTTTAAAATGAGTTGAGTATACACTTATTGGTTTATAGTAATCCCCAATTCTTCTTGTTTAACTTTGATGCCAAGGTAGTAAGTTAATCTTCCAAGATCTGACATCTCAAAGTTCTTGGACATCTATAATTTGAACCTTTTGATCATATTCAAGTTTGTACCTGTGGCAAACAAATCATCAACATAAATTGCCAAAATCAACAAGTTAGATCCTTCATTTTTCCAGTACACCGATGGTTCTTTCATGCACTTTTAAAATTTCATACTCTTCAAAATCCCATCAAGATTTCATGTTCCATGCTCGAGGTGTTTGTCTTAGACTATATAGTGCTTTTGTAAGGCAATACACTTTATGCTCGTTGCCTTTCTTTATATAGTCTTCCGGTTGCAATACATAAACAGTTTCTTTCAATTCTTTATGTAAAAATGTTGTTTTAATATCTAAATGGTGAAGCTCCCACCCATTAGTAGCGGCTAAGGCTATAAGAAACCAGATGGTTTTGATTCGAGCTACTAGAGCAAATACTTCTTGAAAATCGATATCGGGTTGTTGTACGTAACCTTTGACAACCAACCTTGCCTTGTATTTATTAATAGTGTCATCTGCATCTTTCTTCAATTTGAACACTCACTTGAGTCCATTTGGCTTTACCCGCAAAGGCTTGTTCACAAGAGTCCAAGTATTATTCTTGTTTATCGAATTGTGTAACAACCGAAAAATCCAACCAATTTAAATTTTTAAAAAACAACTCGATTTCATTAAATTATTACAAAAAGGTTTCCAATACAAATCATTTAGAGTATTCCCAGAATCTCATTGCTACAAAATCATGAGGAGCGGTACGATCACGCCTTCGCCTTGCCACAGTCTCCTGAAGAACCTGAAAAACATTAAACCACAACTGTAAGCCCGAATGCTTAGTGAGATACCCCCAAAATACCAACCACATATACCATACACATATCATATCACTCTATCTCATAACGAATCACAGAACATCCATGCATATCGGGTCTACTGTGGGACTGGTCCGCCTTGTAGGGCCTTCAGTCCACCTGGTCCACCCTCCATGTCCAATCATGTCCCTCGAGTCTGCAGTGTGGTTGGTCCGCCCGCACTGGGCCTTTAACTCACCTGGTCCACTCTCTGAGTCTACAGTACGACTGGTCCGCCTGCATCGGGCCTTCAGTCGGCCTAGTCCACTCTCCGAGCCTCGGCACGTCTGGTCTGCCCTCGTGGGGCCTACAGCCTATTCGGACCGCTCGCTGGGCCTTCGGAATAACCGGTCCACCCTGGGTATCTTAGCCTACAGCACAAAGCAGGACCCGCCTCAACGCAACTCCAGTCCAAACAACCATGTCCACATAAACATACAATCACATAACAATTCATATTCAGGCAAACCGATCTAGCAGATCATATAACACAACATACTCTAACAGGATACCGACCTAACCGGTCACTAGCATAACATCATCCTATCTACCAGGATACCGACCTTAACCAGGTCTCTAACGAATACCATCCTAACTACCAGGATGCAAACATATCAAAACAATAACATAACAACAGATACCTGGATCTCAATCCGATAAAAGGGACGGCCTTGGTGCCTTAGACCCTGTTGATATAGTGAGGATAACTCACCTAGAAACTACCGGCTGAAAGGATAAGATCCCGCTGCTCCGAACTCCGACACGAACTCCTCCACTCAACACCAAAACACTCAACTCAATATATACCCTTATTTACCAAAATACCCCTGTAAGACAACTGGTCAACCCTTGGACAAGGTCAAAGTCAACACCTGACTGACTCTACTCGCCGAGTCAACCCGATGACTCGCCGAGTCCCCAAGCTCAGAACTTCCCTCAATCCGCGACCTGACTCGCCGAGTCACCCCGAGTCCAACAACTCTGAGTCCACTCGCACCCAACTCACCGAGTCATCCCTTGACTCACCGATTCTCGACTCAACCAGAAAATATTGGGACTCTTCGACAAGACTCGCCGAGTCTAAGGCTATCTTCAACCTACTCACCGAGTTGTTCATCCAAATCGTCGAGTTCTAGCTCATCTTCAAGCAACTCGTCGAGTCCACCCTTGTGACTCGCCGAGTACCACCGGTCTGAATCCATACAGAAGCATTCCAGGCCATGCAATTGATCCAAAACATAGATCTATCCTCCTACAACCCATCCATCATGTAAAGTGGCAAACTTTACGTGAATCCAAAGAGATCTAGGCCTTTTTACTCTAGGGTTTGGGGTTTGGGACAAGATAGCTCGATCGACAACACAAGAACAGGGACTTTAATGCTCTTAAGACCTTCTCCACCTCAGATCTGAGGTAGCAACCTCAGATATATCCTTCAAACTCAAGATGCCACAAATCTAGGTTTCCCACACAACCTAAAAATGAAGAATCTAGAAGAACACAGCCCAAGAACGAGATATTACCTCAAAAGAATGCCCCAACTTCAATAAAACTCGAATCCAAGCAAAACCCTTTGATCCAAGCCTCTTCTCCTTCAAGATTTCTTCAACAAACACCTCTCCAAGCTCCAAATGCACTCTAATCTTCCATAATCACGCTTTCTAGGGTTTCTGGACTTCAAGGGGGATCAAAGAGGCTGGGGAGAGGATATAATGTTCTCTATATAGGGCTCAACCCCGAGAATTAGGGTTTTCTCCACTCAGCACCTACTCGCCGAGTCCATCTTTGGACTCGCCGAGTAGGCCACTTGACACGCGACCAAAGTCGCAACCCTACTCGTCGAGTCCATCCATGGACTCGCCGAGTTGCCCTCCAAAACTTACACTTTTAGTCCTTCAACCCTACTCTTGCTATTCCAGGATATTACAATTCTCCCCCACTTAAATTAGGCTTCGTCCTCGAAGCCTACGGCCACTCATCTCCAATATACTCCCATAACACGCCACCTGACCTTAACCGAACCAGGTCCCTCAAGGCATACCCATCGAAACTCGAACTCACTTTCTCTTTCCTTGCAGTGTCCTAACCACCGTCTCAAACCGGGCACCGACTTTACTCTCTGATAACCACACACAACAACTGAGTACCACTCATGATGCAACACTGCTCCAAATCACAACCATTACTCGACTCATATGAGCTATAAATAACTATGCACCACCCGATTCCCGATCTGAATCCAACTCTATCCATACTATGCTGACAGAAAGACACACTCTTCAGTGCAACTCCCATGAGTTCTCTTCTTGCAATCGCATGCACATGCTGAACTAGCTCTAGCACCCTTAGGTTAGGAAACCCATCACTCTAACGACCCTCAAAACATCTCTCAGGATGAACCACTGATACACAAATCCTTTACCAAAATCAAGCTGGGAATCCAAAACCCCATATTTGCATCCCTTACGAGCCTCTTGACTTTACAGCCTCGGAAATCCCTTCTGCGACCCCAGCAGACATCCCCTCATGATGTCATCCCAAACCGTCGGCGCACATGCTGCTCAATGACCACCGTCGGACCACTCTGATCATAACTCTACACTGCTGCTTTCACTTCCGCGAATTTGCATTCCCCTTCGGAATTACATTCCTCCCTTTTTCCTTACCAAGGAAAACCACTCGACTGCCTTGTGACCACGACAAGTACTATGGTGCTCACCCAACGCTACACCACCTCTTTATAGCGTAACCGCTATCCCATGCATAATACATACTCTGAATCCACCCGAGAAGTGTCTCAAGTCCATGCACTACCTCCACTGATTGCGATCAATATCCGGGGCCAGACCTTGCAACGCCAACATATCGCGACATACTCAATCCATTACCTCGCACCGATCTAACGACACATGTAGAGTCTTCAGTATGACCGGACCGCCTTACTAGGCCTTCAGTCAAACTGGACCACTCTCATAACCTTCAGCAGACCTGGACCACCCTCCAGGGCCTTCAGTCTAGCTGGACCGTTCACCGAGCCTTCGGCCTGACTGGTACGCCCATTGGCCTTCAGTCTATCCGGATCGCTCAACTAGCAATCAACATTCCGAGTTACCTCTCCGGGAAAACCTCCCATGCAAACTGCTCTACCCCCCCAGGGGTTCCGAACTCTCTCTCCATCATACATACTCGATCCCGACCTGATCCCAGGCCCTGCACACTCAAGCTCTTGGTCTGTATCCCGCCCCGCACGCCTGTTATTTACTCATACCAACCAATGCCCTTGGCTGGCCGAGACATTACTGAATCCCATGCAGGTATACAACCTTTCATACTCGTCGATCCTCCGGAGAATTCTCCAATTCTCCCCCACTTAAGGCACTGACTATCAGCCACCGGTCGCCATCACCGACCTCCCAAAATAACCTTGCACAAAACCCAACACTTACATGCAGCCTGATTCCCACTAGCACTAGCAACCTCCGCAAAAACACATTTCCACTCCGATCATCTCGCTCGAAAGGAACCCAATCTTCAATTATCCACTCCTCGGACTGCAGATGCTACCCGATATTCAAACCAACGCCGCATCCATCAATAATCCTCACAAAAGATAACCAGCGAAAACCCGAAATACTAACCCATAACCATGTCAAACCCTCAAGGAACAATGGATACCAAAACGAAAACCACCCAACGAGACTAGCAGATAAATGATACTCCACAATAATCGTAAATAATCAAGACAACAGGAAAGAAACATACCCGCAGCAGCAAGCTCAAAAGCACGACCCTAAGCCCTTGGGGGCTCCGCTCCAACCTGACCTCCACCTGTGATCCTCAACGTGGCCGGTGCTGGAGCCTGCAACGGTCCTACAGCAAGCTGTGGACAGTTGACCCTCAAGTGTCCAACCTGATGACAATGATAACATATCCTCAAATCTCGAACCGGCACTAACTGCCGACAATCCCTCGCATAGTGTCCCTCCTTTCCGCACTCGCGGCATGTACCACCAGACCGACAAACTCCGGCGTGACCCCTCCCACATTTTCCACAAACGTGGATGCCCTGATCTCCTATACTAGAATCAACGGTCTTAGACCGTTTCGTCGCCGGCTGCGACTGAACCGGAGCTTGCCTCAGCTCACGCAACTGCAACTCAATCTCTAACTCACGCCGCCTAGCGGCCTCCTGCAACTCCAACAAGGTCTCGCACCTCTGCGATGACACAAACTGTCTGATGTATCTCTTTAGCATACTTAGATATCGGGACATCTGAGCCTGCTCCGAAGCGAACTCAGGGCAAAACATCGCCCTCTCAGTAAACATCCTGGTGATTTTCGTCACCGACTCCGAATCCTGCTTCAGCTCAAGGAACTCCTGAGCCAACCTCTCCCTCTCGACCTGCGGAACATAACGAGTGCTGAACATCTCTCTGAACTGATCCCAAGAAACCGCAACCCTCTGTGCATCCGAATATGACCCCGTGGTCAACCTCCACCAATCCTTTTCCCCGAGCCTTAACAGGTTCAGAGCGCACCTCACCCTCTGATCAGCAGGGCATGAACACGTGAAGAAACATCCCTCCACGTCTGATAACCATCTCATAGCAACGATCGGATCCTGAACTCCATCAAAGGTGGGAGGCTTCGTATTATCGAAGTCCCGATACTGAAAACCTCTACTAGCTCCTCCCCCTGCCGCTGTAGCCGCCGCGGCAGCCGTCTCCGTGAGAGCCGCATAGCGCTCATCAAAATACTCCACCATGGCGGTCTTGATCGACCCAAACAGCTCCGGCAGCTCAGCCCGAAACAATGCAACAACTTCATCATGCAGGATCTCACGAATCCTCGCATCCAACTCGCGCGTACTCATCTGACCGACAACCTCGGGCGGTACGGGCCCACCCGAAACTCCCTCTCCTGCTCCTGATCCTGATCCGGATCCACTCCCAGCGTGCCCTGAAATCTCCATACTGAAAATAAACCACCAAAAATCTCAGACACTTCCCACTATCCCGGAAACCAACTCTCAACCCAACCCTAGAGGTCATGGTTTCCCTGATACGCGTATGGGTCCTGTGCTTTCAGTAGTACGGGCCCATACTACCTTCCATACCTACCCATATTTGTATGAAGTACTTCCACAACACCTTAGCAAAAACATACATAACAACGCTCTATCCTCACAACTAGAGGAACACTAGAAATCTCTCACAAGAAAACCCTAGGCTAGCAGGCATCATAAATCAGGCAACACATCCAGAAATCCAGAAGATCCCTAGCCTAACTCTAGCATGATGTTCTATCAAAGCTCAATAAAACAAATATCATGTATGGTATTTTGGGGTTACTTACTGGCTCCGGCTGATCATACCTCCGCGTCCTCCTTTACTTATTTTGAAAACCATTTTAAATTCTCTTTTGAAAACCCTCCTCGATTTGAGACTGGAGTCACACAAGTGTTCCTCCAATTCACTCAAACCAAGGCTCTGATACCAACTTGTAACAACCGAAAAATCCAACCAATTTAAATTTTAAAAAAACAACCCGATTTCATTAAATTATTACAAAAAGGTTTCCAATACAAATCATTTAGAGTATTCCCAGAATCTCATTGCTACAAAATCATAAGGAGCGGTACAATCACGCCTTCGCCTTGCCACAGTCTCCTGAAGAACCTGAAAAACATTACACAACTGTAAGCCTGAAAGCTTAGTGAGATACCCCCAAAATACCAACCACATATACCATACACATATCACTCTATCTCATAACGAATCACAGAACAGCCATGCATATCGGGTCTACTGTGGGACTGGTCCGCCTTGCATGGCCTTCAGTCCACCTGATCCACCCTCCATGTCCAATCATGTCCCTCGAGTCTGCAGTGTGGTTGGTCCGCCCGCACTGGGCCTTCAACTCACCTGGTCCACTCTCTAAGTCTACAGTACGACTGGTCCGCCCGCATCGGGCCTTCAGTCGGCCTGGTCCACTCTCCGAGCCTCGGCACGTCTGGTCCACCCTCGTTGGGCCTACAGCCTATCCGGACTGTTCGCTGGGCCTTCGGAATAACCGGTCCGCCCTGGGTATCTTGGCCTACAGCACAAAGCAGGACCCGCCTCAACCCAACTCCAGTCCAAACAACCATGTCCACATAAACATACAATCACATAACAATTCATATTCAGGCAAATCGATCTAGCAGATCATATAACACAACATACTCTAACAGGATACCGACCTAACCGGTCACTAGCATAGCATCATCCTATCTACCAGGATACCGACCTTAACCAGGTCTCTAACGAATACCATCCTAACTACCAGGATGCAAACATATCAAAACAATAACATAACAACAGATACCCGAATCTCAATCCGATAAAAGGGCCGGCCTTGGTGCCTTAGACCCTGTTGATATAGTGAGGATAACTCACCTCGAAACTGCTGGCTGAAAGGATAAGATCCCGCTGCTCCGAACTCTAACACGAACTCCTCCACTGAACACCAAAACACTCAACTCAATATATACACTTATTTACCGAAATACCCCTGGAAGACAACTGGTCAACCCTTGAACAAGGTCAAAGTCAACACCTGACTGACTCTACTCGCTGAGTCAACCCGATGACTCGCTGAGTCCCCAAGCTCAGAACTTCCCTCAATCCGTGACCTGACTCGCCGAGTCACCCCGAGACTCGCCAAGTCCAACAACTCTGAGTCCACTTGCACCCAACTCACTGACTCATCCCTTGACTCACCGATTCTCGACTCAACCAGAAAATATTGTGACTCTTCGACAAGACACGCCGAGTCCAAGAACAGACTCGCCGAGTCTAAGGCTATCTTCAACCTACTCGCCGAGTTGTTCATCCAACTCGTCGAGTTCCAGCTCATCTTCAAGCAACTCGTCGAGTCCACCCTTGTGACTCGCCGAGTACCACCGGTCTGAATCCATACAGAAGCATTCCAGGCCATGCAATTGATCCAAAACATAGATCTAGCCTCCTACAACCCATCCATCACGTAAAGTGGCAAACTTTACGTGAATCCAAAGAGATCTAGGCCTTTTTACTCTAGGGTTTGGGGTTTGGGACAAGATAGCTCCATCAACAACACAAGAACAGGGACTTTAATGCTCTTAAGACCTTCTCCACCTCAGATCTGTGGTAGCAACCTCAGATCTATCCTTCAAACTCAAGATGCCACAAATCTAGGTTTCCCACACAACCCAAAAATGAAGAATCTAGAAGAACACAGCCCAAGAATGAGATATTACCTCAAAAGAATGCCCCAACTGCAATAAAACTTGAATCCAAGCAAAGCCCTTTGATCCAAGCCTCTTCTCCTTCAAGATTTCTTCAACAAACACCTCTCCAAGCTCCAAATGCACTCCAATATTCCACAATCACGCTTTCTAGGGTTTCTGGACTTCAAGGGGGATCAAAGAGGCTGGGGAGAGGATATAATGTTCTTTATATAGGGCTCAACCCCGAGAATTAGGGTTTTCTCCATTCAGCACCTACTCGCCGAGTCCATTTTTGGATTCGCCGAGTAGGCCACTTGACACGCGACCAAAGTCGCGACCCTACTCGCCAAGTCCATCCATGGACTCGCCGAGTTGCCCTCCAAAACTTACACTTTTAGTCCTTCAACTCTACTCTTGCTATTCCGGGATGTTACAAATTGATTTCTGTATTCATGGCTTTAAACCACTCCAGTTCTTTCTCTGTCTCTTCAACCGATATTGGCTCCTCATTGGTTGTTAGGAGAAGGTCTTCGAGATTATCAAGATCAAGCTCCTAGTCTTGAAGTTTTGGACGTACCCTTGCTCTCGTGGGCCTTTGGTTTTGAACATTGTTCACGTTATCGTTGACCAGATTTGGTTGTTCATTATCTTGTACTTCTGCTCTATCTTGAAACTTATGATTCGATTCAATCGGTTCAATTGGATCATTGTTTACATCGTTTCCTTGATTGTTTCTCACCTCGTCTTCTGGGTAGTCCCATGGTATTATGAATGAGTCTGGTTCTTCATTGTTGGTTGTTGATTCTTTAATCCAATCCCACCCTTTGGTTTCATCAAAAATAACATCTCGACTCACGATTATTTTTTGTGTCACCGTGTTAAATAACTGATAAGCTTTCGTACCCGGTTTGGAACCAACATGCACTAATGATCTATATCTTGCATCCAACTTCTTTAGATTCACCTATTCAACTTTTGCATGTGCTAGACACCCAAATATACAAACACTTCCTAAATTCAGTTTTCTTTTATACAACTTTTTGTATGGAGTTGTATCACCAAGCACTCTTGTGTAAACACGATTGATTAGATTTGTAGAGTGATTTACCTCTTCTCCCCATAAGTAATTTGGAACATGCATTGCTTTCATTATACTTCATGTCATGTCCATTAGTGTTCAGTTGCTTCGTCCCATAATTCCGTTTTGTTGTGGAGAGTATGGATCGGTAAGGTGGTGTTTGATTCCGTTTTGATCACAAAATGTATCAAACTCGAGAGAAGTAAACTCACATCCTCGATCACTTCTAAACACTCTCAAATACTTTCTGATCTCATTCTCCACTAAAGGCTTGAACTTTTTGAAGTGTGTGAATGCCTCACTCTTCTCTTTCATGAGATAAATCCGCATTAAACGTGAAAAATCATCAGTTAGTATGAAGACATATCGATTTTGACCTTTTGTTGCCGGCGTGTTCGGACCGTATAAATCTCCATGAACTACTTCTAATGGTGTTTTTTCTTTTTATGTCGTCATATTCAGGAATGACTTTCTTGTTCGCTTGCCTACCAAGCAAGACTCACACAAATTGATTCTCATGATCAAATTAGAGTATCCCTTTGACTAGACCCTTCTTGGACATCTTTTACATTGACTCGAAATTGATGTGCCCAAGTCTTGCATGCCATCGTTCTTGGATTAGGTGTCCAAGCTCATAACTATAACTGGTATTTACTTGAATTGATAGTAGCATAGTCCTTTTGGGTTGCCCTTAAAACTAACAACCAACCATGATAACTCTTGTAGAGAGAGAGAGAGAGGTTGAATTTATTATTTGATTAATAAATTGAAATAAATAATTTGTTAATATATTATGAGAATAATATATTAATTAGAAATAGTAATGTTTAACTAATATTTAATCATAAATTAATAGGAATTAATTTTGAGATTAAAAGAATTAAATTAAAAGTGCAAGGGCCATAGGCGGATCCACATTGGAGCCTGGGGTATCCCAGGATACCCCTAAAAAAATTCAGTAGTAGATTTGGTTTATGTTGAGGTTGAAGTGTCTTCTTCCCCGCTAAAACCCTAGCCGACCTCACTCATTTTTCAGTTTTTTTCTCTCAGGTTTGGTAGCTAAGAGTGAGGGAGAAGCGATTCAAATGGTCCAAGGGAAGGTTACTAAGGGTAAGTGTTAAAAGGCTTTCAAAAATTCAAGCACTTCTATGTTTAAATCGAGCAAAAAAGCCATGGATATGCAACTGCGTTGGCTGTTATCAAACAGATGAAGATATTACATTTTTGACACAATTGACCACTCGGGTTTAAGCATATAAACAGAATCTTCCCTTAAGCCAATATATCTAATTAAAACAATTTCTGGAAATTGCTATTTACCCCCTTGATATATATATATATATATATATATATATATATATATATATATATATATATATATATATATATATATATAATGTTTATTCAAAAAATAATGATTTAATTCTATTAATACTATGAGTATTACTTTTATTATTATTATTATTATCTTTTATAACAATTAAACGATTTAATTACCGGAATCGAAACAGATGTTACAAATATCGATTATCACTCTTTGCAATTAACCGCCTTCGTAAAATGAAAGATTGAAGATTTGAACTTTAAAACGTAACTTTATTATGGAAGTTGAGCTATTTGTCTAATGGAATTCCGATTTTTATTGTTTTCTTATTGTATATTACATGACCTTTTTTTTTGCGGGGATACCCCTTTACTTTGAACCTAGCTCCGCCACTGGCAAGGGCTAAAATGAAATTGTTCAATAGTTGAGCAATAGGTTCCAAAACCTTCCTAGGGAAGGAGGTGGACGGTTTTCGATGGATAATCTAGGGGTTTTAGATTATCCCATATAAATAATTAAGGATGTGAATAATTACCAAATTTAAATTAATAATTTAATTTTTAAATTAGGGTTATTCAGGGCATCCGATATACACTATAAACATACCTCTTAAGCTTATGAATTACGGTTAAACGAAACCCTAGAAGGATAGCCGGAATTCTCAAGCTTCTTCCCTTCTCTCGTCTTTCATCCTCTTGCTTGTTTTGGGTGTGAACCACTAGAGGTGTGATACTTGTGACACTTGCGCTCAAGGTTTCAAGAAGATTAGGATTTCATTGTTATTTCTATATAACAATCGATGTATGTTTTCTTAAATCTATTTTAGTGATTCGAAAATATACTAGTAGCCTTTGGGTTTTCCATTTGATGTTCAAAAGTTGCATGTTTGATTAGAGAAAACATAGATCAAGAATTAGGGTTGCATGCATACATAGGTTTTTGTTTGTTATGCTCAAAACCCAACAGTGGTATCAGAGCCTTCGCTTGTTTTCTATTAAATTGATTACAATTGTTTGAATTTGATCCATTAGGGTTTATGGAAATTAAACCCTTTTGGACTTAGGGTTTTTCGATTCTAGGGTTTTTTGAACCCTAGGTTTCGAAATTTGGAAAGGGTTTTCACCCTTTCCCTTGCCCTACAAATTTCGAAATTAGGGTTTCCTTAACCCTCAAGAATTTCAAAAATGGCAAGGATTGAAATACTTGTCTTCCTCCCCAACATAAGAAATTTTCGAAAATTAGGGTTTCTGGTAGGGTTATCTTATTTTTGATAATTATCTTCTTATTTGATTAATTGGATAATTATAAAAAAATGATTTATCCATTCTATGATTTTTTAAATTTAGGGGAAGAGAATTAGGTTAAATTATCTTGATTACTTTAATTGGATAATCCTCAAATTGATTTAATAAAATGGTAGTTGAATGGGTATCCACTCTCACCAACCGCTTCCTTGATTGGTGGAGTGTCTTTAGCCAAACGGGTTTGATAGGAAAAATAATTCTCATTAATAAGTATAATGAGTTATAAAGTAACTAAATTCTTTTATTAAATTCCCAATCTTAGTTACTTTAGGAAAAATATGAATTTGATGCTAATCCATGAAATTGCACATTGCAGTTTATAAGTCGTTAGTGAAGCGTTTGTGGTTAACCGACACACTGATAGGGACTTATAAAGAATGGTAACGGGTGTCTCATAAATTATCATTGTTTAATGGAGCACGTGTGGCTAATCAGCACATTAAAATGAGATGCTAAATGACATCGAGAGTACTAAGCTAATTTGCATGGTTATTCACATCTTGTTTGTGATCCTCGGTATCCCATTCACAAAATAGAAGAGCATAATCGAGATTCAACATGCCATTGAATAGTTCTATGAATCTCAAAAGATCTAGGAATTTCACTAAAAACCTAATTCGTTCAAATATGGTTTTTCATGGTGAAATTGGTAAATCGTCATTTACCTACCTTTATTTATTTCACAATTAGATTACGACATCCCTTTTTATAAGTTGTGAATTATCTAGTTGGATCCTAGGATTAATATTTCATTTGGGTGTTATATTGAGGAATATTTTTATCTAACCAAAAATATCTTTCTTCTCTTTCAGATGTCTACTCCCAATGATGCTTGCGGTTCCTCCTCCTCCAATAACAACTTCTCGCTTTTGAACATCTACTCGAGAGTTACTTTTGATGGAACCAATTATAACGATTGGATGTGAAACATCAAAATGGCTTTACGTTTCGAGAACAATGACTATGTGCTCAAAAAGGAACTTCTCAAAATTGATGAAACCAAAGCTATTGCCGCAAAACTAGCTAAGTATAGGAAACACTATAATGATGCAACTAAAGTTGCATGCGTCATGGTGGCGACTATGACTTCCGAGCTACAAAGGTTCTATGAGGATTACTGACCATACGAGATGAACAAGGACTTGATAGAAAAGTACCATCAACGAGCTCATCAAGAAAAGTATGAGCTAGTAAAGTCCTTCATCACTAGCAAGATGAAAGATGGGGAGTCCGTTAGTAGCCACATGAAAAACATGCAACGATAAATGGAGTGCTTGCTAAAGCTCAATGTGAACTTTGACGAGGAATTGGCTATTGATATAGTCTTGCACTCCTTTCCCAGTTGTTATGATCAATTTATCTTAATTTATCATTTAAACAACCAATAGACCACATTGGCTCAACTTCAGAACCTTCTGCAAACTGATGAAGCAGGAATGAAGGGAAAAAATTGTTGCCTCCACCCTGCTGCTGCTCCAGTCCTGGCCATTAGGCAAGGTAAAGGAAAGAAGAGGAAAGGGCCTCCAAAGCAAAATAGGAGGGGAAAGTCCTAAGTTGGTCATCAAGATATGGACCCAAAGGAAAGGCCAGTTCTAACACTCCCCCTACCTCTGACCCCAATGAGGCTAGTTGCTTTTATTGCCACGAGAAAGGGCATTAAAAAAAGTTGCCCCAAGTACTTGAAAAACATAAAGGATGCCAAGATGAAGCCAACCTCGACATGTATTTACATTATCTTATCTAAAAACTCATCATATTCTCATTATTGGGTCCTTGATACAGGATATGGTTTTCACATTTGTTCTGATTTGCAGGGGCTAAAAAAAAGTGAGGATGTGGAGCATGGAAGGATGAACTTGATCATGGGAGATAAGAGATCTTCACATGTTACCAAGATTGGAGTTTATAACTTAGTGCTTAGTCGTGGGTTAGGTTTAGATTCGATTAATTTTTGCTACTCATCAGAGATGACACGAAACATCATTGCATTTCATGCTTTATATAAACAAGGTTTTAAATATTCTTTCAATGATGAGAATGGATATATTTCTGCTTGTAAAAATGGTGTATTTTATTTTGATGCTTTACCTTGTGATGGTGTGTATGAAATTGTGATGATTGTAGATAATTTAGGTAATAGTGTTTTACAAATTGATTCGTATAATGGTTTAGAACAAAGCATGCTTATGGCATTATTGTCTTAGACATGTCAACAAGAAACGCATCACCCAACTCCAAAAGGATGGAGTGTTGGAATCGTTTGACTTAAGGTCAGATGATACGTGTGAGTCTTGTTTACTTGGAAAGATGACAAAATCACCTTTCACTGGATCTCGTGAAAGAGGTGAAAGATTGTTGGATCTCATACATATAGATGTGTGTGGGCCCTTTAGATCCACCATAATGGATGAAAATCGATTCTATGTGACTTTTACTGATGAGTATAGTAGATATGGCTATATCTACTTAATAAAGCACAAGTCAGAAACCTTTGAAAAGTTCAAACAGTTCAAACAAGAGGTCGAGAATAAATTGGGCAGGAAGATCAAGATGCTTAGATCCGACGGGGGCGGTGAGTATCTTAGTATCGAATTCCATAACTACCTCAAGGAATATGGAATAGTTTCACAGTTGACACCTCTTAGGACACCACAACTTAATGGTTTGTCTGGTAGGCGTAAACAAACATTGTTAGACATGTTTCGTTCCATGATGAGTCGAGCTTCACTTCTAATCTCATTTTAGGCGTATGCCTTAGAGACTTCCACCCAAATTCTTAATCTTGTCCCAACTGAGAAGGTTGCCAAAACACCTCACGGTATGTAGACAGGGAAGGTTCCCTCGTTATAACATATCAAGGTTTGGGGTTATGAGGTTTTCATTAGACGAGATACTCATGAAAAGGTTGAACCTCTTAGTGAGAGATGTATTTTCATAAGCTACCCACAAATGTCCTTTGGATATTTGTTCTACAGACCTTGTGACATGTGGTCTTCGTACCACGAAGAGGAGTCTTTCACGAGAGAGAACTCATATGCAAAGAGGAAAGTGGGAGTACACTTGATATTGAAGAAATTCAATAGTCAAACGATGAAGGAACCTATGAAAAATTCTAGGGCTCAACCTGAGGAAGAAATTTCATTGAACCAATTAACGAGTCATTACCTCTTAGGCGTTCTAGTAGAGTTAGCGTTCCGCCTGTGTTGTATGGTTTCCATATAACGACAGAAGATGATACGTTTATTAGTGATAGTACATTGGTAAATTTGGATGAACCTGCTAACTACAAGGAAGCAATGGAGAGCCCTAAGGTTGCCAAATGGAAAGAGGCAATGTACAGCGAGATCAAGTCCATGTATGACAACAAAGTTTGGAATTTGGTTGAAAATGTACCAAGTTGTAATACGGTTGGGTGCAAATGGATCTTCAAGAAGAAGACCAACATGGATGGAAATGTACACAATTTCAAGGCTTGACTGGTTGTGAAGGGCTTTACTCAAACCCCAGGGGTTGACTATGATGAGACCTTTTCACTAGTAGCTAAGATTAAGTCTATTAGGGTAATGCTAACCATAGTTGCGTTTCATGACTATAAAATTTGGCAGAGAGATGTCAAAACCACCTTCCTTAATGGGAAGTTGGTTGAGGATGCTTATATGAGTCAACATGAAGGGTTTATGGATGCAAAGTATCCCAATAGAGTGTGTAAGCTTGATAAATCAATCTATGGATTGAAACAAGCTTTTCGCAGATGGAATCTTTGCTTTGACGAGAAAGTTAAAGAGTTTGGCTTGTCTAGAAGTGAAGATGAATCTTGTGTATATGTCAAACCTAGTGGGAGTATAGTAACCTTCCTGGTATTTTATGTTAATGACATACTTATTATAAGGAACAACATTCCAACTTTGCAAGAAGTTAAGTCTTGGCTTGGAAAGTGTTTCGCTATGAAGGATATGGGAAAGGTTGCTTATATTTTAGGGATAAGAATCATGAGAGACAGAAGTAAAAGACTAATTGGACTTAGTCAGACTACATACTTGGATAAAGTGTTAAAACTTTTAGCATGGAGAATTCCAAGAAAGGAGAACTGCCTATCCAAAGTAATACCAAACTAAGTAAGAATCAGATTCGAGTACTGATGTAGAGATATCAGAAACAAGTCAAGTTCCATATGCTTCCGCCGTTAGATCGATCATGTATGCTATGACATGAACTCGCCATGGCGTAGCTTTTCCTTTGAGCATGGTTAGTCGATATCAGGGAAATACAGGTAGAGATCATTGGATAGCGATCAAAAATATTCTTAAGTATCAATGAAGAACTAATGAATGGGTCTTTGTGTGTCGTGGTAGTGATAACTTAAGAGTAACTGGGTATAGTGATGCCAATTTTTAGATAGAAAGATTCTACCTGGGTATTTACCTTAAATGGAGAAGCGGTAACTTGGAAAAGTTCCAAAAAGGAGGCGGTGGTTGATTCTACCTATGAATCAGAGTATATAGCAGTAAGTGAAGTATCGAAGTAGGCTATATGGTTGAAGAATTTCATCGGATACATTGGAGTTGTGCCAGCCATAAAGGAGCTAATATATATTTTTTGTGATAATGAAGGACAGTTGCCATGACAAACAAACCGAGAGATCATGGCAGATCAAGATATATTGACAAAAAATACCATTTTATCAGACATAGAGTAGAAGAAGGACACCTCGTCATGAAGAGGGTTTCATCAGAAGAGAATCATGCAGGTCCCCTTACAAAGGGTCTGAGTAGGATTAAGCAGTTTCAACATGATAGAAGCATTAGTATGAAAAATGATATTAGTTTTACCAGTTATATAGGTATTTAAAAACTTGTAACAAAGTAAATGTAATTGACTATTGATGATTAAAAAATAAAGAATTATTTATGAGTATTGTTTACTATGTTTTGCCAATTGTTTATTATTGTGTTTCGTTTTGCATGTTTTACTTCCTGAATAATTCCGTTATTCAAACGTTGACAGTCGATCATACTTTTGGAAGTAAGTAGTGAATTAAGACTGTCATGAATCAGATTGTACATTGTCTATAGGAGTTTTAGACATAGCAATAGTTTTGTTGCAATATTCATGAATACTTTGAAATGGAGAATTTAAGTGGATTAAACCACGCTCAGAAAAACTACTTCATGGAATTTATCACGAGTAATTCTGAGACGATAATATCTTATAATCTTTAAACAAAGATATATGAGTCATGGTTTAAAAATCAGTTGTGCATTGATGATATGTAAACACATCAGTAACTTGATGTTATAAAACGTATTGTTGTGCATAATTTGGTGAGTAAATAGCACAAGCATATAAGTCAAAGTTTATCTATTCTTTTTGCCTTAATGGGAAAAGCGATATATTTGGCTCCTCAATGATTTGGTGTTGACTTATAGTGTCGAGCTCGACCAAGACTAAATTGATGTGTTCGATTAGTAGTTCTTTGTCATTACAAATAAAAAATCGGGAAACAAAATATTGGACAATGAGATTGATTATGTTGCATGTCATTTTTACACATGATATCTTGCAGAACGGATGATTATATGATCACTTATCTTAGGACACATAACTGACTATGTCAGAGTTCGACAGCGGCTTTGGGAGCTGTAATTTGCTAATCGATTTAGAAGTTATACTGGAAAATATAGTTATTAGATTTATCTAAGTGAGAGATTGTTGGATTAGGTGTCTAAGCCCATAACTATATTTGGTATATACTTGAATTGATAGTAGCATAGTCCTTTTGGGTTGCCCTACTAGCAACTAGACATGATAACTTTTGGAGAGAGAGGTTGAATTTATTATTTGATTAATAAATTGAAATAAATAATTTTTTAATTTATTATGAGAATAAAATATTAATAAGGAGTAATACTTAACTAATATTTAATCATAAACTAATTGGAATTAATTTTGAGATTAAAAGAATTACTTAAAAAATGCAAGGGCTAAAGTGCAATTGTTCAATAGTTGAGCAATAGGTTCCAAAACCTTCCTAGGGAAGGAGGTGGACAATTTTTGATGGATAATATAGGGTTTCTAGATTATCCCATGTGGATAATTAAGGAGGTGGATAGTTACCAAATTTGAATTAATAATATAATCTTCAAATTAGTGTTATCCAGGACATCCTATCTGCACTATAAATAGACCTCTTATCCTTATGAATTTCGGAAAACTGAAACCCTAGAAGGATAGCCAAAATTCTCAAGCTTTTTCCCCTCTCTTCTCTCTCATCCTCTTGCTTGTTTTGGTTGTGAACCACTAGAGGTGTGACACTTGTGAGGCTTGCTCTCAAGATTTCAAGCAGATTAGGATTTCATTGTTATTGCTATATAACAATCAATGTATGTTTTCTTAACCCTATTTTAGTGATTTCGAAAATATACTAGTGGCCTTAGGGTTTTCCATTTGATGTTCAAAAGTTATATGTTCAGTTAGAGAAAACATAGATCAAGAATTAAGGTTGCATGCACACATAGGTTTTTGTTTGTTATGATCAAAACCCAACAATCGCCACGTGTCTTCACTTAGTCTCGAATGAAGGCAAATAGGTACTCCAATTTGTACTTTTATTTTATAAAGGCGGTTAGGAGTTCTTTTTTTCTTTCATTAATAAGCAATTATTGGCATCGCGCATAGTCAAGTAGTTGTCTTTCATTCGAATATTACACCTGGCTTCGATTGCTTGCTCGAGACTAGTATTATTGTTCTTGAGATCCAATATATAGTAAATTTCCGTCATCAGCCTTTGTTGACCCCTCTTGTCTTGGAAAAGTATAACACCTTTTCCCTTGATTTTTACACACAAATTATCTCCAAATTTAACCCTCCCGGTTATACCTTCATCAAGTTCGGAGAAAAATGATCGGTTTCCCGTCATGTGATTGCTCACCCCATTATCCAAATACCACACATCGTTATCTTGTGAGTCCCATCGAAACAGTATCACCTTTTCTTCGTTTAAAAATATGGTCTCATGTAAAAAAAACGGTTTCGTAGGTATCGTTATATTCGACAAAATTAGTTTATTGTAATTTTTGGAGTCGGTCTGGACATTGAGACGCGAAGTGGCCTGGTTTATCGCACCGGTAACAAATAATTTTGGACTTGTCTTTTTTATTCTTATTTTTCTGGTTTGGTTCATTACTATTAATGGGCTGGTTGTTGGACTGTTTGTTGGGCCCGTTTCCATTTTGAGAAACCCAATTGTTCCCTTTGTGTCCGCTTGACCTAGATAACCCACCGGATCTGAATCCAATTGAGCCATTAACCGTGTGAGTTTTATTCCCCGTTGCACCAGACCCGTAAGAATCCATCGCCTTCCTCTTTCTTCTCCAGTTCTGTTTCCTGCTTCTATAATGACAAATAGCACCTTCAATCCTTCTCCACCGTCATCTGCCTACTTCACCCACTCCTCATAAGCCTTCAACTGCCCGAAGACGTCCTTGAACCTCACTGTCTTCAAATCGGGGACCTGCTCGATCGACGCCATGATGTGAAGAAAATTTATCGGTATAGATTTTAACAGTTTCTTTACCATCTTCAATTCTTTGATGGTTTCTCGCAGCGATGCCGACTTAGAGGCGATTCCTGACAACTTCTGGGCAAAGGTATCGATTGATTCCTTCTCCGACATCATCAATCTATCGAATTCGGAATTTAGGATTTGCAATCTTGCCTTTTTCACTCTATCAACCCCTACATAGCGAGCCTTGATCGATTCCCACTAAGCCTTCGAAGTATCGACATCACCAATCTGCATAATTAGGGATTCTAGGATTTCCTGATACAAGAGCCTCATTGCCAGGTAGTTTTTCTCTTCATTATCTTCTATTCCTGGATCAATCATTGTCCATACTTTGTGAATTCTGAGCACTACTTTCATCCTTAGTGCCCAGACAGTGTAGTTAGTGGAAGAAAGCATCAGACAAGCGATTGTGGTTGTCCCAACCTCCTTCACTCTCACCGGAGCAGCTTCTCCTCTTCCTTCTCCATTCGACATGTTGACCTAGCTCGTTAACAGGTAAGTAATTTGATCTCAAAGCCCTTGTTGTTGGCTCTGATACCAATTCAAGATCAAATTATATGAATTGAAACACAATTATTCAAACAAACTCTTTGATTAAAAGGAAAATAACTCAAAACCTTTGTGTTACAATTGTGAATTCTTAATCCTATAACTCGATTAAGACATGTATATATATATATATATATATATATATATATATATATATATATATATATATATATATATATATCAACTTGTATTAGACTACAATTAGGAAACTATAAACTGACTTGTCTTTGTTTCCATATTTTTGATTGCTTGGACCCTAAGACTTATAATTCCAACAAGAAAGATTTCAGTTTTCTTTTTTTAATCGGTTTTGGATGTTGAAGATTTTTAACCTTTTTTGTTTAACTGATCCTCAAACAAAATATCGAATTTATAATCTTTTATATACTAACAGAAATAGTCCCTAGAAAAGTGGTTTATCAGTTGGGACTATTTCCAAAAAAAAAGAGACTAAAAGTACAGATTTGTGACAACAACAGTCCACAGGTACTAAAACTGTAATATGCTCTATAAATCAATTAAAGAAAGGAATCATTGACAAACACAAGGAATCATTGACAAACACGAGGATTGGGGATGTAACCGGTTTCAGAACCAGAATAATTGAATACCAATTAACGGGTGAACGAAAAATCGAGAAGTAGACCGAATAGTTCCAACCGGTTTCGGTTCTGATTCAGTTCTATTAGGAAGTGCGTTATCAAAGAATGTGTTCGGTTCAGGTACCTGAACCGAAAACCAAAATTGATGGATTGGAAGAACCGAAAACCAGACTGAATACCACTAATTGGTTCTAACCGTTTCCAGTTTTATTAAAATACTCATCCTTACCAACACTTACCTAAAACTAACGAGACAAATTTTTTATGTCTATTTGTAGACTAGCTGAAAGGTTAACTCATAAACTAGCTTATAAATATATATAATATTTAGTAAAAAATAATTAATAAGCTAGATTGAAATATAAAATAATATAAATACGTATTTAAATAAATAACTAAAAAACAAATATAATAAGAGTATATTTGAAATATTTTTGAAAAAAGAAAACTTCGTAAGATTATCAAAACCTAGTTTATAAGTTAATTTTTATACTTTTAACAAATATTAAAAGTACGATAAGTTAGTTTATTTTTGCTAAACATGCTATAATAAAAAAAAAGACAAAATTGCAAAAATGGTCCCTGTGGTATGCATTTTTTGGGGTTTTAGTCCAAACCACAACTTTTTTGGATAGGTGGTCCTTTTGAGCTAGTTTCGTTACGTTTTTAGTCTCTCAGTAAATTGAAATGACTGTAATACCCTTCTGATATTTTTTTATGTTTTTTCTATTTAATTTAAATGAAAAAGAAATTAAATAATTATATTGGACCCACATACCCCCTCATTCTCTTCTCTCTCTCTCTCTCTCTCTCTCTCTCTCTCTCTCTCTCTCTCTTTATACCGTCACCCCTACCATCAAAGTCCACAACTTCTTGAAAGACCTCGCCTCCTACCACCTGCGATCACCAAGACCCTATGCCAAACCACCATATTACGACAACAACAACCACCGATTTCCCTTACATTGATGACCACCTTTGTTGCCTTCTTCCTCTTTGATGACCATCGCCACTTCAATCTGAGAGATCGATTTCTGCAACCTCCTTTCCACTGACTACCACCACCATCTTTGATGTCCTTCTCATTCATCTCCCCATATGATAGATATCCAAAAATGACATTGTATTGGATATGTAACTAATTATTTCTAGTCTAGATCCACATTTATTGATGGTATAACATTGATTTTGTTTGTGTTTTCATGTGAAATTAGGGCAGAAGGTTAAATTAAGTTCTTGATTGTGGGTCTTATTCTCGTTCAGTCTGATTAGAACATAAAATTGATTGATTTATCCGTGTTTGATTAATTCGTTTGATTAAGTTCTTATTTGTGTTCTCATCCCCGTCGACGACAAAAACAACACCTCTCGATAGTTCCATGGATCTCGCTCGTTCCTACTTCATATGATCCATAAATGGGGGGGGGGGGGGGGTCATTTCCCTGAATTCGACTTATATTCTGATGAGAGCTTGAATTATCACCATCACTGGAGATGAATCTCGATAAAACGTGTTCCGTTTCGGGGCTTGAAGCCCGAGGGTTGAAGAATGAGTCAGCATCTTCGTCTTCATACATGGGAGTTTTGGTGTAGCTGGTAAATACCGAGGAGGGGAAAGGAGTCGATATCGATCGAGGTCTCTTTGGTCCTCTCATCTTATCGCTAGCAACAATAAACCGGGAGAAACAAAACAACTAAAATTTCAACATTTAGGGGTGCTTGGTAGCAAATTGTGAATGAGAAAAGGAGGTGGAGGCGGTGGCAACCGTCTGTGGTGGTGAGGGAGGCTGCTTGGATTTATAACCGGAGAATAGGAACAGAGGTGAGTTTGGGTTTGAAATTTGATGCATTGTGTTTAAGTTTTGTGGATTCCGATATGGTATTCTTCACTCACCAGGGAAGAAGAAGCAATAACAACCCTCCATCATCGATGAGCACACAGAATCAAGAATTTGCAATATGAACCGTCATACCTACCACTGATTTGCGTGTAATTCTTTATCATCGTTATCTGGTTCTCGGTGCCCCTGGTCAAATGGTGGAGATCAAAGTTTTAGATTAAGCAGAAGAAGATGAAATGGTGGAGAGGAGTGAAACTTGTTACCGGTGGAGGCTCCATCAAAGGTGGATGCTTGGTCTCGACAGAGATGGTAATTCTGATCTGGTAGGGGGTGAACTTACAGAAAAATTGGAAGAGAGAGAGAGAGAGTCATTTTTTGTATTCATTTATTAATTATAAAATAGTTAAAAAGAAAGAAAAATGAAAAATAAATATATTAAGGGTATTTTAATATTTTCAATTTGAGGAGGGACTTTTTCCACGTACAAACTAGCTCAAAAGGACTATCAATCCAAAAAATCGTGGTTTGTACTAAAACTCCAAAAAAATACATACTACAGGGACCATTTTTGCAGTTTTATCTAAAAAAAAATTAATTTTTTTTGTCTGAAATAAAACTGAACTTTATTCTTGTTGGAATTTTCTTTTCCTTCGGCAATGATGTGATATGTTGGAAACTTAACGAGGTTCGATTAAACGAAGGTGCTAGTGGAAATTTATTGGTTCTTGGTATTTTGGTGAATGTGAAATAATGAATATCGAAAGAATAATAAATACACAAATAGTCATTCATTACCTCATTAGGCAAATAATTTATTGGAAGTTGATAAGTGATGACACCAAAATTAACACCCCATGTTGAAACTATCAATAGTAAAAAAAGAAATTTCATTAAAATATTACCCAGTACAGTAAGTTTGTTTTAAAAGTAGCAATATTCAATTTATATATATATATATATATATATATATATATATATATATATATATATATATATATATATATATATATATATATATAATTAATTTTAAATGATTGTTGTAATTTGCTATATCACGTGATAAATAGAATTTTATGTCATATTTGAACATTAACATGTTGACAATCTATTATTTTGAACATTAAAGTCTTTAGAAAGGATGAGTTTGATGTTTCGACTGAATAGCTAAGTGTCATCAAACCATGCGGTGAGCTAAGGCCATTCGGAATACATAGCACGAGATGGTTCGTGGTGTACGTGGACCACGATCATGACCGTGCACACCATCCCTGCCGGTCGTGGTCGATCGTTGTGTGTTCCACAAAATCAAACGGAAAATGCTATTGGTTGATGTTTGCAACGGTTAGTTTCTTGAGCAACGGATTTTTTGTTTTTTTTTCTTTTTTACTTTTCAAACATATTAAACTTCTTCTATAAATATCACACTTATATTAAACATATTCACACAATTTCTTCTTTCTTTTCTTACAAAATCACACACTTCTTTTAGATTCTTCCAAAACCAATGGCTCCTAAAATGATGAATTGGTCAGAAAATAAAGAAGAAAACTTAGCACGAGCATGGGTAGCGGCTTCAGAAGACCTAGTAACGCCTCCTAACTTTTGGATAAAAGTTGGAAACATTTTTCATGATTTAATGAGTTGCCAAAGTCGTAGTCTTGATGAAATATGTTTGAAGTATCGCGATATGAGAGTTAAATGCCTTAAATTCAATGGCATTTATAACTTTGTTATAAATAACGTACACGAAGGTGACCCGTTTGTTGTGGCCATGAACCAATATGAAGACATAAAAACACACACTGTTTAAACACGTGAAAGCTTGACGAAAATTAAGAGAGTGCCCAAAATTTAGTGATTAAAATAAGGTTTAAAAAGTAGTTTAAGTTATTTGTGGTTGCATTTTTATGGTTTTTTATGTTTTTTTTTTTTTTTTTTTTTTTTTTTTTTTTTTTTTTTAATTTTATGTTGTTTGTCTTAAAGTAATATTGTTTCATTGAATAAAAAATTAATTTAAAAAATATGTTTTATTGTGTTTTTGAATTAAATTTAATTAAAAAAAATATGTATTATTGTGTTTTAATGTATTTTTGAATTAAATTTAAATAAAAAAATGAGGTGGAGTGATGTGTTAGTGCCATGTATCCCATGTTAGTGATAAGAGAATGTGGTGCTGATGTGATATCCACCACATATATGGTATGTGGTGAGTATAACGGGTGGTCTAAACTGGACCACAGCTGAGCCCCTACCTCACATGTAATAAAAAGATGTTGAACATCTTTCTTGCAACACAAACAACATTGACAAATAGTGGATTCAAAGTCATCCCCTATTAACCAATGTATACTTGTTATCTATTTATCTAATAAAACTCATCAATTCATAATATTAATCTTTATAGGAGCAACTCTAGTCCATGGTGTAGAATATTATTCTAGAGGTTGAATCTAAAGTATCATCATCAATATAGTGTTTGCATAGTACTAATGAGAACTCATCGGATGGATCTAAATCTCACACCCACTTATCCACGTTTTGACATAGGACAAATTGAGCAAGGGCCAACAACAAATTGATGAGTTTTAAATGTTCCTAACATTCCACCATTGCTTTGTGCCCATTCCAAATCCAAGGTTAGACCATCTGTCACCAATAACACAAGCCAATTTTGTTTCAAGTTGAAAAAGTCTAGGATATATTTGACATAAAGAAGAATCTCTGATCCGTATATCCTTCCAAAAGCTTGTTGAGGAGTGATCTCCTACCTTTTTGCACACGTGAGAATAATGAATTATCAAGCCAATAATTTTAGACTACATGCCTACTGTCATCGACTCTTCTACCTATCACCATGATAAGTAAAGCCACCACCAATCCCATGAATAGACTTAGTTACATTAACCCAAAGGGAATTATACTCATTAAAAAAAACTGTCAACGCTATTTTTTCAAATGCGTGTGATTGTAAACCTTTAAATTACTGACACCCAAACCACCTTTGTTTTTATCATCTAAGATCAAATTCAATTTGACCCACGACATCTTTCTTCTTGAAAATCATCATAAAAAGAAATTCATATGAAGCAATTCCAACATTCGGATCACAATTTCAGGAACTTTGAACATAGACATAAAACTAGGCCTCATAGTTCTCGACACGACCCGTGACATGACACAAAATAAACATGTTTGAGTTGAGTTTTTCAACTCGTAAACCTACCTACCCATCAACTCGTTTATTAAACATGTCATATATGAGTTTCTTAAAAAATATATGAGTTGACCTGCCAACCCGTTTAGAATTTTAATAAAAAAATTATATATTTTTTGAATGTATTAAGTATTATACAATATAGAGTTTATACTTTATAGTAGGATAGGATATTCGGTATCATTGACCATTTGACATGTAGGTAACCATTTGTTGATTTGCATTGCAATACGTTTGGCGTTTGCCTTAAATAATCTCAGTATGTCAAAAACAAAATCGAATAAGACCTCTTCCTGTCTCCCCTTTGTGATGAATGGCATAATGAACTTATGAAGAATGGCTGCATGAATGATTGAATCATTATTGAACGACGTTGACGCATGCGATTGAATTTATCTATGTTTGTATTAATGCTTTAGTTTGAACATGTTTCCATGAATGTTTTTAATTTTCATTTGGATGTTTAAGACAAGTTTCTAAAATTCATGTGTTTGCATCAAAAATTTATTCATGTTTAATTATCAATTTTGTATATGGAATGTGACCCACAAACACACAAACACAAATCTGACCCACAAACCCGCCAACCTATGAACCCATATAAATAAGTGGGTATGTGATATGTGTATTTTTATATATATATATATTTATGTATAACATATCTTAATATTTTAGCATTTATTATTATTATTTAGAACTAAAATAAACTTAATATGCTTTGAAATATTTAATTACAGTTAAATTGGGAGATGGAATGCAAGAGAAAGAGAATGAAGCTGAAAAGATGCAAAAAGGATATTGCTGGCAGATTGACCCCTCTTCAGTGTTTCGGGTATATCTGATGACTCATAAGTCCAATTGACGAGGTTCAAACTGTTCTGAAAACTAGACGAAATTTCCTACGACTTATGTAAGAGGGACTTTTGGCTAATTCGACACTTATCTTATCCAAAATCGGCCTTGAAGATGAAGCATAAAAGCTGGACGGAAATTCCCTCCAAGTTACTTATTCCCCAAGCTCCACTTATCTTATTTTTATTTGCTTAATCCCTAAGCCACCATTAGTTTCCTTATTCCAATCCAACTCTAATATTCCATATAAATTCCGTCTCCATCAACTATAAATACCCCATATCATTCCACCAATTTGAATAATCTATGATATTCCACTTCGACTTGTGCAAAAAGAAAACCTCATAGTTGCCGTTTTGAGGGTCTAAGAGGTGGCCGGAAGGCCGTTAAGCTAACGGGAGCAAAGATCGGAAGGGTTGGAGAGCGGATACGTGTCGGTAATCATATGGGCTGTTAACGTGACCATGTTTAGCATTCCATTGTGTTACTATTCCGTATTTAGTTTCTGACTTGGGTGTAAAAACCTTTTACTTTGTGTTTATGTTTGAATGAAGCTTTGATTATTAGATTAATTGCTAGATTAAATTGTTTGTTTATGTTTAATTTATCTTGCCAAGCTTGTTAAAAGATCCTTATGTGTTAATGATAATTATTTGTTGTTAATCGTCAAGTAAATTAAGTTGTATGAACATATGCTTGATTGCTTGTCTCTTATGATTTTGGTGACCATCGAGATTATAAGTCTAGGAATAACGAATGTGAAACTAGGATTAACTTGGGAATAAGTAAGTTAATGTGTGAGCCTTGTTTGATGACCATCAACAAGAGGTTAATTGAATGCCTAATTTGATTAACTATATTTGCAAGTCTTGCTTGATACAAACTGAACACTAGGAAGCATGTTAGTTTAACCAATTGATCACTGTTTGAATTGACTTGTTTACTAAAGGATTAGTTATAGTGAACGCGAATCTAATCATTTTAGGAATCGGTGAACATGAATAAATGACTTTGTGTATGCAATTGTCTATGTTTTTAAGGTGTAACTTGTCTAAACCAAAGTACCTCAAGAGATTTGTTTTCCTTTTAGTTTATCGAGAGTTGTTAATTAATTATTAGTTTGAGATTTATTAAACTATTTCTTTTATTCTTTTCGTGTGACCTGTAACCTATAATCAAATATATTAAATTAATCCACCATTCCCTTGTGTTCGACACCCTTGCTTATCAAAGCTATACTATACTCGATCGGGTTCGCTGCCTGTAAGGTGTGGTTTAGATGCGATAAATTAGGAATTATAAATAAAAAACCCAGTGCACGGAAAATACACATCAGTATGTGGGTCACATATAAGTTTATGTTCCAAACCTGCCACCGCGTGACCCTCTAGCCGTGATCTGTATGGTTAAATGGGTCGTGTTCGGGTTGATATATTTTGATCCGCCAACCCGAACACAACACGATTACCAGGCTTAGATAAAGGGAATCCCAATGCTACCCAAAATAGCTTTTATAAGGGTAATCCTACACCAATATAGATCATTTTTTTTACTTTATGTTAACTTCCTCCAACTATGATCCATAATAACATTCCAACCCTTAATTTGTTAGTTTAATAAGATTTTGGGCTTTATTTTGTATTGAGTTTTATGTTGGACCACTAGCTAGAAAAACCCTAATTAGCTAGTCTATATATTATGTATTTTCCTTTCATTATATCTTGTACTTCTCATTTTATAATAAAATGAAACCATAGCGGTTATGTATCTTGTTAGGTTACATTGTATCAAAGATCGGTTGGTCATCTGCATTTTTGTTTTTTGGAGGCGAGTTGTATTAGGCATGACATTGTTAGTTTACATGGGTATGGTTTTCTTGCTCGTTCCTATATTTCATTTTATTTGATTTGTTCTTTCGTTGATTTCGAGATATTGATTGTTGTTGCTGCTATTCGTATTTAATGTTGTTTTGCTTATTCTCGTTTGAACGATATTGGAAATATGGCCCCGAGAGATGATTCTCTTTAGTCCATTAGTATCCAACTCGATGACAAGAACTATGCCTATTGGAGTTATGTTATGAAGAGTTTCTTGTGAGGTAATACTATGTGGGGGATTGTTACAGGTGACAAGAAGAAACCAACAGATGAAAAGGCTGTGAATTATGCAACCTTATTCGATTTATGGGAGACTGATAACTCCAAGATCATTATTTGGATTAATAATTTTGTTATCTTGTCTATTGGTACTCAGTTGGTGAAGTATGTCACAACGAAGGAGGTTTCGGATCACTTGGCTAGGTTGTATACTCAGTCTAATTTTGCAAAGAAATATCAATTAAAGTTTGATATTTTAGCCCTCTAACAAAACAATCTCAGTGTTCAGGAACTTTATGCATATATGTTGGATTTGTGGGATCATTTGGCTTTTAAAGAACCCGATGTGTTGAAGGCTTGTAAGCCTTATATTAATAAAAGGGAAGAGTAATGTTTAGTTTAGTTCTTGTTGACATTACGTTTGATATTGAAGGCTTGCATGGATCAATCTTGCATCACACACCTCTTCCCACTGTTGATTTGGTTGTTTATGAGTTGATTCCTGAAGAAAATCGTATCAAGTCCCATACTGACAAAGGTCCTAAGATGGCCACTTATGTTGTCTTTGCTGTTCCACAACGAACTTAGTCTTCAAATCAGAATCGTCCTAAAGTTGCATTTGATGAGTGTGCTTTTTGTAAGAATAAGAATAATTGGAAGGCAAATTGTTCTTTGCTGACAAGCAAGGGTAATCAACAGCAAGAACAAACAATATCACATGCACAGTCTCAACCTTCATAGTAGAACACGTCTTTTGGACAGTCTCAGTCACGTCCCTCGTTTCCATCTTTTAGACCACTACAGTACGTTGCTGTTGCACCGTCAGTTGAGAATGAGACAAATTTTACACCATCATCAGCCTTAGATCCCCAGATTGTTGAGCAGTTCAGACAATTCATTATTGCCAATCCAACTGCCATGTCAGCTTCCATGTCTCATTCATGTATGTCTTCATCCAACACTTCAGGTATCCCTTCATCCTTGTGGTTATTAGTGTTTGGTGCATCTCATTATATGTCACCACATTAGTCATATTTTTTCTTTGTTATCATCTTATATACTTGTTTTTATTATTTCTGCTAGTGCTACACCTTTAACACTAAATGGTGTTGGTTATATTGTCACTCCTTATGTAAATTGGGATTTTTTTTGCTTTATCGCTTAATAAAAGTGTCACTCGTTTTATTGCTCCCTTTGATATTTTGCATTATGATGTGTGGGGTCCATCTCTGATCACCTCTAAATCGGGAGCTAACTATTATATTTCATTCATTGATGATTACACTCGTTATACGTTCGTTATATTATGAACCGTAAGTCTGACTTTTTCACCATATATAGTGACTTCAGAGCTCTTATCAAGACTCGACACTCTGCTGTCATAAAATGTTTTCAGTGTGATTTGGGAAGGGAATTTACCTATAATGATTTTAAACAGTTATTGACATCTGATGGCACTGTGCATCAGTCATCTTGTACAAACACCCCTAAGTAGAATGGTGTTGCAGAAAGAAAACATCGACAAATCCTAGAAACTGCAAGATCCTTGCTACTTTCTACTCAAGTTCTCAATATGTTTTGGGGAGATGTTGTTCATACCACTACTTACGTTATTAATCGTATTCCTACTGTGCACACTTCGGGGAAGTCTCCTTATCAAATGTTGTTTATGAAACTTCTAGATTATTCTTCATTATGAGTGTTTGGGTGTAAATGGTTTGTCTTGAAGCCTCATGTGGAGAGAGATAAGTTGTCTTTAAAATCATCCCTTTGTGTATTTATGGGATATGGTATTGGTCAGAAAGGTTATTGGTGTTATGATCCATCAAATCAGAAACTGTATGTCTCTCGCAGTGTTACATTTTGGAGCACATTTCGTTTTATAGCATTCCTGTTTGGTCACATGATGCAACCCTAGAGGAGCTTTGTACTATTTATCTGTTTAGCATTGACAATGATGATCTACCACTGGTTACTGATCCACCACTTGTTGCTGATCCACCCCCTGTTGTTGATCCTCTACCTACAGATCATCAGCAACATCCACCATCGAGGCCTTATCATAATAAGAAGTCCCCAAAGCTTCCTGACTTTATCTATTCCTCTTACTCACTAGTTTTTGCCTCCTTTATTGGTATGAAAATTCATCACCCGCATTTTTAATCTTGTCCCAACTAAAAAGGTTGCTAAAACGCCTCACGAGATGTAGATAGGGAAAGTTCTCTCTTTAGCACATATCAAGGTTTGAGGTTGTGAAGCTTTCGTTTGACGAGAAACTCATGACAAGCTTAAACCTCATAGTGAGAGATGTATTTTTATCGGCTACCCACAAAAGTCGTTTGGATATTTGTTCTATAGACCTAGTGAGAATGTAGTCTTTGTAGCACATAGATGAGTCTTTCGCGAGAGATAGCTAATATGAAAAGAGGATAGTGGGAGTACCATTAATCTAGAAGAGATTCAAGAATCAAACGATGAAGGAATCTCTAAAGATGCTAGGGTTCAACCAGAGGAAGAGATTCCAGTTGAACCAATTAACGGTTCATTACCTTTTAGGCGTTCCAGTAGAGTTAGAATACCACCTGGGCTCTATGGTTTCCATATTACTACAAATGGCGATACGTTTATCAGTGATAGTACACTGGTAAATTTGGATGAACCTGCTAACTACAAGGAAGCAATAGTAGGCCTTGAGACAACCAAATGGAAAGAGGCAATGGACAGCGAGATCAAGTCGACGTTTAACAACCAAGTTTGGAATTTGGTTGATAATGTACCAGGTCATAAGATAGTTGGTTGCAAATGGATCTTCAAGAAGATGACCGACATTCATGGAAAAGTACACACCTTCAAGGCTCTACTTGTTGCGAAGGGATTTACTCAAACCCCGAGGGTTGACTATGATGAAACCATCTCACCAGTGACTAAGATAAAATCTATTAGGATAATGCTCACCATAGCTGCATTTCATGACTATGAAATTTGGCAGATGGATGTCAAGACCACTTTCCTTAATGAGATGTTGGCTGAGGATGTTTACATGAGTCAGCCATAGGGTTTTGTTGATGCAAAGTTTCCCAATAGAGTGTTCAAGCTTGATAAATCTATTTGTGGATTGAAACAATCATCTCGTAGATGGAATCTTTTCTTCGACGAGAAAGTCAATGAGTTTGGTTTCTATAGAAGTGAAGATGATTCATGTGTATATGTCAAAGCTAGTGGGAGTATAGTAACCTTTCTAGTATTGTATATTGATGACATACTTCTTATAGGAAACGACGTTCCAAATTTACAAGAGGTTAATTCTCGGCTTAGAAAGTGTTTTTCTATGAAGGATCTGGGAGAAGTTGCTTATATATTATAGGGATAAGAATTCTGAGAGACGTGAGTAAAAAAGTTATTGGACTTAGTCAAAATATAAACTTGGAAAGGTGCTAAAAAGTTTTAGCATGGAAAATTCCAAGAAGGGAGAACTTCCCATCTAAGTAATAACAAACTAAGTAAGACTTAGAGTTCAAGTACTGATGTAGAAATAACATAAATGAGTCGGATCCCATATGCTTCTGTCACTGGATCAATCATGTATGCTATGACATGTACTCGCAATAATGTGTCCTTTGCTTTGAGCATGGTCAGTCGTTATCAGGGAAATCCAAGTAAATCTCATTGGATAGCAATTAAGAATATTCTCAAGTACCTGCAAAGGACTAAGGATTGGGTCCTAGTACTTGGTGGCAGTGATACATTGAGAGCAGCTGTGTATAGTGACGCTGGCTTTGAAACAGACAGAGACAACTTTCGTTCTCAATATGGTTGGGCGTTTACCTTGAATGGAGGAGCAGTTACTTGGAAAAGTTCCAAGCAAGAGACAATGGCTGATTCTACTTGTGAATCAGAGTATATAGCAGCAAGCAAAGCATCAAAGGAAGAAATTTGTTTGAAGAACTTCATCAGAGATCTTGGAGTTGTGTGCCAACCATCATGGAGCCAATGGAATTTTTTTTGTGATAATGAAGGAAAGGTTCCCTTGACAAAGGAACTAAGAGATCATGGTAGATCAAGACATATCGACAAAAAAATACCATTTCATCAGACATAGAGTAAAAGAAGGTCACCTCGTAGTGAATATGGTATCATCTGAAAGAATCTTACAAATCCACTCACAAAGAGTCTGAGTAGGGTTAAACACGTTCAACATGCTAGGAGCATTGATTTGAGAGATGATATTAGTTTTAATAGTTAGATATTTACTCTGAAACTTGTAACAAAGTAAATCTAATTAAGTTTTGGTGATTAAATAATAGAGAATTATTTATGAGTTTGTTTACTACCTTTTGTCAATTGTTTATTATTGTGTTTCATTTTTCATGTTTTACTTCCCGAATAATTCGATTATTCAAAATTCCACAGTCGATCATACTTTTGGAAGTAAGTAGTGAATTAAGACTGTCATGAATTGAATTGTAGATTGTATAAAGAGTTTTAGACATAACAACAGTATTGCTACAATGTTCATGAGTACTTAGAAATGGACATTTAAGTATTGGATTAACCCATGCTCAAAGAATTATTTCATGGAATTTGTCAAGAGTAATTATGAGACAATAATATCTTATAATCTTAAAATAGAGATATATGAGTTGTGGTTTACAAGTCAGTTGTGCGTTGATGATACGTAAACGCATCACTAACTTGATGTTATAAAACGTATTGTTGTGTATGATTTGATGAGTAAATAGTGCAAGAATATAAGTTAAATTTTATTCATTGCTTTTTCCTTAACATGGAAAAGCGATATTTTTGGGCCCCTCGGTGATTTGGTGTTGACTTATAGTGTCGGGCTCAGCTGTGACTAAATTGATGTGTTCGATTAGAAGTTCTATGTCATTACAAATCAGAAATCAGGAAACAAAGTATTGGACAATGAGATTGATTATGTTCCATATCTCATGTCCGAATAATATCTTGAAGAATAGATGATTATATGATCACTTATCTTAGGACACGTAACTGACTGGGTCAGAGTTCGGCAACGACTTTTGGAAGCTATAATTTGCTGGTCAGTTTAGAAGTTATACCGGCAATTATAGTTACAGACTTATCTAAGTGGTAGATTGTTGGATTAGGTGTCTAAGCCTATAACTATAATTGTTATAAACTTGAATTGATAGTAGCACAATCATTTTGGGTTGCCCTCAAACCGAGCATTTAGAAATGATGATTTTTGGAGAGAGATGTTGATTTATTATTTGATTAATAAATTCAAATAAATGATTTATTAATATAACATGAAAATAATATATTAATTAGAAATAGTTTATATTTAATTAATAATTAATCAGAAATTAATTGGAATTAATTTTGGGATTAATGGAATAAAATAAAGTGCAAGGGTTAAAGTGCAACTATTCAATAGTTGAACAAGAGGCATTCTAGAACCTCCTTGGAGCCTTTGATGATTTTGAGGTAGGTTTTAGGGTTCATCCTTGGAGGATAATTAGGAAGCTAGCTAATTACAAATTCAAGATAATATTATTATAATGGTTTTAGGGTTATCCAGGGTTTCCTTGTTTCATTATATAAAGACCCCTAGGCCTTTGTTTTTCGACACTCATTATTTTCCAAGGGTTGGCCGAAATTATTCCCTCCTCCCTCCTCTCTCTGTAATCTCCTTCTTACTTGTGTTGGGTGTGAACCATTAGAGGCACTACGTGTGTGGTGCCTGCTTCCAAAAGATCAACAAGAGGATTTCTATTTGTTTACTACAACAACTAAAAGGTATGTAACCCTAAACTCTTTTCTTTAGTAATTTCGGAAATGACCAGGGGTTCCTAGCGTTCTTATTTTGTTGTTCATAGTTATAGGCTCAGTAGTGAAAACATAGATCTTGTTTTAGGTTGCATGCACACCTAAGAGTTATAAGTTTGTTTTTGTTATGCCTAAAACCCATCAAGTATGATGGATTCGTTGAGTGTTATAAATCCAAACTTGTTGCGAAAGGGTACATGCAAGAGTATAGTATGGATTATGAGGAGACTTTTCCTCCTATTACAAAAATTATGACTGTTCACACCTTGATTGCAATTTCTTCCATTCGCCAATGGAAGATTTATTAGATGGATGTCAAGAATGCGTTCTTGAATGGTGATCTTCATTATGAAGTATACACATTTCCTCCCCTTAGTATTGCTCACCAACCAGGTGAAGTTTGTCGACTTCGGAAAGTACTATATGGCCTCAAACAAGCCCCCCGTGCTTGGTTTAAGAAATTTTCTACGGTGATTATTTCACTTGGTTTTCAACCAAGTAACCATGACTCAAATTTATTTGTTTGATGTACGGGTGCAGGTCGGATTATTCTTTCCTTGTATGTCGATGACATGATTATTACTGGTGATGATCATGATGGTATAGAGTCTTCAAAGCATGATTTAACTCAACATTTTGCTATGAAATACTTGGGTGTGTTACATTTTTTCTTGAGGATTCAAGTTGTTCGGTCTCCAAAGGGTTATCTTTTATCTCAAACGAAGTATATTTTAGATTTGTTTGAACGCACATGACTCACGGATAATCGGACAGTTAATACTTCTATATAGAGTAATGCAAAGTATTCTCCAACTGATGGTGTCCCCTTATCAGATCCAAGCCTTTATCGTACCATTGTAGGGAGTTTGGTTTACCTGACTGTCACTAGACCGGATATTGCTCATGCAGTTCATCTGGTCAGCTAGTTTGTCACTCCCCCTTTATTCATTGGGGAGTTGTTCTTCGTATTTTGAGATATCTGCGTGATACTCAGTTTTGCACCCTTGTGTTTCCATCTACATCCTCTCTTGAGTTGCATGCCTATAATGATGCTAATCGGGATAATGATAATTATGATCGTAAGTCCACTACTGGGTATTGTGTTTTTCTTGGAGATTCATTAATATCATGGAAGAGTAAGAAACAATATGTTGTCTCTTCATCTTCTATAGAATCTGAGTATTGAACCATGGCTATCGCCATTGTGGGATTGTTTGGTTGAGATGGCTTCTTGCGGATATGGGCATTCACATCTCTCATCATACTCCTTTGTATTGTGACAATGAGAGTGCGATAATGATTGTCAAGAATTCAATGTTTCATGAGCACACAAAATACATCGAGATTGATTGTTATTTCACACGACATCATCTTCAAAAAGGCACTATCTCCATTCCTTATGTTCCTTCCACTTTGCAGATTATTGATATTCTTACGATGCCATTAACTGCTCCTCGATTTCATTTCCTGTCTGACAAAATCTTAATGCTTATTGTTTTTGTATTGTGAGTTTGAGGAGTTATGTTAGTCTAATAAGATTTTGGGCTTTATTTTGTATTGGGTTTTATGTTGGCCCATTAACTAGAAAACCCTAATTAGCTATTCCATATGTTGTTACTTTACATAATCCTCACCTTATAACCACCGAGACACCAATATACTTAATAGGAAGAAACATGGGTGTGTCCGCCATTTTTTGAAGTTCATAAAAAGAAATTCCAACTCTAAATAATTAAGATTTTTTTTTCAAATTAATATTCAATTAGAAGCAAGAAAAAAAGCATCTTAAAACCCGAACAATGTTATTAATTTCGATGTCTCGCTCCCCAAAAAATAAAGCATCATCTGCATAAAAATCTGAGACAAACCAATACTTTCATTACCGACCATCGTCCACCCTCTATGTAACATACGAGATTTCAGGTATATTAATTAATCTTTTTATTTTGAGTTTTGTGGAAGGACTCGGCGAGTTGGTGCGTAGACTCGCCGAGTTGAGACGCGGTTTTTCACCCGGATTGATGCCCGGACTCGGCGAGTCTGCGCTGTTTAATGAAACCCTAATTTCTCGGGTTTGAGGCCTATTTAAAGGGCCTTATGGCCGTGATTTGCACTCATTAGCCCCCTGAGTGAAACCCTAGAGCATTTGAGTGATTCAAGTGAGGGAAGGAGCCATTGTTGATTCTTGGAGTTGTTGTCTAGCAAGGGAAGAGAAGTCTAGCCAAGAGGAAGCAAGAGAGGGGTGGATTCTTGAAGAACTAAGGTCCAAGACATCACATCTGAGGTACCATTCGAATCCTTCTTTGTTATTGTGATGTTTATATAGATTTAGGGTTTTTGAACCCATTTGTGGCTAGATCTAGCATCCTCATGGTCCCTTGGCGAGTTATGGCTTTGAATCTGGACCCATAGAGGTCCAGAGCACCTCCTTGCCCAAGCTTTATGTGCATCCATGGAGGTTTTGGGTTGGGATCAATGTATTTGAGGCTAAAACTCCATTAATGAGCTATTTGATGCTTAATGAGCACCAAGACTTGGACTTTACGTGGTCAATAAGCTTAAGGGGACTGGATCTATGAGTTACTAGAGTGGATATGACCTTAGAAGGTCGTTTGAGGTTGTGCATGGAATGCACTCGCTGAGTCCAATCCCAGACTTGGCGAGTTGGTGCGGGTTGTTCAGTGATTACGAACCAGGGACTGAGTAACCGAGTCGGGTGAGTGACTCGGTGAGTCAGAAGAGATTCAGAGGGATCGGGTTCCCGTAGGGACTCGGCGAGTCCACGCCAGACTCGGCGAGTCGGGTCAACCGTTGACCGTTGACCGTTGACCAGAGTTGACTAGTTTGACTTTGTAGTGTTAGTCAACCAGGGTCAAGGTGGTATTAAGTAGGGTTATGCTTGTGTTGTAGGAGGACGATAGCTCGGGAGGTCGAGCACTAGTATTTATGAGATTTACGAGTTACCGAGATACACGAGGTGAGTCTTCTCACTATACATTACCTTGAGTAAGTATTTCGAGTTGACCAAAGGGTCTCATGTGCTATGTATGAGTTTATGTGTTGTCTTAGAGATTTCGTGCTATGTGTTATTTGTATGCTGCATGATTATATAGACCGGGCCAGAGGGCCCAACGATACTGACCGGGCCGGAGGGCCCAACGATACTGACCGGGCCAGAGGGCCCAACGAGCTATGACTGGATCGGAGGGTCCAACGAGCTGCGGGACTGGAGGGTCCCGCTGAGACATCTTGATCGGAGGGTCGCGTTTAGCCTTGAGTGGCGTATTTGTGATATGTGGTATTTTGGGGAACTCACTAAGCATTTATGCTTACAGTTGTTGTGTTTGATGTCTCAGGTACCAGGGAGGACCGTGGGAAGGTGAAGGCTTGACTTGTACACACCCACACTGATGGAGTTTATGTTAGAGAGATCTTGGGATTTGTTTGAAAACATTGTTGTTATGGTTTTGAGATTATGATATGATATACATTTTGTGATTTAAAAATAAAAAATTAAATTGGAAATTTTACGTTGTTACACTCTAGAGAGACATGAAGTCTTTCTATAGCCAAAATTAAAAGGAAATGAGAAAAATGATCTCTTTGCAAACACAACAGTCAGGTTGTCGTTAATCAAAATCGAAGCATAGGCCAAATGCAAACAAGCCATACTAACGTATCCAAGTATGACCGATTTGAATATCCTTCCATCTTCATCATTTTTAATCAAATATTGTGATCTCTATGAACCAAAACCCAAACCAACCCTAATAAATTTTTTAAATGCACAACAAAATGTAACGTCCCAAAAATATGAACAAATAATTTCATTTTTAATTTAAATAAAATGATATTGCAAAGACATTATCCATACAACCCAAATGAAAATAAGTGTATCAAACATCATAACAATTAGAGTGATATCTCAAAAGCGGAATCCATGTGGTGTGTGCGATGCAGTCAACCCGAGCTATTTCCCTTGGAACTAGAAGTACCTGAAACATAAACTGAAAACTGTAAACACAAACCTTAGTAATAAATCACATATTCGGGCCCCGCCCGGTATCGATCCCCGATCGGTATACATATCTGTTATTCTTAGGCGCCGTATGACATCAGGAACTGCCCACTATACACATACAATACATATCACATAATCATGCTAACACAAACAATGATCATAAACAATAGTATACGATTCAATTATCAGGCCTCACCCGACATCGAGCCCTGCCCGATATACATAGCAGCACATAACACATGCAAGGGTCACGTAGACTCCTAGCATCCTAACGCAAACAACAAGGACCGAAACTGGTGCCTTAGACCCGCTAAATCTAGTGAGGAAACTCACCTTGACTGTTGAACCTCACTGAAAATCCCTGGTTGCTGGTCCAACGAATCCCTGAGCTAATCAATACCAAAACAACACCCAATTAACATTTGGGTTCCAATCCATAACCATAAGTCCATACTTGGGGTAAAAATACCATTTTACCCCTAACCTAGCTTGGTCCAAGACTAAGGCCCAAACTCACAATCTAAAAGGCCCAAAAGTCAAATAATCAACCAAGGCCCAAATATGGCCCAATTTTACAAATTGGGCCTAAACCTCTTACATGGGTCTTACCCTAAAGCCCAACCATTTTCCTAGTCCAAAACACTTGCACTCATATGGCCCAATAAGAACTCAAACACCCAAGCCCAACATAAAGCCCAAACTTGAAGCCCAATATACAAAATCCTACCTGACTGAGTACGTGGGGCGTACTCAGCTATATGCTAAGCATACATGCTATTTGGCTTGTATGTTGCGCGTACAGACTTGTACGTCTAGCGTACTCATCCATTAAGCTCTTAATGCTTAAGTCCAGAGTCCAAACCACAGATCTGAGTCCTAATAAGTGTCTAGAACCATAAAGTCACTGAGGTGGTAGCTTTGCATGCCCCAAAAAGAATCCAACTTTATGAATCTAGAACCTCAGAAACACCAAATGGACACAATCTCATGCATAGGGATTCTAAACCCTAAAGAGACAACGTTATGAATCTAGAACCTTAGAAACACCAAGAGTGGCAACTTATAGCTCCTTGAGTGGTATCAAACCACTAGATCTCATTATTGGGGCCAAAAGGGACCAAAACTCATATATAATAGATCTAAGCCATAAATGAACAAGGTCTTATCTTTTTACCTCAAACAAGTTGGAAATGAAGCAAACAATCAAGATCCACAAGCTCCTCCTTGATCCACCACCTTGCACCATGCTTCTTCTTCTTGATAATGGATCAAAACACACCAAAATGCACACAATGATCTCAAAACACAAGAATGGAGGCTAAGGGACGATTTCTAGGGTTTTGGAGACTTAGGGGTTGGTAAAGAGGTCAACCTTAATGACTTAAGGCGTTTATATACGCTGCAACACCCTAAATTAGGGTTTCATTAACTTACACGTATGTCACGTATACATGCATGTACGCCCTGCGTACGTGTTCGGAGTCCCATCTCAACCTCGCACCAGTACGCTAAGCGTACCAAGTGGTACGCCCTACGTACTCGCTTTACAACTTGTACGCTAAGGGTACCGAGTGGTACGCCCCACGTACTGCCCAAGGACCAAAATGCAAACTTTTCAATATCAAGGGCAAAATAAGAAAGATACCAAGATTCAAGTGTTACATAAAACCTCCTGGAGCGAAACCACCTATAAACCAATTAAAACTTAAACCTGCAACAAAACCTAGATTAAATCACAAATCAATTTCCATATTAAACCCACATCCCAAAATCATAGAACAATTCTTATAGAAATTCAGGGAATAGTCTTTATTGAATATGTTTAAGCTTCAAGGATTGTCAACTCAAATTGTAGAACATGTATTCTTGAAGAACATAGGGAGATGGTGATGGGTGCAAAAGGTGTTTTAATCTGAATTAATGATATTAATAGTTTTTAATTTGAAAAATAAAAATACTTCAATAGAATTAAGTATCAAGTTAAATGAATAAATATGTTTCTTCAAAAAAATCTTAATGACCAAAAACATAAATAAGTATCACTTTAATGGTCAGGTGTGACAAACTACGTACTCATTCACATGCTATAAATTAATGATCGAATATGAACATGTAATTGGGATGTTTTAATAATCAAATATAACATAATCTTGTAGTATTTGTAACAAAGTACATGTTTTTAACAAATACAAGATTATTTTTGTAATTTTTAAATTAAAATATATTTTTTGCTCATTGGTAGTTACAATAAAAACATGTGGCACTGATCCACGTGTATCCATTTTTTTCTATTTTGTGACTATTACAAGATATTCCATTAATATAATTATTCATCATCTTCGATAAACTGTTTGGCTAGTGAAATGTTATCTTAATATACAAGAGGAATGGTGTGCTCTGATTGATTTGAGAATATGAGATATGCCTCAAAATATAGAAACTGAAAACTTTAGCTGGTCTGAAATCCAAACACAAATATAAGAAATGAAGTAGTTCTTGATGTCATTTGTGTCATATTAAAAAGAGACGATATAGAAATAATAATGTAAAACTAATGAGTTAAAGTCTCAAAAGAATATTGTCACCGGTTTAGCTTAATTTGGTGACTTTAACTACATCGCATATATGTATGATAAACCTTTTGCGAGACTGATTCAAGTTTTAACCCAAATATCTCTATTTTGTTAAGAGTTCTTTTACATTCACGTCAACGGTGCTTTTACTATTGGCCAAAATCGGTGATAATCAATACACTAGTTGTATATATTTTCAGGAATGTTAATTGGTATCTTTCTCATTAATCAAATAGAAAAACATATATACAAGATAGAAGGGCCTTGGGATGAATACGATGCATGAGCCAAATACAATTATACATACATTATCGTCTAATATCACCCCACACTTTTATTGAGAATACAATTTTGCACCTTCAAACTGGATTGGAACCCATGAAACAATGGAAATGGAGGGTGTTTTTGAAAACATCTAACATATTGAGCAAAAGATGGAACATGAAAGGAAACATACAAGACAAGACGTGTTGCAACCAAATCCTAGTTGCAACCAAACCCTAAATAAAGTGGATGTTGATTTGTGTATGTTTCGTGCATTGACGTTGAAAAAAAAATTGAAAACATGTAAACGACACTACATTGGCCACTCTTGGTATTTGGCCTCAACGCTAGAGTAAACCATTGCACCACATGGTTTAAATGTCCAATAGACGAAGTTATCCCCGAGAGAAACATAATACCCAATAGTTAACGGTTGAAGAGTGTTTGAGATTAAAGGTAAATTAAAGATAATGACCATTTTTATTATAATTTATATTTAAGAATTTAATGATTTGTTTTTATATGTTTTATAAGTGTTTAATATATTTTTGAATATAAATATTATAATATATGTTTTAGTGTTTTTTGTATTATTAAAGTAATAGTATTTATTTTACTATTTGTTATTCATAATTTATGAAAATCAACATATTTTAATGAGTATACAACTTGACACATGTTCTATAAAATCACAAATTAAATGTGATATATGAACTTACATACTTAAAGTTGATGTATATTATTTCATAATCACTCTCAATAATTTACATATTAAATTATCTTTTTTTTTTCATTGATTAAGATATAATGCTTATATTACCAAATATTATTAATAATAATCATTCAATATTATAAGTTAACGAAGTTTTTTGAGTTGCAAAAGTTTAATGCAAAATAATTTTAGATTAAATTTGAAGAGGTTTAATATTAAAATAAGATTTTAACAATATCCGACAAACTTCTATAATTGTTAATTCATTATTATATAAAATTAATAAAACTTTTAAATGTATTCCAATTTTTTTAAAACGGATATTACGATTTAAGATCACCATAGACAATAATTTAAAAAAATAATTTTACCATTAACCTGGTATCTTATTATTCTTTTATAGATTAAATTAATCATTTTATATATATATATATATATATATATATATATATATATATATATATATATATATATATATATATATATATATATATATATATATATTATTTTATATGAGGTCATCAAAATAATATGGTTTAAGTTTAATATTATTTTTACAATACTAAATAAAATTTCTTATTAATTGACTCTCAATAATTAGTGTAAAACTTTTTAACAACTTTCATAATTTTTTTCTTAATTTATTTACTATATGAATAAAATTATATTATAAGGTGTATATATATATATATATATATATATATATATAGGTTCAGGTTCATTTGAGATCATTCTAATTTTATGAAACCGTGAGATCAAATCTAAAAATAATTTTAAAATGCAAAATAAATGTAAAAATCCAAAAAAAAAAATTTAAATATTATTTTCGGAACTTGTATTAACTAAAAAAATTTTAAAAATATAAAAAAAAATCCTGTTTTTTTTTTTTTTAAATACGTGAAATATTCTAAATAGAATATTACACTGACATATTCTAAAAAATAATTTTAAAATGCAAAATAAATGGAAAAATCTAAAAAAAAATTTAATATTATTTTCGGAACTTGATTTAACTAAAAAAAATAAAAAAAATCCTATTTTTTTTAAAAATACGTGAAATATTCTAAATAGAATATTACATTGTACATATTCTAAAAACAATTTTAAAATGCTAAATAAATGGAAAAATCAAAAAATTCATTTTTTAAATATTATTTTCGGAAATTGAATTAACTAAAAAAATAAAATAAAAAATAAAAAAATGCGTCTCACGGTCTCACAAAATTAAGCCGTCTCACATGAACATAACCCTATATATATATATATATATATATATATATATATATATATATATATATATATATATATATATATATATATATATATATATATATATATATATATATATATATAGAGAGAGAGAGAGAGAGAGAAAGAGATCTATCATCATTTTCAATCATTATATACTATACTATTTAAACATGAACTTTAATAGTTGTTGATCTTATCACATTATTCCATATAAAAATAATGTTTTACATCAGTATTTCAAATTAGTTTGAAAAATAAAAATTATTTTAGAGTTAATTGCAATGATTTATATATTTTTAACTAAATATAATATTTAGTTAAAATTATTTGTGTTGGACAATGACTTATATATTGTAGATAATTAACCAAATGCATTCAAACGTAACGGTATCAGGTATTGTTTTTTTCTTTGAAGTCGAGAGTTCAAGTTTCATGTGGAATATAGGTGGTATTAAAATTATTAAAATTAGTTTAGAACCAAACAGCCCTAGTCGACCGATCTCTGCTAAAAGAAACCATATTACTAGGCTACGTACGGCATTAGTCTAGTTTCTATAAAATTAGGAAACAAAACAAGCTTACGTTCATAAAATGCCAACCAATCTGTGGTAAAAAACCCCTAGTCGACATACCAGTGTACCAGTACCACCGTTCTACTCATGGAGGATACACCGGCCACCTCAATTATCTTAAACTTTTTTGCTTCAGTTAATTTAGGGGGCTACTTTTTCCACAGTGATTTAATTGTCGACGCTTTCTTTGTCGCCCCACGATATCTTCTAATTTTGTCGCATTATAAAATTATTAGTATCATGAAATAAGAATTAATGCTTCAAAGTTTAGTTTGTCGATCGAGGTAGAAGTCGTTTGTTTGTTAATTTATTATTTGTAAACTTGATTCCCAATTTACGTTTAATGAAGGATTTTTTAAAATTATTCTATTATTTTTCCAAAGACTAAAAAAGAACATGTTACGTGTGAATATTAGATAGTTCTAAAATGAAAGATATTAACGAGTTGATTATTCATAAATTATGATTATCATTATTTAATGTTGATATAAATTTTCAAGATAAAATTAGTAAGGTATCCAGTTTTTTCTTAAAATCGTATACCATATCAATTATAGTTGGAATAAAAACTCAACTATCAATATTCTATCAATACCGTACCAATGATATCCGGTACTCAACTATCAATATTCTATCAATAACGTACAAATGATATCTGGTACTAATTTATTTTGCTTCACATTATGATCATGACTACTGGGTTAGAAAATTCTCCAAAGTGAGTTGAAGTTCTAGTTGTCTATTGTGTTAGGTGCTGTTTGTTTTTTTTTGGGTAAAATGTATGTAATCTGTGGACCACATCTGTAGATATCTGTAGTAGAAAATATGGACCAAACGTCTGTAGTCTGAAAATAACTACTTTGTTTTTTTTTTAACATCTGCAGATTATTAAAATAAACTAAAATCTAAATAAACTGATTTTTAAAAACTTCAAAGTGATTTTTATACCTTTATGACTTTGTTATAGATAACTTACAAATCTAGATAAACTTTTATGTATTATTATACAAAAAAAATTAAAATAAAATGGTACGAATAAACGTATAAATTTGGTAAACCAACAATTTTCTCACACAACTATACCTAAACATTGTAATTATGAATCAAAGAATTTGATACATAAATGAATGAAAATAAACTTCGATTTTTTCAATTAAATCAATTAAAAACACACCATAAATATTTTTCTTAAGAAATTGACGATACTGTATTAAATAATGTTTTATAAAATTTGACATAAAAATATAAGAATATATTATGATTTTTTTTTCCATATTTATGTAAACAACTTTAACGATCATTATTATAATAAATATTTATTTATAAATTTGTCAAATACGTAATGTTTGTTCCGTCAAACATTTTTTTTAAGTATTATAATTTTTTTTTTCAAATTGTTTATCATTAATAAAGTTTGAAAGATGTATTCATATATTAGAAAACTCTATTCTACATCCCTGCCAAGAAAAGGTCGCACATATATTTTTAGGTCTGCAATCTTCAAAAAAACAAACAGTCTGTGAAGACTAATGTCTGCGCGTGATCTGCGCGGTGCAAATAGAAGAGACCAAGAAGATCCGCTGACAAAAAAAAACACCATAGTAAATTCTTTTAGTGTCATGTGACTTAACCTTGTATTAGTAATTTGTTTTAGTATAAAATGTTGTTAAAAAATTAGTATAAAAAATAATTATGTTGGTAATTGCATGAAAAATGTAAAAGTTGATATATATATATATATATATATATATATATATATATATATATATATATATATATATATATATATACTTACTCACATATGAATATTACATTCTTCCGTCGTGTCGATACGCTGAAGGGTTTTGCGGTAAAAAAAAATTATGTAGCTTAGTGATCGTGGTTAATATTCACACATGAATATTACGTTCCTCCGTCGAGCCATTATGTGGGAGGGTTTTGTGGCAAAAAAAAAAAAACAGGTGGCCCGGATTTGTTATCGCGTTCTTAATTGTTCTTATATATATATATATATATATATATATATATATATATATATATATATATATATATATATATATATAGAGAGAGAGAGAGAGAGAGAGAGAGAGAGAGAGATGTTTAAATATAGATTGGCAACTATTGTGTGGTTATAGGAAGAAAAAATAAATTAATAATTAACTAATAAATAGTACTTTAGTCATTATATATACAATTAATTATATTCCAAAATTATAATCCCTAAAAGAAATGGTCAATTTTCCTTACATCTCGTTGCATCTCAATAACCCTATTGTATGTCGTCTTCTACGGTTCTTTTCATCCCAATCTCTTACTGGCGACGGTTCTAATCCACCAACTATGCAAGAAGACATGAGGGTTGAAGTTTCCCCCTTCATCGACAATGATGGCATTGTAGTCGATAAGGGAAATTGTAACACCTGTTTTCTAGGATGAATCGAATTAGGGTTTCAAGGAGTCGAAATGTTGGATATTGGAATAACAAGAAGCCTCACGACGTGAGATGGGTCATATGAAAACTTTTGTTTGGGATTGGTCTCACGACGTGAGATATAAAAGCTCACGACGTGAGAACTACTGCAGCCCAAGCCCATGATCTTTTAGGGTTTTCTTCGTGTTTAAACAACTCTAAGCTCATTTTAGGGTTTCTTATCAGCACCAAACTCTCTTTCACCTCAAAAAAACCCTAGTCTCCATCCTTGCTTGATCTTTGGTCATTTTGGAGCCTTTCTTAGTTTGGAAGAAGAAGAAAAGAAGAAGAATAAGCCGATCTTTGTGGATTCTTGCAAGGAATCATCATCATCATCATCATCGTAACTTTACATTGTTTCTGGACCATTGTAAGTGTTAAAGTTCCCATATTTATTGTTATATGAGACTAAATATAAGTTTTGTCCCACTTTTCTTCTTGGTTGTGCAATATTGAATGAATGGAAACCATAAAGTTGGCAACTTTTGTGACATCCCCAATTTCACGGCCAGAAAAGACCGATTTGTTTATGCCTTGTTTTATAAAATCAGAGTAATCCTTTGATTAATAGAGTTGCGGAATTTGTTCCGAAAACAAAATATGATATAATTTATCAAAACGTTTCTCAAAGAGAATGTATTTTCGTCCAACAATAAAACCTCGGGATGTCATGTTTCGATACAGACCAAAAGCATAAACAGTACAATACAGACCTTACAACAGTTATTTGTAACTACTGATCTATAATCCAAAATCTCTCGTCAAGTCCACCAATTTATACTTTTGTGCCATTACCTGTAATGCAAAGAAAACTGAGTGGGTCAGGCTTGGGAGCCTGGTGAGCATATAGGGTTTTCAACCCACAATAATATAACTATTATATTTAATCATCAAACAATCAACCCAATTACACATCCCCATTATCTTTGTTTAATCTTCCCTTAAGATATTATCCTAAGGGTCATCTATTATATCATATTTACCTCCCATCTGCTTACATCTTATTTCCTTATATGTTTGTTCCTAAGAACTTTTCCTAAGGATCATCGCCTACATCGCATAGACAATACTAATTCGGGGATCACTCCCTCAATATGTGTGTAGTAAGGGTTAGGGTATCATCGCATGATTACGTTGCCATAACATCGCCTGGACTCGTAAATCATAATAAGGGTTAGACTGTCATCACATGACTACGCAACCACAACATCATCTGGACTCGTAAATTGTCACACCCCAAAACCAAGAACGGCGGAAACGTTCTGGGGCGGAGGACATCATGTATAGTATCACAACAGAGTAATAGTAAATAAGCAAACAAACATCATCCATTGCATTAAATATATATTTTTAATACATGTGTGTTCTGTGTAATGTAATAGACACCAAAAATGAATGATAAAAGACGACTCTTGTCTGTGCTCCGTCTTCTCAAAAACCTGTCACCGGTACTTGTCTACTGATGACCTAAGAATACAAGTTATTTTGAAAGCATAGATCAGCATTTAAGCTGGTGAATTCATAAGTATTTTAATGTCTTTGATTTGTAAAACCGTAAGGAAAAGACTTGTAAATGTTTGATGATACAGTTCGGATAAGTGTTAAAACCTTAGGAAATCCTATATTTCCTACTAGTATAAAATGTAGTCTTCTACCAAGACCCGACTGTTTTGTATGTTTGTTTCTTGTAAAAGTATGTAATTTTTCCATGTGTAACTATTATTATCAAAATATAGTCTACTTCATCGTTTATGTGAATGTGTCGCAAAGTAAAAGTAAAAGGGAACATTATATAAACATGTAAGTATTATCCTTTGGTACTAGGATAATCACGACAGAGTAACTTGTCGAATAGTATTAGCCGTACACATCCGCCGATGTGCATTTTCCCTCTGTAGCTAATAGCTGGGTGTAGAATGGTTAGTCCCATACTTATATAACAGTATCTACTCATATAATATGTAATAGTAACTCATCATATAGTATGTAATCGTATCTCTTCGTATAGTATGTAATAGTTTTTCTTCATATAGTATGTAATACAATTATATAGACTCATGAATGAACTGACTCTTGTATGTTCCATTTGTACTAGGAATAATAGGTAGTATATCCCAAACTATACCTATTATAGTTTGCTAGTAATGTAGTTTGAAGTGCCCATGTAAGTTTATACACCTTTTCTATACAAGGTGTTGGAGCTGAAATCACAGCCATCCTATTCAAATACATATTTATATACTTACTACATAAGTGTATAGATATGGTTTCTATGAATACATAAGTGAAAAAGAGGTTTTGTAATCCATTTAAGGGGTTTGAAACAAGAAAATAATCATGACTTGATGTCAGTTTGTAAAGCGATTCAAAAGTAGTTTGTTTGATAAAGCGGTTTGAAAGTATAGTAAATCCATATGTTTAGTAGTTATTAATCACATGTGATTGATATAATAACTATGATATTCAACTTGTATTCCCCCCCCCCCCCTATAAAAGTATTTAAAAGCATGTAAGAGCATTTAAAAGGTTGTTTAAGAGGTATGAACTCACATGATATGAGTGATGTGATAGTAGGATCGGAAAAGGGTGCTAAGTGTCAAGTGAGGACTTGGGCACACAGTTATCATAATTAACATATAATAAAACATATATGTATCTAATTAGTCAATTAACAACTAATTTATCAAGTTAAAACCCACTAGGACATGGAAACACTTTGATTCAAGTGTTATAGGTACCAACGGGTTGCATCTAATGGGTTGTATGGCATGGCATTGGAGTTTATGGCCCATGGACCTAGGGATGTTATCCGGGTCGGAACCGAACCGAACCGAACCGAACCGAATAAACCGAAAACCGAATAAGGGTAATTGTATGAACCGAAAACCGGACCAAATAAGCAATACAGGTTTGGTTTGGTTCGGGTATTATTCGATTCGGTTCGGTTCCGGCCCGAATAACCCAAATAACATGTGCAAGATGATTAAGGAGTCGAATAACCCGAATAACCCGAATATTTTGTGTTACTTTTGAAGCTTATAATTTCATAAGTATATAACCCGAATAACCCAAATAACATGTACAAAATGATTAAGGAGTCGAATAACCCGAATAACCTGAAGTTTGAAGAAGGGAAGTCGATCAAAACCTAATGTTGATCAAAGCCTATTGTCGCAACTCGCAAGGATCAATTGTCGATCAAAGCCGTCGGCAACAAAGACCAATTTTCGATAAAAAAATCGGAAGGATTAACTGTCGATCAAACAAATTGGCACAAATCATCAATATGGAATTTCAACATACTCGATTCGGTGTAATAGGATTAGGATATGCGATTTGGTGTAATTGGATTTGGTTTTTTCGGTATGATTAGGATAGTCGAATCACACTCACAGAACCGAATATGTATGTACCAGAGATTAGGATAGTCGACTCACGCAAGGGGAAAAAACGACTCTTCATATTCGGTTCAGTTTTTTGGACCGAATAAGCCCTTATTCGGGTAACCCGGACCGAATGACCCGAAAACCGAATAAGCCTTATATGGATACCCAAAAACCAAATCGAATTGCTTATTCGGGTCTAATTCGGTTCGGTTCGGTTCGGTTCTCGGTTCGGTTCAGGTTTTCGGCCCAATTTCTCATCCCTACAAGGACCACTCCTTATGGAGTTTACGGCCCATGACCATTTCCCCATGAGTTTATGGCCGTAAACTCATGGTACTAAGTGCCATTTTGTGTTTTGAGGTCTTATAAGTCATGATTGCACATCAAATGATCAAGTCTAAGCCTTAGGAAAGCATTAGGGGCACATTAAGACCATTTTCTGGAGTTTACGGCCAAAGGACCATATCCTTATGTGTTCACGACCGTAAAATCTCATGGGGACTAGTTTTGATTGTTTTTTAAGGTCTTAAACACTTCTAGGAAGGATCAAGGTTGGCATCCAAGGCTTAGGAAGGGTTTAAGGTCCATTTAACCACCTTAAGAGGGGTTTACGGCCCAAGAACATCCTTGGCTGTAAAATCCCTTATTCTTATGATTCTTGCTGATTCTCAAGTGTTATCAAGTTCATATTAATCACACAAGAAGCTAGGGTAAGTGTACTTACAAGATAGAAGCTTGTTTGGGTGTTTAAGGTCCAAGAACACTAGTGTGTGTTCTTGGTGTTTTGAAGAACACTTCAAGATCTAGTTAAAAGAAATAATAAATGGATGAAATGATGTATAACAACTAGATGCTAGGTTATAACAACAAGTCAAGTCAAGAAACACTTTTGTTTTTGGAAGATCGGGTGAAGAATGGTATGCTAGTTGAGAGAGAATGGGGAGTAAACTAGTGGGTGGAAGAGGGAAATGAACCAATTGGGGAGTAAACTCATGTCTAAGACATGAGTTCACGGCCAAGATAGAGTTCACGGCCCAAACTCCCTTTGTTTGGCCGTAAAAACCTAGCTAAGGTGTTGTTTGTTCCATTGCTATCCCGATATTCCCAAGTTCACTTCCTTTTATCCGTTTGATTCATGAATAATTAATAAAACTAATCAAACGGACTTTAAACCGGCTAAAAATTAGCAGAAATGTAATCAACTTTTAATTGAAGTGATTGACTTTAGAGTTTGTACGAATAAAAATTTCGGGTTGTCACATAAATCATAAGAAGTGTTAGACTATCATCGCTTGAATACGCAGCAACAACATCGCCTGGACTCGTAATTCATTACCTATCTATCAACACCTAATTATCATCACCATTATATCCTCACCTATCTCTTATCACATTATTTCATCACACACCAACTATTTCATCTACCCATTTTCTATCCAACATATTTGTAGATATAAATTACATATACAGTTTAACTCATTTAAAAACTATATAAACATCCATTCCACACTCATCTCAAATAAACAACAATATATATACACATAATACGTATTTCAAAGAAAATACTTCATACTTATGTGTTAGAAGAAAGTAACCACACACTCACTTGATCAGAAGATGATCGGACAACGCTACAGCTTGTAGAAGTAGTATTCTTCGGTGAAACCGGGAGATCTTCGCAAAAACCGGGCTTCTCGCGGGAAGAGATTTAGCTCGGGAATTTCACTTCTCGGGATCTTCGGGGCTTCGAGACTTGCTTCGGGTCTCAGGAATAATACCGGGGCTTTGGGGTATTTCTTGCACGCAAAACGATGCAAAAATGAGAGAGAATGGAAGAAATGAGCAATAGAACTTGGCTGCACTCGACATCTATTTATAGGGGCTGAACCACCGAATTACGTTGGTCGTAATTAAGGTTACGCTGGGCGTAACCTGGATAAGGTCGCTGACTCCCCTCCCTTTCGGATAATATCGAAATTTATGATTAAAATTTTATATTTTAATTATTTAATAAACTTCAAAAAATCATATCTTCCTCATACGAACTCCGTTTTCAATGTGCTTTATATCCACGCGTAGGTGAGACTACGCTCTACAACTTTTGTTTAGACTCCGTCAGCTAATTTTGAGTTTATTTTTATTATTTATTTTTAGTAAGCCGGGACAAGAAAACTCAATTATAAATTAATAACTTCTTCATCAGATGTCCGTTTTGGTCTGTCTTTTTACCATTGCAATACTATCAACAAGATCTTAGATTCTCGTTTAGATTATTTCGGCTAAAAACCGCTCGATCTCAAATCGAGTATTCGGGCTGCATACAGCTAAGTCGAAACTTAGAAAAATCATAACTTCCTCATACGAAGTCAGATTTGGACGTTTTTTTATTCACGCTCACGGTTTAACGAACTCTATGACTTTCATTTATATTACTAAGGCTAAATATTTCTCTAACATAAATTCACTTTTACGTCATTCAGCATCGTACCGGTTCTGTCGCGAAACTTCGACAGGTCATAATTTCTTCATTATAACTCGGATTTCAACGTTCTTTATATGTACGGAACCCTTGTAACATATACTGTAACTTAGTTAAGATTGTTCATTCTAAATATTATTTCATTAAAAATTCATTTTTGACGCTTATCGTCTCTAAATTAACTAGCCCTAATCTACAGACGTTACTATTATCTCCCCCTTAGGATGATTACGTCCCAGAATCATCAACGAAACACGGCTTGAACAATGATTCCATACGTTAACTTTCCATCCTAATTAATAACCGTGATGCTTATCTTTCATCTGCTCTTCATACTATGTTGGACTTTCAATCGTAACCTTCAAGTTACAAAATAAATCCTTATTGTGGACTCCTTATTCTTAGGATAAATACATTCCTTTATCTATTGTAACAGACCGATGGGTCGTGTCCCGATGACCTTTCATCGTAGTCGGACTCAATTTGATATGACCAGTAGGTTCGGAATAACAACCATCTTACTAGTCATTACCGAAACAATGGTAACGACATACTTGAATAAAAATGAACTCAATCACAAGCTTCTTGGTAACCTTGTGAATTTCCCTGATCCAAGTGTGAGTCTTGTGCTTCTAGTAGTATAGATCTCTACTACTATTCACACCTACTCATACTCGTCCCAAGTATTGTCTCGCAGTCCCCAAGTCCTAAAATCACAAAACAGTTTAACACATACGAATGTGTTCAATTAATCATAAAATTTTTACCTAGACTCTACTAGGACTTCATCCATGCGCATCTTTACTCATCAATTCTAATCCAACTCATTTGGTGATGGAAATTCCAAACGATGGGACAACTTCGAGAATTACACCAACCGTTCCATCATCCTACGAATCGAAGGTGTACTTCAGACGTACCGTACTCCTCTAAATGTTCCGTTATTTTATCAGACATATTCTAAAGGCAAGATACGACTCTTTACTATATCTTCCGATAGGTGTCATTCACTATCATAAGACTTTTCATTTCCTCCATTTACTCAATTCTCTATGTGTCTTCATCATGACCTTTTGTACACCCAAGCAGACATTTCGGTGTACCGGACGAGAATTTAAGATAGGAAAGCTTTATTTACGATAAACGTATAAATCTCCTTATCACTCTGAAACCTTTACATGTTATTTCTAATATCGTAGTCATACGCTTAGAATCCTAAACACATAAGGTTTCCAGACCCGGTCGACAACAGACCATAGATCCGAACAAATAATATCATATATGGCAAACATATAACATTTAGCAGATAAAAGAATTTTAGGCAATTTTCCTAAAATATACTAGTTCTTGTGTCTAAAATATGGTAGACACTCATCTCACAATCATTTCTTAGCATTCTATGTTTAAGTCTACAAATCCTACAAATTCCTAGTTCGCTTAGACTAATGCTCATATACCAACTGTGACAACCCCAATTTCACGGCCAGAAAAGACCGATTTGTTTATTCTTTTTTTTTTATAAAATCAGAGTAATCCTTTGATTAAAAGAGTTGCGGAATTTATTCCCAAAACAAAATATGATAAAATTTATCAAAATGTTTCTCAAAGAGAATGTATTTTTGTTCAATAATAAAACATCGGGATGTCATGTTCCGATACAGACCAAAAGCATAAATAGTACAATACAGACCTTACAATGGTTATTTGTAACTACTGATCTATAATCCAAAATATCTCGTCAAGTCCACCAATTTATAATCTTGTGCCATTACCTATAATGCAAAGAAAACTGAGTGGGTCAGGCTTGAGATCCTGGTGAGCATATAGGGTTTTTAATCATCAAACAATCAACCCAATTATTCATCCCCATTATCTTCGTTTAATCGTCCCTAAAGATATTATCCTAAGGGTCATCTCCTATATCATATTTACCTCTCATCTCCTTACATCTTATTTTCTTATATGTTTGTTCCTAAGAACTTTTCCTAAGGATCATCGCCTACATCGCATAGACAATTATAATTCGGGGATCACTCCCTCAATATGTGTCTAGTAAGGGTTAGGGTACCATCGCATGATTACGCAGCCACAACATCGCCTGGACTCATAAATCATAACAAGGGATAGACTATCATCGCATGAATACTGTAACGCCCGTAGATCAAGGCTAATCAGTTAAGAGACGATAAGCGTCAAAAACAAATTTTTGATAGAAGATTATTTAGAATTAATAACTTTAACTAAGTTTTAGTATATGTCACAAGGTTACCGTGCATATAAAGAACTCCGAAATCCGAGTTATAACGAAGAAGTTATGACCTGTCGAAGTTTTGCGACAAAACCGACACGACGCTGAACGACGTAAAAAGTGAATTTACGTTGGAGCGATATTTAGCCTTAGTGATCTAAAAGAAAGTTTTAGAGTTCGTTAAACCATGAGGGTGCATAAAAAGAACGTCCGAATCTGACTTCGTATGAGGAAGTTATGATTTTTCTAAGTTTCGATTTAGCGGTATGCAGCCCGAATACTCGATTTGAGATCGAGCGGTTTTTAGCCGAAACAATCTAAACGCGAATCGAAGATCTTGTTGATAGTAGTCCAACGATAAAAAGAAAAACGAAAACGGACATCAAATGAAGAAGTTATGAATTTATAACGGAGTTTTCCTGTCCCGGCCTACAAAAAATAATATAATAAAAATATATCAGAATTAGCCAACAGTCTAAATGAAAGTTGTATAGCATAATCTCACCTACGTGTGGATATAAAGAACGTCAAAAATGGAGTTCGTATGCGAAAGTTATGAATTTTTGAAGATCGTGGCATGCATACCAAAGCTTATCCGAAGAGTACGCCCAGCGTACTCTATGTACGCCCAACGTACTGATTACGCCCAGTGTACTCCAAAATTACGCCCAGCTCCCAGACCCAACAGCCTATAAGTAGAAACCGAGATCAGCCGATTCTTTTTCCATTTTTCTTCCTTTCTCTCTAGTTTTTGCCTCGTTTTGCGTGCCAATTATATCCCGAAGCCTCGGTATCATTCCCGAGCCCCGAAGCAAGTTCCGAAGCCCCGAGGATCCCGAGAAGTGAGATTCCCGAGCCGATGCCCTGCCCGTAAGGAGCCCGATTTTTGTGAAGATCTTTCAGATCTACCCATGAATACTACTTCTACAAGTGGTAGTGTTGTCCGATCATCTTCTGATCAAGTGACTGTATAGTCACTTTCTTCTTACACATAGATATGAAGTATTTTATAAAATATGTGTTATGTGTATATATATTGTCGTTTATATGTGTGAGTGTATAGTTACTTTCTTCTACCGCATAGATATGAAGTATTTGGTATGAAATACGTGATATGTGTTTATACGTTGTTTGTTTACTTGAGATGGATGTTGAACAAATGTTTTATACAAGTTTTTAAATAATTTAAGTTATATATATGTAATTTATATCTGCAAATATGTTGGGTAGAACATGGTAGATGAAATAGTTGGTGTGTGATGAAAGATGAGTTTTAGGATGAGACGAAAGATGATATAGATCGTGAGATGAGGGTGACAGGTAAAAAATGAGTGAAACCTTTACCCAAACGATGGCCCCCGTCATTCAACAGAGTAGGGATGACAACCACGGACTATTCTAGATAGTCCAGTGGAACACTAGCAAGCTCGCAACTTGTAGGTGTTGTGGACTTGATGTTCACCGGTGTACTCTAAAAACCCTGCCGGCTATAGATTTAGTGTCTCATAATAAAACGATGGTAGCTATGGATTTAGTACAGTTTACATGAACCATGGTAGCTATGGATTTAGTACGATGTAAATGAACGATGGTAACTATGGATTTAGTACTATGTAGATTAACCTCAGGCAGCAATGGGCTTTGTGCTAATTCCTTAGGTCAATCCTTAGGAACGAATGAAGGAAGGATAATCAATTCTTAGGATAAAACCTAAAAAAAATAAAGAAGAAAATGTGGATGGGTAAATGGGTTGCTTGTTTGAAGATTGAATATAATAATTATATTATTGTGGGTTGAAAACCCAATATGCTCACCAGGCTCCCAAGCCTGACCCACTCATTTTTCTTTGTATCACACGTATCAATACGAAGACATATTTCACTGAGAGATTAAAGGAGATGTAAATCATTAGTATAAATAAATGTAAGTCCTGTTTATGGTTATGTGTCTGTATCGGAACATGACATCCCGAGATTTTGTTATATAATGAAAATAATTTTCTTTAAGAAATGCTTTGATAAATTCTTATCATATTTTGTTTTAGGAACAAATTCCGCAACAATTTTCATTAAACGATTACTCTGACTTTAAAAACAAAGCATAAACAAATCGGTCTTTTCTGACCGTGAAATTGGGGATGTCATAGTTGGTATCAGAGCATTAGTTTAAGCGAACTAGGAATTTGTAGGAAATTTCTAGACTTAAACTTAGAATGCTAAGTAATGATTGTGAGGAGTGTGTCTAGAATATGTTAGGTAGTACACCTAAATTGACACAAGCGAATGATGCCTAAAATGCTTTAATGTGCTAAATGTTTTGTGTGATAGCTATTTTGATGCTATTATTTGTTCGGATCTATGGTCTGTTGCCGACCGGATCTGGAAACCTTTTGTGTTTAGGATTCTAAGCGTATGACTACGATATTAGAACTAGCATGTAACTTGTCGGAGTAATAAGGAGTATTACACGTCAAAAATCTTTTCTATCTATACTCTCGTCTTGATGTGCTGGATGCATGCTTCCGTGAATGCAACGCCAGGGTGAAGGCTCGTAGCAAAATTGAGTAAACGGAGGAAATGAAAAAGGCTTATGATAGTGAATGACACCTATCGGAAGATATCATAAGAGTAGTTTCTTGTCGTTAGTATATGTCAAGCAGTGCGTTTAGAAGAGTACGGTACGTCCGAAGTACACCTTCGATTAGCGGGATGATGGAATATTGGTGTTATTCATAAAGTTGTCCCATCGGATGAACTTTCCACCACCAACCAAGTTGAAGCAAGATTGATGAATGGAGATACACATGGAAGAAATCCTAGTCGAGTCTAAGGAAACTTATATGATTATGTGGACACATTCATATGTGTTAAATTGTTTTCTGATGTTAGGACTTGGGGATTGCGAGACAATACTTGGGACGAGTATGAGTAGGTGTGAAAGGTAGTAGATTCATATACTACCGGAAGCACATGACTCGCACTTGGATCAGGGAAAGTCACAAGGTTACCAAACAGCGATTGATTGATTCCGTTTTATTCGAGTATTTCATTACCCTTGTTTCGGTAATGACTAGTAAGATGGTTGTTATTCCGACTCTAGTGGTCATATCAAATTGAGTCCGACTATGGTGAGTATGTTACGTGATTCAGAGAACCCATTTTGAGGTAACATCTGACGAAACTTAGAAGGTTGAAATTAATACGATCGATTGTATCGCGCTTGTTGTTAATGAAGCTTGTAGCTAGAAACGCTACATGTAAAAATGTCATTATATCACATTAGAATATGAAGGAATGTATATTCCATTCCGGAATTTGACTCTATGAGACTTGAGTCTAAGCATTGCATCATACGATGAGAGGTCATCGCGACACGACCCATCGGTCTATTACAATAGATAAAGGAATGTATTTATCCTGAGAAGAAGAAGGAGTCCACAATAAGTATTTATTTTGTAACTTGAAGGTTACGATTAAAAGTCCAACATAGTATGAAGAGCAGATGAAAGATTAGGCATCATGGTTATTACTTAGGATGGAGAGTTAATGTATGGATTCAGTATATGAATCCTATTTCGTTGATGATTCCGGAACGTAATCATCCTAAGGGGGAGATAATTGTAACGCCCGTAGATCAAGGCTAATCAGTTAAGAGACGATAAGCGTCAAAAACAAATTTTTGATAGAAGATTATTTAGAATTAATAACTTTAACTAAGTTTTAGTATATGTCACAAGGTTACCGTGCATATAAAGAACTCCGAAATCCGAGTTATAACGAAGAAGTTATGACCTGTCGAAGTTTTGCGACAAAACCGACACGACGCTGAACGACGTAAAAAGTGAATTTACGTTAGAGCGATATTTAGCCTTAGTGATCTAAAAGAAAGTTTTAGAGTTCATTAAACCATGAGGGTGCATAAAAAGAACGTCCAAATCTGACTTCGTATGAGGAAGTTATGATTTTTCTAAGTTTCGACTTAGCGGTATGCAGCCCGAATACTCGATTTGAGATCGAGCGGTTTTTAGCCGAAACAATCTAAACGAGAATCGAAGATCTTGTTGATAGTAGTCCAACGATAAAAAGACAAATGAAAACGGACGTTGGATGAAGAAGTTATGAATTTATAACGGAGTTTTCCTGTCCCGGCCTACAAAAAATAATATAATAAAAATATATCAGAATTAGCCAACAGAGTCTAAATGAAAGTTGTATAGCATAATCTCACCTACGCGTGGATATAAAGAACGTCGAAAACGGAGTTCGTATGCGAAAGTTATGAATTTTTGAAGATTGTGGCATACATACCAAAGCTCATCCGAAGAGTACGCCCAGCGTACTCAATGTACGCCCAACGTACTGATTACGCCCATCGTACTCCAAAATTACACCCAGCGTAATCCCAGACCCAGCAGCTTATAAATAGAAACCAAATTTAGCCGATTCTTTTGCTATTTTTCTTCCTTTCTCTCTAGTTTTTGCTTGTTTTGCGTGCCAATTATATCCCGAAGCCCCGATATCATTCCCGAGCCCCGAAGCAAGTTCCGAAGCCCCGAGGATCCCGAGAAGTGAGATTCCCGAGCCGATGCCCTGCCCGTAAGGAGCCCGATTTTTGTGAAGATCTTTCAGATCTACCCATGAATACTACTTCTACAAGTGGTAGTGTTGTCCGATCATCTTCTGATCAAGTGACTGTATAGTCACTTTCTTCTTACACATAGATATGAAGTATTTTATAAAATATGTGTTATGTGTATATATATTGTCGTTTATATGTGTGAGTGTATAGTTACTTTCTTCTACCGCATAGATATGAAGTATTTGGTATGAAATACGTGATATGTGTTTATACGTTGTTTGTTTACTTGAGATGGATGTTGAACAAATGTTTTATACAAGTTTTTAAATAATTTAAGTTATATATATGTAATTTATATCTGCAAATATGTTGGGTAGAACATGGTAGATGAAATAGTTGGTGTGTGATGAAAGATGAGTTTTAGGATGAGACGAAAGATGATATAGATCGTGAGATGAGGGTGACAGGTGAAAAATGAGTGAAACCTTTACCCAAACGATGGCCCCCGTCATTCAACAGAGTAGGGATGACAACCACGGACTATTCTAGATAGTCCAGTGGAACACTAGCAAGCTCGCAACTTGTAGGTGTTGTGGACTTGATGTTCACCGGTGTACTCTAAAAACCCTGCCGGCTATAGATTTAGTGTCTCATAATAAAACGATGGTAGCTATGGATTTAGTACAGTTTACATGAACCATGGTAGCTATGGATTTAGTACGATGTAAATGAACGATGGTAACTATGGATTTAGTACTATGTAGATTAACCTCAGGCAGCAATGGGCTTTGTGCCAATTCCTTAGGTCAATCCTTAGGAACGAATGAAGGAAGGATAATCAATTCTTAGGATAAAACCTAAAAAAAATAAAGAAGAAAATGTGGATGGGTAAATGGGTTGCTTGTTTGAAGATTGAATATAATAATTATATTATTGTGGGTTGAAAACCCAATATGCTCACCAGGCTCCCAAGCCTGACCCACTCATTTTTCTTTGTATCACACGTATCAATACGAAGACATATTTCACTGAGAGATTAAAGTAGATGTAAATCATTAATATAAATAAATGTAAGTTCTGTTTATGCTTATGTGTCTGTATCGGAACATGACATCCCGAGATTTTGTTATATAATGAAAATACTTTTCTTTAAGAAATGCTTTGATAAATTCTTATCATATTTTGTTTTGGGGACAAATTCCGCGACAATTTTCTTTAAACGATTACTTTGATTTTAAAAATAAAGCAAAAACAAATCGGTCTATTCTGGCCGTGAAATTGGGGATGTCACAAATACACAGCCACAACTTCATCTGGACTCGTAAATCATAATAAGGGTTAGACTATCATCGGATGAATACGCAGCCACAACATCGCCTAGACTCGTAATTCATTACCTATCTATCAAAACCTAATTATCATCACCATTATATCCTCACCTATCTCTTATCACATTATTTGATCACACACCAACTATTTCATCTACCCATGTTCTACCCAACATACTTGTAGATATAAATTACATATACAGTTTAACTCATTTAAAAACTATATAAACATCCATTCCACACTCATCTCAAATAAAAAACAATATATATACACATAACACATATTTCAAAGCAAATACTTCATATTTATGTGTTAGAAGAAAGTAACCACACACTCACATGATCAGAAGATGATCGCATAGCGCTACGGCTTGTAGAAGTAGTATTCTTCGGTGAAACCGGGAGATCTTGGTAAAAACTGAGCTTCTCACGAGCAGAGCTTCGGCTTGGGAATTTCACTTCTCGGGACTTGCTTCGGGTCTCAGGAATGATATCGGGGCTTCGGGGTATTTCTTGCACGCAAAACGATGCAAAATTGAGAGAGAAATGAAGAAATAAGCAATAGAACTCGGTTGCACTCGACATCTACCTATAGGTGCTGAACCACTGAATTACGCTGGGCGTAATTAAGGTTACGTTGGGCGTAACCTGGATAAGGTCACTGACTCCCCTCCCTTTCCGATAATATCGAAATTTAGGTTTAAATTTAATATTTTAATTATTTAATAAACTTCAAAAACTCATATCTTCCTCATACGAACTCTGTTTTCAATGTTCTTTATATCCACGCATAGGTGAGACTACGCTCTACAACTTTCGTTTAGACTTCGTCGGCTAATTTTGAATTTATTTTTATTATTTATTTTTAATAGGTCGGGACAAGAAAACTCCATTATAAATTCATAACTTCTTCATCCGACGTCCGTTTTCATCTATCTTTTTACCATTGCACTACTATCAACAAGATCTTCGATTCTCGTTTAGATTGTTTTAGCTAAAAACCGCTCGATCTCAAATCGAGTATTCGGGTTGCATACTGCTAAGTCGAAACTTAGAAAAGTCATAACTTCCTCATACTAAGTCAGATTTGGACGTTCTTTTTATTCACGCTCATGGTTTAACGAACTCTACGACTTTTGTTTAGATTACTAAGGCTAAATATCGCTCTAACGTAAATTCACTTTTTACATCATTCAGCATCGTGTCGGTCGTGTCACGAAAGTTCGACAGGTCATAACTTCTTCGTTATAACTCGGATTTCGGCGTTCTTTAAGTGTACGGAACCCACGTAACATATACTATAACTTGGTTAAGATTATTCATTCTAAATAATCTTTCATTAAAAAATCATTTTTGATGCTTATCATCTCTAAATTGACTAGCCCTAATCTACGGGCATTACAACTTCCTAGGATCCCTTTAGACCGTAAACCACCTTGAGTGGATCTCTTTTGGCTGTAAACCCCTTAGGGGATTCCTTTTTTAGCGTAAACACTAGTTTAAGGTCCATTTGGACCGTGAACCCTTGCCATTTCAAGAATGTTTACGGATTGTGAGTTGTAACTAGCTAATTCCAAGGTATATCTCAGTAATTCATGCATTATCCAGCAGTAATCAAAGTAAACATCATGTCAACTCCTTATCCTATATAAGAGGGGCAGTAAACCCCATGTTCCATTTCATGTTTCATTTTCACATTCTGTAAACCATCGTGAACTCTCCAAAGGACCTCCAAACAAGCTTCAGAATTCATTCTCTTGACAATTTCTTTCTAATTCCTTGTAAGTAACTCTTATGTGACTAGTAAATTCTCTATATTACCTTGTTATATCATCATGATCACATAATATATTGTGTATTGATGTTCCTAGGAGATAGTAAGTTTCCAAGAGTTGTCAAACTCTTCAAGTGTTCTAGGCCTCAACTTCTTGCCACATCTCTTCACCTCCACTATCTTCTAACCAAGGTGAGCTTCATACCCCTCTTTTTGATGTTTTCATGGTTTTGTAGGAGATTACAAGTGAAAGTTTTGTTAGAATCTAGTTATTCTTTCTTGTTATACATGTATGCCAAGTTATATGTGTGTTATATCTATGAAAACTCCAAATGGAAGAGGCCTAAAGTTCGAAACTATGTGCTAGTTTCAAGTGTTTGAACCATAATGTGCAAATGATGTGTAGAAATAAGAAAAGGTATGTTATAATATTTGGATTACCAATTTCTAAGAACAAAACTCTAAGGTTTTTCTTAAAAATGTGCTTAAAGCAAATTGTTGGACAAAATATTTGGAAATGGTTAGAAAATGGAAATAATGATATTTTTGGAGCAGCATTTTTGGCCATACAAATTTCCAAGGATTATTTTGGATTATGGGATAAATTTGGGGAAATCATTGGACACCTAAATTATTAAAGGACCAAAAATGAAATTTTTAGATAAACAAGGGCCTTTTGGATATTTTCTCAAATATAAGTCTAAAATGAACAATTTACAAGAAATGGGCAATTTTCACTCATTTCACCAAGTTTTGGGCCACTTAGGACACCTATTGGCAAATATGGGTCTTATTTGATACTTTATATATAAAAAAAAAGAACCATTTTTGCCAATATCGATAATATTGGATCATTTTTGGATAAATATGATACAACGTGGTTTATTTTTCAATAAACAAAATAAAACGATATAACTAGTCACCGGTGCACAATTAATGTTATGAAATGGAAACGGTATATCTATTCAACTAATACACATGTTGTTATTTATTTATTAAATAATGGATTTTACTGATTGCTCAAAAACTAGTTGGTATTCTAGTGAAGACGAGTCTCAAAAAGTGCCTAAATATAAATATATTAATGTATGTTTAATGTTCTGTAAAGAGTTATAACCAGAGTCTCCTTGAGGGAGAGCGGGAATTTGTGTATAGATCAATACGGGGTTGACACCCCGCACCTTCATTGTTCGCTATAGCTAGACCGGCCAATCTAGAGTGACAAATGTCTTTATTCGATTTGGCACCTGAGAAACGCCAAGACAGGTCTCCGTCATATTAGTATGGTTATAACGGCTCACTAGAATATGATAATGCTATTTACAAATTTATGTAGGGAAAACCCTACAATTAAATTGGCACATTGTGTTGACCGCCCCTATGCATGGTAGTGATTGTCCACATTCATTGTGTTGATCGTCCACTTGCATTGTGCGGACTGTCCACAATTGCCCGTTGATTTCTGACACCTCTCCAGTGTTAGGGTTTTAAGACCACCAAAAGATTACACACACATACATAAAATATAGGATTTTTTGGGGGAATAACGATTCTATACAATTCCGAACGATGATAAAATAAACCACAAACGCAAATATACTAAATTTTGGAAACAATACTTACTACTATTTTGTATATCATAAAATATAGGATTTTCTGGGGGAAAACGATTTTTTATACGATCTCGAATACGATAAACTAGCACACACAAGCAACTATACTTGATTAAAAACAAAACTTACAACTATTTTGACAAGAAAATATTGTATTTTCTAGTTTTCCAACTATCATAGATTTTCATACAAAATGCTTATGAACTCACCAACATATTTTATGTTGATGCTTTTCAAACGACTTGTATTCTCAGGAATCAGTAAGCAGGTGTGGACCGCGGATGCTGAATTATTTTGATGTAGTTCGGAACTTACTCACCATTGTTTCTTTTGTGTAATTCAAAAACATGAATATGATGTAAAACAATGTAAATTTTTTATATGATGTATGATGTTTGGATTTGTTATGTTTCATTAATATTCAATTGTTATGATACTGCACAATGAAGTCACCTGCCTCCGGATGTTTCCGTCGTCTGGTCCGGGGGTGTGACAGATTGGTATCAGAGCATTGTTTATATTGAACTAGTATATCTAACCATACAAGATATACAACTATAGAAAACAATGGGACTAAAACACTCTGACTAAAAGTATATATACTTGCTAGAACCGTATCATAACAAGAACAAAACAAAAGAACTCAAAAGTTGAACACTACATTCAAACCTAGATAGTTATGTAATCATGTATGGGATAAATATAGCCTGATCAACTATATTTAATTGAGACACGACCAACATGTGTTTGGGAGTGATAGTAGTGTTGCAACAAGTCTAAAACTTCTCAACTTGTTACCCCAAAAGTTTTAAGAAACAAACATAAACAATTGAAAATACTATAGGAGTATTTTGACGCTTCGAAAATTTTCTACAGTCTTCTTATGCCCTATGCTCGTACAGAAGACATGGCAAGATTTCATTTGCCAGACAATCCCTATTTTCCTGATCAGGGAAATGGAGGATGGGTCGAAGAAGACCTAGAGGAAGAACCTATGGAAGAACTTGAGGATGAAGAAATCAGTGAGGAGGAAGACAAAGAAGAGGAGGATGACGTTTCGGACACCGAGTCTGAAGTCATCAACCCTCCCTTCGTCCATAGGTCACCTACTCATCGTCTGGGCCCCAATGGTCATATACCCCCGTGGGCTCATGACATCGAGTGATGGAGAAGTTATCACCAACAACCACCTCCTTATGGGATGGACCAAAGATTTTACGATCTTCGTCATGGAGGACGCGCTGACCGTGCTCTTCCGGTTGTGGTCCAACGAATCGGAGATGTTGGCGATCAGGCTCAAGTGACCGCCGACCAAGTGGTACAAATGAGAGCTGCCTTGGAACAAGCAAATGCCCGCATCCAGGACCTTGAACGGAGCTACGCCCCAATGGAGTGCCTGATTGAAGACCTTACCGCTACACAAGCAGAGATAAGAGAATATCAGGTGCGAAACGTGACTCTTGAACAGAGGGTGCGTATCACTGAGCGCTGAGTAGCTGAAATTCAGGGTGCATCCTCTTCATCAACCACACCATCAGATGCTCCTCATCACAAGTATAACTCGTTTTACTTGCTATTGTTAATCACAGAACTCTCTTTTGCTTATGAATATAGAATTAACTATAAAAACTAAGTAACTGCGCTCCTCGTTGAATCTATGTACTAGCATATTTCGTTTCGTCTATGTACCGAATGCCTTTTGAAGGAAAATTTCCATGCGTGTACTAAGAAATTATCGTTAATGAAACAGTTATGTGTTTTATTTGAGATGTATCTGCTATGTTCCCTATTATTGGGTAAAGTCGCATAATCGAACCAATAAAATCTCTAAACACTCACTGATATTTGAAATTCACTATATACTCATTATCCTTCTGTTCCATGACAGAAAGATCCCAAGGAGACCAATCCGTATGAATAACAACACAGTTTACCACCGCCGCCTACGCCGAATGTGAATTCTGCTCCATTCCAAGCAGCGGTTTCAGCTGCAGTGACAGCAACCCTAGCCCACATTCAAACTGGAAACAACAGTGGTGGGAATAGTCAAGGGAAGGGAAGCTCTCACAAAGGGATAAATCAAGGGCATGAAAAGGTCTGTACTTACAAGGACTTCTCCAATGCAAGACCTCGCACTTTCAACGGGACTGAAGGAGTCATCTCCTTGAAGCGATGGATCGAAAGTGTTGAGCCTGTATTTGAGATATGCGAATGTCCAAAAGGGAGTAAGGTGAAATTTGTGGCCTGCACATTTATCGATCAAGTGTTGTCATGGTGGAATGGTCACGATGAGGCTATGACACTCACAGTTGCAAACGTCATGTCTTGGGAAGAACTCAAAGAGATGTTAATGGCTGAGTACTACCCCATGGGGAATTATAGAAACTCGAGCAAGAACCGTGGAACCTTACCGTGCAAAACTCATACATTGATGCGTACATCTCCAGATTCAGCGAACTAGCACTCATTTGTCCTGGTATGATTACATCTGTGGGAAAGAAGATCGAATGGTTCATGTGGGGATTGATGCCTCCCATCTGAGGTAATGTGATTGCCTCAAAACCTAATACTTGCAACAATGCCAAACGTCTAGCCAAGAAGCTTTATGATCATGATGACAAGAAAAGGATCAAGACAACTGAAGAAGGAAACAATCAAGAATAAGGAAGCAAGAAAAACTGGGAAAACAAGCGGAAAAAGGGGATAGAAATCAGGGTCGTCCCAGAAATCATAGATAGTAGCAGTCCATTCTATTACCGCTCCAGCCACACTAGCTCCACCCGCCCCAGCCCCAACCACAACAACACCAGCCAAGTCATACGCGGGTTCCAATCCCAAGTGTGACAAGTGTAATTACCACCACTTCGGGGCATGCAGGGACTTCCACTGCACTAACTGCAATCGAAAAGGACATATTCTCTAATATTGCAGGATGCCCCCACAAGAAAACAAGCAGCCCACTGAAAACAATGTCGAAGCAGTCGTGCATGATATGGATGTGGCGAAAACGGCTATTTCAAACGCAACTGCCCTAAGGAAAACAGTTACAATGCAGGAAGAGTACTAACTATGGGACATGGAGAGGCAGTGTAAGATCCAACCGTGGTGACTGTTGGATAAGGTGTCTAAGTCCATAACTTATTTGGTATATACTTGACCCGACCGGCATGGTCCATTTGGGTTGCATCTCATCCAAACTATTATGGATAATTATATGAGAGTTATACACATATGTTTATTAATATATTATGAGTTATAATATATTAATATGAAGTTACGTTATTTAATTAGTTTTCGTCTTAAATTAATTATGAATTAATTTAGAGATTAAAAGGAATACTAATTAAATTATGGGCTATTTGTTTTATATAGTGTGGGCTAATACTCATTTGTTAATGGGCTAGGCTTATGTGGAAGTCCATGGATGATCCATGGAGCTTTTAACCCATGGATCCTTGGAAAAGGAAAAGACATGGGTTATTAGGGTTTCACCCTAACCATGCACACTATATAAGCATGCTTATGGAGCATGAAATGGAGCCTAAGAGAAAACTAGTGAACTAGTGTGTGTGTGTGCATGTGTGTAGCCGATTTTATACATGGTGTATACTCTCTCAAAGTTTTTCCAAGAGTTTGTGGTGTTTGTGATTCCATTTGAGGCATTCACACTATTGGTGCTTGGCCCTCAAACTCCTTAGAACCAAACTCACCAAAAGGTATGTAATCTCTTCTAGCTCTTTTATGTTGAAATGTTCCCCATGCCATGTTAGATAGGTTATAAACCTTGGAAAATTATTATTTTGCATGTATTTAGACAAACATAGATCCAAGGTTTATTAGGGTTGCATGCACACTTAGGAAGTGTTAGATTGCTCAAAACCCAACAGTGACTGGTATGTTTCCCCTCAACAACTCTTATGTGTGCATTTTATTTGATAGTGGGGCTGAGCGGAGCTTTGTAATTCACAAATTCAACCACCTACTCAATCAAACTCCCCAAAAATTAAACAAAACTTTCACGGTCAAAATGGCCAATGGTAAAATAGAATCAACCAACGATATCTACGTAGGGTGCACGTTAGCATTAAATAATCACTCATTTCCAATCGATTTAATATCTGTTAATATTAGGAGCTTTGATGTGATTGTTGGCGTGGATTGGTTAATCCCCCACCATGCTGAAGTTATGTCTCACGAGAAGGCCGTTCACCTTCACTTCCCTAACAACGAAAATCTAATAGTGTACGATGATAAACCCGGCACAAACCTCTGATTCATTTCTTGCATCCAAGCACAAAAGTGCTTGCATAAAAAGAATCATGTCTTTCTTGCTCATGTTGTGGATAAAACAAAGGAGGAGAAAAACATCAATGACATTCCAGAGGTACGTGATTTTCCCGACGTATTCCCTAAGGACTTTCCAGGAACACCCCTCAAACGTCAGGTCGAGTTTCGAATTGATCTTGTACCTGGATCCACTCCAATCGCTAAATCACCGTATATATTAGCTCCTGCCGAAATGCAAGACTTATCTAGCGAGCTAAGTGAACTTCTCGACAAGGGATTCACTAGGCCGAGCTTCTCACCTTGGGGAGCTCCGGTCCTATTTATCAAGAAGAAAGATGGATCTTTCAGAATGTGCATTGACTATCGGGAGTTAAACATGCTTACTGCCAAGAACCGATACCCACTCCCTCGAATCAATGATCTATTCGATCAGCTCCATGGAGCTAGTTACTTCTCCAAGATAGATCTAAGGTCCGGATACTACCAACTAAGGGTCCGAGAGTAGGATATCTTAAAGACTGCCTTCCGAACCCGTTATGGACATTTCGAATTCGTGGTCATGCCTTTTGGTCTCACAAATGCACCCGCAACCTTTATGGACCTGATGAACCAAGTTTGTCGTCCGTTTCTTGACAACTTCATAATCGTTTTCATCAATGATATCCTCATTTACTCTAAGAGTGAGAAAGAGCACAGCCAGCACTTACGACAGATTTTGGAAAATCTAAGGGCAGAGAAGCTATACGCCAAATTTTCCAAATGCGAGTTCTGGATTCGCAGAGTGGAATTCTTGGGTCATGTAGTCAGTGAAGAGGGAATACATGTCGACCCTACCCAGATCAAAGCTATTGAGGGCTGGGCAACTCCAAGAACCCTAACCAAAATCCGACAATCTGTGGGAGTTGCTGGTTATTACCGAAGGTTCATCCAAAAAATTTCCAAAATCGCCAGCCTCTCACCACACTCACCCAGAAGGATGTACCTTTCCAGTGGAATGACAAACAAGAAACGGCCTTCCAAACCCTAAAACAAGCCCTCTGCAGTGATCCAGTACCATCCTTGCTAGAGGGAACGTAATATTTTGTAGTATACTACAATGCTTCTAATCAAGGGTTATGGTGTGTGCTTATGCAACGCGGAAAAGTGATAGCTTAGGCATCTAGGCAACTAAAAACCCATGAAGTAAACTATACCACCCACGATCTCGAGCTGGGAGTTGTGGTCTTCGCCCTGAAAATTTGGAGGCACTACCTATATGGTACAAAGTGCACCATTTTCACAGACCACAAGAGCCTTCAACACATTCTGAATCAAAAAGGATTGAACCTGAGGCAACGGAGATAGGTCGAGCTACTAAACGACTATCAATGCGAGATTAAGTACCACCCAGGCAAGGCTAACGTGGTAGCCGATGCCTTAAGCCAAAAGGAATACTCGAGCCACCGAGTAAAGACGCTCACAATAATAATCCATTCCCATTTATCCTCACAAATCAAGGAGGCTTAGCAGGAAGCCTTGTAACCAGAGAACGTCTCTAATGAAGCATTGCGCGGAATGGAAAAGAATCTGATGATCAAGGAAGATGGAGCCTATTACCTTACGGACCGGATCTGGACACCGAGATTCGATGGATTTCGAGATGTAATAATGAATGAGGCTCACAAAACGATGTACTCTATCCATCAGGGTTCCGATAAGATGTACCTGGATATCAAAAAACATTATTGGTGGTCGAATGTGAAAGTGGAGATCACCACTTACATGGGCAAGTGTCTCACTTGTGCCAAAGTTAAAGTGGAATATCAAAAGCCCTCGGATCTACTTCAGCAACCCAAATTACCCGACTGGAAATGGGAGAGGATAACAATGGGTTTTATAACCAAATTACCCAAGATGGCAGATGGTCTGGATGCTATCTAGGTGATCGTTGACCAATTAACAAAATCTGCCCATTCCCTGCCAATGAAGGAAATGTACAAGATGGAAAGACTAACACAAATATACCTGAAAGAAGTAGTAAGACTACATGGGGTGCTCATGTCTATTATCTCAGATAGAGATAGTAGATTCACCTCTCATTTTTGGCAGTCGCTCCAGAAAGCTTTGGGAACCCAACTAGATATGAGCACTACCTACCAACCCCATACTGATGGCCAAAGCGAGCGAACCATTCAAACTCTAGAAGACATGCTTCGGACATGTGTAATAGACTTTGGAAAAGCTTGGAATACTCAGCTGCCCCTAATCGAATTCTCATACAACAGCTACTACACGAGTATAGGAGTCGCCCCCTTTAAGGCCTTGTATAGTCGGAAGTGCATATCGCCCCTCTACTAGGATGGTGTGGGAGACACCCAGATGGCTAAAGGGCAGACACCCAACAACACACTCACTGGATCCAAAATTATTCGAGAAATCACAAAAAAGATAGTCCAAATTCGAGCACAACTCCAAGCATCGCGGGACCGACAAAAGACCTATGTAGATAAAAGGAGAAAGCCTCTAAAATTCCAAGTGGGTGGCCGAGTGCTGTTAAAAGTCTCCCCTTGGAAAGGGATGATTCGATTTGGAAAAAGAGGTAAACTAAATCCCCAATACATCGGACCATTCGAGATCCTTGCCCAGATCGGTCCGGTGGCCTACAAACTCCAACTACCCTCTGAACTCAGTAATGTACACCCTGTATTCCATGTGTCAACCCTAAAGAAGTGCCTATCAGACAAAACCCTCACAGTCCCACTAGATGAGACTAAAGAAAATGATAACCTTCTATTCGTCGAGCAGCCTATCGAGATTATGGATAAAGAGGTCAAGCGGATGAAACAAATCCACATCCCCATTGTGAAGGTTAGATGGAACGCCAAGCGCGGACCGGAATTCACGTGGGAATGTAAAGATCAAATGATGCAGAAATACCCTCATCTTTTTGCTAGTTCATAATAATGACTTCTAAAGAATTTCGGGATGAAATTCCCTTTAACGGGGGGATGATGTCACAATTGGAAAATTTTCAAATCTAGAAACCAAGTCGAAAGAGTCTCGTATATGTTATAATGCCCGTAGATTAGGGCTGATCAATTTAGAGACAATGAGTGTAAAAAAAGAATTTTTGATGGAAGATTATTTAGAAGTAATAACCTTAACTAAGTTGTAGTATACCTTACAAGGATTCCGTACATATAAACAACGCTGAAATGCGAGTTATAACGAAGAAGTTATGACATGTCGAAGTTTCGCGACAGAACCGGCACGACACAGTGCGACGTAAATAGTGAATTTACGTTAGAACGATATTTAGCCTTAGTGATCTAAGCAAAAGTCGTAGAGTTCATTAAATCGAGAGCGTACATAAAAATATCGTCCAAATCTGACTTCGTATGAGGAAGTTATGATTTTTCAAAGTTTCAACTTAGTAGTATGCAACCCGAAACTCGATTATGAGATCGAGTGATTTCTAGCCGAAACAATATAAACGAGAATCGAAAATCTCGTTAATAGTAGTGCAACGGTAAAAAGGCAGACGAAAACGGACATCAGATGAAGAAGTTATGAATTTATAACGGAGTTTTCCTGTCCCGACCTACTAAAAATAATATAATAAAAATAAAGTCAAAATTAGCCGACGGAGTCTAAATGAAAGTTGTATAATATAACCTCACCTACGTGTGGATATAAAGAACGTTGAAAATGGAGCTCGTATGCGAAAGTTATGCATTTTTGAAGATCATGGCACGCATATCAAAGCTTATCCGAAGTGTAACTTCAGCGTAAGGCTTAGTACGCCCAACGTACCTAGATTTACGCCCAACGTAATCGAGGTTTCCGCACCCTATAAATAGATATCGTGGGCTGCCGATTTCTTTTGTTCAAAATCTACTCTCTCCTTCTCTCTCATTTTTTCATTGTTTTGCGTGCAAGAAATATCTCGAAGCTCTGGTATCATTCCCGAGCCCCGAAGCAAGTTTCGAAGCCTCGAGGATCCCGAGAAGTGAGATTCCCGAGCTGAAGCTCTGCCGCAAGAATCCCATTTTTTTTTGTGAAGATCTTCCAGATCTACCAAAGAATACTACTTTTACAAGTCGTAGTGCTGTCCGATCATCTTCTGATCAGGTGAGTGTATAGTTACTTTCAACTTACACATAGATATGAAGTATCTTTTTCAAAATCCGAACTATGTGTATATATATTCTTGTTTATATGGGTGACTGTGTAGTTACTTTCTTCTACCGCATAGATATGAAGTATTTGCTATGAAATACGTGCTATGTGTTTATACGTTGTTTGTTTACTTGAGATGGATGTTGAACAAAAGTTTTATACAGGTTTTTAAATAATTTAAACTATATATATATATATATATATATATATATATATATATATATATATATGTGTGTGTGTAATTTATATCTACAAATATGTTTGGTAGAACATGGGTAGATGAAATACTTGGTGTGTGATGAAAGATTAGTTTGAGGATGAGACGAAAGATGATTTAGATCATGAGATGAGGGTGACAGGTGAAAAATGAGTGAAACATTAACCCAAACGATGGCTCCTTCATTCAGCAGAGTAGGGATGACAACCACAGACTATTCTAGAGAGTCTAGTGGAACACTAGCAATCTCGTAACTTGTAGGTGTTGTGGACTTGATGTTCACCGGTGTACTCTAAAAACCCTGGCAGCTATAGATTTAGTGTCTCATAATAAAATGATGGTAGCTATGGATTTAGTACAGTGTAGATGAACCTTGGTAGCTATGGATTTAGTACTGTGTAAATGAACGATGGTAGCTATGGGTTTAGTACTATGTAAATGAACCTTGGTAGCTATGGATTTAGTACTGTGTAGATGAACCTCAGGCAACAATGGACTTTGTGCCAATTCCTTAGGTCAATCCTTAGGAACGAATGAAGGAAGGATAGTCGATTCTTACGGTAAAACCTTAAGAAATAAAGAAGATAATGGGGATGGGTAATTGGGTCGATTGTTTGATGATTGAATATAATAATTATATTATTGTGGGTTGAAAACCCTATATGCTCTCCAGGCTCCCAAGCCTGACCTACTCAGTTTTCTTTGTATCACAGGTATCAATGCAAAGACATATTTCACTCAGAGATTGAAGGAGATGAAAATCATTAGTGTAAATAAATGTAAGTTCTGTTTATGCTTATGTGTCTGTATCGGAACATGACAACCCGAGGTTTTATAATTTAATGAAAATACATTCTCTTTGAGAAACGTTTTGATAAATTTTATCATATTTTGTTTTGGGAAAAAATTCCGCAACTCTTCTAACCAAAAGATTACTCTGATTTTATAAATCAAAGAATAAACAAATCGGTCTTTTCTGGCCGTGAAAATGGGGATGTCACAGTTGGTATTTGAGCATTAGTTTAAGCGAACTAGGAAATCTATAGAATTTCTAGACTTAAACTTAGAATGCTCAGCATTGATTGTGAGATGAGTGTCTACCATATTCTAGACATGAGCTCTAGTATATTTTAGGAAAGCTGCCTAAAATGTTTTTATGTGCTAAATGTTATAGGTTTGTCATATATGATATTATTTGTTCGGAGCTATGGTTTGTTGCCGACCGGGTCTGGAAACCTTATGTGTTTAGGATTCTAAGCGTACGATTACGGTATTAGAACTAGCATGTAAACGTTTCGGAGTGTTAAGGATGATTTGAATATATCTCATGAATGAGGATCTAAATTCACTTTATTTGGTGTATAGATCAATAATGGTGAGAACGAGAAGTGGTGTTGGAAACGCTGACGAACACAGTAATGAAGCACCTGTGATTGAACCAGTAGTTATGGCAGCATTAGCACCTAAGCCAATGACATATTCTGGAGTTCAAGTGATGATCCAGGCAATGTTGGATCGTCTGATTAGGCATAATTGCAAAGAATTGTCAATTCAAGTTGAAGACCCCGAAGTAAATGGAGGGCGGTCTGAAGGAGGAAACTTTAGTGGGATCATTGGTCAAGACAACCCACCGATTGTAAGGCAGAATCACCAGGGTAGAGGAAACGATGGAAAAGGATGCAAGTACAAGGACTTCATGGCGTCCAAACCCCCATGTCTTTCTGTAAACCCAACGCCGATACAAGTTGTGGATTGGATCTCCGAGATGGAGACAATGTCTGAGAGTTGCGAGTGTATCAACAAACAGAAAACCACTCTCGCGATTCCTATGTTAAAGTCTGGAGTGCTGAACTGGTGGAAGCTACTAGTTGGTTCGATGCCCAAGGGAACAGCTAACAAGATATCTTGGGAAGATTTTGTGGTGCAACTAAAGATGTAATACTGCTCTGAGCAGGATCTTTTGAAAATCGACAATGAGTTCCAGAGTCTGAAGAAGGGAAGATTGAGCGTCGCCGAGTACGCTACTAGTTTTACGGAGAAGATGAAGCTTGTTCCATACCTACTTCCAACGGAACTTTCTAAGGTCAACAAGTTTTCCCTCAGGTTACCAGCGGACTTTGGTCTAATAGTCAATCAAGCAACCACTTTGAAAGTCGCCATCTGGGCAGCCAAGAATGTTGAGACCCAAATAATGGAAAAGGGTATGGAGAAAGCTGAAGTTGGCAAGAAGAGGAAGCTTAAAGGATCCTCAAGACCTGATATTAAGGGAAAGTTCGCAAACTCTAACCTGCATGACCAGAGATATGGAGCCAAGTGGTGTGAAAAGTGCAGGAAGCAGCACTTTGGAGCATGCAACGAAAAAGTAACATGTTACTAATGTGGAAGGATCGGCCACTATTCCTCGAATTGTACATATAATGATAAGGTATGCTACGGATGCGGAGTCAAGGGGCACATGTCTAGAGACTGCCCAAAGAAAAATGGGGCAGCAAGGCTAGAGGCACCACCTAAGCCAAGGGCATTCCACATGATCCTCGACAAAGCAGACAATAACGCGAGAAATTAGGAATAAGGATTTCATATTGAAAGATCAAAATATGATGTAACTTATGGTGTAGCCTATTATAGGCATAGTATAGGGTGAACTTGAATTTTTGTGTAATAGTTTCAAGAGTTAATATAAATCCTAGTTTTGTTATTTTATGTATTGAGTGACACCTATCGGAAGATATCGAAGATGGTATCTTGCCTTTAGTTTATGTTTGATAAAATAACATTACATTTAAAGGAGTACGGTACGTATGAAGTACACCTTCAATTGACAGGATGATGGAAAGATTGGTGTAATTCTTGAAGTTATCCCATAATCTGGAAATTTCCATCACCAACTGAGTTAAAGCATAATTGATGAGTGAAGATGCGTTCGTATGTGTTAACTTTTTTTGTAATTTTAGGACTTGGGGACTACGAGACACTACTTGGGACGAATATGAGTAGGTGTGAATATTAGTAGAGATCTATACTACTGGACGCACATGACTCACACTTGGATCATGGAAAGTCACAAGGTTACCAAGAAGCTAGTGATTGATTTCGTTTTTATTCAAGTATGTCATTACCATTATTTCGGTAATGACTAAGGAGATGATTTTTATTCTGACCCTAGTGGCCATATCAAATTAAGTCCGACTACGATGAGTTGTTATGTGGTTTAGAGAACCAAGTTCGATGTAACATTTGACTCAAAGACAGAAGATTGAAATCAATTCGATCAATAAGGAAGCTTGTAGCTAGAAATGCTACATGTTAAAATGTGATCATATCACATTAGAATATGAAGGAAGGTATATTCCATTTTGGAATTTGACTCTAAGAGACGATTCAAAGCGTCGCATCATACGATGAGAGGTCATTAGACCATGACCCATCGATCTGTTACAATAGATAAAGGAAACTACTCATTCTAAGAAGAAGAAGGAGTCCTCAATAAGGATTTATTTTCCAACTTGAAGGTTACGATTGAAAGTCCAACATAGTATGAAGAGCAGGTGCAAGATTGAGCATCACGGTGATTACTTAGGATGGAAGGATGACGTATGGAATCATTATACAAGCTCTATTTCGTTGATGATTCCGGGACGTAATCATCCTAAGGGGGAGATAATTGTAACGCCCGAAGATCAGGGCTAATCAATTTAGAGAAAATGAGCGTAAAAAAAAGACTTTTTGATGGAAGCTTATTTAGACGGAATAACCTTAACTAAGTTGTAGTGTATGTTACAAGGATTCCGTACATATACAGAACGTTGAAATCTGAGTTATAACGAAGAAGTTATGACATGTCGAAGTTTCGCGACAAAATCGGCACGACACAACGTGATCTAAATAGTGAATTTATGTTAGAACGATATTTAGCCTTAGTAATCTAAACAAAATTTGTAGAGCTCGTTAAACCGATAGCGTGGATAAAAAGATCGTCCAAATCTGACTTCGTATGAGGAATTTATGATTTTTATAAGTTTCAGCTTAGCAGTATACAGCCCGAAACTCGATTATAAGATCGAGTGATTTCTAGCCGAAAAAATATAAACGAGAATCAAAGATCTCGTTAATAGTAGTGCAACAGTAAAAAGACAGACGAAAACGGACGTCGGATGAAGAAGTTATGAATTTATAACGGAGTTTTCCTGTCCCGGCCTACAAAAAATAATATAATAAAAATATATCAAAATTAGCCAACGGAGTCTAAATGAAAGTTGTAGAGTATAACCTCACCTACGCGTGGATATAAAGAACATCGAAAATGGAGCTCGTGTGCCAAAGTTATGAATATTTGAAGATCATGGCACGCATACCAAAGCTTATCTGAAGCGTACGCCCATCATAAGGCTTAGTACGCCTAGCGTACCGATTACGCCCAACGTACCTGGATTTACACCCAGTGTAATTGAGGTTTCAGCACCCTATAAATAGATGTGGTGGGCTGCTGATTTCTTTTGTTCAAACTCTTTCTTCTCTCTCTTATTTTTGCATCGTTTTGCATGCAAGAAATATCCCGAAGCCCCGGTATAATTCCCGAGCCCCGAAGCAAGTTCCGAATCCCCGAGGATCCTGAGAAGTGATATTCCTGGGCCGAAGCTCTATGTGACATCCCCAAAATCTCAGCCAGAAAAGACCGGTTTCATTTATGATTTTTAAACATTTTCAGAGTAAATCATTTTGATTTTAAAAGAGATGCGGAATTTGTTCCCAAAAACAAAACATGATAAAATAGATTTTTATCAAAACATTTCATAAATAAATATAATTTCATTTCATAATCAAAATCGGGATGTCATGTTCCAATACAAACCATAAAGCATAAACGATAACATTACAAGTCATTCAACAAATATATACATATACAGACTTGTAAACAAAACAACTTGATGATTCATCCATCTTATACCCTCGCGCCACTTCCTGTAATACAAAGAAACTGACTGGGTCAGGCTTGGGAGCCTGGTGAGCATATAGGCCAAACAATAAATAATCTTCCCAAGGCCGACTTATGGCGGACTTATGGCCCAATATAAAAGGCCAAACAATAAATAATTTTCCCAAGGCCGACTTATGGCCCTCTTACGGCCCAATTTTCCAAATTGGGTCCAAACCCCTTTAGTGGGCCTTACCCTAAAGCCTAATAATATTCTTAGTCTAAGAAACCTGACTTTAGATGGCCCACTAAGGCCCAAAGCAACTAGGTCCAAGAAATGGCCCAAATCGAGGCTCAAATATGCGAAGCCCACTCTAACTGGGTATGCAGGGCGTACTTAGCTGTACGCAAGGCGTACATACTTGCTCGATTGTATGTTGCACGTATAGACTTGTACGCATAGTGTACTCCTCTATTAAACCAGTTTTGTCATTAAGCACTTAATGCTTAGCCTAAAGGTCTAAACCATAGATGTGAGTCCTAATCAATGGTAGATCCATAAAGTCACTGACTTGGTGATTTTGCATTCCCCAAATGAACCCAAACTCAAAATATAGCATTCTACTTCCATGAAAATGGCCTAACTCGTGCATGGATGGATCTCAACCTCCCAGATGGAAACTTCATGACTCAAGGACCCACACTCAAAAATGATGCGAACTCATAAGATCTCATAAATAGGACCAAAATGGTCCATAAACCCAAACCAAAAGAGATATATGCTAATAAGCATCAAGTTTAAGACTTACACCTCGAATGAGTGCGAAAAGATGATAAGGTTCTGGATCTATAAGCCTTCACACCTTCAAAGAACCTTCAAGGATGGACACCTTCCTTGGAAAGCACCAAAATACACCTCAAAATGGCATTCTAAGCTCAAAAACACACAAGATGGAATTAGGGTTCAAATTCAGGGTAAACGGGACAAGGATGCTGATAAAATGAGGGTTTCAAGTCCATAAGGATGCTTATATAGTGGCCAACTCCTAAAATTAGGGTTTCATTAAACTTAGTGTACGCCAAGTGTACAAAGTTGTACGCCCTGTGTATGCATCCGGGACCCTTATCACACCTTCGCATGAGTACGCTAAGTGTACCACTTGGTAATCCCCACGTACTCGCTTCATCACTTGTATGCTAAGTGTACCTTGTTGTAGGCACCCCGTACAACTCAAGGGTCAAATTGAGACAAATTAATAATGCAAGGTCAAGAGAGGAACTTACCGGGATTCAAGTGTCACACAATTCCACCATAATACGTCGTTTTATGTCATATATACATTATAATGTTATTAAACTTCAACCACTAACTTGATTTACTTTTAAGTTTTTGGAAATTTTCACTATTATTTTCCTCTTATATCACATTTTTCTGTCGAACACCTACTAGACTATATTTATATTATAGTTGAAAATGAAAATTACGTAAGAGGAATTTAATGGTGAAATTTATAAAAATTTAGGAAGTAAATCAAGTTAAGAGTTGAATTTTAGGAACTGTAAACGATTACAATGCATATATGATACAAAATTATGTAATATATTGAGTTTTGGATACCTAAACTTATATACTTTCAAAGTATATATATATATATATATATATATATATATATATATATATATATATATATATATATATAATCGTGTTTATCATTCTTATTATGTTTATATTTTATTGATCTTGTGTCGACACAATGGAAGTTAAAAAGAAGTTTAACTAATAAAAATCTGTAGAGGCATCATTTCGATCTATTTGTTATACATTATATTTTATTTATTTATGGTTACAATATATCACAAACCTCAAGGACCACTTGTGTAATTTTATAAATTCGAAATTATATATATATATATATATATATATATATATATATATATATATATATATATAGGGTTAGGTTATATTGTTTCCAGTAACTATTGTGTGCCAGAATGCACAGATCTGGACCATCGGATGAATAGAATCAACAATCATGATCTGAGGGTCTATGATATTACAATAGGGTAGCATGTATCATATAATCACACAACTTTGATCAAAAGGGTATTTTGGACAATTAACTACATTTATAAAAGGAAATTTTCGGATTTTTAGGGATGATTAATTCTCCTAATTTAAAAAAATTTGAAATTTTTAATTAATTCAATTTCAATTTTTACCGATTTTATTCTATCATAATATTTTTTTGTTAGAATGATACTCTTTCAGAATTTTATTCTAATAGAATATTACTAAAGAAAAACAAAATTCATGAATAAGATGTTCAAATAACAAACATTCTAATATATTCTTATACATCCAAACTTAAATACAAATTCATACATATTCTTACAAACTAAAAGTCTTATAGATTTTAATATAGTTATAAAAATTCTAAAAGAATATAAACAAAAATGAATAACATTCTTAAAAAAAAATAACAACATTCCGCTAGAATACTATTGTGTGCCATGTTTTCTTCTTGAATTCTTGAATTCTGAAAGAATATTGCTGTTTTTGGATGTTGAATCTTGAAATTCTAAAAGAATATTGTTGTTTTTCTTCATTCTTTGAGAATGAAGTATCATATATCTTTTTTTCATAAGTTTCCTCATCATTCCTGCATCATCCTAACAACTGTACCTTAAGCATACAAATAATTAATTGCAATTCTTTCAGAATACAAACAAAAATATTCTTACAGAATAAACTATTCTTGCAGAATGGTTTTAAATATTCTTAAAGAATCTGTAGCCTTCCTCAAACTAAAGCCTTCTTTATCAGATCAATAACAGACTTGAAGTGGCACACCAACCACACAGGAGCCCACTTTTGAGTTTTGAGTGAGGTATATCGAATCAATCAAGACTTGGTTTTAGATAAAAACATGTATTTTTAGGTCTTGATAAAACCTTAATAAATTTTTTCCATACTTTGAAAAAGATCAAGTACTCGACTGAATTTGTAACCAAACTCTGGGAAAACCTAAACTTCATAAAGGAAATTACAGATGATTGATTAAAACATAATAGTAGCATTACACTATTTGTGCAAATATTGAATCTGAGAAATTCCAAAACCGTAAGTGACTTAATTTCTTCCATATATACTAGGTTAAGTTTTGGCAATCAAAATTGGGTTTTGAAATCTGGAAAACATAATTCACAATCAAAAGTTAAGTACTTTTGAGATTATATGCACTAGTATCAGATGTCAATTTGAATTACTAGCCTAAAAAAAATTAAAAGTACCTAGGATTGAAATTATTTGGTGGCGACGCCCTTTTCATCTTCAGTTACAAGGGTTTAGTCATGTGAAGAAGCAGAGCAGTAGAAGAAGCCAACCGTGAGACGAGATAACTTATAAGAGGGAGAGATTGAGGACTTGGAGGACATAAGGGGAAGTTGTGTTGGCCATGAATGCCTGAAACATAATCAAACCATTTTATAAATAGCGGAGGAGACGAGGAAGAGGCTACACGCGTTTTCCATCAATTCTTGTGACAAGTTCCCTCCACCACCATCATCACCGATGATGATTGATCGATTAAAGAAAAAAATGAGTTTATTAAAAGAAAGAAAATCTTAATAATTGATTGGAGAAGGATAATTACCTAGTAATAAGTTTTGAATCTTGATGATTGATTGTAGAAGAAGAAGCAGAAGCCGTGGATTAGAAACGATGATGAGTTAGATTTAGGGCTAGGGTTAAGTAGTTGGTCAAAGAGATTTTTATGGTAATTCCCATTAATTAAGGGATTTTATTTTAATTATCATTCTAAAGTTACATAATTACCCTTATTCAATTTTTTAATTATTTAATTATTCCTCAATTCGTATTGGTGCATTCATGCACACAATCGGATGAATAGAATCAACAATTATGATCTGAGGGTCTATGATATTACAATAGGGTAGCATGTATCATATATATATATATATATATATATATATATATATATATATATATATATATATGGCTTAGGGAATATGTGGTTTTTATGTACCTAATATTAGGTATAGAACCATCAAAAACTACATAGTTTTAACAAAATGCAATCAAATCTCTCTACGATATTTCTTGTATCCTCTATTGGACTAGATGTTAGGTTTTGTACATATTTTTATGGATTTTAAAATATTTAATTTTTCACCATAAATCATGTATAAGAATACATTGTCAACTACCTATAAGTATTCATATTAAAATTTAATATAGAAAACTATAGTGAAACAATGAAAATTTTCATTAAAACTCATTAAACTTCTTCCCATAACACATCAAAAGGAACCACACAAGTATACATATAGTATGCGTCAGAGAAAGTTAAGAAGTCTACTAGAGGTCTAATATAAACAACATATTCGAAATACACAGATCTTAGGGATAAATTAGGAAATCAGAATTAATATGAGCTCAAAAGCAATATGAAGAAACTAAAAATGAAAAAAATTGTGTTTTTAAATCAAAATGAAGTCAATTTTAATTGTTCTATACCTATTATTACATACATGACAACCACATATTCACTTTTCCTATATATATATATATATATATATATAATGGTTGCAGAAATCGGGATTAATCGATAATTAATTGTGGATTGATCGTTTGACATTCTCCAACAGTCGAGGAATAGAATATTAATTGGATAGTTAAGATTAATCGGGTTTGGCGGGATTAATCGGTCAACAAAAGTTAACAAAAGTCGAAAAAATTCAAAAAATGTCAAAAAAAAAAAATTTAAAATTTAAAAAAAATTTAAAAAAATCAACTTTTTTTTACTCACAGTTTTCATATTTTCAAATATTATATCAAAATATTCATATTTTCGAATTTTCTTATATTGTAATTTTGAAGTACTTGTTTTTCTTTAGATATATTAATATTTGATTAATTTTAATATTTTAATAATAATTTATGGTCCCCGTTAATCCTCGATTAATCACCGCCAAGACCGATTAGTCCATTTGTTGGAAAATATTCTTTTATATCAGCTCAGATACCGATTGTTGGAAATATAAAAATTTGATAACTACAACAAAAGGCTCGATTACCAGTTACTGTGTGATAGATATACAAGTTTAAGATATAAGATGTATATGTATGTGTATATATATATATATATATATATATATATATATATATATATATATATATATATATATATATATATATATTCAACAATTTGATAATTTTTTTACATTTCTAGCATTTTATTTTCTATTTTTGTTTTAGAATTTTAGTTTTTATGGTTTTTCTAATGTTTTATTTATTTTAATTCTACTAAATAAACTTAAATTCGATAAACAATGTGGAACCCATTTTTTTAAAATTTTCTTATTTGTGAATTGAACTGTTAAATATTGTTTTCATTTTGTTCCGTTAGCAATTTTAAGTTTGCATTGATCATTATCATTATTTTACATTTTGTTTTCTATTTTTTTTTTAATAATTTGAGTTATTTATTGGTTTTATTTATTTTATTCAAGTAATGAAAAATAAAAAACCAAAAAAAAACTCAAACATCAAAATTGTAATATACTTTAACATATTCATACGTTTTATGGTTTTTATCTTTTTTTTTTAGTTTTTTTTCATATTATTTTTAATCTTTTCGTGTTATTTAAAAAAAAAAATCGTATTTATACCTTTTTTTCATTCTTTCGTTTTATTTTTCCTCAGTTTGATAACGTTTTTTGGACCTTTTTCAAAAAGTGTAAAGTGTCTAAATATATTATAATATATTATAATTTTAGAGTTTAGAGTTTTTTTGGTTTTCAAATTAAAAAAATTATATTGTATTTAAACAATTGATATCTTATATTGAAATAGTTTTTAGTTTTCATGTTACATTTTTAAAAAATTCAACTAGTTTTCCTATTTTAATAATTATAAATCATAAATATTACACATTGAAATATTAATTATAATATATTTTAATATATTCATACACTTTACACTTGTTAAAAAATATCAAAAAGTTATCAAAATAATGAAAAATAATATTAAAAAAATTAAAAATGCTGAAAAATTAATAAATAATACGAAAAAAATACAAAAGCACATAAAAAAAAGACAAAAAACATAAAATATATGAATATATCAGAGTATATATTACAATTTTTGTGTTGGATTTTTTTTCTATTGTTCGTTACCTTATTAAAAATAAATAAAAACGAGAAATAACTAAAATTATAGAAAAAATAGAAATAAAAGGTAAACAAATTATAATGATAAATACAAACTTAAAATTGCTAACAATAATAACTATGGAGAATCAAATTCAAAAAAAAATATATGAACCGTAACGGTATAATTTTTTTAAAAAAAAATATTAATTGTTCAATTCACAATTAAGGAAAATAAAAGAAAAAAACGCTTTGAACATTTTTTTATCGAATTTAGGTTTATTTACTTGAATCGAAATAAAAAAAAAAACATTATAAGAACCATAAATAATAAAACTTGTAAAACAAAAAAAGAAAATAAATGATCGAAAAAGTAAAAAAAATGAAAAAAGTTATCAAATTGTTGAAATTATATATATATATATATATATATATATATATATATATATATATATATATATGTGTGTGTGTGTGTATGTGTGTGTATATATAATTTCAACAATTTGATAACGTTTTTCATTTTTTACTTTTTTAACCTTTTATTTTCTTTTTTTATTTTACAATTTTGGTTATTTATGTGTGTATATATATTTTTGCAATTATATATATATATATATATATATATATATATATATATATATATATATATATATATGTGTGTGTGTAAGCATATATAATATCAGATTTGTATTTATAATATATATACAAAATTTCAAATTTACAAATTACATAAATGGTTCTTGAGGTTTATTGTATATAGTAGATTTGGTAGGGTAAAATATCAATTTCATAAAAATCTAACAACTAAAAAATTAGTTTTAACATCATAATGATCATTTATAATATAGTAGTAGGACGTTTTCCATAGAAGTTATAAAAATGTGATATTTTGCATACCACAATGACCAATTATGAAATTTTATCTTGTATTTTTTATGTTTATATTATGTTTTATTCTTTTTATAACTATCATTATATTTATATATGATTACAATTATATATATATATATATATATATATATATATATATATATATATATATATATAATGTGATTTATTCATTGATGAATTAAACTATGAATCAGTTGCAACAAAGAAAAGAAACTTTTGATTTTTTAGTTTTGAAACAAAATAATAATTTTGTTATCTTATATTAATAAGAAAAAGAAAAAAAATGATTTATTCTTATTTTATATATAACTATCATTTATCAAATTAAAATCACTAAACTTTAGGTAGTTATAATTGATACTCATTATGTCCCAAATTGATAGTTTACTTTTGATTTTTGAAATATTTTTTCTTTAAGTTTGACCGTAATTATTTTTATTTGTGTGATATATGTTACTTGATAAAACTTACAACAATGAAAAAACAATTAAAATACAATACATTCATATATTTTGAATGAATTATTATATATCAAAAACAATATATTTAAGGTCAAAGTTAAAGAAAAAAAAAACTTAAAAAATCAAAACTAGACTATAAAATTGGGACGGAGGTAATACTGTGTTATTATTTGATTATAATATTCCGTTTATAACCTTATATATTGATTCAGTTATGGTGTTATCAATTTTTTTTGCTTCTCTCGCCGCCATCCTCTCGTTGATACTCTCGCCACTGAAGACCTTCCTCCCAATTGCCATTTGTCGTCGTCGCCACCTTCCCTAACATCATCTCATGTCGTCACAGTCTTCACCATCGCCGACTCCAGCAGCATCCACACCAGGTTTGTTCGTATTTTTCGTCTGTTTTTTGTATGATATTGCTTCATAATCACACTTCTTCAAGTGTAGAAGATGCTCTTGTATTTTTCCTCTTTTTTTCTAGTGTTAGCTTCAGAATCACACTTTTTCAAGTGTAGATGATGTTGTTTTTTGTTTGATATTTCTAATATGAAAATTCTTAATTGATTTCTAAAAATATGTTGATTTCTGAAATATATGGGTTGATTTCTAGTTGATTTCTGAAACATGTTCACTTGTTGATAATAATTTGACCAATTTCTAAAAATAAGTTGTTGATTCATAACTAAAATTTGTTAGTGATCCTTGTTGGTAATGTGTTTATTGATTTGTGATGAAATATGTTGTTAATTTACTAAAATATGTTGCTGATTTGTGATGATTTTTGATGTTATGTGCTGATTTGTTATTGAAATTATACTAGAAATGTCACAAAAAAAGCCTAGTATTAGTTGGAAGGTAGAAACTATTGAAATAACTTTCCTTGAAGCATTTTTGCATGAAATTGTGGTCAATGGTCAGGAAGATGGTAGCTTGAAAGCACTCTCTTGGTGGATCGTAGCTGAAAAATTAGCAAAAGAACACAATTTTGTTGTGGACCAAAAGCAAATGAAGAATCGCTACGATTACTTAAGGTCAAAGTTTTCTGGTTGGTTGAAGTTAAAAAATAAAACCAAGAATATTTATAATCTCGTAACCAACACCTTTATTCTTTCAGAAGAAGAATAGCAACTAGAAATTAAGGTATTTTGTATTTTTTATAAATAAAAATTATTATTAGGCTTTAATAATCTAATATAAAAATTTTCAAACAGTCAAACAAACATGTTGAAACTTTAAAAAGATCATCACTACCTTTCCCCGATCTTTGCACATAATTGTTTGTAGGTGCGACTTTGACAAGCATTGATGGTTGGGGGCCAAGTTCTACTCTTCCCCGTCCTACTCAAGATTCAACCCACAATAGTTTGCATGAATTTGATGACGACGATTGCTCTCAACAAGAACAACAAGAATCTATAGGCCATAACAATGGCTATGTTTTTGACAACTATAGGAAATAACAAATGGTTAGGGATGACCAAACGAATATTCAACACTCTACAGAAACTTTTCATAGATGTTTTCACGAGGTTCTATATGTAATGATGATTTTGAAAAAGAAATTATAGTGCCAAAACATTCTAATGCAACCTGAAATTCCTCATAACGACATCGAAAGCTAAAACAAATATTGTCGGGAGAAATAGATGCATTAGATGAAACTCTGGTATATGCAGTCGTGCCTGCTGATCAATAGACTCGGTATAGAAGAAGAGGAAAAAGTGAATGCTTTCAAAATGTATTAGGAATTTGTGATTTTGATATAATATTCACATTCGTATGGATCGGTTAGAAGGGGACAACACATGATTCATTGGTTTTGAAAAGAAGTTGCATTTAACCCGACTTCCGACTTTCCATTTTCTCCACCAGGTTTTGTAATCCTTTTTAATTGATTATGAAATACGATATCAATTTTTTATATATAATACTAATGTCACTCATGTGTATAGATAAATATTACCTTTATGATGTTGCATACACCAACACTTGTGGATTTATGACTCATTATTGCAATACAAGGTATTGGTTAGCCAGCTATCGACGAAGATGTGCATCAAGTAAGGAATAAAGATTCAATCATGAGCACGTACAACTCAGAAATTCTATTGAGTGTGTTTATGGTATTTTGAAGGCGAGATTCCCAATCCTAAAGGAAATGTCTCCTTATCCTTTTTCAGTGCAAAGAAACATAGTTGTTGCTTGTTTCGCACTCTATAAATTCATAAGAAAGTGCAATATTCATGGTGAATTATTTATGGTGGCCTAAGAAAATACTAATAAACCAGAAGAGGGGGGGGGGGGATATTGGCCAAAACGTATAAGATATGGAATGAAGTTCACAAGGCAACGAATACATGACTAATTTGAGTGACGAGATTGTGAATCAATTATTTTCAAATGCTTCAAATTTAATTTGTAGGATTTTATTTGGGTTTTAGTATGATTTTGTAGATTTTAAAATATTTGTGTTTGATTTTGATATATGTTTAATTTGGATTCTATATGTTTATTCATTCACTTATTTTATAAATAAAAGCATTGAATTCAATAAAAAGATAACATATAATGGTAAAATAATTATTTTTATCATTCAAATCTGTAATTTCGAGGATCCAATCAAACAACATTTAAAAATTCAGATCTTAAGAAATCAAACCCTTATTAGAAACTTAGACCTCTTAATTTTTCAAATCTTAAGAATTCAGATTTTACCAAACAACCCCTAAATAAAATAATAATATTAGTTATAACATAAAAGTTAATAATTTGTCGTCTTGTTCACTAGATTTTGTTGTCAATGCGTGATCATGGTTAGACATTTTTGTCGGCTTTTTGAAGGGAAAATAACTTGCGAGGGTAATTACCTTTTCGTGTTATTCACGTTTAAGTAACTTCATTTTTTTGTATACATTTAACTTGTTAAATGTGTTTATTTTTTTTCTTCGTATATTAAATTTCTAAATTGGTATGAACAAAATGTTAGTTTGTTGATTTTTCATGCCAAAATATGTCATATGCCATAAGTGTGGTTCATAAAAAAAATTACAAATTGTGTTGTTATTTTTTTTTAAAACGAAGACGAAACAAAGGTTGTTCGTCTACTTTTAGGTAGGAATACCGTATGTATATGCTTTACATTTTTTATAAGCTCAATTAGTTTGTTAAAACAAAATGTGTTATTAGGTATACTATTTCAATCTTATACATTTAATGCTTCCAGATATATTCTAACAATAATAGGAGAAGCAATCTAAACTAACAAATGGCATACCTAAAATGTGATAATCAACGAACTTGTCAAAACTACGCTACCCAAACATGTTTTTTTATGAGTATTCTTTGTTTGAAATACATACCTAGATGGGCACGACCAAGAAATATTACTTGTCAAGGAGTCATATATACATTGTGCAAGAAGTTAATATAAATTCGAATCCTATGAACTTCAACCCTTCAACCTTTAGATTATAATATAATAGATAAATTATTACTAAATTGTTTGTTTGGTTAGTTTTAGAGTTTTTATAATAACTACAAATTGAATAAAAATCATTATATTATCATTTTCTTTTTTAATTTTCTATTTTTTTATAAATCGAACATCACATTTTTGTTTTGTTCGACGTTAATCATTCAATCGGGATACTTTGGCTAGCTGGTTGTTATTCTGAGTTGGAAATGAGTATTGATGTGACAATGCTGAGGTGACACGAAAGTCATTATATTATTGGTTTTTTTTTTTGAAACTTTATTTTTATTTTTAAATCAAACATCATTTTAACATCTTTAAGTTTTATCCGTTTGTCATACATCTGGACAGTTGATGACTCATAATTTTTTTTCCTATTGGGTGCACTAACCAACGATTATATAATTGATTCGGTCAAAATAATCAAAATAATCGGATCGGGTCATAATAATTTACGTTTTACAAATAACATGTTTTTTTTTATAAATGTTATATGAATCACCACATACCGTATGCGTTGTATGGTTCGGTGCGGTTATTAGCCAAAACCTCACCACTAACCGCAAATACGGTTAATCCATTTTCAAAACCGTTTTGTACATTTATTTTTGCGGTGCAGTTAGGCGGTTATTTTTAAGGTGCAATTTTGTTTTTTCTGTGTTGTGGTTATTAACTGCATGGATTTGGTGCGGTTATTTTGTGTGAGTTTTAACCACAGTTTAGAGTTTAAACGGTTTTAAAAGTTCAAACATATTACTTGTAATAATAACAAAAACCAGAATGTATTAGACAGTTAACTTAAATCACAAACAATTAATATCTTAAAAACGTCAAATCGATAATAATTAACAATAAATTTCTTAAAATTATCTAATTTCACCATTTTTAAAAGTTAAACATAACAAAAAACCATACTTTTGTCTTCTAGTATTTTATTCATCTTTCATTCATGAAACTTGTCTTATTTTTAATATTTAATATATTAATAATTAATAAAAAAAAGTTCTATATAATATATACGATGCGGTGCGATTTTTGAAAACTAATAACCGCACCGCACCGCAAATTTGCGGTTTTTGAAAAACATAAAACCTCTCCATCAGTTTTTATTGCGGTTACGTTTTATACGGTTTTTACAATTAATTTTAGTTGTGGTGCGGTTTTTGCTCACCCCTACCACATACCCTATCTAATGCAAAGTAACATTTTCTCATGACCATGATAAAACACAAAAACAATATAATCTAAAACTAATTGTGTTAAAACATAAATATTTATATGACAGAGGTATTTATATAGATAATTTTTAAATGATTGAATACATTAACCTTAACCAAAATATCAATAAAAAAGATAGCTTTAATCTTTAATAATCAAATAATTTTGGCAAGGCTATGTAACATTCTTCGTAGGCTTTTCATTTTATAAATGATGTGGAATAATAATAATAATAATAACTAGAAAGGTTACCCCCGCTACGCGGGGCTAGAAACTTTCAATGTTGTTTGCGAATCGATAAATATGACAGATGTAGAAAGTGCAAGGATGAAAATCCCAGACTTTGCCCCGGATCGTTTTTTTCATGTTTTTATGAAAAAATGTAAAAGTTTTGACTGCAAGGATCAGAAGTGTCAAAATGGCTAAAGAATTAAAAGGGTAGGAATTAGCAACTTTTTAGAAAATGGATCAAAGTTGTCAAACCATTAAAGTTTTGTGACCAAACTTTAAAGATTAAAAGGTTCCTAAAAAATGTAAAAATAATGATTGTAAGGACCAAAAGTGTCAAAATGATTAAAAATGAGGAGCAAAGTTGCCAAAAAACATCCAGTTTTTATGAAAAAATGTAAAAGTTTTGACTACAAGGATCAAAAGTATCAAAATAGCTAAAACATTAAATGGGTAGGAATTTGCAACTTTTTAGAAAAATGATCAAAGTTGTCAAACCGTTAAAGTTTTGTGGCCAAACATTAAATTTTAAAAGGTTCCTAAAAAGTGTAAAAATATTGGTTGCAATGACCAAAAGTATCAAAATGGTTAAAGAATGATGAGCAAAGTTGCCAAAAAACATTCAAATTTATTATTCCTAACTTTGAAGCCCAATAATAATATAGCGACCAATTCTACCAAAAAAATGATAAGTTTACTATTCATTTTATGTGACAGAAGTGGTCCGCTTCTTTTATTGAATTACAGTTTGGTCCCTTAATAAACTAATTATTATTATTATTATTATTATTATTATATAATAATAATAATTAGATTATTAAGGAACCAAATTGTAATTCAATAAAAGAAGCGGACCACTTCTGTCACATAATAAACAGGGACCAATTCTGCCAACTTCTAATGTAGTTTACTGTTAAAAAATTTCATAATTTTAATATATATATATATATATATATATATATATATATATATATATATATATATATATATATATAATATTTCATTTGTGCAAATTAAATTAGAATAAAAGTCAATTGTTTTATAATGAGCTTGACATATTTGACCATCTTTCTGCATCTTTTACTTATCCGTTAAGAAGATGCCCTGTTGTTTTAAATTCTTTTTATCAAAATTATGGTTCTAAATAACGTAAGGTGTGACATGACGGTAATGCCAAGCCTCAAGTTTTTTTGAGCTGTGACGAGCTTTGTCGTTTGTAAAACGTGACTTAAGACGATAATTTTGTATATAATTGATAATTTTATATATATTTTCTACTATTATTCATTTTTATATACATATTTAATACGACATTTTGTCAAAACTTGACGACAAGTACAAGTCTTGGAGGATATATATTTTCTACTATTATTTCTACTCTGGTTCGGGTACGCCACTGACTAACTCTATTAAGTTTCTATTTATAGATTCTTATTACATGATGTATTAATCACATTTTAATGTTTTGTAGGATCGAAGAGAAAGAAGGAAGCTTAAAAGAGGAGTAGGCTAATTATGATATGAAGAAATGGATTTCAGTCAAATGGTTCAGTGATCAGGATTCGGAGCTGCTAATTAGGAGTTATATTAGCTTGCTAAGGAATATATAGAAACATAGTTTTCATGTGTATTTGCATTGTAAAGACAAGTTTTCTGTACATTATCAATAAAGTGAATTTTGGTTTTATCTTATTTGCTTTATGGTTACTTGCAATGACATTTATGAAAATTGGTATTTATATTTCTATTATTAACAATGTTGAGAATGGATTTGATTCTTAGCTATATCGCTTGTGGTGGTGTCATAATTTACTATGTGACGAAGGATTCTCATAACCCAAGTTTCAATTGGATAGAAACTTGGAGTCATGCGATTTGAATTGTGTGATGTATGAGAATCTTGATCCTTGGTAAATTGAGACTAATTCCTTATTCACATGTAGATGTGAGTCAAATGAAGGACTAAAGGATCTAGTACACATCAATGTGGATTGGTTAGATCTACCACAAAGGACGATAAAGTCTATTCGTCATGATTTACTAATGGTTCAGTAAATATGGTTATGCATATAAGATTAAGTATAATTTTGATACCTTGAAAAGTTTCAAGGTATAGCAGAATGAATAAGAAGAATCCACTGGGCAGAAAGATAAAAGTTTCTCCAATCTGAAAGGAAAGAAGAGTACTTTAGTATTATGTTTTATGATCATCTTAATGATTATGGAACCATGTCACAGTTGATCCTCTAAGGACACCTTAGTGCATTTATATGACTAAGAAGAGGAATCATGTAATTGTTGAAGTGGTTAAATCAAGAAGATGGGTCATACAAGTTTTAGAGTCATACTCTAGTTATTCCAAGTTGTACCTTGAGTAACATGTTCTAAGTAGGTTTATAACACCTCATGAAATGTGGAGTAGAAATGTTTTCTTGCTCTAGCGCATTTGAAATTGGTAGTTGTGATGTTTTGGTTAAAACAAAGACCAACCAAGACTAATTATATGAAGTGTTTCTTGATAAGAAACCACGCCAACTCTTGAATATTTGTTTGTCAAGGAATGTTCCTTGACATAGAATCTTATATGTCAAGAAGTCAGTGCGGGTCTTGTTGATCTTGAAAAGTTTCAGGAGACAATCGAGAATAAACCTTTTAGTAATCACTAACATACAAACTAAGGTTGATAACCTATCGTGTTAACATATTCTTTTTTCTATGCACATTCCAGTTGAGTTGGCAATGCTTATGAGTTCTATGTTTTTCATTTGACTGCATAAGGCAAAGCACCTTGATCAGTGAAAGTACATTGATATGTATGGGTGAGCTTCTCAATAACTTGGAATCACAGGTAGGCCCTTGTACTACTGGATGGTGAGAAATTAAGATTAAGCAAGTTCAGTCCATATGAGTTTGAATTTGACATAAACCTTGATAGTGATTGGAAATGACAAATTCACATGGATAGGATCACATACACCATAAAATCTAAGTGGCAAGAGGTTTCTCTCTACTTCATGAAAATGATTGTGAGGAAATGATTTCACTAGTAGATTTTCAAGGATTAATTAATGTCATTAGAATTAGCAGTTGTGATAATTGCGTTCTCAAATTTGAGTATGATTACGGCATCCATTTTCATAGTTTAAATTGTAAGAAATGGCAAATAGTTTGAACATTCGGGACTAATCACTGTAAGTTCTGAAAAGGGTTTAGACACACACATAAGCTATCTAATGAAAACTGTATGAGCTTGAGAAGTCTAGATAAAGAATTATCGAAGCATCACGTATCAGAAATCTGAACTTCGGTAAAAAGGTCAATAGGTATTAATTTCTAGAAGTCCACCTGATTTATAGGTACACGTCAAAGCTAGCGGGAGCATAATTGTTATGCTAAGTAAGAACATAATTGTTATGCTAGTGGGAGCATAATCATTGTGATGAGTGTTACGAGTTAGCAATGCTATTTATGGGAAACAAAGTTTTCAATTTGCAAAGTTGTAGAGTTTAGAAATTGTTTCGCTATAGTAAGGCTTAAGGGAGAGGGTACTAATACTTCATTTCAAATCTAAAAGTTTATATTGAAATTTTAATGGAACTTAGTCATTAACATATATGAATATCATGTTGAAATGTTTCAACATAAGGAAATTCGATATATGGAAATATTATAGCAAGATACTGGTCTGATATTAGTTCTGTAAGGTATAATGAATAGAATCTCAAATGCTTCAGATATAGGATTGATTGCATATGCTATAATATTCACTCGTTCTAATTTTCCAAATGCATAAGGCATTAAGAGGGAAAAAGGAATAGAGCCAGATATGACTGAAGTTATTAAACAACTTTCAAGGACAATCTAAGGTTTACCAAAGTCGGTTGCTTGTGGATAGTTGGAAGTATAGTGTAATTTTTGGAAGAACCATATTGACTTGTTCGGAGTAGAGGTAACTCTTATTCAGAATTGATAGTCATATGGGAATATGGATCGGGCACCAAGGGTGGTAGTAGTCCCCATGTACCCCCTATACATACATGTTGCACAAAGAGCTTCAACACGCCGTGATGATCCTAAATGTATAACAATTCTTCTCGACAATGTTTCCGTCCTCCACATTGTCGGCGCTAAACAAATGCTAGCTACGCTTAGGCACCAACCACACGTCTATATTTCCATTATGGGAGTTAGATATTGAGATATATGTGCGAGTCAGAAACTGTAACGCAAGAATGATGTTCAAGGAATTCTCTTTGAATGTGAGACTTTGTTTCCATGGAATTGTTTTTGTAACCAATCTCTAATGGAATGCTTTGTAATATCATTAGCAAAGTCTTTATGACTTTGGTGCTTTGACATTACAAAACGGATCATTACATGTAAGTTTAGATTATAACAGATTCTAGTAGAGGCAAGAATTTGGTATTCTTACACTAGTGATAAGGATTTGGAATTGTGAAATGATCTCATTGGAAATATGTTCAATTGATCTATTTCACAAAGGAAAGGACCATAAATTAACATAGTGTGCATGCTTGGAGCATGGCATAACTGTTGTTTTTAATTCAAGTATTAAGTTGATTACTCGAAACATTATACAATGAATAGAGTCTGATAAATATGGTGATTAAATAATAAGTGTTTTATTTTTATTCAAAAGTTTTTAGACCATGTTTAATTAGATTATTCTTGTGTTTCACTTTGCATGTTTTTTCTTCCCGAATAACTGGGTTATTCAAACATCCACAGTCGATCATACTTTTAAAAGTAAGTAGTGAATTAAGATTGTCATGAATCCGACTGTAGATTGTCTAAGAGCTTAGACATGGCACAAGTTTGCTACATTGTTCATGAATAGTCCTGAAATAGGGATTTGAGTATTGGATAAACCCACGCTCATAGAATTACTTCATGGATTTTATCACGAGTAATTATGAGATGATAATATCTTATATTCTTGAAACGGAGACATATGAGTTGTTGTTTAGGAGTCGGTTTTGCATTGATAATACGTAAACGCATCAATAACTTGATGTTATAAATTGTATTGTTATGCATGATTTGATGAGTGAATTGTACAAGCATATGAGTAGAAGTTTTGAAAGGTCATATCTTTGTCGTTTGGGCTAGGCAATCATATGTATAGGTCTTAATGGGTTCATGGTCATGTTTTGTTGATCTTTGTAGTGTTTACGGCTAGATATATGTGTACGGCCGTAAACAGGTTTACGGCCGTAAACCCATTTACGACCAACTATTCCCTATATATAGGGCTTGTCAGAGTCTGTTAGGGTTGTTGATGAATCAAGAGTGTCTCATAGTGTTTGTGGCTCTAGTTTGTGTAACCAAGGTGTATTTGACGTTTTTATGATATAAAAGTGTGCATGCTTGGCTTAATCTTTCTTCTACTCCATTCTCGCTTTGTTTGATTGTTATTTATTTGATCACTGGTTTGGATCTTCAGATTTAAGGACCTTACAATTGGTATCAAATCCATCCAGTGTCAAAACAAATTTCAGTCATGTTCACGGTTGAAAGATATTCAGTTTCTTCATTGTTCAAGGCTTGATTCTACGTTTTCATAGCTAAGGGGATCAAAACTGCTAGAAAAACTCGTGTTTTCATCACTTATAGAAGTTTACGGTTGAAATTGTTGAAGGGAGTACGACCGTAAACACCTTTCACGGCTGTAATCTATTAATCTTCAAAGACCGTAAACTGCAAGTCTTCAAAAGCCGTTAAACTCGGATATCCAAGGACTGGAAACTTGTATATGGTCGTAAATAAGCTTCCAACCGTAAACATCTCAAGCTGTGAACTGATTACAGCCGTAAACAGTCTCTTTTATTTAACTTTTGTTTTAATTCTTGATTTTTCAAGTTAATAATAAAAAAATTAATTGAAAATCAGAAAATTAAAAAAATGGATTCACAAAATTTTCATCATGAACTCGATTCAGTTATGGGCACTACCACTCGCATACCCCATTTGTTATTGTCTGAGGAGTTTCCGTAATGGAAGTATCGTATGGAGAAATATTTCAAGATGAAAGATTTCAAAATTTGGAGATGTATTTTGAAGGGGCCTATTCGAATCACCATGACACTTCCGAATAAAACAATCGTTGACAAGGCTATCGAAGAGTATACTGATGAAGAATTCGATAAAATTGAACAGCAAGAAAGATCACTTGCTACTCTTACTATGACTCTTTCTCCTGAAATTGCACAGGGTTTTCGGGAATATAAATCTGCAAAAGCTCTGTGGGAAGCTTTGATTGAAGTGTATGAAGGAAATGAGGACATGAAACAAAGCCGTCAAGACACGCTGAGATAGAAATTCAATATGTTTAATCATGTTCTTGGAGAAACTTAGAAGCTCAACTTCAATGCTTTATCACACTCACCACTGAGATGCGTTCAGTTGGTGTCTCTATGCCAAGATCAAAAGTCAACAAGAAGTTGCTTAACTCTCTCCCAAATACATGGGATATGAATGTTGTTTTCATCAAAAAAACAAAAGATCTTAATCGACTTATTTTGGCTGAAATCATGGCCATCATTAAAGCTTGTGATATGGATGACAAACAAAGAGAGATCGATCATATTAACTCATATATTCTTCTGCTAATCTTGGAATTCAATCAAACAATGCTTTCTCATCTTTCACCAATCCTCAAGTTCAACCAGTTGCTGCTCCTCAGTCATCATTTACTGCTCCCCAACCTTGTCCACAAGTTGCTTCTTCTTCAAAGACACATGCTCCAGTTCCTGCTGCAATCCTTTCTTCTAAAGAGAATGAAGAAAATTTGGCTCTTGCAACTTGTCTTGTCAATTGTTATAATGCTTTTGTAGCGAGTGAACTACCTCCTCAGTTGTTATTTACTGATTTGGATCAAATTCATCCTAAAGATATGGAGGAAATGGATATAACTTGGCAAATCGTTATGGTAGTGTTCCGTGCAAAACAGTTCTCCAAGAAATCTGAAAAAATTAACTAGGGAATGAATGCAGATAAGAAGGTGGGTTTCAACAAAGGCAAACTCCGACGCTTTAACTGCCACGAACCTGACCATTTCGCTAGAGATTGCGCAAAGCCTGACAGAAGAGAAAATAACGAAAGAACAATGGTGTCAGTGGGTAACAACAGGGGAGCTACAACCAGTAACCAGTCTGCAAATCTTGTTGTGGTAGCACAGTCATTTGATTGGGATGACCAAATTCAAGCTCTGAACATCTCAGGACCTGAAAATCCATATCTTGCTCAAATCAACGACAATGCAAAAGGAGAAGATGAGATAGATCCAGAGGAGGAGATGATGAATCTACAGTTTGCATTCATGGTTCAAACTACACCAGAGCCTGAAAATCTGAGGCCAGTTAAATCACTTGCTCTCCATCTTTTATTAAAACTATAAATTTTCTACGTGAACAGGTAGATTTAATGCGTAGAGAGATTGAGGAACTCAAGTATGAGGGATACCAACTGAGAAAAGGCCAAAAACCATTAAAAGATCAATTAGAGGCATAATCAAATGACTATAAGAAATTACAAGCAAACTATAGTGACAATTGTGTTCACTCTAGATATCTTAAAAAGGATTTTGATGCTGTAACTGCGGAGCTTGATACATTGAAGACTCATTTTGCAAACGCTGAGTTTAACTTCAAAAAATTCAATGTGTCAAGTGAAAGAGTACAATAATTGAACACAAAATGAAATGGAAGGACCAGAAACAAGTAGGAATAGGTTATGAGAGTGTCCCTCCCCCATTCAATCATAATTATATTGCTTCTCCATTAACTCAAGCTGAGATTGATCGTGAACCATTTATGGTTTATGGTAAATCAACTGTTGAACAAGCAACTGAATGTAGTGTTGGGAATTTAGATACTAATGTTTCTACTTCCGATGCAGATTCATCAGTAAGCCAGGAAAAGCAGGAGAATGGAAGAATGGAGTCTGATAATAAGCTTGTGTCAAAATTTGTTGTCCCTATCTCAAAAGATGATAACTCTGTTTTTGATGTTAAGACAAATAGTTTAGTTTGTGATGATTTAGTGTTGAATTCAAATGTTTCAGATAATTGTGATGTTATTTTCATACAATCTATTGATTATGATGCTAACACATCCACATCTTATACACCTGTCACAAAATCTGAATCATGCACTTGCATGTGTGGGAATAGTAGAAAGGTCAATAAGAGCATGAAAACAGTTAAAGGTAGTACCAGGTCTTATGATAATAAGCAAATTTGTTTCAATTGTGGTACTGCCGGTCATATTGCTCGAAATTGTTCCAACCATGCGTTTGTGCATTTTTCAACACCGATGAAAGAAAATGAATCCCGAGGAAGGTCTTTAACGAGAAAGTCCTCGAGATCTCGTATTCGTGATGCTAATTAGAAATTTATAATAATAAGAAAAGGGCATATCTTAAACCGAACAAGCAGTTTTCCCTAAATCAGCCATAGGTACTTTGCCGAAATCAACTGTGGTTGAGCCAAGGTTCATTTCGTCAAAGGGTGCGTCTGGATCTTCGAATAATCGTAGCCGAAAATCTAAACGCTCAAAGAAGAAGAAAAATGTTTCTAAGTCACCTGTGAATACTTTAAAACCTAACTACTAATGGGTGCCCGAATCTACAATTTTCTGATCATCATCATCCTCTGAACATGTATCTGATATTAATGCAAATCTAAAAAAGCTAAAAAGTTGAATCTGTCAAAGTCAAGGGTACACCCAGGACTGTAATGATCTGGTTTCCCAAAACTAAATAATCTCACTCATTGTGCAGGAACAGCTGCGGAGGAATGTCGCCAGACCTTGGTATGTCAACAATAGTTGTTCCATGCACATGACAGGAGACATCTCCCAACTGCAAAACATTCATAATTTTAATGGGGGATACGTTTCCTTTGCGGGAGAATTATAACACTTCTTGAAATTGGCTATGCCCTCTTGTTTACACTTAGTGGCTAGTTTTCATATCCTAAGGATTCCTTTAATAGTGTTGTCAAATGTAGGTTACAAAGTGTAAACACTAAATGACATAGCCTTTCATATTCCATGATCCATGGGTTTATAACCTCCATGGACTATCCCTGGAGCACCCTATTGGGTTTAGCCCAATTTAAAAAACCATGGATCATTAGCCCACTATTTTAAGAATAGATGATTTACATAATCATCCCCATATATTTAATTAGTCTCTTTTTGATCACATAATTAATTCTAAATTAATTCTTAACCAACACTAATTAAATATTATTATTAATATATTAGAACTTATAATATATTAATAAACCATAAGTGTCTTTTTCTTTCATTTAGTCTATCCAAGTGCATGATGCCATGTAACCCAAATGGACCATGCTGGGTCGGGTCAAGTACATACCAAATATAGTTATGGACTTAGACACTATATCCAACAGTCTCCCACTTGATTCTCCAATCGGTTCTCCACTTCCTCCTTAAACTCTTTGAACTTTTCAAAGGTTTCTGATTTATGTTTGATTAAGTAGACATATCCATATCTACTAAAATCATCAGTAAAAGTCACATAGAAGCAGTTAGCATCCCTTGTGCCGATTCTGAAGGGTCCATACACATCCGTGTCTACCAGATCCAACAAGCCTTTAGTGAAGGGTGATTTTGTCATTTTTCCAAGTAGACAAGATTCACAACTATCATCCGACTTTAGGTCAAATGACTCCAAGACTCCATCTTTTTGGAGTTGGCCTATGCGTTTCTTGCTTACATGTCCAAGACGAAAATGCCACAATGATGCTTTATCCAAGTTAGTGGATGAATCAATACACAACACATTATTTCCTAGATTATCTACAATAGATCCTGCTTCATACACACCATCACAATGTAATGCTTTAAAATAAAGAACATTATTAAAGAAAGCATTAATACTACCATATTCATTATCAAAAGAAAAGGTAAACCCTTGTTTGTACAAAGAATGAAAAGAAATAATATTCCTCACCATTTCAGACAAGTAACAACACTTATTCAAATATAATATTAACCCACTACTTAGCAACAAAGTATAAACTCCAATCTTGGTGACAGATGATGCTTTCCTATTCCCCATGGTTAAGCTTATCTTCCCATGCTCCACATCCTCACTTCTTCTTAGTCCCTGCAAGTCATAACAAATATGCATACCACAAGCGGTATCAAGGACCCCAAGAGTTAGAATGGGGTGAGCTATTAGACATTATAGTGTAAATACATGCATGGTTGGGTTTCACTTTCCCATCCTTCACATCTTGCAGATACTTTGGGCAGTTTCGCTTCCAGTGCGACTTTTCGTGGCAATAGAAGCATTCAACCTCTTTAGGGATAGTAGAAGTGGTGAAGACACCTTTCTTGGTTCCATTTGAAGAGGTGACTTCAAGGGAATTTCCCTTGGTGCCCTTCGAGGGGCTCTTCCTCTTCTTCCCTTTGCCTTTCCCGATTGCCAAGACAGTGGCCACGGTAGGAGTAGGAGTGGTAACAACCGACTTACCCTTAAGACCACTTTCGGCGGTCTTCAAGAGTCCTTGAAGTTTGCTAAGTGTAAGTTTCTCCTTGTTCATGTGGTATGTCATTCAAAATTAGTCAAAACAAGAAGGTAAGGAGTGCAAAATAATGTCAATTTCCAACTCCTCGAGGAAGTTCACATTTAGTTTTAGCAACCGATCCACATACCTTTACTGTAACACCTGTTCACGGTACACATTTAAATTAAACATTTCTGTATTTTCTCTGGGACTCGATGATTTGGTGGCCCAACTCGTCGAGTAGGGTCATGATTCGTGGGAATTTTAAGTGACCTACTCGACGAGTCGGGAGACTGACTCGACAAGTCGGGAGACTGAGTTGGCGAGTAGGTGCTGTTTGGGGGAAACCCTAAATCTGAGGGTTTGCAAACTATTTAAACAAATTAACTCAGCCTCCCTCGTCCCTATCTCTCCCAAGAAGTTGTATATTGAAACCCTAATTGTCTTGTGTGATCTAAGGCCATTTTGGTGCTTTTGGGTGGTTTGTGAAGCTTGAAGAGAAGGAAGAAGCTTGGGAATTCGAGTTGGGGCTTGTAGATCCAGAGATCTTATTCCATCTTCAACTCAAACAAGGTAAATGCCCCCTGTTTTTGTCTTCCATTTGGTTGTTCATCTTTAGGGCTTAGATTTTGGGTGCATTTAGGGTTTCCCAAGCCATTTTCGGATTTGTGAAGTGATTCATGGGGTTCTACTTTCAGATCTGAGTTAGTGGAGGGGTCTCATGGCATAAAGGTGCCAACTTTATGGCCATGAGAGCCCCATGCACATTGTAGAGTACCTTTTATGGATTTTTAAGCTAAAAACCCCATGCATGTGCACCAAGCTTGGAAATTTACATATAAAATGGACATTAGGATGCCAGCTCTATGGTTTTGATGTGTTAAGACCCATTTAGATCGGCTGTATAGTAAGGGTCAAGCAGGGACTCGATGAGTTGTTCTTGGAACTCGACAGGTCGGTGTGTATTAATCACAAAATCCTTTCTGGGGATGGACCAGTTGTGTTGAAAGGAAGTCCCATAGATGCTTAGACACGTAAAGGGACCTGGGAATCATGGGACTCAGCAAGTGTATGAACAGACTCGGAGAGTCCAAGGCAATCTCCCAACCGTTGAAGATGGACTCGACAAGTTGTTCATACAACTCGGTGAGTCATAGACTGGACACGTTTTTATAAGGGGATAAACTCGTCGAGTTGAAAGAAGAAATCGACGAGTCAGATGAAGATGGTCCCAATGGTTTGAATGAAGGAGAACTCGATGAGTTCTTTCTAGACTCGACGAGTGGAGTCGAGGTTGGATCGGGTTAGTGGAGCATGGACTCGACGAGTCAGGTCAATTAGGTGTTGACTTTGACTGGTTATGGTTTTGACCCAGGCTAGGTTCATATTGTGACAACCTGAAATTTCCATTCTGAACAAACCATATCAAGCCAATAGAATTTAGAACAGTTACAGTGAAATTCCAGACTTTGGGTATAGGTTTTAGTATTTCAGGTTTAGCACTTAAGGAGATATTAGGAGAGTGGATACACTAGGGTTTTGTGCAACACTGTTATTCCAATACTCTATGATATTAGAGTTCATTCCGGGAATAAAATATTTTCTGCCAAAAATCTCAGGACTTTATATAGAAATTTGAACCATATTCATTCATTAGTTGCATTTCCAACTAGAGAAAAGCCGAATTCTCTCTCACGGATCTTCAGGTTTTTATCCCATATCATGAGTACCTTTCTCTAGTTGTATTATATGGCTTATAATGTGCTAAATAACATCAATTTCATAACAAAACAACTAGATTCGGGAGTTTACCGCCCAAGAACACCTTGGGGGAGTAAACTCCTAAAAAGATGCCCAGTCCTTCCCTCGTGATTTGTAACTACCTTAGGCTTGTATGCTAGTGTGTATATGACTAGAAAACATCAAAATCGGATCAAGACCCCAAGATTTGGGAGTTTACCGCCCATGAACACTTGGAGAGTAAACTCCTTTTTAAGGGCCAAAAGAGTGCCCAATGTCCCACAAATCCTTGGAACTCAAACTAGAAGAAACCATTACATGTTTAGACCACAAAATCAATTAGAAACAATGGCTAGATGTGAGTTCATGGCCAAGGAAGTTCTTGAGCCGTAAACTCCATCTTTAAGTGTCAAAATGCCTCAAAATCCTTCCTTAAGTCAAGAGACTAAATTAGACATGTACCTAAATGAGTTTAGGACTAGCAAAAACACTTAGAACACCAAGAGTAAGGTGTTCACGACCGAAGAAGTCCCAGGGCCGTGAACTCCATAAAATGGTGCCAAATGGTACCATAAACTCTTCTAATGTGTAGTACAAGAGCCTAGTTTAGTTCCTAGTGAATTTAGGGACTTAAAAACACCATAAACATCCTCCCAAGGGAGATTACGGCCGTAATCTCCAAGGGATATGGTCCCAGGGCCGTAAACTCCTCAAAGGAGTTAAAAGGAAGCCCAAACACTTGTTTAAGCCTTGAAGCAATTCACTACTTGAGTTGTAATAATGCTAGGCTTCATTTAGGAACCTTATTGAGAGTTTACGGCCAAGAGTTTACTCCCCTGGGCTGTAAACTCCAACATATGTGGTCTTTTGACCATAAACTTCCATGAGCGGTCTTGCACTCCTTTGTTGCAACCCATTAGCCTCCTAGCACTTGAACAAAGTGTTTACCTCGCATTAGAATGTTTATACATGTTTAATTAGTGTTTTAATCACTAAGGTGCTGTTTGATTTTCTGAAGCAAAAATTAATGAAGTCTGCGGACCACCTCTGCAACCCTCTGCAGTAGAAGAGGTGGACCAAATGGCTGCAGACTATAATAAGAAGCGTGTTTGTTTTTTTAACATCTGCATACTGCTGCAGATATTAAAAAATTAAAATAAACTAATTTTATAAACCGAAAATAGCTTTTTAATACGTAAAATTTAATAATGTATAACATTTCGGTAAAAATTAATGATATTTCAGTAAAAAAGAATGATATTTTAACAAAAAATAAAAATATTTTCAGCAAAAAATAATGATATTTCATCAATAAATTATTATTATTGAATATAAAAAAATGAAAATAAATTCAATAAGAATAAATGAAAAAAAAGGGAAAAAAATATGAAATAAAATTTTAGTAACATATAATCAAAATTTCAGCAATAAAATAATAAGAAGAAAAGGTTGGTAGAGGTTGGAAGAGGCAGTACAAGTGTTGCGCCAAACAGAGCACGCGCAGAGGTTTTTGACTTAGAAGACTTCTAAAAAACAAACAGCTGCAAGATGAAAAGTGTTGCGCGTGTGCTGCGCCGCGCAGCAGTAAGAGGTTTGAAGAGGTTTTTTCCAAAAAACAAACAACACCTAATTGTTTATATACATATGTATTCATATGTAATTAGGATCATTGTGTGTGTCTAAAGTCTTCACTTGACACCAAGCACTTGTCCGATCCTTCCTTACGATACGGTCCGTTCAATTCCAATCACTTACTACAGGTGAGTTCATACCCCTTAATCAATGTTTTAACTGTTTTTAAATGTTTTATGGGGGAGGGGGGATAAAAGTAGAATTATGCTAATTACTATATCAATCACATGTGATTAGTAATCAGCATTCAAATGATTGGCTACTCATCAGCCATTTTACCAAACAGTTTCCTTCAAGATTTTCATAAACATTTTATATGATTAAAACTCCTTGTTAAGTTGTACACTTTACTCTGTACGCTTCATTTCAAACTCATTTATAATTGTGTTTCAAACAAATGTTCTTTTATACTTAAACTTTTTTATCAAACCCACGCTTTCAAACCATTTTATAGATTGACATCAAGTTGATCGTTTCTTTGATAATAATTATGTTCAAAGGTTTTACCAAACTTATTTTATGCTTTTATATTATCAATTGCATGCCTATATATGTATAGTTATATAAGAAATGTTTAAAAGACTTAGGAAGGCTATCCACCCTATTTCCTTTTCGCGCTTGAGATATGGTCTGGTGGATATCGGGTACCCGTCCGAAGGTCGTTTAAATATTAGTTATATATCATGTGTACATACATAGTCATAAAGGTTCTTCCAGTTCATTCAATACCCTTGGGTAGCAAGGGTATACATCCATGTTCATACGTACCGATTATATTACTAGTAAACTACCATAGGGGTAGTTTTGGAAGATACTAGAACTATTATTCGAATACGATATCATAGAATGAGTCAGTTCATTCATGAGTCAATACTTGCTAGATAGAGAGAGAACACACGTTACAACTAGCACACGCAGAACATTTACATGATTACATTTATATGAACATTTACATGAGTACATTTACATGATTACATTTGTATGATTACATTTACATGAGTAAATTTATATAAACACGCTTACATGAGTACATTTACATAGATAATATATGATGAGTTATTATTACATTTTATATGTATAGATTACGTTATAAAATCCTCATTCTTATCTTTACCTTGTGATACAATCACATAATCAACGAGATAGATTGGATTTAATATCCTAGTACCAAAGGATACTTTGCGGGATTAACCATTCCTAGAATCTCTGTTAGCTACAAAGATAAAAGCACATCCTCGGATGTCAACGGTTGATACCATTACAGGTATACTTTAAGGGATTAACTATTCCTACACCCAGCTGTTAGCCACAGAGGTAAATGTACATCTACGGATGTCTTAAGTTAACACTGTTAGTTACCCTAGTACCAAAGGGTAATACATAGGTTAGTTATATTATTATCTTTATTTTGTGACTCATTCACATAACCGATGAGGTGAATTATAATTGAGTATCCTAGTACCAAAGGATACAATTTCTTATAATAATAATAATAGTAACATAGTCGGGTCTTGGTAGAAGGCTACATTCCGAGCAGTTAGGTCTTGGTAGAAGACTCCATTTTATAATAGTAGGAATCATAGGGATTTCTAAGGCTTTTCAAACATTTACAGTTGTTCTACAAACATTTTCATACTTATATGAGCTTTCTTTCAAAACAATGTCAAGTATTTAATTACAAGTTTTGCAAATTAAGACACATTAATACTTATGATCTCACCAGCTTTAAAGCTGATACTCTCTTTCAAAATAACTTGTATCCTCGGGTCAACGATAGACAGGTACCGATGAAAGGTTTAGAGAAGATGGAGCCCGATCAAGACTCATCTTTTATTTTGATTGTACTGTAGTGTCTATATTATAACTTGACAGAACACACATGTATTAAAATTATATTATTAATGCAATGGGTGATGTTGTTGCTTGTTTACTACTTTTCATTGTTGTGATACTGAACATGACGTCCTCCGCCCCAGAACGTTTCCGCCGTTCAATGGTTTTGGGGTGTGACACATATGTTCTATTTGATGACTTGAGGATTGTCGTATAGGGATTGAGGATTCGAGGAAAGTCAATCTTTGCGCAAGGGACGGTTCAGACACTACACGACATCGATGTGAGTTACCTTCCAGTAGGGGTGGGTTTAAGGCCATAATGTCGACCCACCAACAGGGGTATTTAGTAGATAATTGTATTTATGATAATTATCTTGGTTTGGTTATGTGATTTGGTCATGAGATATGCTTGCGTGATATGATATCTGTGTCAGTGGTAGTGACAGGGAATAGTCTTTCCCTGGCATAGGTCGTTAGGACCAAGGGTAGGTCAGTACCCTGATATGCCTGACTGTATGTATATATCTTGTTATTGTATGCTAGAGGTAGGGGTGAAATAGTCCCCAGTTACCGGTTGAAAGATATCGATGGCGGTTACCGGTTGAAAGATACCGATGATAGTTGTCGGTTGAAAGATACCGATGACAGTTACCGGTTGAAACATACCGACGGTATTGTATGGTATGTGGTATGATGGGGGAAATCACTTAGATTTGTGCTTACAGTTTTTGGTTTTGGTTTTAGGTACCTCTTCGTCGAAGGGGAAAGAGCCGATGGTGAAGCAGCACATCACACACATACATGGTTTCTGCTTGGGTTTCTGGGATTGTACTATGATTTTTCATTACTTTTGATGCTACGGTTTTGAGACATGACACTACGGTTTTATGTAGTTTTGGAAATGTCTTGATAAGTTATTTTATGAACCATTTAATTAAAAATGAAATTTTTTGCTTTGATTTTTGGGATGTTACATTTGCATTTTCTGCAAGTGGCCGGTGATGGGTTCACCATCCTTCATTCGGCTAGTTATCATGGATCAGATGATATCATACCTCTCTCAGCGAGCACTTTGATGGTAGTAGTGCATCAAGTCCTGGTGCATCTCAAAAGCGTAATAGTCCTCATAGGACTTTTGGAGCTCGGCTATCTTTGTGGCCATCATGATACAAGCCACTTTCGTGGCATCTCTCTCATGAGTCCGAAATTCAGCGATCTCCTCAGGAGTAGCATTCGACTCATCAATTTCCTTTAGCTCCTTGTCGAGGACATATTCCTTGTCCTTGTAGCGTGTGACCATCCTGATGTTCCGGATCGAATCCATAAAGTTGGAACCATCGAAGATGACTCTCCCACAAAGGTTCATGATAGAGAAGGAGCCGGTAGGGTTTGAGCCCGAAGCATCATTGTTTGAAGACATCTGAAAAAGAAGAAAGCCAATGTAACATAGTCATAATACAAAACATGTCAAATCCGAAGATCAAATATATCCCAAACCGCCTGCGTGTGTGTGTGTGTATGAGTCATGCTGGTGCCTTCCTACGGTCCTCGTTAGTACCTGAAACACATAACACAACAACTGTAAGCATAAATCCTTAGTGAGTTCCCCAATATACCACTTACACACATACGCCCTTCCAGGCTATGACCTTCCGATCCATGTGTCTTAGGGGACTTCCGTCCCAACCCGGTAAACCTTCTGGTCCTACCCGTGTCGACCTTCCGGTCCATAACTTCCTGACCTTCCGGTCTACATCATAATGCATGCCGACCCATAACATAATGCCTTCCGGCCCATATCAAGCATAGCATACATAACGCATACAAAACAGGCAACTAATCACATACAATGCATATATCTTATAGCATACCAGACCTTCCGGTCACACATAGGTACCCTTCTAGGTACAATATAGTGAGAAGACTCACCTCGTATGATGTCTAGTGTCTCACGTACTCGATATCTCTGAATCTCGCAACAACAACCTAGCCTCGCCTAATCACATCAAGTAATTATTCCAAATCATTAATGACTCTCATAGCTATACTATATTCCTTTCTAAAATTCCACAGAAGGGTAAAAGACCATTTTACCCCTCCCTGACCCAAAAGTCCACATGTTGACTAAAAACCTAAAAGTCAACAAAAGTCAACAGCAAGTAGTACGTGGGGCGTACCAGCTCCTGTACGCGGGTTGTACTCTTGCACTCCAGAGACGGGGTACGCGACGCGTACTGGGATTACGCCCAAAGTAATGCCCAGTTTCTTTATCCAACACATTCAGGTCTTAATCGGTTAAGACTTGCATCCAAACTTCATATCTGACTCCTCTAATATGACTTAATCTATAAAGTTGAAACCTTTAAGCCTTTGCATGGATGTAAAGGTCACTTTGTGCTCAAAACACCTTTCCTCTTTCCATAATGAGACTATAACTCATGCATGACACAAGATCCACGCCCAAGACTAGATTTTTATGACTCCTCAACACATTATACACTAGAAAAGGTTAGATCTAAGCTTATGGAGACTCTTTGCACATAAAGTCTCCAACTTTGAACCAAAAACCCTAAAAATGGTCCAACAAGCAAAACTTATGAAGAACAAGGAAAGCTTTGAGCTTTTTACCTCAGATGGGATCTCCAACCACTGTAGAACTCGGATCTACACTTGTTCTTCAACGTCTAGCTCCAACAATGGCTCCTTCTTCTCCTTTGTCACCTTGAAAATATAACTTCAACTCAAAAACACACACACACACAAGCTAAAGCACGAATCTCAGTTCTTCAAGCACTCACTCAAGGGGGGTATGGTGGCTAGGGCAAAGGACTACATGTTCCTTTTGTTGGATTAATGTCTAAGTCCATAACTATATTTGGTATGTACTTGACCCGACTCGGTATGGTCCATTTGGGTTGCACTTCACCGACATAATTTATATGGATAGTCTTTTGAGAATAGTATATTTATGATTTATATTAGTATATTATAAGTTCTAATATATTAATAAGGTGTCATATTATTTAATTAGTATTGATCAAGACTTAATTTAGAATTAATTAAGTGATCAAAATGAACTAATTAAATATGGACTCTTATATATATATATATATATATATATATATATATATATATATATATATGGAATGGGCCAAGTTCATTTAGGTTGGGCTAAGCTTTCATGGATAGTCCATGGAGTCTTTAACCCATGGATCATATGAAATGAAAGGTCATGAGTTTAACCCTAGTCTCCATACTATATAAAGATGTTCTTGGTTGGTGAAACTGGCACTAGTGTGGGTACACTAAGAGAGGCTAGCCGATTTGACTAAAGAGAACCAAGTATTCATATTCTCTAAAGTCTTCCAAGGTGTTTTGGTGATTTGTGATTCCACTTGAGGCTTCTACACTATTGGGGCTAAGCTCTTAAAGCTTGAAGACATCAAGCTACATCAAAAGGTATGTTATCTAACTAGTACTTTGTAGTATTAGAACTTCATAATATGCTAGTTTGGATTAAAGCCTTGGAAAGATCTTATATGCATGTATAATAGAGAAAACATAGATCCAAGGTATTTAGGGTTGCATGTACACTTAGGAGTGTTAGAATGCTCAAAACCCAACAGTGGTATCAGAGCCTAAGCTTGTTTTCTTGTTATACTTGCAAAACTGCTTAAAAAATCGAAGTTGTTTGCTGTCTGATCATCAGACTCGGCGAGTCCATCAGGAGACTCGGCGAGTCCATGCATAAAAAGTGATCAAATCGATCCAACTCACCGAGTTGGTTCATGCACTCGACGAGTTGGACCCCCAGACAGCATAAATTCGACTTTTTTGGCTGGAATTGTACTAGGAACATTACCCTAAGATGTTTTTGGACTTATAAACTTGTTTTTTATGTGGTAATGTTCATGCTAATCCAATTTCAAAGATAATTGTCAATAGATTCATGTTTTGTATTAGTTTAAGGTTTAGACTAATTACATGAAAAAGTTTGATTTGAATTATCTTGTTCTTATGAGTTGCTTAGACTAATAGAAAAGTTGAGAGAAATAGTTGTTTTCAATCCAAATTAATCTAAGAGTTGATTCTAAAATGTGTTTTGGTAACTTGTCCTCAAGTTATATGAAAAGTCACATTTAAGGTTCATAAAACTCATAAAAGTTGGTAAAGGTTACAAAAATGAAGAGTCTTGTCTCATTAAATGGTTTTATGACTCCATAACTTGTCCTCAAGTTATGGAAGTTCAAGAGTCACTTCATTAAGTAATAAAATGAGCAACCTTAATTAATTCCATAAGTTATAAAATAAAGATAAGTTAATTCTTTTATTAGTTTAAAGTCTTCCATAACTTGTCCTCAAGTTATGGAACTTGAAGAGTTTTTGGATTAAAACTACTTTAAACACATAAGTTATGGAATTAATTAGTTTTTGAATAATTTCAAAACTTGCCCTTAAGTTTTGGAATTTGAAAAGTGTTCTCTTATGAATACTTTAATTCCAAGTTAGCCCTTAGAAGTTTAAAAGTTAAAATTCAACCCTTATACTTTATAATATTATAAGTTAATAATATTTATATATATGTATAAGAGTAAAGTCAGTATTACCGTTAGTAGGCCTCATTCACGAAGCCAGTCTATAAGGGGGGTATAAGGTTACTGCCTATAAAATGGCAGTTTAATGGGTGTCCACTCTCACCCACCGCTTCCTTGACCGGTGGAGGGTCGTTAGCCGAACGGATTTGACAGGACTATAATTCTCTCTTCATTAAAAGTATTAATGATAAATACTAAGTAACTAAACTCTTAATAATACCCAATCTTAGTTACTTAGGAAAATGTGAATAAGGTGCTAATCCATGAAATTACACTTTGCACTTTGTTTAAGTCGGTTAGTGGAGCGTGTGTGGTTAACCGGCACACTAACTTGTATTTAACAAGGTAGGCAAAGGGTAACTTAATGTTTATCATAGTATCGATGGAGCGTGTGTGGTTAACCCGCACATCGATTGAGGGGTAAACACTTAAGGGTACCAAGTAATTTGCATGGTTACTTCACACCTTGTGTTGTGATCCTCGGCATCCCAATCACAAAACCTGAAGGGCAAACTCGAGATTGAAACATGCCATTGAATAGTTCAATGAATCTCAAAGATCTAGGAATTTCAAATCCAATTAAAACCTAATGATTCATTTTGTTTATCTTGGTGGAAATTGGTGAATCATCATTCACCTACCTTCAAATATTTTATAGCTTGGATTACGGCATCCCTCTTCTAAGTTATAAAATAGTTTGTTGGGTCCTAGCCTTAATATTTCATATTGGGTGTCATATTAAGGACTTAAGATCAATTATCTTGAATATCTCCCAAAAGATGTCTGGTTTAGACATTTATGATCTTCCCAAATCTCTTGAAACAAGCTTTCTTAAAAGAAGATGATGTCCTTTGGAAATCATACTTCTTTCACCTCCTCCAATTATTTTCCCTAACCCACAAGTTCAAGGTCACTCAAGCCCTATTGGCAAGGCAAGGTCTAGGTGTGGTCACATCTTGGAGATGTAGTCACATATTGACAAGCCGGGAGAGTTGGGTGTCAAAGTCTTGAGAAAGTTGGTGGCTCAACTACTTTCTAAGTCTCATAGTGAGTTCCTTTGGGACTCCTATGAAACAGACAAATACAAGACCCTTAATGATCTTATCCATTTGCTAAGATCAACTTCCTAAAACTTTATGGACATTGACAATGATGACATTGGATATCCAGTAAAGCTCTCTCTATCCAATGGAAAGGAATCGGCCATAGTCAACTCGGTTGACCAAATGGTAAAGAGAAAAACTAAGTTTGTGATAGTCCCGTATACCATTACCAAAGGGTCCATATGTTTATATTGCCAAAGGAAGGGGGATTGGTTGCGAAGTTTCCAATTTACCTAAGGGTGTTAAAGTCAATTAGTTTGACTCTACTTCAGGTAAAGTCCACTATCTAACTCTGCTAAGTTTCTATTATGAGATTCTTGATATATGATGTGACTGGGTCACATGGTGATGTGTTAAGAATCAAAGAAAAAGTGAAGAAACTTAATGAAAGAATATGCTGAATCTGATCGCGTAGATGGATTTCTATCGCGTAGTTTGAAGATCGGATTCTTGAGCTACTTCTTAGGAATTATTAGATATTGCTTAGGAATAGATAACAACAAGTTTTCATATGGATTGTAAGGACAAGTTCTTCCGCAAAGGTTTTTAAAAATAAAAGGAAAATTTTGATTTTATTTATTTTAAAATATCCTTACAATGGCATTTGAGGAAAATTTATTGCTTATAAAGATTCCATTAAGAGCAAGAATGGAAATATGAAATTGATTCTTTCATTTGTGGTAATGTCTAACTTTACCAAATAAGGAAAGATTCTCATCACCCAAGCTTCAATTGGACCGGAACTTGGAATCATGCAAGTTGTATAGCATGATGAATGAGAACTTTCAAGTATTGGAAAATTAAGACTAACTACTTGTTCACATGGATGTGTGAGTCAAGTAACGGACTAAGGGATCAAGTACACATTCTTGTGCACTGGTCAAGTCCACCACAAAAGATCGATAAGATTATTCGTCATAATTTACTAAAGCTCAGTAAATATGGTTATACTTACAAGCTTAAGTGTAATTCGGAGACATTGGAAAAGGTTCCAATGTAAGGCAGAGCGAATAAGAAGAATCAACTTAGGCAGAAGGATAAAAAATTTTCAAATCTGAAAAGATGGGAGAGTACTTTAGTATTAGTTTTGTGATCATCTTAATGATTAAGAAACCATAGCACAATTAGTTCTTTAAGGAAATCGTAGTGCATTCTTATGACTAAGAAGAGGAATCTTGGAATTGTTGATATGGTTAAATCAAGAAGATGAGTCATACTTCGTTCCAATACAAGTCTTAGAGCCATACTCCAAGATTGTAATTTGAGTGATATGTCTTAAAGAAGGTTTAAAAACACTTATCAAATGTAAGAGTAAAAGTTTCCTACTCTTGTACATTTGACATTGGTAAGTTGTGATGTTTTGGATAAAAAAACAAAGACCAACTAAGGCCAATTCTGTGAAGTGTTTGTGTTGATTAGAATCTGCACTATCTCTTGTATGTTTGACAAGGGAGTCTTATAGGTCAAGAGGACAGTGGGAGTCTTAAAGGTCTTGAAAGTCTCAAGAACTAGTCAAGAATAGAACCTGAAGTTCTTCACTAGCACACGACTTGAGGTTTATAACCATCGTGTTGACTTATTCTGTGCCCATTCCAGTTAAAGTTGGCTTTTCATATGAGATCTTAGAGTTCTCAATTGGTTGCGCAACAACTTGGAAGCAATGGGAGGCCCTTGAGCTGCCAGGTGGCAAGAAATCAAGATTGAGTTTAGTCCATATGAGTTTGGATTTGTCATTATCCTTGTCTTGTGACTATGATTTTGACAATTCACATGGATAAGAACACATACACCAGTAAATCTAAGTGTCATAAGGTTTCTCTCCGATTCATGAAAATGATGGTGAGGAAACTCTTTCACTAAGTAGATTTTAGCTAGATAACAATTGTAATATTTGCATTCTCATCGTTAGTGGAGCGTGTGTGGTTTACCGGCACACTAACCTGGACTTGTGAGAAGTGGCAAAGGTCTAAACAATCGAGACTATGATTACGGCATCCCTTTTCATAGTTCTTAAAATTGTTCAGACACACAAGTGTGCTATCTAAGGCAAGGTGTATGATTTTGATAAAGTTTTATCAAAACAATCTAGTATCAGAAATCTAATCTTTGGTAAGAAAGTCAACTGATTTCTGAGTACATGTCAAAGCTAGTGGGAGCATAAGTGTTATGCTCATAATCATCATGTTAGTGGGAGCATGATAATTATGATAAAGATTTCAAGTTAGCAATGTTAATTATAGAAAACAAAGTTTCAATTGGGAAAGAGTTGTTTTGCTATAATTAAGGGAGAGGAAATTATACTTCATCTCAAATCTAAAAGCTTAGATTGAGGTTTTAATCGTATTTAGTCAAGGATATATATATATATATATATATATATATATATATATATATATATATATATGTATATATATATATGTATATATATATATATGTATATATATATATATATATATATATATATATATATATATATATATATATATATATATATATATATATGATTTTCATGTTGGAATGGCTCAACATAAGGAAATTCTGTATATGGGTCCATTATTTGCGTTCTAAAATTCGATTATGATTATGGCATCCCTTTTCATAATCTGAATTATGATAACTTGGCAAATTGAAATGGAAATATTATAGCAAAAGACTGGTTTAGTCTTTATGTGAGACATCATGAATCGTGTCCCATGTGCTTCAGATATAGGATCGATTACATGTGCTATATTCATCATTTCTAAAATTTTCCAAATGCATGGGGCATTAAGAAGGGAAAAGGTCTAGAATTGGATATTACTAAAAGGATTAAACAATTGTCAAGGACAATCTAAGGTTTACCAAAGATTGGTTGCTCAAGGACAGTTGGAAGTACAATGATAATTCTGGAAGGACCATATTGACATAATCTGTAAGGAGGCAACTCTTGTTCAGAAGTGATAGTCAAGATGGAATCTGGAAATGTTTCAAAGTTAGAAACTATTCAATCTGTTTAAGATTAGGAAACTTAATGCAAGAAGGATGTTTCCAAGGAGCTGATCTCCTTTAAAATACTCTGTAATGATTGGTGCCAAGTCTTTGTGAATTTGTGCATAATCATTACAAGAAGATCAATGCATATAAGTTTAGAATCTAACGGATTTTAGTAAATGGCATGAATTTGGAATTCTTGCATTTGCAGTAAGGATTTAGGGCTGTGAAAAAGGATCATTGGAGTTATGTTCAGTTGATCTATTTCACAAAGTAAAGATCCTAGACAAACATAGTATGCATACTTGGTGTGTGGCACGACTAGTGTTTAGAAAACATAGTGTACATGTTTGGAGCGTGGGACAACTATTGTTTTAAATTCAAGAATAAAGTTGATAGCTGAAACAGTATACAATGAATAATGTGTAATCATATGGTGATAAATAAAAGGTGTTTTATTTATATTCATAAGTTCTGAAACCATATTGGATTCAATTATTATTGTGTTTCATTTTGCATGTTTTGACTTCCAGAATAAACTAGGTTATTCTTCCGGAATGACTAAGTTATTCAAACCATCCACAGTCGGTCATATGTTGGAAGTAGATATGAATTAAGACTGTCATGGGTTAGCTTGTAGAGGTCTAAGGTGTTGGACAAAGGGCTACAACACTCATGAGTGCTCATAAGTTCTAAGTATTGGATTCAACACACGCTCATTGGAATCACTTCATGGATTTTATCACAAGTGATCATGAGATGATAATATCTTATATTCTTCAAACCTAGAGATATGAGTTGTTACTATGAGTTGGTTGTACATTAATTGCACGAAAACGCATTCAGTAACTCGGTGTTATAAAACGTGCCTTTGTGTATGATTCATCAAGTAGTAGAACAAGCCATATGAGTCAAAGTTTATCCATTCCTTTTACCTTCGGGATAAAAGTGATATATGTGGGCCCCTTGATGATTTGATGATGAAAAATGGAAGTGCTCGGCCGGGCCAGGACTGATTTGATTTGTTCAATTAGTTAGTCGTCATAAATCAGAAATCGGGAAACAACAAATGGAAAAAGAGAATGATTATAATCCATGTCTCAGTCCATATGATATCTAGAATGGAGGAATATATGATCTCTTATCTAATGGACAAGTTCGTTGACAAGATCAGAGTTCGACAGCGGCTTTAAGAGCTACGATTGCCAGTTAGGTTTTGAAGTCATACTCAATAATAGTTTTAGACTTATCCAAGTGGAAGATTGTTGGATTAATGTCTAAGTCCATAACTATATTTGGTATGTACTTGACCCGACTCGGCATGGTCCATTGGGGTTGCACTTCACCGACACAATTTATATGGATAGTCTTTTGAGAATAGTATATTTATGATTTATAGTAGTATATTATAAGTTCTAATATATTAATAAGGAATCATATTATTTAATTAGTATTGATCAAGACTTAATTTAGAATTAATTAAGTGATCAAAATGAACTAATTAAATATGGACTCTTATATATATGGAATGGGCCAAGTTCATTTAGGTTGGGCTAAGCTTTCATGGATAGTCCATGGAGTCTTTAACCCATGGATCATATGAAATGAAAGGTCATGGGTTTAACCCTAGTCTCCATACTATATAAAGATGTCCTTGGTTGGTGAAATTGGCACTAGTGTGGGTACACTAAGAGGGGCTAGCCGATTTCACTAAAGAGAACCAAGTATTCATATTCTCTAAAGTCTTCCCAGGTGTTTTGGTGATTTGTGATTCCACTTGAGGCTTCCACACTATTGGGGCTAACCTCTTAAATCTTGAAGACATCAAGCTACATCAAAAGGTATGTTATCTAACTAGTACTTTGTAGTATTAGAACTTCATAATATGCTAGTTAGGATTAAAGCCTTGGAAAGATCTTATTTAAATGTATAATAGAGAAAACATAGACCCAAGGTATTTAGGGTTGCATGTACACTTAGGAGTGTTAGAATGCTCAAAACCCAACACCTTTTATAGTGCAAGGCCAGGAATTAGGGTTTTGCATCTGGGTCGGTTACGCCCGGCGTAACCTTAGGTACGCCAGCGTACCCGGATGAACTCGCATACAAAATAAGCGCGCGAGTACGCGCGACGTACACCCCAGGACGCCCAGCGTACTCACCAAATCCACCTTTCAACATTAAGGGACTAATTTGCCAACTCTCCAAAATAGAAGGCTCATAAAGCTAACCTGGATTTCGGGCCGTTACAATTCTCCCCCACTAGAACCAGACTTCGCCCTCGAAGTCTCATGTTGTGAACAACTTCGGATGCTGCTCCCGCATCTCCAACTCTGGCTCCCAGGTCAGCTCGGACCCTCTCCGATGTTGCCATTAGACCTGAACCAGGGGCACTTCCTTGTTCCTCAAAACCTTGATCCTCCGATCCAAGATTGCGATCGGCTTCTCACCATAATTCAAACTTGCGTCCACCTGGATATTCTCTAATGGTAATACTGTCGACTCATCGGCAATACACTTCCTCAGCTATGACACATGGAAGGTATCATGAATTTGGTCCAACTCCGCAGGTAGCTCCAAGCGATACGCTACCTTTCCCACCCTCGCGATCACCTTAAACGATCCAATATATCGGGGTCCCAACTTGCCCCTGTTCATGAATCGGATCACTCTTTTCCAAGGAGATACCTTCAGGAGCACGTAATCACTGACCTGGAACTCGAGTTCGGATCGTTGCTTATCTGCATAACTTTTCTGGTGACTCTGAGTGGTCAATAACCTCTGTATAACCTACTGTATATGCTCTGTTGTTTGAAGCACTATCTTTGTACTACCCATCACACGCTGCCCTACCTCGCCCTAGCAAATGGGGGTACGACACCTCCTTCCATACAACAGCTCAAAAGGTGGCATACCAATGCTCGAGTGATGGTTGTTGTTATAGGAAAACTCAACCAAGGGCAAATACGTGTCCCAACTCCCGCCGAAATCCAATACACATGCACGAAGCATGTCCTCGAGCATCTGAATCGTCCGCTCACTCTGCCCGTCGGTCGGTGGGTGGTACGCAATACTAAAATGCAGTCTCGTACCCAATTCCTCATGAAATTTCTTCCAAAATCTGGAAGTGAAACGCACATCTCGATCTGAGACAATCGAGATCGGTACTCCATGCCGCGATACCACCTCCTTCACGTATAATTCTGCCAGCCTCTCCGCATAAGAGCTCTCACTGATGGCAAGGAAATGAGCACTCCTCGTCAACCTATCCACAATCACCCAAATTGCATCGACATCCCAAGAAGTCCTCGGCAATTTGGTGATAAAATCCATGGTGATCTGTTCCCACTTCCACTCGGGAATCTCTAACGACTGCAACTTACCATGCAGACGCTGGTGCTCGGCCTTAACCTTGCGATAGGTCAAGCACCTCTCTACGAACCATGCAACATCCCTCTTCATATAGGGCCACCAATACTCCTTCTTCAAGTCCAAATACATCTTAGTGGCCCCAGGGTGGATCGAGAACTTCGATCTATGCGCCTCCTCCATCAAAACGGTACGCGTTCCACCCACAAAAGGTACCCAAACCCGACCCTTGAAGGTCATAAGTCCTTGACTATCAGTAACAAACTCTGATACCTGCCCGATCACTCGCTTTCTCTTGCGGTTCTCCGGTCTCACGGCCTCCGCTTGGGCCCTTCAAACGGTGTCCCATACCGGAGTCATGACTGTCAATCTCATGCAAATATCTCGAATCAGGGCGCCCTCCGCCCTACGGCTCAGGGCATCAGCTACCATATTAGCCTTGCCCGGGTAGTATAGGATCTCATAATCATAATCCTTTACTGCATCCAACCATCACCGCTGGCGCATATTCAGGTTGGGCTGATCCATCAAATACTTCAACCGCTTGTGGTCCGTGTATATCGTACACCGAACCCCATACAAATAGTAACGTCAAATCTTGAGAGCGAACACTACAACCCCCAATTCCAGATCATGAGTGGGATACCTCGACTCATGAGGCTTAAGCTGCCTCGATGCATATGCTATCACATGCCCCTTCTACATAATCACTGCTCCCAACCCGGATATCGATGCATCACAATATACCACAAAATCCTCCATCCCTTCCGGAAGGGCTAACACCGGGGCTTCGCATAATCTCTGGCGAAGTGTCTCGAACGAGGTCTGCTGCTTCGGACCCCAAGAAAATGCAACACCCTTCTGGGTTAACTTGGTGAGTGGCACGACGATCTTGGAGAAATCCCTGATAAATCTTCGATAGTAGCTTGCCAACCCTAAGAAACTCCTGATCTCAATAGGTGACCTCAGCACTTCCCAACTCATCACAGCCTCAATCTTGGCCGAATTGACCAATATTCCCTACTGGTTAACAAGATGCCCTAGGAACTGGACCTCCCGTAACCAAAAATCACACTTGGATAATTTAGCATAAAGCCTCTCCGATCTCAGAACTCCGAGGATTTCCCTCAAATGCTCCTCATGCTGCTCTCTGGATTTCGAATATACCAATATATCATCGATGAAAACAATCACCGATCGATCCAACATCGGTCTGCACACCCTGTTCATGAGATCCATGAACGCGGCTGGTGTATTGGTGAGCCCAAAAGGCATCACCACGAACTCATAATGCCCATAACGAGTTCTGAAAGTTGTCTTTTGGATATCTTCATCCCGAACCCTCATCTGATGATAACCCGACCTCAAGTCTATCTTGGAGAACCAAGACGCTCCGTGCAACTGATCGAACATATCGTCGATCCTTGGTAACGGATAACGGTTCTTGACCGTCAGCTTGTTCAACTCCTGGTAATCAATACACATCCGGTGTGAACCATAATTCTTCTTGACAAAAAGTATCGGCACTCCCCAAGGTGAGCTACTCGGTCTAATAAACCCCTTTCCCAACAGCTCCTGAATCTGCGAGGATAACTCCTGCATCTCGGATGGTGCAAGGCGATATGGTGCCTTGGCAATAGGTGCCGCCCCTGGCACCAAGTCGATACGAAAATCCACCTGCCTCTCGGGAGGCACACCCGACAACTCCTTGGGGAAAACGTCAGGGAAATCCCGCACAATTGGGACCTCATCAGTCGAACTTGGGCTCCCAGCGGCCACTCGTGTGTCCATCACATAGGCCACAAATCCTATACAACCATGTTGTAAACTCTTTCTTGCCCTAGCAGCCGAACAAAATGCTGACTCAGGACGGGTACCCTCACCGTACACCGTAAGTACTCCCCCACTAGGGTCTCGTATCATCACCAACTGATGCTCGCAATCTATAACAGCTCCAAATTGGCTCAACCAATCCATGCCCACTATAACACACACGTCCCCCATCGCAATCGGGACCAGATCTATCGGGCACTCCACACCGAAGATCTCAATGATACATCCTCAAATCACATCCGTGGCATACACTGCTCGCTCGTTAGCTATAGAAACTTGCAGAGGTCGACTCATGGCCTCTCGACAAATACTGATATGACGACTGAAGGCTAACGACACAAAAGACCGACTCGCTCCCGAGTCAAATAACACTAAGGCAGATACAAAATTTACAAGAAAAGTACATACACATAACATAATATAAGCATAATATCTCAGACTTAAATAAATAGAGAGAAGAATACATACCAGCCACAACGTCGGGTGCTGCGCGGACCTCCTCCGCTGTCAACTGGAAAGTTCTTCCACGAGCCTTCGGAGCCTCGGCCTTCACTGATCGAACCTCGGTAACCCTAACAGCAGGTGCAGATCCCTGCGCTGAACCCTGATGCAACCGTGGACACTCGGCCTTCTAATGGACAGTCTGGTTGCAATGAAAGCAAACCATAAATCCCCTGGGGCTATCCTTGGTGATATGCCCCTCCTTGCCATATTTGTAGAAAGCACCCGATCGACAAGCTCCCTCATGACCCTTGCCGCACTTCTCGCAAGTGCGGCCCTTCTGGCCTCCAGTCCTCGAATCAGCGGGCTTGGCCCGCTTGGCTGTCGGCTGAGACTGAGCCGCCCGCCGATCCATCCTTTGAGTCTCGGCCTCCTCCCTGGCATGAGTCTCCAAATCGATCTCGCACTTCCGGGCATTTGCCTGAAGCTCAGCAAATGTACGGTACGTCGAGTTTGACACGAACTCTCGAATGTCCCTCCTCAAAATGCCCAAATACCGGCTCATCCGTGCCTGCTCAGTAGACACCTGGTCAGGGCAGAACATCGCCCTCTCATGAAACTTTCGGGTAACCATAGTAAACGAATCATTACCCTGCTTGAGGGTTAAGAACTCCTGAACCAACCGTTCCCTCTCCACCAAGGGAACATACTCGTCCCTGAACATGGCGGTGAACCTCTCCCAGGTCACCTCATAAATCTCTGCCAGAGTGAAGCTCATCGTCACGAACTTCCACCAATCCTTCGCTCCCAAGCGAAGCTGGTTCAAAGCGAACCGCACCCTCAAGTGTTCTGGACAAGAACATGTATAGAAACATACCTCAATTTCATAGATCCACCTCATCGCCGCAATCGGGTCCTGCGTCCCATCGAACTTTGATGGCTTCGTGTTGCTAAACTCCCGAAACAACAACGAGTCACCTCCCTGACGTCTGGCAGCAACAATAGCTGCAGCCTCAGTCACCGCTGCATACCGCTCATCAAAGGTCTCAATCAGTGTGGTCTTGATGTCTCCAAACATCTCTGGAATGTCAGCCCGGATGGCAGCAGCCACCTCCTCATGAATCAATCGACGGATCTCCTCGTCACTAACCCCACTGCTCTCAGGTGTGTGTCGTGTCCCAACCATGATCACTCTGAAATACAACATAAAAATATCAGAGACTCGATCGAGCATACTCGCACTCGATAACGCAACCCTACTCATCCTCCAATACCTAAAGGATTCTTACTTAGGCTGTTCACTGATCCGGTGTCTTCAGTAGTACGGGCCCTATACTACTGACCACACCGTATCAGCATTCACCCCAAGTCCTCCTCCTTGGATCCCGGATCGCAAGTACTCTATTCTCGCTATGCATTGGCTACCTACTCGCTCTCAAGGCATCTCATAGCAGCAGAATTCTCCTAGGCTAAGGCATCACAAATCAGGTCACTCTAGTCCTAATATGAATACCTAGCTTACTCTAGCATGCATAACATAACATAGCATATCTCATAACACATAATGTAAGGGTATTTTGGGGATTCACCGTTCGGGCGCTGGCTGATCGTACACACTGCTCTGCTCTGTTTGTTTCAAAACTCCTTGCTCTTTTAGAAAATTTAGTTTTTATTGTTGAAAATTTCTCAAATCCTCAGTTTGAGTTCAGATACGCCCAAAGGTGCATCCGATTCCTCAAACCAAGGCTCTGATACCAACTTGTAACAACGTAATTTTTCAAAACAATTTTTTTCATTTCTTTAAAACATAATTTCATTCAAGGCAACCATAAAAAGATCCAATGTAACATAATCATAATACAAAACATGTCAAATCCCAAGATCAAATATATCCCAAACCGCCTGCGTGTGTGTGTACGAGTCATGCCGGCGCCTACCCACGGTCCTCGCTAGTACCTGAAAGACATAACACAACAACTGTAAGCATAAATGCTTAGTGAGTTCCCCAATATACCACTTACACATATACGCCCTTCCAGGCTATGACCTTCCGGTCCATGTGTCTCAGGGGACTTCCGTCCCAACCCGGTAAACCTTCTGATCCTACCCGTGTCGACCTTCCGGTCCATAACTCCCTGACCTTCCGGTCTACATCATAATGCATGCCGACCCATAACATAATGCCTTCCGGCCCATATCAAGCATAGCATACATAACGCATACAAAACAGGCAACTAATCACATACAATGCATATATCTTATAGCATACCAGACCTTCCGGTCACACATAGGTACCCTTCTAGGTACAATATAGTGAGAAGACTCACCTCGTATGATGTCTAGTGTCTCACGTACTCGATATCTCTGAATCTCGCAACAACAACCTAGCCTCGCCTAATCACATCAAGTAATTATTCTAAATCATTAACGGCTCTCAAAGCTATACTATATTCCTTTCTAAAATTCCACAGAAGGGTAAAAGACCATTTTACCCCTCCCTGACCCAAAAGTCCACATGTTGACTAAAAACCTAAAAGTCAACAAAAGTCAACAGCAAGTAGTACGCGGGGCGTACCAGCTCCTGTACGCGGGTCGTACTCTTGCACTCCAGAGACGGGGTACGCAACATAATGCCCAGTTTCTTTATCCAACACATTCAGGTCTTAATCGGTTAAGACTTGCATCCAAACTTCATATCCGACTCCTCTAATATGACTTAATCTATAAAGTTGAAACCTTTAAGCCTTTGCATGGCTGTAAAGGTCACTTTGTGCTCAAAACACCTTTCCTCTTTCCACAATGAGACTATAACTCATGCATGACACAAGATCCACGTCCAAGACTAGATTTTTATGACTCCTCAACACATTATACACTAGAAAAGGTCAGATCTAAGCTTATGGAGACTCTTTGCACATAAAGTCTCCAACTTTGAACCAAAAACCCTAAAAATGGTCCAACAAGCAAAACTTATGAAGAACAAGGAAAGCTTTGAGCTTTTTACCTCAGATGGGATCTCCAGCCACTGTAGAACTCGGATCTACACTTGTTCTTCAACTTCTAGCTCCAACAATGGCTCCTTCTTCTCCTTCTTCACCTTGAAAATATAACTTCAACTCAAAAACACACACACACACACAAGCTAAAGCACGAATCTCACACACACACAAGCTAAAGCACGAATCTCAGTTCTTCAAGGACTCACTCAAGGGGGGTATGGTGGCTAGGGCAAAGGACTACATGTTCCTTTTATAGTGCAAGGCCAGGAATTAGGGTTTTGCATCTGGGCCGGTTACGCCCGACGTAACCTTGGGTACGCCCAGCGTACCCGGATGAACCCGCGTACAAAATAAGCGCGCGAGTACGCGTGGCATACACCCTAGTACGCCCAGCGTACTCACCAAATCCACCTTTCAACTTTAAGGGATTAATTTTCCAATTCTCCAAAATAGAAGGATCATAAAGCTAACCTGGATTTCGAGCTGTACAAACCCTTATTAAGATTTATTTATTTATTCCAACATTCATTGTCCATTATTGTCGTATCCGCCAAACACCACATGGCAAAATAGGACCTAATTGTTATCCTTTTGGTTCATAAAATTCAGTTCACACCTAATGACCTTCTAATATATATCAAATAAAATATTTTTATTCGGGTAGAAGATAAAAGGCGCTTTCCATTAAGTCGTGTGTAGATTATTCACTTTGACTGTTTTTTTTTTTTTATTTTTAAATAATTGTTATCCTTCTAATTCCGAATATAGGTTTGGCTTTAATATCTTTTAAAAACACATTTTTATATTAATTACCGTAAATACAAGCTAAATCAAATAAAAATAAAATTATGGATTATAAAGAATACTTTCAAAAAAAAAAATGAATAAGAAAAGGCGGGAAGCGCATTCGTCAACTCCCATTTATATCATTAAATAAGACCAAACCCGGCATCAAGCCATCAACTACAGACAGATGTCTCTCTCTCTACCGAAGGCAAATATTATACTATATAAAACCCCACAGGTTTCACACCCATCAACACATACACACACTAAATTCTCTCTCCATCGTCGTTCCCATGTGAAATCAATGCTTGTTTCAGCGCGTGTATGCTTCGTCTAAACTTCAATCTTCAACGATTCTCATTATTTATTTATTTTTTTTTTTATTTTCTCTCAGATTTATAAAGATAAAATAATGTATACATGTGAAGTACGCGATTCACGTTGAAGTACACAACCACTTTATCTCTTATAAGTCATAACCACTCGATTGAACAGATCTAAGGAAAGGAAGTCAAAGGGAAAGGGCAATGGGGAGTTACAGAGTATGTTGTTGCTTTACTAGAAAGTTTAAGGTGACCGAAGCCGATCCGCCGCCTGATGTAAAAGAAGCGTTTGGAAAATACTCCGACGACGGGATCCATATGACTGCCGATCAACTGCGGCGGTTTATTGAGGAGTGCCAGGGCGGCGATGGTGTCTCGATTTCAGATGTTGAGCGTATAGTGGAACAGGTTCTTCACAAAAGGCATCCAATTACTTCGTTAATTAACAGGAAAACTTTTACTTTAGAGGATTTTCATCATTATCTCTTCAACTCCGAACTTAATCCTCCAATTATTTCTCAGGTATCTTCCAATATTCAACTTACTTCTAAATTGACATCAACAAAGCAAAAGAGTTCATGCTGAATATTTAAAAAGGGAGTTTTACCTTTTACATATACTTGTTTCAATCTCTGAAGTCAAAATGAGTTACTATTTTGGAAAAGGTCTAATGTTAATAGTTGATTGTGACCTAAATCGATTTAGGAATACTTGATTGTTAAGGTTATAACTTATAACTATAAGTCAAACCAACACCTGTGGTAACATTGAATTTTCCTCTTCTGGTTCATCTGAATCTATTTGAAAGAAATCATGTATATTCTCGAATTGGGAATATATAACACATGTATGATGTATTCAGAGGTGATAGTTGTGTCATCCAATCAACCAGAAAAAGAAGAGGATAGCAGATAAAGTAGTAACTTAATTGCTTTACTTCCTGATTTCGTTCATATTTACGCATGTGATAGTAGCTTATGGTACCCCACTAATGTTCTTTTTTTTTTTTTTTTTTTTTTTTAAAGTATTATTGGTATCGATGATACTGCTTTACTACTATGTTTGGTATAAATGCATTGCCAAATGTTTTTATACATGGCTTTTCCAATGATAGATTCACCAAGATATGGATGCTCCATTGTCCCATTATTTCATCTACACGGGTCACAATTCGTATTTGACTGGAAATCAGCTAAGTAGCCCTTGCAGTGAAGTCCCAATCATCAAAGCATTGAAACGAGGTGTAAGAGTAATCGAACTTGATTTATGGCCAAATTCATCTAAAGATAATGTTCATGTTCTTCATGGAAGGACCCTAACAACACCTGTGGAACTCATAAGATGCTTGAGATCTATCAAAGAACATGCTTTCACAGCTTCTCCTTATCCAGTCATCATAACACTCGAAGATCATCTTACCCCTGATCTTCAAGCCAAGGTGGCTCAGGTAAATATATTATATGCTTAATCCTTCCTTTTTGTGAATTTTAATATTGTTAATGCTTTCATGCTCTTTTTTGCTAGATGGTTACTAGTACATTCGGGGAGATGCTATTTTGCTATAACTCAGGTAAAATGAAAGAATTACCAACGCCTGAAAGTTTGAAGTATCGGATTTTAATTTCAACGAAACCTCCAAAGGAGTACCTTGAAGCTGAAGAGGACAAGCGAACGAAATCACAGAGAGTTAAAGATAGTGGTGAAGATGATGTTTGGGGTGAAGAGCCCTCAAGAGCCGTAGCATATAAAGACAAGAACGATAAGTATGAAAGTGATGAAAGTTTCATTGATCATGATGTTGAAGATTATGATTTAAAGAGATCGGATTCATGTCCTGCTTACAAGAGTTTGATTGCTATTCATGCTGGTAAACCCAAAGGTGGACTTACAGAGGCACTGGAAGTCGAAAAGGATAAAGTTAGACGCTTAAGTTTGTCGGAACAGGGGTTGGAAAAAGCTGCAGAACACCACCAACAACAAATAGTGAGGTAACTATCTGTTGGGAAAATGGTCTCCAATGAAAAATAGTATAGAAAGTTGAACAGAATAATATACTTGGAAAACTCTAAAATCGGAGAAAAACCGCAAACATCTGGATGGAAAAATTCATTATATTACAAAATTATTACAATCACAAAGACTAATCTCTTAAACAACACTAAAATTACATTCACAATCTAAAGAATGAAGTGTCACAGAATGACTCTAGCGACTAGTCTATCTCGTGTACCACTTTGCTTTTCTCCGATTAAGTCAGGCTAACTTTGATGAATAAATAAAATAAATTAATTAAAGTATATTTGATTGGAGACGCATGAAACCGAAGCTTTGGACTTCTTTTATACGCATGGACATAATGATGTTTTTCTTGATTTTAGGTTTACGCAGAAGAACATTCTGAGGATATATCCGAAAGGCACACGTTTTACATCGTCCAACTACAAGCCACTAGTGGGCTGGCTACACGGAGCTCAGATGGTTGCATTTAACATGCAGGGATACGGACGATCCCTTTGGTTAATGCATGGAATGTTCAGAGCAAACGGAGGATGTGGTTATGTGAAAAAACCAGATTTTCTAATGACAAGTGGACCCAACAACGAGGTATTCGATCCCAAAGCTAAGCTTCAAGTGAAAACAACTTTAAAGGTGAAAATCTACATGGGAGATGGATGGCATCTGGATTTTAAGCAAACTCATTTCGATACATACTCACCACCAGATTTCTACACAAGGGTAACAACACAACACTTTATGTTTATATTTATAATTTTGTTGTGAATGATTTTGTATATATATAAAAATTGTTAGGTTGGGATATCTGGAGGACCTGGTGATGAAGTGATGAGAAAGACAAAGCCAATGGAAGACAACTGGACGCCTGTTTGGAATGAAGAATTTGTGTTTCCATTGACGCTTCCTGAAATCGCTTTACTTCGAATTGAAGTTCATGAATATGATATGTCTGAGAAGGACGATTTTGCTGGTCAAATTTGTCTTCCTGTTTCTGAGTTGAGGCCGGGAATCCGTGCGGTTCCTTTGTGCAACCGCAAAGGCGATCCGTACACCTCTGCAAGACTACTAATGCGGTTTGAGTTTGTACCCAATGAGTCCTAAAATCCCACGACTTTGTAATTTAATCCTACGGAATAAAATCTTTTTGCATTTTCAAATGAGGGTAATCGTATTCGTATTCATATTAGTAGTATATATTTCTTAATGAAAAAAAAATGTTTTTCGCATATTGTCCAAATAAGCCCAATAATAAGTACTTGGAGCCTTGGAGGTTGGAGTCCAGTTCAGTCCAGCCATCCTACATTATCCAAATGGCATGGTAAATTTGGGATTTCATTTTTTTTCTTTCAATTGGGACTTCGATATTCGAACATTTTCTTTTTTATTATTATACTATAAATATCAGTAGACTGTAAACGAACTGAATCTTTAGCGAATTGTTCGTGAATCATTTGGCGGGAAGTTCGTTTATATAATAAATGAATGAATATTTTAGTTAAATGAACAAACATAAACAATGGTATCGTTCGTTCAATTATTTTTATGAATGTTTGTTTATGTTGTTCGATTACGTTTGTTTATGTTGGTTCATATATGTTCAATTTATAATCATATATATGATTGATGGTGTTTTATTACTTACTATAGTGTATGTTCATTTATGTTAATATATGGTCAACAATTATGTTTGTTTTTCTTTTTTCATTTACGTTCGTTTATTTTCATTTATCATGTTCACGAACATAAACAAACGAACATTAACAATGTAATTTGTTAAATGAACAAACATGATTAAGAAAATTTGTTCGTTTATGTGTTGGTGTCCGTTCATTTGTTCGCCCAACTTAAACAAAAAGCATGAAGAAGCTCAATTCATTTAGTTTGTTTACAAGCCTAAAACACCACAAGTTCAAAGAATGGGATAAAAAAAACTAATAACTTAAAAAAAATGAAAAATGAAAAAGATGACTTGTTACTTTCCCCTCCCATTCTCCACCAAAATTGGGGGATCACGTGGCATCTTTTGGATGTTATTCCTTTTGTATAGAATTTATATTGTATTTATATGTGTAATTTAAAACTTTATAAAAAAAAGTTGTACTAATTTCTTTTCACTATAAAGGTAATGTGTTTTTATAATAAAAACAATTAGATGTTTGTTTATTTTAAAGTAGAAAAATGTTTATATCTTTCATAAAATAAAATACAATAGATTAAAAATTATTATAAAATATATAGTTTTAATAAAAGTCTGAGTTAGGTTGATTGCTAATGAAATATAAAAAATTAGGTTGAATTGATTTATGTAAATAGATGAAAAAGTAATTAATTTTTTTAATAATTTGTTGAATTGGCTTAGATTACCATTAAGATAGTCTTTTATATATATATATATATATATATATATATATATATATATATATATATATATATATATATATATATATATATATATATATATGTGTGTGTGTGTGTGTGTGTGAGAGAGAGAGAGAAAGGGTTATATAGAAAACAAATAAACCCTAAAAAAACTCTAAAAATCATAAAAATACATAAAAAATACTTAGAGATCACAATTTTTTTTTTTTTTTTACTTTTATTTTATATTCATAAAAAAGGTATATTTAGTTGCGATTTTTAAGAATATAAAATAATAAAAAAAAGATTTGTGATCTCTAAATATTTTTTTTTATGTATTTTTATGATTTTTAGGGTTTTTTTTATTTTTATTTTTCACATAACCTAAACGTGTGTGTGTGTGTGTGTGTATATATATATATATATATATATATATATATATATATATATATATATATATATATAAGACGGTTTAATTGAGATTAAAAAAAAAGTAGAGATATTAAGATTTAACCTGAGCCATACATTTTTTATTTGATGCACTAACACTCCAGTGTACTGACAACAATGTATGTGTAATCATAAATGATTATACATATATGTATGTTCACAGACTGTGTAATCAAATATGATTATGATAGCTGTTGGCAGAAAAGGTGGTGGTTATAGAGGTGGCGGTGATATAAGTGACGGATGTGACAGTGGTGGTGTCGGCTGGTGTCAGAGGTGATGGTAGTAGTGGTTGCGGTGACAGTTGTAGTTGTAGGGATGGTGGTGGAGGAGAAAGAAACGGACGACGCTATATAATCATTTATGTTTATAACAGGCCTTCTGCGTCGGTATGCCAGAGGGTTAGAGTGGCAGACCTAAAATATATGGTTGAGACAGAATCTCAAGATCTTTATTTTATTTTTAATCTCAACGGAACCTACGTACCTCTCTCTCTCTCTCTCTCTCTATATATATATATATATATATATATATATATATATATATATATATTCAATTTTTGTATGAGATCAACCGATATAAAAACCACAGTGGGTCTCGTTGTCTAGCTGGCCACGACCGTGGTTCATGCATACTAGCTCGAACCATCGTGGTCCTTCGTGCTCATGGTCTTCAGTGGTGGGCATCACGAATCGAAACGACCAGTGGGGTTGAATTGCTCACTTGAATAATGAAAACTGAGAAAAATAACTCATGCAAGCTGGGTTTTTTTTTGCTGGGGAAGAAGACATAATTTCCAAGTCTTGACAACTTTGATCCCTAAATGCAGTTCATTGACAAAAAGCACCCTTATATTTCCTAATTAATTAAGTAATTTGATTTATTTAAATTAGTATTCTTCTTCTTATTATTAAATCACTTATTTGTATAATTAGTATTTAAAAAAATTTATGTTTTTTAATGTATTTTTGAATTAAATATAATTAAAAAAATGAGGTGGAATTGAGTGTTTAGTGATATGAATTTCATAGTTAGTGGTAGGAAGTGTTGTGATGATGTCGCACAACACTATAATAGTTAGTGTTGTGTATAACGGATGGTCTAATATGAGTATTGAATCATGGAAGTAGCTAAACAACCATTTAACTTTCACACTAATTAATACATTTGAAAACCTTAAAAAAATATAGTCTAGATGAATATGGTTTTGTGAATAAGGCAGTGACTTAATAGTGAAAATTTTGATTACATGTTTTTTTTAGGGCGACTCGTGTTTTCTAAAAGGACAAACAGGCTACTTAGTGAAGTAGATATGGTTGATGAATGTCCATCCCAGTGACTTTGTATATGTTCGTTCTTCTACGTATATTTAAGATAACCATAACTCGTTTGGTTTTAGACGTTTCCTATTTTATACACATTTTGGTTCCAAAGCTAAGGAATATAATAACCAAGAATATTAATATGATTGCAAGAGAATACGGGGAGTTAGTACGCATCAAAACACAAGAGAAAAAGAAAAACATAGTGTTTGTAGGAATAAATTTAAAGAGTTTGGATTTGACCAAACTTTACAAATAAAGGGTAGCTTTTGGAAAAAAAGATTGTCAAAGTGGAAGATTGAATAAGATTCATATATCTTTATTATACTATTAAGATCTTGAATGATTCCCACACCACAAACAGAAAGGACAACTATACACTAGTAATAACGATGGGAAATTTACCTTTACATGTATCAAACCAAAGGGTATAAATGCCATTTCAGCCTCTGCTATTCATGTTTTCAACAGACAAATATAGTAGTAACACTTCCTGATATACCTTTTTCTTACTTTCCAGTGTCCACAAAGACCAAAAAAGCCATATTCAAAAGAGCCCATTTTTATCAATTCTTTATAGCTTTGTAGTTTATACAATTCAACACATTCAAGTAATGACATGTTTGTGTAACTCATCAATTAATGTTATCGATATAAAAATGTATGTAAATATACAAGTTTTGTACAAAAGGAATGATAAATGAATTTTTAACATTTATTTAAAAATTAAAAAAAAAAAAAAAAAAAAAAAAAAAAAAAAAAACCTATCATATACAATACCAAGAAATAGAATGGGAAAAATATGAAGATTGATGAGACAGCCTACTAAATAAAATCATCTCCTCATTAAATCTATTAAATTAAAATCTATTAAATTATAAACAAACACCGCTGTTTAGAAACATTTCAACATACATTTAATAATGGTTATTTCTTGTCAAAGTTATATCTTAAAAAGTTAGGCAAACTATCATTAAAAAACATTTCATTTCGGTTCAAACCATCATATCAAATGACTCGAACTGTTTAAAAATAGTGTTGACCAATTCTGTAAAACTAAAATGAACCAACCGATCTTTTATTATTAAAAATGTCAAATCAATCCTTAACGATCGTAAATCCTTATCGTTGAGTTACTAATATTATCCAAATATATGGATAATCATAAAAACACATTGATTTTGACTAAATCATTTGATCATATACAACAACGATAACTACAACAATACTTTTAAAAATGATTTCTATTTTTAAATTTTGAATGCCTAAAAGCTTTTCCAACCACAACATTAAAACCACAACATTAAAAATGACGATTTTAACGTCAAAATGGTAATTGCATTTCAGCCGATCTAAAATATGATAGTTTTTAATTAGTTTCATACTTGATAACCAACTCCGGTCCACTAAAATAAACCATTTTAATGTGTTTTTTCCTTTTCACATTCTAACCAACCTTAAAAATTTAATGGTGAGATACATTCACAACACCAAATATGAGAATTAAAATGATTGAACTCTAGAATAAAATTATTATTATTATTATTATTATTATTTTTTTTTGGAAAGGGAACTTCCCTAACGAGGGTTTCCGGATCAGCTTTCGTGCACCGACTAATCCCCCGCTGCAAACATAAAGCTTTGCCTCATGCCCTGGAGTCACTGCAGGCGAACTTCCATAGCTACAAGGGCTAAGTGGTGCCAGGATTTGAACATGGGTCAATAGGTTATCCACCATATCTTCCACATGCTTTACCAAATCACCACAACCCAAGTGGTTGAATAAAATTATTTTAGTGTATGGTTTTATTGATTTTACCATTTTAATGTTTAAAACTCACATTTTTTGTATTTTACCACTGGAGTTGGTTATTTGATGTTAAAAATAAGTCAATATATAAATAGTATGATGTTTAGAGATTTTGTTGGAGTGAAAATGATATTTTAGAATTTGTTGGAGTGAAAATAATATTTTAAACGTTTATTGGAGCTGGAGCTGACTAAGTATAACTAATTTTTTTAAATAAATGACATCTTTTATGTATTTATGTTGTATTTACTTTGGTTTTCTATCATTAATTCATTATTAAGTTTTTTTTTTTTTTTTTTTTTTTTTTTTTTTTTTTTTTTTTTTTTTTTAGATTTCAATACAAGCGAAATATTTTCTTGAAATTTGAAATTTATCCATTTTGAAAATATTCTTGAAATTTCGGCAAACCGTTTTTTATGTCGTAATTCTTAACCTTAAATTCTAGGTTCAATATTTTTTTAATCAAAGAAAATTATGTTTAATATGACTTAATGACAATCTTATATGAATTTTATCTATTCCAAAACATTTCATTTCATACTTATAAATAACTCAAAATCTTTATAACTCTTATAAAAGATGTCACTCAAATCAATATGATTCCAGATAAATCACCTATTTTGCATCATATTTATTTGAAACTCCTACATTTTCAATTTATGCTAGTTAAATATATGATTAGATGAATTTTTTTTTTCACATATAAGAACATTATTTTTTGTTTGATTACTTAAATTTTCTCTCTTTACTTTCATTTATTTTGATTTATTGTTATCTAAAGCATATGGAAATAAAAAAGGTGTGTATGTATTAAGCCCCATTCATATAAGATTGAAGGTGAAAAATATTTATATCCTTCTAATCTCCCTATCTAATAAAAAAGTAGTTCTCTTGCCATGTGTTACAATATTAGACATTGTAATTAATATCATGACACTTGTCAATCTATTGGCACTTGTAATTAATATCATGACAATTGTTAATCTATTAATTTTCCATTTCAAAATTTAAATCACATTTTAATTACATTAAATTAATAATATTAGAATAAAAATAAAATAAAATTTATACAAATTATAATAAAATAAAAGTTATACAAATTATAAGATGATATATTTTATGTATTTATTTGAATCAACGATTATAATTTTATATATAACTAAAAAATATATTTTAATTAATAAATTATTTAAAATTATTAATTAATAGTTTTAAGCTTTTACTTAAAAAGTTTAATTAATATATTCTAACCGTGGTTCCCACGGGTTATAAACTAGTCTTTGAATAAATAGTGGAATGTAGAAAATATATTTTTTAGAACTAAAGACGGTTATGATAATAATTGTTTTAAAAATTAAAAACGATTAGAGTTACTTGTCTTTGTTTCAATTTATATCCACATATTTTCCATCTATTTTTTTTTTATAATTTAAGAAAATATTTATGGTTGTATATTTAAAGAAAAAAAGAATGAATTGATTTTAATTTATTTATTACAATTTGTTAAAGATGTATGATCCTAGTTTGTAATATATATGATTGAAAAAATATAATAAGATGTAGTGTCCAAATTTAAATATAATAAAAATGAAAAACAAAGAAATACAAATTTAATTATAAAATCATTTTAACCGGATTATGTTTTTTTTCATTCACCTAACTTTCATATTTTAATATACGGTAATCTTTTTAGTAAAAATACTTATTTTTAAGATTCTTATGTAATAATATCATATAAACATTTTAACAAACAGTTAATCATATCTGGTTCATATAATGCATGTTATCAAATAAACATTTAACAAATATTCCAAATAATAAACATCAAATTTCACATATAAACTTTCAACAATTATTTAATACTTTTTAATAAATTATAAAACTAAATTCTATTCATAAAAATAAGTTAATAACTATGCACTCACTTGATGTAGGTGGAAGACTCATGGAAAAGTTAGATCATTGACTGATGCTTTAGATTCTCTTTAAAACGACCTAAATACAAATATTATTAACCCTTAGTATTTATTCGTATTTATAAAGTTTAATCGTTATAAGTTTTCATCAGATTAATCAATAATTTCAAACGAAACATTGACGTATAGCTGATAACAAACAAACATGTAAGATCGTATCGGAGGTATGATCCGTTTGACATATAAATATATAATGTTTAGAAAATCCACTTTAAACACCTCACTAATCTTACCATGTCATCATTTCCGTCAATATATCAATCAGTATAACAACTGGTATTACTGATAGATCTTATTTATAAGTTCATAAGAACGATTATAAACATAAATATAAGGTATACTTAAAGCACGGTAAACATAACTCAACTTACAGGTTGTTTGACGAAAACAGGGAATTACGCGGACAGAACTTCAAAACTGAAAGCTCTATTTCTTGGGAAACTCTTACACTATAGAGCTCCGCTACTAACATTTAAGAACCACATGGGTTGGGCCTCTGGGCCTTAGGGAAGTTTGAGAGAGAAAGGAAGGAGAAATGAGCTTGAAAACACTTAAATATATAGACAAAAATGAAGGGCGAGCCACGTTCCGTCCACGTGGTGGAATCTCATTCATTTTCGTGGGGAAGAAGGGTGCACCTGATCACGACATGTGTCACACTCCTGTGGTGCCACGTGTCGCTTCCTCGTTCGTTGAAATTTAATTATTTTGTAAAATTCACAACTTTTGCATACGAGCTTCGTTTTTTTATGGGTTTTTATCCACGCATAGATATCGACATGTACTACAAATTTCATTTATACTTTGTCGGCTAATTTTCAATTTATTTTTCGTTTTACGACCCGAGATGGTTTGAACCGTAAATAATGTTGCAAAAACCATAACTTTTTCATACGAACTTTGTTTTCAATGTTCTCTGTATCGTTGAATTCATATTGAAGAGTAATACAACTTTTCTTTAGACTGTTTTAGCTAACAATCAACCAATTTTGATTTGGATTTCTATGTTGCACACTGATGTACTGTGTCGTACTCGAAACTTTGAAAAATCAAATCTTCCTTACATGATCTCGGATTTTTACATTCTTTATATTGACAAGTTCCTATTGACGAGATCTATAATTTTCATAAGATCACTTGGGCTAAAAAGTAACCTATATTCGTTTCACTTTTTATGTCGCACATTACCTTATCGGTTTGAACGCGAAACTTAGATAAATCATAATTTCCTCATATGAAGTTAGATTTGGGCATTCTTTATATCCATGGAATCACTGTCACGCCTACTACAACTTTATTTAAGATTATTTATCCAAAACAATCTTTTATTTTTAATTTTTATTTTATCGTTTAATGATAAATTTTATAATAAAGTTTTCTTCAATTATTATATACTCCTAATATTTGTCCACTTAATGTGTATATGATAAATATTTATTATCTCATAACACATATGAATAATAATTATTTTAATCAATGAGTTTAATTGTTCGATTAAATGTATATTTACTACAATTATACTCTAAACGTCTTTCCAAAAACTATTGGCGTTACAGTTCAGTAGTAGTATGATTTCAGTCGTCATAAATCACAAGTCAAGAAACATATTGTTTAACTATAATCTTGGTTTGTATCTATGTCTCATGTCCATACGATGTCTTGTGGGTTGAGGGAATAAATGATCACTTATCTTAAGGGTAAACGTTTGATTTTATCAAAGTTCGGGCTATTTACTGGTTCTTCAAAGTATATACTTACAATTGTAGTTTACGACTTATCCATGTTGGAGACTATTGGATTAGACGTCTAAGATCTTAACTAAATTGGTATAACCTTGGTGAATAAAGTAAATACCTTTTTGGGTTTCCCTCATAACTAGAAATAGCTAGAACTGATATTAGAAGAGAGATAAAATAATTTGTTAATATATTATATGATTAATATATTAATTAGAAATTGTTAACAATTAATTTTGAATTAATTATAAATGGTTGGAATTAATTAATTATTAATCAAAATTAATTTTTAACGCCCGAAAAATCATGACATAAATTTTTTTGTTTTTAGATTAATAAATCGTTAATACATTTCTTTCTCATGAAACCAAGGTAACCAAGAGTTAGAAAAAACATCGTCAAATAAGAGTAATTCATAGAATACAGAAACATGTGGTGTGTGCCATGCATTCGTCTTGAGCTTTTTCATTTGTAATATGGAGTACCTAAAACATAAACTAAAAACCGTAACTATAAAGTTTAGTGAGTTCCCTAAAATACCATATAATATACAACCCCAGAATATCATACAACATACATGTAATTGCCATGGGCTCCCCCGCATGGTCTTTATCCAGAATCCATGGGCTCCCCCATGGTCTTTGCTTGGAATGCTATGAGCACCCCCCATGATCTGATATCCAACTGCCTCGGGCACCCCCGAGGTCTTCCATGCAAGTATCACATACATAACTACCATACCACATATCACAGAACAACTATCATACCACATAACACATAATGGGTCGGTATTGGTGCCTTCGACCCATAAATATAGCGAAGAGACTCACCTTGCACTATAGAAGCACACTGAAAGAATCCATAGTTGTTGCCCTGATGGCTTCCTGAACTAGCAATATTAACAATACACCTAATTAAAATTTGGGCTCCAATCCATAACCACAACTCCATACCTGGGGTAAAAGGACCATTTTACCCCCAACCTAGCCTTGTCCAACCCCATGACCCAAACTATAATCTGAACTAATCAACCAATGTCTCAATTTTCCTAATTGGGCCCAAACTCCTTACATGGCCTTTCCTTGAGGCCTAACCATTCTTTCTAGTCCAAAAACTTTGTATCCCGATGGCCTATTAACAACTCAAGCCCAAAATACCAGAAACTACTAGATCCATCAAAGCCCACTAATGGCTCAATTTTCCAAATTGGGCCCAACCCCATACGGGCCTTGACTTAAGTCTGTAATTCCCTTAATTACAATTCAGATTACCACAAGTACCCATTAGGAAAAACTTGTTCAAAGACATAAGTCAAAGGTCAAAGTCAATGGTCTAAGTTGACCCAACTTGCCGAGGTGTCCCTCAACTCGTCGAGTTTCTCCATTAAATGCACAGATCGGGAAAACTCGCATCAACTAGCCGAGTTCTCCTAATGAACTTGCCGAGTTGGCCAAGAATCAAACAACTTAATGCATTAAGATGTTTCCATCGAATCTAGAAGCTTCCATCTTAGATCTTTTCCTAAATGATGACTAGAATGGAAAAGTTTCCAACTTTACCCTTAAAAACCACTACAATGAACCCAAACTCGAATCATTGACTTAATAGAGTCAGGCTTATCCCATTAAGCCCTTAAAACTCTCAAAACATAGTCCCAAAACACAGATCTGGCATCCCACGGCTAGATTATCACGTAAAGTTTCCAACTTTACGTCCATGCATGCAAGAAAGGAGCCTTAGCGCTCAAAATGGCTTAATAAAGGACTTAAAGAAAGGGTGGGACTTAGGACTTAGCAAAGGTTGAAACTTTATGCCAATAAAGGTCATAAAAAGGTTCGATTTAACATAATTACCCCTAAAACTCTTAACCTTTGGACAACCCAACCATACACCTGAAAATCAAGCTAAAACATCCCATAAAGAGATCTAGAAGATAACAACACAAGGCTTTGACTTTATACCTCAAAAGGACTACAACAAATGGAGAGTTTCTGGATCCAAAGCCTTCTTTCCAAACTAAGCACCTTCATCTTCAAACTCCTTCCAAAGAACACCAAAAACCAACTCTCCAAGCTCACCACAAGCTCCCACACTCAACCTTGAAGGATAATACATGGAATTAGAGTTTTTTTTGACAAGGAGGCCGACTAAGGGAGTTGAGGTCTTTAAATAGGGTGCAAAACCCTAAAATTAGGGTTTTCTCAAACATCGTCCAACTCGTCGAGTTCCCCAACTCAACGAGTTGGTCCTTAAAAACACGTGCCCCAAAAGCTTCCAACACGTCGAGTTTATGTCATAAACTCGACGAGTTGGCCCTTAAAAAGGGAATTTATTTCCATATTTGACCTTCTAGATTTCGGATGCTACAACCCTCCCCCCTTAAATTAGATTTCATCCTTGAAATCACTCATTATTAACACTCATAACAAAACAACCAACCCAATGATCATAAATGAAAATTTAGCAAACAAAATAATCTTCCCAAGGAAACTGGAATCAACCCTGGTAGAACGAACCTCAAACTCTTGGAGAAAAACCACCTTTACCTTTCCTGATACCCGCAGTCTCAAATTGATCTTACTTCCTGACAACTCACCCCCTCTGAATCACTATCAAACTAATTCCATAACAAAACCAAACTAGGCAAAATACTTCTAACCCATATTATCTTAATGCTTTTAAAGGAACAAAATCATCGATCATAAACAACCACATACCACTTATATTTGACAGAAGGCTCAGATAATCTTCCAAGTAAAAGATTCATCCCCAAAACAGTTAGAATCAGACGAGAGCTACTCAACATAGTCAAATCAATCACTATGAGATTATTTAATCCCCTGCAAGTGGCTTATCATTTTACCACCAACCAATTACTTCACACACACATGAAACCCAAATCACAAATACTGCCAGAAACAACATGCTACATCCTAACTGCTTTCCAAAATCTACCGACACCTCCCTGGTCCCAACTTGTCTGTCAACAATCCGAATCACTGGGCTCCTACCCGTTTATGGAGTCAAAAGACGTACACATGTGGTAGCCCCATGCGATTCCCAAAAGAAGATCATGACTGACAAAAACTACACTATAACACCTCGCATCAAATGCAATTCCCCTGAATCTGGACATGCTTTGGTTCTTCCACAGATAGTACCATATGAAGGCACAACATAATGGCTCATTCTGTCGTCATACTAAACCTAGTCCTTACTCTTGAACCCTGCGATTGATGCCTTTGGCATAATGACACTCCAAATTCTTATTACACTGAAACAAAAACCCCGCATAGCACATGCGTGATACCTAACTCAAGATTTTACCCAAAACTGATTCAATACCCTACTCATAACCCAACATTTAGAAATCTGCACCTGCATTTCACACCACAACATTTTGATTTCCAACCCCTTTACATAAACGATAAATAGGTATACCCAAACCATCTACGAGACTTCCACTCTCGCACCTCATCCAACCACCAAGTTCCCAAGAGTCCAACAACCAGGCTACCCAGCCTAAACCCCTCTGCGTCACGCACTAGTTACCTGCATGTCCTGCAACTCAAGATCCAAACCCTTGACTCAACAGTCTCTACCGGTTCCAACTTGAATTTTCATAATCACCCGGGATCGCCGGCGGACCCCAAAGACTCTCAACGTAGAATATAGAATAATTCACTGACAACCCTGGCCGGCATGCCCAAGGCACAAACTGATTCCCTTTCCATGCTCGTGACCATCTCATAATTGGTTAACTTCAAACCGATGAATGCTACGATCCTATCACAACCTTACATTACTTCCATCCAACCATGCTTACCACCCATGGCCTTACCATACTCAAACCATCACAATGTTGCACCTCCCGAGCTAAATCCTATATCCCATCAGGAGTTTGGTACACGATTACGAATTCCCACTGCCTACTATGCATAATCAAGGCGATGCCGACCGACGATTGGGAGTTTCCTAAACTCCCGCCAACACAACCTAGGACTAAGCAACCACTTATTTCTCCCCCACTTGGACTCGACGATGCTCTTTTACCTCTTAAAACCTGTGGATCTCCGATCCATTTCCCTCAATTAGCTCGAACTGCCCAAATCCTACGATGAACAATACAAGCGCCCCATTGCTAGCCAAACATAATGATCACACAACTCTTGGAAATCCTGAAGAATACTCTTGTAATCTTAACCAATCGGATAATCCCAATCACTTACCATGATACCCTTTACTGAAGAAATCTGTGAGCAATTACATATTTGCCACCATTTTACCGCTACATAGGGACCGATGAATGCTACGAGCCACCCCATAGTCTTATAACACTCTCGCCCTAATTGATCACTAGTAATTGCAACGGCTCCCCCGCAATCTTACAACACTCTCACCCCAACTAATCACTAGTGAATGCTATGGCTCCCCCACAGTCTTACAACACTTTCACCCTACCACAACTTCCCAAGGCCTTACTGTCGATCAATCCAATCCGACATACCCAAAGTTGAACACACACTCGATCGAACACCCAAACTGAAATCAATTCATGACTGGAACCCCAACCTGATTCCCTAAATCCTGCTATTAAGCACCTTCACATGCTGGGAAGTTTACCGAACTCCCAACTCACACAACCCTTAGACCAAACAGCCACTTGGGCTGCATTCCTCCCCGACGGGGATGTGAAAACATCCTAGTTTCATAACCACTCCTGCTCCTGAATACCTGAACGATTCTCCCCCGCTTTGATATGATTAAGTTCTCACGACATGTGAGAATTGAAGGATCCCCAATCCTTCTTACCCTCTAACAATCTGCTGACAACCAGTGCTTACCAGTGCTGGTGTTCCATCACTAACCATCCTAAAACACTGCACATTACCTGAAGATCCGCTGAACACTTCCCGAATCCCAACAACCCTAAAGACGATACAATACTTAACACTTGCAACCCTCGGAACTATTGCCCGAACCAAAACCTCATCAATGGACCACTTCCCAAGTTGTCCCTAATAGCTAATCAAAACGACTGGAAATACCATAGAACCCTAACGATATTGGAGAATTACCCACTGAATTTTGACCATAAAGCCTCCACACAATGCCCCTGAACCGATCTCGACTACCACCCAAAATACGATCGAACACTTAGATCCTGTTGTACGAGATATGAACCTTCAATAACCCACTAATGATATGAAAAAGACATACAACAATCCTCGGAGATATAATCCACAACAACAGGGAATTAGACCTAATATATCGCTCACCCGAACCAATAAAATACTCTAAGAAACATAAATGCTAATAGCAACCGAAGGAAAACAAAATATAACATACCCACAATATTACCTGCTCACATGATCAAACCTATTGTGCTTGTGGCAACCCATACTCCTGAAACCACAAACTCCATCGTACAGTTTCCCGCATGTACCATACTGACTCCAGCCTTAACGGTCTATCAACGCTGATCAGAAACCTTAGGTCTCTCTCCGGACCCCTCCAATACATATGCACCTAATCTTTGATAGGCAGGAAACACACCTAACCTTTGCCTCCTTGGCAGAAATTCATCCTGAACACATTAGCCATAACCGCTAACCACTTCCTACAGACAACATGGTCACTTCCTCCATCGAATGCATGAGCTCCACGAGCATGAACTCTCGGAAAGAAGGAATGTGAGCTTCGATGATCACCATAACCTCAGAATCGAATGCTACCAAGCGCTCATCCCAGATCTCCAAAAAAACCCTCCTTGACCAAACCAAAGATTACATAAGTCTTCTTCAAAACTCCACAACCAATCTCCTGACGAAATAAATTCACGTATGTACTCACTAATCGGATCAGTACCCTTACCTGAGCCGGAATATGAACTTAAATCTCCTTCCTGGAAGCTCATCACCAAACCTGAAATACAATCATGCAGAAGATCATAGCATACTCAAGAATCCTCTTCCCAAGCTTCTTAGATTCTCCAAGATTCTCCTCGATTTGAGTATGGATCCTGTTCTTTTAGTAGTACGTGCCCAATAATACATTCCACACCTATCTATACTTTCCTCAAGGATCATCCCGAATCATCTAAGTCACCTACTCCACTGAGGCACTAAATATTCGCTAAACAACAACACAAAACTCGCCGAAGCACTTCATAGGCTCCCCTAGGTTCCTGACCTCACCCTGCCATCATCTATTGAGGAAATACTCATAATATCAGTCATCCACCTCATGAACATCATCATATTCACTTAGTAGCTGACTTCCATCATCCAAGAGTTCCACGAAGCACAAAGCAAGCAACATTCATGCAGTAACACTCCAATCCATAGAACTGTCATAGATCATTCTGTTGGGTTTTGAGCACTATGACATTCCTATTGGTGCACATGCAACCATAGACACTTTGGATCTATGTTTTCTCTAATTATACATGCATTATTTATTTTTTCAAAGCATACACCCTAACTAGCATACAATTGAAACTATATAACCTAAAAACTAGTTTGGATGAATACCTCTTATATGTAGGGTGTAGTTCTTGACTTTTGAAAGCTTGATCACCTTAAGTGTGATGCCTCTAATGTGTCACAGACACCAAATGCAAGAGGAGGCTTGAGAGAGTAAGTTACTTAGTACAAAATCAATATCACTCTCCTAGAATGAATAGGGTAATCGATTTTGGTTCTACGGGTGTGCTTTTATAGTGTGACAAATGCTAGGGTTACATCCATATAAACCCTAATGCAACATGACCTTTCATATTACTTAGGCTCCATGGGTTAAACCTCCATGGGTTAAACCTCCATGGAACATCTTATGCGTGCAATTAGCTACACCTAATTTTAATATTTATAACCTAACTTCCTTACTAACTAAATTGCACCTAGGTATTGTACCTAGTCAAAATTATAGAATAGTCGAGTAAGTCGGGTGTTGATCACAGGGAACGATGCTAACTGATTGATCTATTTACCACTAAACTAACCTAATTACTAACAAAGGAAAGGGGGTTTTTTTATCTGATTTTGCAAGATCATACGAACTTAACTCAAATTCAATCAATCACTAAAAACACATTTGTTTATTTCGAATCCATTTCTTCTTTATGGTTAGCTAACAATTATAGATTATTAAGTTGGTTATTATTGTATTAGTAATTTGAGTCTAAATCTACCAATATTAAACTAATTCATGTAAAACTATGTATGGTCACACACAATCAAACACATAATAAGTTGTAGATTATGAATTTTCTATGTAAGATTAGGCAAACACAATTATGGTCATAATTTATGTTCTCTAGCACAGCTAAATTTATTTACTTCAATTACTATCTAAGATTTTGGTTGATCCTAGCTCTAGCAATTTAATGTTCACTAAATCACTAGGTTTCAAGTTCATGTAATTTAATAATCACTAAGCTGCACAGAACATGAATTCAAGCAACTAAAGAAACAAATATTAACATGCTAGGTAGTAACAAATCAAACACAAGCAAGTTACCAACTAAATAAATCCATTATCAATAAGCTAAACCATAAGTCAGAAGCTTTATCTAGCTAAACAAGAATAGCTAGATTCAACTTCTCATAGCCACAAATAAACTAACACAAATCATAATAGAAGTCATAATGAATGTACCAAACAAATAAACTATTGATTTACTTTCCTCTCCTTAGGTGATAAAAACCTTTTCTAGAACTTCTTTTCTTCTCAAAATCATCTCTAGGTCTGCCTTCTATTAGCCAAAAAGCTTCCGTCTCCGTGAATGGCAAGGATATATATATATATATATATATATATATATATATATATATATATATATATATATATATATATATATATATATATATATATATAACGTCTCACGTCGTGAGCACGCATCTATCCGTGTTGTACAAGGACTCTTCCACCCGATACTAATCTTCTATAAAACTCAAACTCATGTCGTGAGCCTTCAACTCTCACATCGTGAATGCGAATTATTGCTGGATTTTTATCTTTCTTCTTTCAAGCCTTTATAGTTCCATGTTTTGTCTATTTTGGTCCCTTTCTTAGAAAATGCTTTACTTTGGCTGCAAATAACAATTTAACCTTATAAGTACCACAATTCTATGCAAATACCCAAAATATTAATAAAAATGTAAATAAATATTGCCTAAAAATATGTATAAATATGGAAATATAAAAATACCCCACACTTATGCTTTTCTTGCAGTCAAGCAAATCTACTTAATTTAAACGTAAACCTTCATCACTAGCATCACATAAAACAATCCAATTCCAGCTCAACCATTATGCTAAGACCTCAACGCATGCATTTGTGTCTGAAATGTTTCTTAAGTAACCCTCCTCAATTCCAAATACTCATAATCTTCATAAACACACACCCACTTCTTTTGAACAATGCTCATTTTATGCATCCCTCCAAATCCATCCGCAAAAAACTTCCTTAACCTCAATGTATTTTTTGTAAAGCAACCCAAGCATACATAAACTAGATAATGACAACTTTTAGATACCACAATGGAGCTCTTGAATTCTTCTTCTTTTTTTCTTTGACATTTGATCTTCAATTTGTACTTTGAATTCATCACCTTTTTGTGTGATTTTTGGTATCTTCAACTTTTGATTTTTCAGAATTTGGATCTTTTGATCTTCAAACTTGATAGCTCTAAAAATCTTCAATTTTTTTTTACTTTTCGGTAATTTCTCTCTCTCTCTCTCTCTCTATTTTTTTATATGTATAACTCACTTTTTTCTCTCAGAACCTACATGCTTAAGCAGGGGTGCTTAACTTCAACCCTTATTGGTTAAGATAAAAGCCTTTCTGGATAGATTTCTGGTACACAATGCTAAACATATTGCATCCCTCAAACTAAGCGAGGTTGTGTTTTTATCTCATGATTTCACTAGAATAAGGGAGGCCACAATTGCACTATAAAGTGTATCGACTCAACTAAACATTTGAGCTCTCATCAGATTATCCCATATAACACTAGCAACTACAGTTCAAATTATTATTACTAGATTTAATTATTAAAAATTTACCAAATTTCCTAGTATTTTTACTTTTTCGACCCCCTACCCACACTTATTACATACAATGCCCTCATTGTATGCATAAACTAAATAAAAAAAATAAAAAGGAGAAAAAGGAACAAACTCCCCTGGGATAGTGATGTGATCGAAATCCATAAGTGTGATTAAAATGTGGATCTTGAATATGAACCTCTTCTAAATAAGAACTTGGACTTGAACTCGCGGAATATGCAAATGAACCAACAAGTAACGAATCGAAACTTAAATATTCAAGAAAGGTGGATGCAAATCTTTGAAACGTGTAGAATAACTTGGGAAAGCATACACCACATTTATAGCAGAGGAAACGAGCCATAATAGTCTTCATAAGAAATCCAAATATAATGGTGGTGATCCATGTGGTGAATAGGAACAAAAAGACTTTAATATGGTGAAAGCAGAAAACTCACGACGTGAGTAATATGTCCCACAACGTAAAATCGCCGAACTGCATACTCTGAAATACCTCGTAACCCAAATCACAACGTGAGAAATATAGCCTCACAACGTGAGAACTGGGCGATTGAAAATTAAAACTGTCTATTCTTCTTAATAATTTTAGCATTCCACCCCAATATCTTAATGGATAAAGACACTTCTAAATGCAGAATTTCTATGACATTTCGCTAAATTCATCCTCTCTCTCGAATCACCACACACTTATTTTCAATTGTGGGTCTCGATTCGCGACTCTAGACTCTAGACAACCCTTGGCTAGACACATACGCTCTCGACGTAACCTTCTTTTCTGAGATTCCAAAGCAAATTTGAAATAAAGGCACCAAAGGATAACTAAAAGTAACATAATAGCTTATAAGTCTTACAAACCATAACAAGTTTAAAAACCAAACAAATGCAAACTAAACGAAAAAAATAAAAACTAAATAAGAACTCAATCGTCATCTTCTTCATTCCGTGCTCCACCTATACCGGCTCCATCTCCCCCTTGACCTCGATACTCACTCCACCTAGAGAAAATTGGGTAATGATACCCCAGATGAGGAGGTTGCTCCACATGCAAATGTTGTACCATATTTCCACAGTCCCTCCAATCCAATTAACACTTAACGAAAGTTGATCGAAATACCCGACCATATCACCCCCAAAATTCGGTCCTCCCATGGGTGTGAGTTGATGCACCAGCTTCCCTCTCTCTCCTCATCCTCTCACATTGCTCCTTCGAGGCCTTGGCTGTGGTTGTTGCTTAGACTGTGCACCAGGCTGCTCTCTATCATCACCCTCATTATCAGTATGAATAAGGCCCCAATGAGACCCAAAATTCCGAACAACGCTCATTGTCTCCAAGTATCCCATGGTGAACTCGTTATCCTTCATGCAAGTTAACAAGCGAGTAATCTCGGGAACGATTAAGCCATAAGAATGGGCCAATCGAGTGATGAAGTGGACCCTATAGATAGGGCTCCCGGGTCAGGAACTTGTAGCTAAACTAGACATGAAACGAGCCAGGAAATATGGAATGTTACAACACACTCCCGACTGTAAGATGCACCATAAAAAGAACGAATTTTGCTTCGTGATCTTATCCCCATGACGCCTATGATGAATGGAGAAAGTGATGAATCGGTGTATCAAACGGTAAATGGGAGATCTTATGCTGCTCTCGGGTAACACTCCGAAATTGAATATTCCGGATGCAATACTGTTCCAAACCTCAACCCCTGAAGCCCCATTTTCATATCCTTGAACTGCATCCCTAAAAAACATAACAAATTCCGGAGTCACAGCTTCCGAAGTATCGTATAACCCCATTCTCTAGGAAAATTCAACCAAACTGCATTCAAAATATTCACCTCCGAGTCTAAAAACTAAGGCTTGCGGAAACGTAGGGTCTTGGACATTCTCATAGAATGCCACAGTTGCAAAAAACTCCACGCATAGTTCCTTATATACCCTCTCTTGGATACCAAATAAATTATGCCAGCCCTTGCACGTGAATGAAAAACCATTTCCCAAAAATATCTTTGTAAGAAATGGAGACAACCGATCAAAGATTCTAACCTCCCTAAATCTTGCCTAATGAATTGTAGGGGCAACAAAAAATTCCCTATTGTACAACCTCCCTATCCTGTTGTTGCAACGTGCCAAAATATCTTATGGCATGGTGGTTGGGAAAACGTAGAATGGGTGCAAACTTGCCACCCCTGTTGGAACTTCTCTTTTGGGAGCCATTGCTGCAAAAATAAACATAAAACAAAACCAACAAAAACATCCCAACAAATTAGTATTAAACATAATACTCATAGACCAGGTCTCACGTCGTGAACAATAAAGCTCACGTCGTGAGTTTTTCATTTCAACGGAAATCGGTCATGACAGTGACAAAATCGGGGTATTTTCTTGCTGGTGTTTTATTCTAACCTAATCCTAAACATATACAACCCATACGCAACACTAATTTCTAACAATTAGGGCAATAATTTTGTCATTCAAATAAACTCAAACCCTTAAACCTTAAATTAACCAACTAAGTAAAAATTAAGCATAAGTAATAGGAATGGTGTACCTTTAATTGATGCAAACGTGAGCACAAGAGTAAAATATGGTAAATATCGTTGAAATCCAACGTGAGTGGGGGGACCAAGAACTGTCGGCGGTTGAAGAATAAGATAATGGTAGGTCAACCTAATCTGCTTTCTTATTTATGTGGTCCCGATTCATCCCATCTCACGTCGTGAGCCATAGAGCCTCACGTCGTGAGTTCGTTTTTTGGCTAATATAAGTCAGGCTAATTAAACAAGCTGAAATGGGCCACTATACTTATTTGATTATTATTATTAACGACTGAGAGAAAATAATGGGTAACAATATTATAGCCCGTGTCTTAATCTGGACTCACGTCGTGAGCAGAAGGCTCACGTCGTGAGATCGTAAAAAAAAAAAAACTTCATTTAGCCTTTTAATTTTTTATAACTTTAAATCTAGGACCCCTACAATTAATTTTTCATTTAAAGAGATTCTGAGATGACGAATTGATCAAATTCCTAAGTTGAAAATGAAAAAACTAAAAAAAAAAAATACAAACCAACCTCTGGTTGCCTCCCGAGAAGCGCTTCTTTTTGATGGACTCGTGTCGGACTCCGTGCCTCCTACGTTGAGCTATCAAAGGAATCCATCACCACCTGAATCTTTTTCTCTTTCCATCGCCTCTTATACGCTTGAACTCTTCTAATGTACGCCTTCTTTGATTTCTCCTTTTTAGCTTTTACTTCATCTACATCGAGATTGCGTTTTATCCCTTTAGTCTCTAATTTTTCTTCACTTTTATTAAGCCCCATAGGAATCTTTTCCTCCTTTACCATTGGACTCGTCTCCTTGGAAGTAGCCTCGTCTTTATAACTCGACATATCATCGCTTTCCTCACTCATCAAAGTTGTTGGTTTGTGTAGGCAATGACTTCAACGAAAAACGGAACGAATGCTCTTGGTTTGGTTCATTTGACTTGATGAATTGTGTTGATTTCTTTCTCCATGAGCTTTTCTAATTCTTCAAGTTCATTATTTTCATTTATATTGAAAACCTCTTCTTGAATATCACTCCCTTGGAAACCATCTTCTATCCCAAAAGTTTCCTTATCATCACCAACCCTTAAAGTGAGCTTGGATTCACGTATATCGACCAAGGCACCAGTAGTATTAAGAAACGAGCGACCAAGAATAATGGGGACATCAGGATCTTCTTTCATATCCAAAACCACAAAGTCTATTGGAAAAACGAATTTCCTAATTTTTACGAGAATATCTTCCACAATGCCCCGAGGTTGTGTTACTGAACGACTTGCCATGTGAATAGTCATTTTTGTAGCCTTCATTCAACTTCTGATAAAATGAATAAGGCATCAAATTTATGCTAGCCCCAGAATTGGCTAAAGCATAAATCTTAATATTATTACCAAACTCACATGGAAGAGAGAGGCGTCCAGGATCCCCCATCTTCTTAGGTATCTCTCCCAATACAACTTTTGAGCTTTTTTCACTAAGAATAACCTTAGAATTCTTCTTTAATTGTTGTCGAGTATCTATATCTTGTAGGAACTTAGTGTATTATGGAATTTTTGAAAGTGAGTCGATAAAAGGGGTATTAATAGGAATAACCTTTAATTGCTTAATAAACTCCAAATGTTCCCTTCCCAATGGACTGAGATGTGCTCGAGACGGAAATGGAAAAGGCGGTCAATAATCCGGAACAAAATCTGAATTTTTCTGTTCAGACTTAGCCCACATCGTGAGCATGGCGGGCTCACGATGTGAGTCTGGTAGTTCAAAAACATTTTCATTTTCGAGCTTTGTCTTCTTTGGCTTTGGTCTGTATGGTTTTGGCTCCACTTCTAGGACTTCTAAAAACTAAGAGATTGCTTCTTCTTCTTCAATCTCAATCATCATAACATGGGATTGAGCATTCTTTTCTAGAAATTGTGAGGATAATTTTTTGCTTAGAAAAGTAGTTTGTTGACCAACATGGACTTCTAGATTATGGATTGATGCTTGATGATTTCTTAATGAGGGTTGCTGGTCAATCATCATTTTGTGTTGTTCTTTCATCATATTCATGTGTTCCTCTAGCACTGCATCAGTATCATCATGCTTTTTCTCAAAAGCTTCCATAAATTGGGTCAACATGTTTTCTAAATCAACTTTCTTCTCGGGTTAGCAGTTTCTCTTTTTGGTAGAAGCCTCAGCCTGTCTGCTTAAATTTCTCTTCCTTTTGCTTTTTGTATTCATCATATGGTAGCAACTCTTTCTTTGGTTTCCTCCAGTCCTCATCATACTTATCTCCACTTGAATAACACACTTGAGATTTCTTGTTCCCATATTCATCCAAACAACAATCCTTAGTCAAGTGTGGCCCACGACATCTCTCACATCCCACTCTTATTGCATGAATTGATTGGTCTATTTGGGTTAATCTCTGTTCCATAGTATTAAGCATTGCCATCATAGAAGCCATCTCTTCCGAATGTGCACCTCCACTGCCTTTTACTCCATCTTGTCTTGGGTTGTGATATTCCCGAGAATGCTTTGCAAATTCTTCAATTAGTTCCTTAACTTCGGCCATATTTTTCTTTGTAAGTGGCCCTTGAGAATCAAGGAGTTGCCTTGTCAATACATTGAACCCATCATAGAATATAGACATGCCTTGTTGAATGTTAAGGTCATGTTGAGGACAATTCCTTAACAACCCCTTGTAACGCTCCCATGCCTCGTAAAGTGACTCACCCGGGTTTTGCTCAAAATTGGCTATTGCCTTTTTGAGATTAGCTATCTTTGGTGGTGGGAAAAGTTGGTCAAAAAATTGTTCGCGCATTTAAGCCCAAGTAGTAATTGTACCAGGTGAAAGTGCTTTTAACCAGTCTTTTGCAACTCCCTTGAAAGTGACTGATAGCATCCTCAGCAAGACAATATCTCTATTGACATTTGGGACATTAAAATAGTCAACAATGTCATTGACTTCATTTAGATGTTTGAAAGCATCCTCATGATCTTTACCATAGAATGGGATACCCTTTAGTGTAGTAAGGATATGTCCCTTCAGCTCGAATGTGGCAGTGGCTGGAATAGTGGGTTGAACTAACCCAGGACCAACATCATCTCTGATTCGCTTTCTGTAAGCTCCCATTGACATTTCTTCAATGTTCTCCATCTCGTTCCTTGGCTTGTTTCTGGGTTCACTCCTAAATAATTCAAATTCGGGCTCGGTATCGTATTCAGATTCGGTTTGGATAGGTATTTGATATAAGTTTTCAACCTTGCTCCAGTTCTTTGAAGATGAACTCGACTCTCCCGTTTTCTTTCCCGAATTCTTTGAGAACACTGACTTGAATTCTTGTAAAGGTGTATTCTTTGATGTTTGATTGTCTTTCGCGTTCTTATCTTTCTTTTTATGAAGGGTCGACTCTGGATCTTCAAGTGGTGGTACCAAAGGTGTGTTAGATCCTCTGGTCATGAACTCCTGAAATAAAACAAAAAATAAAAACGTAAAACTGAACTAAGAAAGACAAACTAAAAACAAATAAAACTAGGAATCCAAGTTCTAACGTCGTGAGCAATAAAGCTCACATCGTGAGTTCTGTAATGCAGGAAAAATGAAACAGAAAAAAATAACTCTTTGTAGTTTTTTCCCCACAAAAAGGATCAATTAATTTAAAGTAAATAAATTAGTAATTAACTAAGTCGTTCCCCAGCAATGGCGCCAAAAACTTGATGCGTGCAATTAGCTATATCTAATTTTAATATTTATAACCTAATTTCCTTACTAACTAAATTGCACCTAGGCAGTGTACCTAGTCAAAATTATAGAATAGTCGAGTAAGTCGGGTGTCGATCATAGGGAGCGATACTAACTGATAAATCTCTTTACCACTAAATTAACCTAAGTACTAACAAAGGAAAGGGTTTTTATCTAATTTGGCAAGATCAGACGGACTTAACTCAATTTCAATCAATTACTAAAAACACTCTTGTTTAGTTCGAATCCGCTTCTTCTTTATGGTTATCTAACAATTATGGATTATGAAGATGGTTATTTTTGTATTATTAATTGAAGTCTAAATTTACCAATATTAACCTGATTCATGTAAAACTATGTATGGTCACACACAATCAAACATATAATAAGTTGTAGATTATGAATTTGCTATGTAAGATTAGGCAAGCACAATTATGGTCATAATTTAGAGCACAACTAAATTTATTTACTTCAATTACTATCTAAGATTTTGGTTGATCCTAGCTCTAGCTTTAATGTTCACTAAATCACTAGGTTTCACGTTCATGTAATTTAATAATCACTAAGCTACACATAACATGAATTCAAGAAACTAAAGAAACAAATATTAACATGCTAGGTAGAAACAAATCAAACACAAGGAAGTTACAACCTAAATAAATCCATTATCAATAAGCTAAACCATAAGTCAGAAGCTTCATCTAGCTAAACAAAAGTAACTAGATTCAGCTGCTCATAGCCACATATAAACTAACACAAATCATAATAGAAGTCATAATGAATGTACCAAACAAGAGTATGTTTGTACACCCTTGCTACCCAAAGGTGTTGTACTGATGTAAGGACTTTTATATATATACACATATAAATAATATATAACTAAGATCCAAATGACACTCGGACAAACAACCGATGCCCTAAGTTCACAACCAAACAAGGAACATTGAAATAGTTTTTTTTGATAGCAGAGTTTTGAAGTATAAGAAATTCACTTGTTTGATAGTTATTAATCACATGCGATTGATATGATAAATATAATGTTTCAACTTCTATTCCCCCCCCCCCCCCCACAATAAAATCATTTAAAAGATAAGTTAGGGGTATGAACTCACCTGATTGTGAGTGATCTGGAAAGTAAGATAGGTATAGGATGCCCGTGATCACAATTGAATTCCCGAAGCACAGTTGGATCCTATAAGGCATATATTCACATATATGTGTATACGATTAGTGTTTATAACTACTAACTAGCATAGGGAACTACCTAAAGTTGTAGTAGACACCCTAAATGAAGTGTTAAGTCCACATATGGATGTTTGAAGGAGGTTCACGGCCACCCAAGGATGGGTTTTCGGCCGTATAGAGTTCATGGCCTCATGAGGGGTTCACAGCCCAATGAATCTATGAAGGGTTCACGACCGTGATCCTTTCAAGTTCATGAAGGTGGTGATGAATCATGAAGAATCAAGGCTAGGATCTAGTAATATTTCAAGTATAACAAGTTTAAGGTTGAAATACTTACGTTTTTGGAGCTTTGGAGGGTTCACGGTCGAAGATTTTTGAGAGAGGATGGGGGTGTTCACGGTTGCGAGGAGGAGAAGTGAGGAGAAAAAGGGGTCACTCTTATATATATAGGAGGTGGTTCACGGCTGTGAACCTAGTTTGCGGCCGTGAACACCTTGTGAATGGTTTTCTGGTTCGAATTACTCCTCATGATCATAAACTAACTCATCCTAGCATCCAATCATACATTAAACTAGGATCAGAAACTCTCAAAGGAACCCTTAACAAGGCTAAAAGATAGCAAAAACAAGTGTGACCTTTGATTGAATTAAATGGCTTTACAAGATAGAAATTTCGGATTATCACACACGAACCATAAGAGTTTGAGGTACATTATGGATAAGTCGAATCTGAACATGAGGCAGCGTCGGTGGCTTGATGTGGTGAAGGATCACAATTGTGAGATCCTTTACTGTCTGGGGAAGTCCAATGTCGTGGCCGATATGCTTAGCCGCAAGGCAGCACCGATCAGAGACATTTGCATGAGGATGACCGTGGTGACTCCGCTGTTGGAGAGGATTTGAGAGGCCCAGCTTGAGGCCTTGAAGGAGGAACATTATAAGAGTGAGTGTATTGTGGGTCAAGTTTCCTCCTTCGATTATGAAAGTCGTGGATTCTTGACTCTACATCGCAGGGTGTGGGTCCCATATCATGGAGGTGTGCGCCAAGTATTGATGGAGGAGGCGCACAAATCCAGGTTTTCTATCCATCACGGGGTGAAGAAGATGTATAGGGATCTTCGCCTTGATTATTGGTGGCCCTGCATGTAGAGGGATGTAGCTTGGTTCATTGAGAGATGCCTGACCTACAGGAAGGTCAAAGCCGAGCATCAGAGGCCTCACGGCAAGACCCAGCCGTTGGATATTCCGCTGTGGAAATGGGAAGATATCACTTAAAATTTCATCACAGAGCTTCCCAGGACTACGCAGGTAGTGTATTCGATTTGGGTCATCGTGGATCGATTGACCAAGAGCGCCCATTTTATTCCTATTCAGGAGAGCATTTCGGCCGGGAAGTTGGCCAAAATCTACATCAGAGAGGTAGTGGCTCAGCACGGGGTGCCAGTTTAGGTGATTTCTGACAGAGATGTGTGGTTCATTTCCAGATTCTGGAAGATGTTTCACGACGAGCTGGGTACTCATCTGCATTTTAGCACCACTTTTTACCCGCAGACGAATTGTCAGGGTGAGCGAACCATCCAGACTCTGGAGGATATGCTGCGGGCGTGTGTTTTAGGCTTTGGAGGTAGTTGGGGTACTTACCTTCCTTTGGATGAGTTTTCTTATAATAACAGCTATCACGCAAGTATTGAGCGTCCTCCCTTCGAGATGTTGTACGGGAGGAAGTGTAGGACCCCGATATGATGGGGTGAGGTTGGCCAGAGGGTCATGGGGAGTACCGAAGTGGTACTCAAGACTATAGAGAGGATCCAACAGGTGTAGAGCAGGCTTTCATACTGCTCAAATTCGGCAGAAACGTTATGCCAATAGGTGTCGTTCAGACCTAGAGTTCCAGGCCGGAGATATGGTGCTCTTGAAGGTGTCGCCTTGGAAAGGCATCATTCGGTTCAAGAAGCAGGGAAAATTGGGCCCCAGGTAAATTGGACCTTTTAGGGTCGTCGCCCGGGTGGGCAAGGTGGTGTATAGGTTGGACCTGCCAGCTGAACTCAGACAGATTCATAGCACTTTTCACGTCTCTCAGTTACGGAAGTGCCTGGTGGACGATTCGACAGTGGTGCCTTTGGAGGATATTTAGGTGGATGACAGTCTGAACTACATTGAACGGCCTATGACGTTCCTCGACAAGAAGTCGAAGGATCTAAGGATCAAGAGGGTGGAGGTGGTGAAGGTGCAATGGCAGCACCGCAAGGGCTCGGAATGAACTTGGGAGCCGGAGACCGAGATGAGGGAACACTACCCCGAACTTTTTCAGGACGCAGCATCAGACTTCGAGGACGAATTCTAAAATAAGTTGGGGGATATTTGTAACGCTCGATTCCTGGTACGTATTTAAATTCAAATAGCTCCATGTTTTACTCTGGGACTCGGCGAGTTGGAGGCCCGAATCGTCGAGTAGGCTCGACTTTTGTTTGGGGGGTTAAGTGACCTACTCGACGAGTCGGGAGACCGACTCGGCGAGTAGGGCTGTCTGGATGAAACCCTAATATTTGGGTTTGCACCCTATTTAAACAACTTATAAAGCCCAACATAGCCCCCATTGTTCCTCCTAACCCAGATAAAATCCTAACTCGAAACCCGCCCAACACAGCCCCCATTCAGTAGTGGTGCCTTTTTGTGTGTGTTTGAAGTTGGAGAAGAAGAAGGAAGCTTGGAAGTTCAAGTAAAAGCAAGAAGATCCAGAAGTTTTACTCCATTCCCAGCTCATTCAAGGTAAAAAGCTGGAACCTTGACCATGTTCTCTTAGATTTTGATTTGGGGCTCTTTCTTCCCCTTTTTATGGGCATAGTGGAGCCATAATCGGATTTTGTATGTGTGCTGGGTGTTGCACTTCAGATCTGAAACTATTAGGGGTCCATATTGCATAAAGGTGTCAAATTTGTTGTCATATGCACCCCATGCATCTTGTAGACTTCTTTTATGGCTTTTTGAGCCAAAAAACCCCATGCATGGATGTCAAATTTGGGACTTTACGCATAAAAGGGGCCCTAGGAGGCCAGATCTATGATTTGGATTCATTAAGACCCACTAAAATCGATTGAATAGTTTTGGACAAAGAGGGACTCGGTGAGTTGTTCTTGGGACTCGGCGAGTCGGGTCATATTTACCCATCAAATCCATCATGTTGAAGGACCAGATGCTAGAAAGAAGAAACCTCGGTTGTCTAGGGTCATTAGGGACCTGGAAATCATGGAAATCGGCGAGTGGATGAAAAAACTCTGTGATTTCAAGGAAATGTGCCAACCCCATGCAGATGAACTCGACGAGTTCATGGAGAACTCGGCGAGTCATAGACTAGACACGGTCATCTAGATGGAGATGTACTCAACGAGTTCAAGGATGAACTCGGCGAGTCAGTTGAAGATGGCCCGATGAGTGTTTGAAGGCGAACTCGTGGAGCTCTTGATAGACTTGACGAGTAGGGATGGGATTATGGCATTTTGTGGGCATGAGGACTCGACGAGTTGGTGGAATAACTCAGCGAGTTGAGTCAACCAGATATTGACTTTGACCAAGCTTCTAACTTTATCTTTGAATGGTATTTGAGTGACCCTTGTAAGGGTTATGAGTATGAATTAATAACTTAGAAAAGTTATCGTGTAGGGATTGAGGAGTTGGGGAGATTCGATTTTCACATCGAGGATAGTGCTGACACTACACAACATTGAGGTGAGTTACCTTTCAGTAGAAGTGGGTCTAAAGCACCAAGGCCGACCCACTGGTAGTTGATTGTAGTTAAGATGAATGTCTTTGTGATAACTATCTGGTTTGCTATTAGTTGATGTGTTCTATGTGCCAGTATGATATGTTATATGTGATAGTGGTAGTAGAGGGGAGTAGCCCCCTGATTCGGTCGTTAGAACCGGAGGGTAGGTCGGACACGCCAGTTATGTCTGACAGCATGTTTGTGATATGTTATTATGTGTTAGTAGTAGGGGATAAAATAGTCCCCGAGACCGGGTGAGATAGACCGGAGGGAAGTTAGGCACCCCAGAATGGCCTGACACAGGTAAGTCGGCACCCCAGAATGGCTTGACATGGGTACGTCAGCACCCCAGAATGGCTTAACATGGGCAAGTCGGGCATCCTAGAATTGTCCGACAATATGTATGATTGTATGGTATGTGGTATGATGGGGGAACTCACTAAGCTTCGTGCTTACAGTTTTCAGTTTATGTTTCAGGTACCTCTTCAGTTAAGGGGAAGGAGCTGGCAGGGTAGCAGCACATCGCACATACATGATTTCCACTTTGAGCACCCTAGGATTGTACTTTGACATTTTACTATTTGATGTTATGATTTTCGAGACTAGTGATTTGTGACTTGAAGTTTTTAAATGACAACAATGATGTTTTCTGTAAACTATTTTTATAAGTAATATATTTAAACAAAAAAATTTGGGTCTCGATTTTGGGATGTTACACTAAGCGTATCTGCTTGTATGCCCAGTGTACTCGCCCATTCAGCCAACACTTGATTTTAGTCCTTAATCCTTTAAGACATAGTGCCAAAACATAGATCTGACTTCCTTGAGCTAGAATATCATGTAACGTTACTAACTTTAAGTTCATGCATGGCTAAATGAAGCTCTTAAGCTTAAAATGGACTTAATAAGGGACTTAATGCATGAATGTGACATGAATCCCATAAAGCTTGCACCTTTACCTTAAAAGAGACCATATCAAGCTCAGATCTAAAAGAACAATCCCATAAAACGACGTAACACTTCTAACAACCAAAAAAGGAGCCAAAAGCATAACAAAACAAACGATGAGGAGATCTAATCATCTACAATCCAAGGTATGAACTTGATATCTCAAAGAGACTGCAACAAGTGGAATGATTCTGAATCTATGACCTTCCTTCCAAGTTAAGCACATTCAATCTTCAAAGGTTCCAGGATTTTAAGTGTTACACATATAACCACAACTTTGCATAATTGATATGTAATTTCTTACTATAAGATTAATCGTGCAAAACAAACAAACAAAATTAAGTGACTAAATTGGTAAAATAACAAAACTTAGTTGTGCTACAATACCACTTTCCATTTAAATATATTTAAGTAATGTTTTAAGATTAGTTTGTTAATGTAATATAGTTGTACAAATAAAATAAAATTTTCTATCCAAACTTTAGTCTTTTATAACTTTTTAATAATAATAATATTTGGTTTTCAATAATCATATATTAATCTTTATAATAATAATTGATTTCTAAAATTAATTAAAAATAACAAATATAAATAATAACATAAAATTATATATATATATATATATATATATATATATATATATATATATAATATTATATTCTGTTATTTAAAAAACAATGATTCATATTTTATCATTATCATTGAAGTTAAAAAAATAATCAAACAAATAGTTTTTAAATAAATTATAACTAAGGAAGCACCGTGAGTTTCGGGGTTTGATACACCAAAGAAATGGACATTGCTATTTAACCACCAAAGAAAATCCGATTCATAATTTTTCAGCAATATTATTCATAATTTTAAAAATGAGATAGTTATTGGGAGATTAAGTCATTAAGAAATGGAAAAAAGTCTTTCACAATGACAATTGTGGTAGTCATATACTACTGGGAAGGAAAAGGTAACGAGATTGGTTTGATAAATAAAGCAATCAAGGAAGAAAGGAGCAGGGGCATTTTGGCCATAATGATGCTGATCTTGATTTCTTGTTGTTACTATGACATGTCCTGCTGTCAGCGTTGATCTGATAAAATAAGAAGCAACAAAGCTAAATGACAGGTGGTGTACTTGACGATTCTTGACAATTTCGCTTCTTCTTCTTTAACTATAGAATCACAACAATTGTAACAACCAACCCAAGTATATCCCAGAGAACCACTTTTAAAATTGTGGCAGTCTTAGAAATAAGCAACCAAATTACTTAGAAACCAAACGATGCCATTAAGTATTCGGAAAAAAGACACCAGTTAAGGCCATATCTAGAGCTACAATGTCACCTAAATGAAGCATAGAAAATTAGTGTGCAGCCCTTCTTGATGGGAATAGAAGCTGTAGAAACATTATGTTAGATTATTATAGACACCGGTTTCATAAGATATATATACAAAAGATATATGTTTCATTATGTGATGTTACCCTGATAGGTGCACCAAATGATTTACTAATGATGATCATGGCTGGTTTGAAAAAAAAAACCCAGAAAATATCAGATCTAAAAAAGTCCACCCTACATGTTTCAAGCATGACATCATCAAATCTATGGGAAAACCATATAATTCACCAAAAAAGATTATTCATAAATGATCCACTTACCAACAAAATGACACCAGTCTTTAAAGACCCAAGTGAAAGCATTTCAAGAACCTGAATATTTTAAAAAAGGGTTTTAATTCCATGTTATGATAAGTAAAGGTCACATTATATATTGAAATAAATTAAATAAGTCACTGTCTGAATGCAAAATCTAAGACCCAAAATGTTGTTAGCATGTCATTGTATTTATAAAATGTATTGTAAATTCACTTGCAGCTTTTTCCATTGAAAATCTGAGAAGAAATCGATGAGTAGAAAGTTGAAGAATCGGAAAGGAAACAAACGAAATGAAAGGCAGGAAGTTGAAGTGGCCTAGAAAAAGGAAATATATACTTATCCCCTTTTGATTGTAGCTACACATCCACCAGAACTGTGGTCCCAAAATCAGAGAAAAAAATTACGATGTAATTCAATTAAAATATAAAACCAAAATTAAAAGTTCAAACATACCAAATATTCTAATTACAGAAGAATGTTGGTGGTGGTGATATGTCTAATTGTTAATCCTTTAACCTGGTTTCAGTGGGGTATCGATACACCACAAAAACACACAAGAAAAAAAAACCCTAACAGTGAAAAAGCCTTAGAATATGAAAGAAAATAATATAACAAAAAATCAAGGATAAATGGAAAATCAACACTAAGTTGGTTAAAAATATAGAATAACACAAGAGCAATAAGCAAAGTATTATAAGTATCCAGGCTTTATTTCATAATAACCACAACACAAATCCTGTAAACTAAACAATGATTAATAACAATTGGCCAAGAAATCCTAACATTGATTTCATAGAGATGGTTAGTAATCAACTGTGATTTTATTATTTCTGCCAACAATAATTTTTTATGCCAACAGTCACATTTTCTAATCATTTTTGTCTTTCTCAACTTAAGCTAAATTTCTGATTCGTACCAGCTTCGTCATATTCAATGTCGTCGATCGTTTTCTAATTTTTAATATTGCATTAGTTCATAAGTGTAGATTATATGATGGAGGTTATCAGCCATGGTCAAAAATTAGATATTCTAGGAACTGATAGCCTAATACTATATTCATAAGCAATAGATCGAAGGCATTAACATCCATGATGATAATATTAAATCTCTCAGTAGTTCTGTTTTCTAAATCATTAATCTGTGTATGAAAATTAGATTATGTTTTACTTTTCCTTCCGAAGTTGGTATAGGTGATGTAAATGAGAGATATAGAAAGAAGCACATGTACTCGGCTGAAGTGTACTTCTTCAATTTGAGTCATTTGACTATGTTTGTGATATTTTATTTGTTCCTGTAACACCCTAATCTGGTATGTCTTGAAACCCTCAAGAATTTACATTTTAGCATAATTGGTCCTTTAAGTACGATGGGCGTACTTAAGTGTACGCTTAGCGTATTATGCATGGTTGATCGCAGAGGAACTAGACATACGTTGGGTGTACGTGCCAGGGGTCCAAAACCCTAATTTTTCGACATGAGGCATATTTAAGCGACCTTAAGCTCCTTATACTTAATCCTAGAGAGCCTCCACAGCTTTAGAACGTCGTTACACTACAGAGAAACTTGTGAGACCATTTTAAGCTATAAAAAGTGCATTTGTGGCCCTTTTAGTGTTCATTCCAAGAAGAATATGAGGTTAAACAAGCTTAGAACGAGTTGGTGCTTTAAGAACCTGCCTCATAGTCATCTTGCAAAGTTTCTGGATGTAAAAAGCTTGGATCATTCATCTTAAATCTTTAAATCTAGCTAGGGTTTTCTACCTTATCCCTTTTGGTTGATTTTGGACCTCCATTTGTGAGTTAAGCAACTCCAGAAGATGGGAAAGATAGATCTGAGGTCCCTTGGTCCTTTAGAACCATAAAAATTAAGTCTTGATGGGAGTTTTGGCCTCTTGCATGGGTTAAAGAATTTGGAAAGGTCTTAATGGAGGTGTTGGGTGTATATGAGACATGCAAAGGCATAAAGTTGCCAACTTTATGCCTTAGGACGTCTTATCAAACTTGGATCTGGCTTTCAGACGTAAAGGAAACGAGTATTAAGCACTTAATGGAGAGAGTTCTTAAACTGGTTGTACGTTGGGCGTAAACCAGTGTACACCATGAGTAGTCCCAAGACCCCTGTATGTTGTGCATACCAAGATGGTACGCCGAGCGTACGCATCACAGTTTGGCTGAATCTGTTATGGGCCTTTGAGACTTTGGGCCTCATTTTGGTTATTAGATTTGGTTGCATTCTATGAATTATGGGCTATTTCATTTGTTATGGGCCATGGATATATTGGTTGGGTCTTATTGAGCCAAGAGGCCTATTAGTAATTTTTGGACTTGGATTTTTGTCCCATTAGCAAGGAAAGGATAATTGGGCCTCATCGATGGGTTTGGAGTTTGGGTTTTCCTTTGACTAATCTAAGGTCCTAACATTGATTAATATTATTATTCAGCTCGGGAGGTTTCAGAATGTTAGGAGAGCAGCTTTTGTATTCAGCAGACATAGGTGAGTCTCCTCACCATACCAATGGGTCAAAGGCACCAAGGCGGGCCCATTAATTGTTACATATATGCTATTTAGATTATTTGATATGCAATGTGCTAGTTGTTTCTGTGTATCGTGTATAAAAGTCCTTAGGGGGTTCCCGAGGCACATAGGTATAAGACCGTGGAGGGTTTCTATGGCATCCTAGGTCAAAGACCTCGGGGGGGGGGGGGGGGGGGGGTTCCCAAGGAACTTAGGTGTAATACCTTGGAGGGTTTCCTTGTCATCCTAAGTCAAAGACCCTAGGGGGTTCCCGAGGCATTGGGCTAAGACCATGTGGGGGTTCCCATGGCTCCCGGAGTATGACCCTCGAGGGTTTCATGGGCTTCCTTATGTGTTGTTATGCATGGTTTATGTGTTTTGTATAGCTGATTAGCTAGTATGATATGTTGTACGTGTTTGTATGTGGGTGTGCTCTGGGGAACTCACTAAGCTTTCAAGCTTACCGTTTGCAGATTTGTTTCAGGTACATCTGAGCCAAATGGCAAGGGAAAGGCATGATGACACGTCGTGCACTCTATCTCTCTTTCACTAATACGTTTTGGGACACTCTGATGATTTAAACAAGTTGTAATGAATGTGGATTTGAAAACAATTATGCTGGAATTTCATGTTTTATGCAAGTGTGTTATTGATTAAAAATAAAAAAAATCTTTGTAAAATTTGAGTCATTACAAGTTGGTATTAGAGCCTTGGTTTGAGGGATTCGGGAACACTCTCAAGTGTGTCATGACTTAAATTAAGGAAATGGTAAAATTGTTTTCAAAAGTAACATAAAAGGGTTTTCAAAAGGAAGTGAAAAGATGGGAGTGCAACGCGCGTGATCAGCCAAGCCAAGTAAGTAGTTCCCCAATATGCTAGCCATGTTATACTGATATTTGAGCCTTTTTGATTAATGGAACTTGCTATGTGTCTGCTTTTAAAATTGTATACGGTTAGGAGCTTATAGCCTAAGAATGATTTATTTAGCCTTATTTCCTATTCCTTGTTTGGTTGTGGTCCTAGGGTAGAATCTTATATTCGAAAGTCTATTTGATCCTTTTCTGTGTACAATTTGCATGCATAAAGGCAACGTATTATGATGGGTTTGATTGATGTGAGCAGATTAAATCTTAGGACAGCCTGAGTGATATGCACAATAGTACCCACTAATTTTAATATTTCTAACGTAACAAACTTAGAGTAACTATGCACCTATAGGCAGTGTACCTAGTCAGATTATAGTATAGCTTGGGTAAGTCAGGTATCGATCACAGGGAACGGTGTTACTAATTAATCTACTTGCTATCAAATTAACCTAATTATTAACAAGTTTAAAAATGGTTTTATCTGATTTTACAAGATCAGACGAACTTAACTCAAATTCAATTAGTAAGTAAAAACACTCTTGTTTAGTTCAAATCCACTTCGTTCTTATGACTAGCTAATAATTATGGATTATCAAGTTGGTTATTATTATATTAGTAATTTAAGTCTAACTTTACCAATAATTAATTAATTCAGGTAAAAGTATGTATGGTCTTACACAATTAAACACAAAACCAATTATGATTATGCATATGCTATGTAAGATTTATTATACAAACGCAATTATAGTCATAATCTACGTTCTCTAGCATAGCTAAATTTATTCACTTTAATTACTAACTAAGATTGGTCAATCCTAGCTCTAACAATTTAGTGTTCACTAAATCATTAGGTAGACAAGTTCATGCAGTTAATGGTCACTAAGCTACACAGAACTTGAAATTAAGCAACTAAAGACACAAACATAAGCATGCTAGGTAACTATAAATCAAACACAAGAAATTTACCAAATAAATAAATCTATGTAAAATTAAGCTATTCATAAGTTAGAAGCTTCATCTAGCTAAACAAGAGTAGCTAGAATCAGCTGCTCATAATAGCATCTAAGAAACAAACACAAACTAAATAGGCAAACATGTTCATAAGTATCAAATAAGTAAGCCAAATTATAAACCTCTACTACTTTGGTGTTGAAAACCTTTTCCTGGAACTTCTCCTCCGCTAAAAATCATCTTCTGGAAACCCTTCAATCAGCCAAAAAGTCCTCAAGTCGTAATGGGCAAGGGAATTTATAGTTTTCTGATTTCCCGAGTTCACATCGTGAACCATAAGGATTCACGTCGTGAATATGGGATAAACGTGTTCGGCAAGGACTCTTCCACCTGCATGCATATCTTCTTGAACTCTCCACTCACGTGGTGAACCATGACTTTTTCACGTCGTGAGTACGTCTTTTGGGTGATTTTCCATTCTTCTTTTCTTCAATCCTCCAAAGTTCCATATTCTGTCAATTTCAGTCCCTATCTTCGAAGATGCTTCTATTTGGCTGCAAAATAAGAATTTAAACTCATAAGTACCATTATTCTATGCAAATAACCAAAATATCAATAGAAATGTAAATTAATATTGCCTAAAATATGTATAAATATGACAATATCAAAATACCCCACATTTGTTCTTTACTTGCCCTCAAGCAAATCTAATTATTAAATCAATCTTTCATTACCAATATCACATAGAACGATCCAACTCAAGCTCAGCCATTATGCTAAAACCTCAACGCATGCATTTGTGTCTAAAATGTTTCCTAAGTAACCCCCCTCAGTTCTAAATACTCACAATCCTCATAAACACTTGCCCACTTCTTTTGAACAATGCTCATTTTATGCAACCCTCCGAATCCATCTTCGTAAAGCTTTCTAACCTTAAAGTATTTTTGTAAAGCTACCCAAGCATACATAAAATAGAGAATTACAACTTTTAGATACCACAACGAAGATCTTGAATTCCTCATTTCTTGATATTTTGATATTTGATTTCTTTGAATTCACCAATTTTTTGTGTAATTTTGATATCTTCAACTTTTGAAACTTCATAATTTTCGATCTTTGATCTTCATACTTTGATACTTTTATGCTCCAAAAATTCTTCAATTTCTTTACTTTTTAGTAATTTCTCTCTCTCTTTTTTTACATGTATCTCACTTTTATATATATCACTCAAAGACCTACATGCTTAAGCAGGAGCACTTAACTTCAACCTTTATTGGTTAAGACATAGCTTTCCTGGATACATTTCAGGTTTAGGCCGCTAAACATATTGCATTCCTCAAACTAAGTGGGGTTATATTTTTGTTCCATGATTTCACTAAAATAAGGGAGGCCACAAATGCACTATAACGTGTATCGGCTCAACTAAACATTTGAACTCTTATCGGATCATCCCATATAACACTAGCAACTACAGATCAAATTATTACTACTAGATCCAATTAGTAAAAAATTTAAAAAATTTAAAATTTACCAAATTATTTAGCAATTTACTTTTTCGACCCCCTACCCCACACTAATTTCATACAATGCCCTCATTGTATGCATAAAAGAAATTAAAACAATAAAAGGGAGAAAAAGGAACAAACTCCCCTGGGATAGAAGTGGCAAGATGGAACTCCAAACGTGTAGTCGACATGTGCATCTTGAATATTGAAGTTCATCTAAATAGGAACTTGAACTTGAGCTTGCGATGTAAGTGAGCTAACAAGCGAAAAAGCAATGAATCGAAACCTCAATCTCCCATAAGAATGGTGTAAGTCTTTAGAATGTATAGAATAATGTGGGAAGGCATTCGCTACTTTGCATAGTAGAAGAAAAAAATAGCCATCATGTGCGTAGTAAAACCCCGAATATAGTGAAAATGGGAAACTCACGACGTGAATTATATAGGTTCACGGCGTGAGTTTGTAGGAATGCGAAATATGGAATCTTTAATAACTCAACTCACGACATGAATAGTGTATGCTCACATCGTGAAAACTGGGCGGCAGAAAAATGAAACTGGCCATTCTTGTTATTACCTTTAGCATCCCGTTCCAATTTCTAAATTGAATAAGACACTTTTGAATGCAAAAATTTTATGACTCCTTGCTAATCTCATCCTCTCTCTTGACTTAGCACACACTTATTTTTAATTGTGTGTCTCGACTCGTAACTCTATACTTGTAACGACACTCAACTAGACGATCACAACTCTTGACTCGACTTTATTCCCTTCCTAAGACTTCGTAGCAAGTTGTAACCAAACAACCAAAAGGAAACAAAAGTAACATAATAAACCAACAATTTTTCGACAAACCATACAAAGTGTTCAAACCAAACAACTAAAACCAAATAAACAAAAAACTAAAAACTAAAATAAATAAGAAAAACTAGCGATCAATCATCTTCCTCGTCATCCCGAGCTCCACTAGGGCCTGCCCCATCTCCTCCTTGTCCACGATACTCCGTCCACCTCAGGAAAATTGGGTAATGATACCCTAGGTGAGGAGGCTGCTCCACATGGAAATGTTGCACCAAATTCTCTACTGTCCCTCCAATCCAATTAACACTCAAAGAGAGCTAATCGACATACCCAGCCATATCATCCCCAATATGCGATCCTACCATGGGTGCATGTGGATGCATTGCCTACCCTATCTCTCCCCATCCTCTCACGTTCCTCCGCCTTGGCCTTTGCTGTGGTTCTGGTTTGTCTCCAGACTGCTCACCACCCTCATCATCTGATGGCAAAATACCCCAATGAGATCCAAAGTTCCTAACAACTCTCATCATCTCCAAATACCCCATAGTAAACTCGTTCCCCTCCATGCAAGTCAAAGAACGGGTGATGATGGGAACGAGAAGACCATAAGACCGGGCCAAACGTGTAATAAAATGCCCTCCACAAATAGGGCTCCCGGGACGAGAACTGGCAGCAGGGTCAGCCAACGTTGAATTTTCAGATGAGTCCACCACCAAGATCTTCTGATCCTTGAAATGCCTCTTGTAAGTTTACACTCAAAGAATATACGCCTTTTTAGAATTCTCCTTTTTAACCTTGACTTTGTTTCCATTGAGCTTGCGTTTGATACCTTGAGTCTTTAATTTTTCATCATTTTTAAGCTTCATAATATCCTCCTCCCCCTTCACCATTGGGTTAGTCTCCTTTGATGTAACCTCTTCTTCATCACTAGACATGTCATCACTTTCCTTACTCACTCAAGATGTTGGTTTTGTATAAGTAATCACTTCAACGAAAAATAGAACGGATGTCCTTGGTTTAGTGCGCTTGACTTGATCAATTGTCTTGATTTCTTCTTCCATAAGCTTTTCCAATTCTTCAAGTTCATTATCTTCATCAATATTGAACACTTCACCCATAACATCATATCCTTGAAATCCATCTTCTATTCCAAAAATTTCCTTATCATCTCCAACTTTCAAGGTTAGCTTAGATTCGTGTATATCAACCAAAGCCCCAACCGTGTTTAGTAACGGGCGAACAAGAATAATCAGAACATCGGGATCTTCTTTCATTTCCAACACCACAAAATCTATTGAAAAACAAATTTCCCAATTTTAACTAGGATGTCTTCTACTATCCCTCTTGGGTGAGTCACTAAACGGTTTGCCATGTGGATGGTCATCTTTGTAGTCTTAATTTTCTGAATATTTAACTTTTGATAAAACGAGAAAGTCATCAAATTAATGCTAGCCCCATAATCGGCTAAAGCATATGTCTTCAACTTATTACCAAACTCACATGGAAGTGTGAGGTGTCCAGGATCTCCCATCTTCTTAGGCAACTCTCCTAATACAACTTTTGAGCTTTGCTGGTCAATCATCATTTTGTGTTGTTCCTTCATCATATTCATGTATTCTTTTAGCACTACATCAGTATCTTCGTGCCTTCTCTCGGATGCTTCCAGGAATCTGGTCAACATGGTTTCTAAGTCCACTTTCTTCTCGGTTAGTGGCTGCTCTTTTTGGTAGAAGCCTCGGCTAGTTTGCTTATATTTCTCTTCCTTTTGCTTCTTGTATTCTTCTTATGGCAGCCACTCTTTCTTTGGTTTTCTCCAGTCTTCATTGCATTTATCTCCACTTGAATAGCAAACTTGAGCTTTCTTGTTCCCATATTCATCCATGTTGCAATCTTTTATCAAATGTGGGCCACTACATCTCTCACAACCAACTTGAATTGCATGAATTGATTGGTCAATTTGGGTCAATCTCCTATCTATAGTGTTAAGCATTGCCATCATAGCAGCCATTTCATCAGAATGTGCACCCCCAACCCCTTTCACGCTTTCATTCCTTGGATTGTGGTATTCACAAGAATGCTTTTTAAATTCTTCAACTAATTCCTTGACCTCGCCCTGATTTTTCATCGTAAGTGGTCCTTGAGAATCAAGGAGTTGTCTTATCATTACATTGAACCCGTCATAGAATATGGACAATTCTTGTTGAATGTTAAGGTCATGTTGCTGAAAATTCCTTAACAACCCTTTTATAACGCTCCCATGCTTTGTAAAGTCACTCCCCCAGGTTTTGCTCAAAATTAGCTATTGCCTTCTTGAGTTTAGCTATCTTGGATGGTGGACAGAATTGGTCGAGAAACTGCTCACGCATTTGAGCCCAAGTAGTGATTGTACCAAGTGGAAGTGCTTTTAACCAATCCTTTGCAGCTCCTTTAAAGGTAACGGGAAACATCCTTAGCAAGGCAGTATCTCTGTTAACATTTGGGACATTGAGGTAATCGACAATGTCATTCACTTCATCTAAATGTTTGAACGCATCCTCATGATCTTTTCCATAGAATGGGATATCCTTTAGTGTAGAAAGGATATGTCCTTTCAGCTTGAATGTGGGAGTGGCAGGAATAGCGGGTTGTACTAAGTCTGGACCAACATCATCTCGAATTCTTCTTCTGTAAGCTCCCATGGACATATCTTCAATATTCACCATCTCGTTCCATGGCTCGTTTTTGGGTTCACTTGTATGTTCTTCAAATTCAGGCTTGGTATCGTATTCGGACTTGATTTGGATGGGTATTTGATCTAAATAATCAAGGTTGCTCTTGTTCTTTGAAGATGAACTTGACTCCCCCATTTTCTTCCTTCACTTCTTTGAGAACACTTACTGGAATTCTTGTAATGGCGTTTTCTTTGGTGTTCTTCTTTCACACTCTTATCTTTCTTTTTGTGAATTGCAGACTCGAGATCTTCAAGTGGTGGCACCAAAGGTGTGTTAGAACCTCTGGTCATGAACTCCTGAAATAAAGCAAAAAGATAAAATGTAAAACTGAACTAAGAAAGACGAACTAAAATAAACAAAACTAAGAACTTCAGTTCTCACGTCGAGAATCTTAAAGGTTCACGTCGTGAGTCTTGTAATGCAGAAAAAAAATTAAAACAGAATAGTAACTTCTTGCAGATTTTACCCTACAAAAAAGATTGATTAATTTAAAGCAAACATACTAATAATTAACTAAGCCGTTCCCCGACAACGGCGCCAAAAACTTGATGTGCACAATAGTACCCATTAATTTTAATAATTATAACCGAACAAACTTAGACTAACTATGCACCTATAGGCAGTGTACCTAGTCAGATTATAGTATAGTTTGGGTAAGTCGGGTATCGATCACAGGGAACGGTGTTACTAATTAATCTACTTGCTATCAAATTAACCTAATTATTAACATGTTTAAAAAGGGTTTTATTTGATTTTACAAGATGAGGCAAACTTAACTCAAATTCAATCAGTAAGTAAAAACACTCTTGTTTAGTTCAAATCCACTTCGTTCTTATGACTAGCTAATAATTATGGATTATTAAGTTGGTTATTATTATATTAGTAATTTAAGTCTAACTTTACCAATAATTAATTAATTCATGTAAAACTATGTATGGTCTTACACAATTAAACACAAAACCAATTATGATTACGAATATGCTATGTAAGATTTGTTATGAAAACGCAATTATAGTCATAATCTACGTTCTCTAGCATAGCTAAATTTATTCACTTTAATTACTAACTAAGATTGGTCAATCCTAGCTCTAACAATTTAGTGTTCACTAAATCATTAGGTAGACAAGTTCATGCAGTTAATGGTCACTAAGCTACACAGAACTTGAAATTAAGCAACTAAAGACACAAACATAAGCATGCTAGGTAACTATAAATCAAACACAAGAAATTTACCAAATAAATAAATCCATGTAAAATTAAGCTATTCATAAGTTAGAAGCTTCATCTAGCTAAACAAGAGTAGCTAGAATCAGCTGCTTATAATAGCAACTAACAAACAAACACAAACTAAATAGGCAAACATGTTCATAACTATCAAATAAGTAAACTAAATTATGAACCTCTACTCCTTTGGTGTTGAAAACCTTTTCCTGGAACTTCTCCTTCGCTAAAAATCTTCTTTTAGAAACCCTTCAATCAGCCAAAAAGTCCTCAAGTTGCAATGGGCAAGGGAATTTATAGTTTTCTGATTTCCCGAGTTCACGTCGTGAACCATAAGGATTCACATCGTGAATATGGGATAAACGTGTTCGACATGGACTCTTCCACCTGCACGCATATCTTCTTGAACTCTCCACTCACGTCGTGAACCATGACTTTTTCACGTCGTGAGTACGTCTTTTGGTTGATTTTCCGTTCTTCTTTTCGTCAATCCTCTAAAGTTCCATATTCTGTCAATTTCAGTCCCTATCTTCAAAGATGCTTCTATTTGGCTGCAAAATAAGAATTTAAACTCATAAGTACCATTATTCTATGCAAATAACCAAAACATTAATAGAAATGTATATAAATATTGCCTAAAATATGTATAAATATGACAATATCACCGAGATTGATTTATACGGTAATTATGGGTATGGTTTGGTTGTGGGACGAATTGGGGTTATCAGATACAATAGTGGGGAAAGGTATAGGTAGGTGTGGAAGGTAGTATTGGGCCCGTACTACTGGAAGCACATGACTTGTACCCGAAGCACTATTAGATCTGACGACTTCAAGGAGGACCAGTGTGGGAAGATCCCTTATATAGAAATCCTGATCATTGTGATTTATGATGTTTCAGTCCAGCATGGTGATGACACGATTTGGAGTAGGAGGATCAAGATCGGGGCCTGGATCCGAGGCGGGATCAGGAGACACTATTGATATAATTGAGGAGAGGTTACACGAGCTCATTGCAGTCGAGGTTACCAAGGGCATCCTCGATGCGACCCCAATCATTTTCTGGACGGTCAAGGAGGGAATTATGGAGATCGTGGAGGAGTGACTTAGATCATTCAGGGTTGAGATGGCGGCGGGTTAGATTGGGGTCCGAACTCCCTTGTTTCGGGAGTTCATGGCGTATGAGGTGCCAGAGTTTTTCTTGGTTAGGGACCCCATTTTCAGCCGATGTTGGGTGGTGGATATCAAGAACGCCCAATGCATGAGTTCTTACTCGGATGCGAAAAAGGTTGGGTTTTCTTGTATGCTAGGGATAGGGCCCGAGATTGGTGGGGCGAGGTTACTAGCCAGGTGGGGCTAGCCGGGGTGGCTGAGATGACATGGGTCGAGTTTGGTCATCGATTTGATTTGGAGTTTGCACCACCCATTGAGGTGAAACGACTAGTGAGGGAGTTTAATGACTTGCAGCAGACCACCAAGACTGTAGCAGAGATCACCGCCAAGTTACGGGAATGAGCCTTGTTGATTCCGCAGTATGCTACCGATAAGGAGATGAGGTAGATCCAATATCATTCCATGATGAGGGATGATATTCTGGAGTTTTTGAGCTTTAAGGGGTGCAAAACCCTGAATGAGAAGGTGAAGAAGGCTCGTGAGTGGGAGATGGAGTTGGACTTCCGTACGAAGCGGATGTCTGAGCAGGCCCACACAACAGTAGGTGAGGCTAAAAATTAAAAGACCTTGGATTCATCTAGTCAGGGCTAGCAGGGCCGAGACCGGTGTGCCAAGTGTGGCAGGTCACATGGAGGAGCATGTAGGGGATACTGCATGGTGTGTTATGCATGTAGTCAGTCAGGCCACGTGAGCAGGGACTACCCTAAGAAGGGCTTGATATGTTTTAACTGCAACCAGACCGACCATAAGTGGGCTAATTGTCCGAAGTTTCAGGAAGGGGGAAGTGTAGTGGTGGTGCCCGCACCCGCCACACTGAGGATTACTGATGGCTGCCTTGCCAAGGTGGATGTTCCGACGGTGAAGAGCCATGAATTTCAGTTAACCACCGAGGAGGCTCGGGCAGCACCAGACGTTGTGGCTGGCACGTATCTTTTATTCTCTGTTCCTTATGATTTGTATGACTTATGAATATATTATGCTTGTATAAGGACCTTATTGGTCAATGGTATGTCGGCGCATGTTTTGTTTGATTCGGGTGCTACCCAATCGTTTGTATCTCTTGCACTTAGCAAGAAGTTCCGTGATGCGCCCGGAGCTCTGGATTCCCTACTCGAGGTAGAGATTGCAGATGACTGCACCATTAGCGATGCAAGGGTGTATCGGGATTGTGTCCTGAATGTGCTTGGAGAGAGGTTTCGTGTCGACCTAGTCCCTATACCATTGTGAGGGCTGAAGGTGATTGTCAGGATGGATTGGTTGGGGGCCAACGGGGCCATGATTGATTGTGAGAGCCAGTTGGTCAGGGTTCGAACCCCAAGTGGGGGAGAATTGGTTATTCATGGGGAGAGGGCCTCGCAGGGACCGACCCTCTGTTCGGCAGTGAGAGCTAGGAGGTTTTTATAGCAAGGTTGCATGGGATTTATGACTTATATCTCGGATACAAGGATAGAGACCGCGACGGATGTGGACAGTGTGCCAGTTGTACAGGAAATTCAAGATGTTTTCCCCGAAGAGTTACCAGGGGTGCCTCCGGAGGGGCAAGTGGAGTTTCTTATCGACTTGGTACCGGGTGCCGCTCCGATAGCAAAGGCACCGTACCGGTTGGCACCACCAGAGATGCAGGACTTATCTACGCAGTTTCAAGAGTTGCTAAACCGAGGGTTCATTCGTTCGAGCAGTTCCTCGTGTGGAGCATCGATCCTCTTTGTGAAAAAGAAGGACAAATCTCATATGATGTGCATCGATTATAGGGAATTAAAAAAAACTAATGGTGAAGAACCATTATCCGTTTCCGGGGATCGATGATTTGTTTGATCAACTTCAAGGTGCATTTTGGTTTTCCCAGATTGATCTTCAATCGGATATCATCAGATGAGGATTCGGGATGAGGATATACCGAAGATGGATTTTAGGACTCGGTATGGGCACTATGAGTTTGTGGTGATGCCGTTCGGGCTCACCAATGCCCCAATAGTGTTAATGGACCTGATGAATAGAGTGTGTAGGCCGATGTTGGATCGGTCGGTGTTTGTTTTTATCGATGATATTCTGGTCTACTCTAAGTCTAGGGAGCAGCATAAGCAGCATTTGAGGGATGTATTAGAAACCCTCAGGGTGGAGAAACTTTATGCAAAGTTTTCCAAGTGTGATTTCTAGCTGCGGGAATTACAGTTTTTGGGGCATGTCATCAATCAGGAGGGTATTTTGGTTGATCCAACCAAGGTTGAGGCTGTGATGCGGTGGGAAGTAACGAGGAATGCATCAGAGATTTGTAGCTTCTTTGGTTTAGCAAGCTACTATCGTAGATTTATCCAGGATTTCTTCAAGATTGTTGTGTCATTGACCCGCTTGACCAAGAAAAATGTGACTTTTCGGTGGGGTGCGGATCAACAAATGGATTTTGACACCCTGAGACAGAGGTTTTACGAGGCTCTGATTCTAGTACTACCTGAGGGGTTAGATGATTTGGTGGTGTACTGCGATGTGTTAATCTCGGGGTTAGGGGCGATACAGATGTAGAGGTGACATGTAATAGCTTACACCTCGAGGCAGTTGAAGCCTCATGAGGCAAATTACCCCACTCATGACATGGAATTGGGGGCAGTGGTGTTTACCCTCAAGATTTGGAGGCACTATTTATATGGAATGTGGTTCACCATCTATACCAATCAAAAGATTCTGAAGTATTTGATGGATTAGCAGAACCTCAACATGTGATAGAGGAGGTGGATGGATATGCTAAAAGATTATGATTGCGAGATTTCATACCACCCAGGGAAGGCCAACGTGGTAGCCGATGCCTTGAGCCGCAAGACGGCAGGGTCCCCAATTAGGTACATTTGTATGAGGATGACTGTCATTTTGCCTTTGTCGGATATGATCATGGAGGCTCAGGTCGAGGGGGAAAAGAAAGAGAATTGGAAGATAGAGAAAATCTGGGGACATTATCCTCTGTTTGTTAAGGATAGTCGTGGCCTTTTGACGTAATGTGGTCGGGTATGGGTACCAGTGACAGGGGGTAAGGCAGAGGCTATTAGAGGAGGCGTACAAGTCCAAGTTCTCCATACATCCAGGAGATACGAAAAGGTATAAGGACTGAGGCTGAGTTATTGGTGTCCCTGCATGAAGTGGGAATTTTCCTGGTTCGTGGAGCAGTGCTTGACCTGTAGGAAGGTCAAGACTTCATCACGAAGTTGCCTAGGATGGCGAGGGAAGTGAATGCTATATGGGTGATCGTAGACAGACTAACGAAGAGTGCCCACTTTATTCCGATTTCCGAGAGTATATCCATAGATAAGTTGGCCGATATTTATGTTCGTGAGGTGGTGGATAGACACGGGGTGCCCTTGTCTGTAGTCTCCGATTGGGATGTCTAGTTTACTTCCAGATTTTAGAAGAAGTTCCACAAGGAACTGGGCACTCAGCTACATTTCAGTATAGCGTACCACCCTCAAAATGATGGTCAGAATAAGAGGATGATCCAGACGCTGGAGGACATGCTTCGAGCATGCATACTGGATCTTGGAGGGAGTTAGGATACATACCTCCCACTGGAAGAGTTCTAGTACAACAATATTTATCATGCTAGTATTGACCTAGCCCCATTCGAGATGTTATATGGTTGGAGGTGTAGGACCCCAGTGTGTTGGGACGAGGTTAGGCATCGGTCATGGGGAGAACTGAGGTAGTGCTCAAGACCATCAGATTGATTCAGCAGGTACGTAACCGGTTGCGAGTCGCATAGAGCCGTCATAAAAGTTATGCTGACCGACGACGTTCGCATCTCGAGTTTCAGGTTGGGGATTTTGTACTACTAAAGTTGTCGTCCTGGAAAGGGATTATCAGGTTTCGGAAAAGGGGAAAGTTGGGGCCTTGGTTTATAGGCCCGTTCAGGATCACGGCCCGAGTGAGCAAGCTGACATATCTCTTGGAGCTCCCTGAGGAGCTTAGTCAGATTCACAATACCTTCCACGTGTCTCAGCTTCGGAAGTGTGTTGCTGACGAGTCCGCAGTTGTTTCCTTAGATGACATTCAGGTGGATGGGAGCCTAAATTATGTCGAGAAGCCAGTCGCCATCTTAGATAGGAAGATGAAGGGTCTTCGGAACAAAGTAGTGAAGTTGGTAAAGGTACAATGGCAGCAACGAAAAGGCTCCATATGGACTTGGGAGCCGGAGGAGGAGGAGCGAGAACATTACCCCGAACTGTTTATAGCTATGGACTTCAAGGACGAAGTCTAGTTTAAGTGGGGGAGAGTTGTAACACCCTAAATCTGGTATGTCTTGAAACCCTCAAGAATTTACATTTTAGCATAATGGGTCCTTTAAGCACGTTGGGCGTACTTAAGTGTACGCTTAGCGTACTATGCATGGTTGGTTGTGGAGGAACTGGACATACGCTGGGCGTACCAGCAGTTCCTTGGACTTAACCCTAGAGAGCCTCCATAACTTTAGAACATCTTTACACTCCAGAGAAACTTGTGAGACCATTTTGAGCTTTAAAAAGTGCATTTGTAGCCCTTTTAGTGTTCATTCCAAGAAGAATAGGAGGTAAAAAGCTTGGATCTTTCATCTTAAATCTCTAGATTTAGCTAGCGTTTTGTACCTTGTCCCTTTTGGTTGATTTTGGACCTCTTTTGTAAGTTAAGCAACTCCAGAAGATGGGAAAACATATTTGAGGTCCCTTGGTCCTTTAGAACCAATAAAATTGAGTCTTGATGGGAGTTTTGGCTTCATGCATGGGTTAAGGACCTTGGAAAGGTCTTAATGGAGGTGTTGGGTGTATATGAGACATGCAAAGGCATAAAGTTGCCAACTTTATGCCTTAGGATGTCTTATCAAACTTAGATCTAGCTTTTGGACATAAAGGAAACGAGTATTAAGCACTTAATGGAGAAATTTCTTAAACTTGTTGTACGCTAGGCGTAACCCAGTGTACGCCAAGCGTACCAGGATGGTACGCCGAGCGTACGCATCACAGTTGGGCCGAATCTGTTTTAGGCCTTTGAGTCTTTGGGTCTCATTTTGGTTATTGGATTCGGTTACATTATGTGAATTATAGGCTATTTCATCTGTTATGGGCCACGGATATATTGGTTGGGCCTTATTGGGCTAAGAGGCCCATTAATAATTTTTGGACTTAGATTTTGGGCCCATTAGCAAGGGAAGGATAATTGGGCCTCATGGATGGGTTTGGAGTTTGGGTTTTCCTTTGACTAATATAAGGTCCTAACATCGATTAATATTATTATTCAGTTTGGGAGGTTTCGGACAGTTAGGAGAGGAGCTTTTGTATTCAGCAGAAAGAGGTGAGTCTCCTCACCATTCCAATGGGTCAAAGGCACCAAGGTCGGTCCATTAATTGTTACGTATATGCTATTTGGATTATTTGCTATGCAATGTGCTAGTTGTTTCTGTGTATCATGTATGGAAGACCTCGGGGGGTTCCCGAGGCACGTAGGGATAAGATCGTGGAGGGTTTGTACAACATCCTAGGTCAAAAACCTCGAGGGGTTCCCGAGGAACTTAGGTGTAAGACCTAGGAGGGTTTCTTTGGAATCCAAGGTCAAAGATCTCGGGGGGTTCCTGAGGCTTTGGGCTAAGACCATGTGGGTTCCTATGGCTCCCAGAGTAAGACCCTACAGGGTTTCCAGGGCTTCCTTATATGTTGTTATGCATGGCGTATGTTTTCTGTATACTTGATTAGCTAGTATGATATATTGTACATGTTTGTATGTGGGTGTGCTATGGGGAACTAACCATCTCTAAGAAATCAATGTTAGGATTTCTTGGGCAACAACGATAGAATTAGAAGACCATGAAAATAGAAACATCGGATTAAGCAGATGCATGAATGGTGGCTGCTTTTGTATATGTTGAAAGTTATTGAGCCTTAACCCTGGAGAAACTCAAAAAGCACAGAAGGAAATCGAAAGGGAAACTACATGCAAAAGAGACCATCGAAGACCCATTAAATACCCATGATCACATTTATTCCCATTCTATAATATACCAGAAGAAAATTTATGAATATACCCTGAGAAATTAAATTAATTTGAGGTCAAATTTTCGAAATTGGATTGGAAAATTTACCTCGGGAACATGCCAGGGAGAGGCGATCTTGATGTAATTGGAACCGCTTGTAAATCCCAATCGGTTTCTATAGAAGGACGATAAACTTGGCACTATCTAAGTCGATTTTCAGGGTGGACAGAGGACAATGATGGAGATAAAAACGGGATATGAAGCTGAGAGAGGCGGTGAGAGATGAGACGGAGATAAAAATGGGATATGAAGCTGAGAGAGCCAGTGACAGAAGAGCAATACTACATAATGGAGCGGTGGTATGCACACTAAGCTCATTCTTATTGGTTAAAGTGCCAGTGAAAGCAGACGTATAACACCTTCCTGTTACAGATCAAAGCACGTGGAAACAATTCATCCAAAAAAGAATAAAGTAAAAAAGAAAACCATCAAAGAATAAAAAAAATCAGCCAATCACAGCAAATAACTGGTTCCTAAGGGGGTTGTAAAGGTCAAATTTTCAAATTGGATTGGAAATTTTACCTCGGGAACATGCCAAGGAGAGGCGATCTTGATGTAATTGGAACTGCTTGTAAATCCCAATCGGTTTCCATAGAAGGATGATAAACTTGGCACCGTCTAAGTCGATTTGCAGGGTGGATAGAGGACAATGACGAAGATAAAAACAGGATATAAAGCTGAGAGAGGTGGTGAGAGAAGAGACATATATAAAAACGAGATATAAAGCTGAGAGAGGCGCTGACAGAAGAGCAATTCTACATAATGGAGTGGTGGTACGCACACTAAGCTCATTCTTATTGGTTAAAGTGACGGTGAAAGAAGACGTTAACACCTTCATGTTACAGATCAAAGCATATGGAAACTATTCATCCAAAAAAGAATAAAGTATAAAAGAAAACCATCAAAGAGAAAAAAATCATCCAATCACAACAATGAACTGTTTCCCAAGGGGTTATATATATATATATATATATATATATATATATATATATATATATATATATATATATATATATATATATATAACGAGAGTAAAAAGTAAACCATATCAAAAAAAATATTTTCAGTTTTAAAGCAATTAGTTTTCGTATACTTTAATGATAACTAGTATAAACCCCTTGAGGTCATTAGCACATATTTGAATAAATTTAGCAAAATCAGTGGAGGTTTGATTGAAATTTTTAAATGTCATGATGCTTTAAATGAGTTTAATCAATAATAATAAGGTTTAAATGCAACAAACTATAAAACATATTTTTATTTATTTGTTCATTTTACAAAGTGAACATCAGAGGATAAAGGAAAAGTCAAAATTGAAAGAATGACGAAATTTGTAGAACATGTGTAGTAAGGGGCCCAAAGTGTAACATTAGCAAAAATAATGTGGCAAAAACCTAAAAGTACCAAACTTAAAGGAAAAAAATTATAAAACATATGTAATAAGGGACCCAAAGTGTAACATTAGCAAAAATGATGTAGTAAAAATCCAAAGACACCAAACTAAGATATTACTAAAGGTCCAAAGCATTAAAAGTGTAACATTTTCAAAGATTTGTGGAAAATGTCTAAATGACCTAAAAAGTACTATTTCTATGGTATTGTTTGGTTCGCAGGATGTTTCTAAAGGAATTGAAATTGGTATTCAAAAAAGAACATTTCAAGAATTTGAATCTAATTCCATATACTGTTTGGTTTGCAGGAAATGTGGTTGGAACTAAGTCCATATTTTGCATCATTGCCATAAAAAAGAATTGGAATCCATGTAAAATGACGTAACTATTTTTTTATCTGTTTTGCTTAGGTTTACTTTGATTTCTATCTAACATGTAAATATATGCTATATAAACTATAAAATAGTAAAATTTCATTTTATTGATTGAGCGTTCATGTCGGTGGCGGTGGTAAGTGGTGGTGGTGGTGATTGATTGTGGAGGTGATGGTGGTGGTGGTGGTGGAGGAGGATAGGGTGTGGTGGTGGGTGGTTGTGGCAGTGACAGTGGTGTTGGCAGTGGTAGGTGATGGTGACAATGGAGGGAGGTGGATGGTGGTGGAGGTGGCGGTGGTGGTTGTGGGTGATAGGGGTGGCGGTGGTAGTATGTCGATGGTGGTGGTGGTGGCGGCAGTAGGTGGTAGCGATACTGGTAGGTGATGGTGGAGGTGACGGTGGCGGCAGGTGGGTGGTGGTAGCAATGTCAGTGACATTAGCGGTGGTATGTGGTGCTCGATCGTGGTGGTAGTGGTGGTGTCGGTTGTAGGTGGTGGTGATGGCAGTGTTAATAATTATAAATGGTGGATGGTGATGGGTAGTGGTGGCGGTGGTGAAGGGTGATGATAGGTGATGGTGGTAGAGGTTATGTTATAAAATAAAACAATGGTAATAAGGTAAAATGTGATTTTCCTTTATAGAGGAGAATTAATTTCATCATTTTCTTAATAGAAAATGTTTACCTTATTTTATAAAAAGTTTTCTCATTTAAGATTTCAATTCCATCATATAAAATTGGACAAAACACTAGATTATGGTTGAATTGGAATCATTTCCCCCCGAATTTTATTATATTACAGCGAACCAAACACACTTTAATATATATATATATATATATATATATATATATATATATATATATACTATCTTATAAAACAAATCCCAATATTTCTAAAAATAGATTGAATAAAATAATAATATTTTTTTTAAGACGTCCAAATCATTAAGCTAATTGCACAACTAATCAGTAATAAAATAATATTAAAATTTAAACAAACTCCAATAAGTCTTCTCTTCCAAAGTTTTGACCAAATCTTTTTTCATTCAAATAAATACTCAATACCTTATAATTTGGTCATTTCATTAATTTTGTTTATTTTTATATGACATGTTTCTTAAAACAAACTAATGATTGAATTGAAAATAATCATTTTCCATCGAAAAGAAATTAATTGTCGAAACAAACTATTTGTCGTCCGCCGCTTTGCGCGGGTAAACGGCTAGTATATATATATATATATATATATATATTGAAAAAATTCTTTACGGGCAATTTTATGATTATCTGTTAAATATAAATATAATAGTTATGTTCATTAATAGTACCAAAGTCAAAATGAAATGGAAACAATAGGATTGAGATGGAAGACATGATATGGTGGCCAAAACGTCAGTTTCCTATAGAAAAGCGACACGTGTGGTGCCTTAAAAGGCAAATGTCCTCAACTGTTGGGCCAAAAGGAAGTAGTAAACTTATAAAGCAATAAAGGGAAGATAAGGATCGAGGGGTTGAGATAATATATATATATATATATATATATATATATATATATATATATATATATATATATATATATATATATATATATATATATATATATATATATATATATATATATATCGGGAAAGGATCAAATGAAAACGCCTAAAAGGTTGAGAACGCGAGAACAAATCTGATACATTAAATATTTATAATCTAAGGATCTCATTGTTAATTAATATAAAGAAATTAATAAATGAATTTAATTGTTTTTTTAATTAAAAAAAATATAAAAGGGTATTCAAGTAATTTTATGATGTTATCCAATTTGAATATATCGGGTAAGTTTGAAAATTAAAAGAAACCGTTCCTATGTTTTAGTAATCACAGTTAACTTCTAATGTTTTGGATGATTCGATCATATCTTGAAAGAAAAATAGCGTCACAGATAAACGATTATACCACATTCGAGTAATACTGTTCATTCAGGAAGAGTTATTTTGCATTCTGAACTTTGTGAAGCGTCGTAGGTGGAGGAATGTCGTCGTTGATCAATCGAAGTGGAAGAAGTAAGTTTTCTAATCTTTATTGAATGTCGATTGACTGGAAAACGTGTGTATTAGTGTGTTTAGGTTTTTATAATGTGTACATTTGACGATTCTTAAAACCCTAGAAGTTGGGTATTTCGTTTTTTCTTTATATCGTCGATTATGAACTGTAGTTATTCTTCATCTCTAATGAATGTTGTTTTAAATGTTTTGTTTCACAAATAACACGTTGGTGTATTTGATTGTTAAAATGAAAATGGTAATTATAGATGAGTTCCGAATTTACGGTATTGTGATTTTGAATGTGCTTAAAAATCAACAGTTTATGATTGTGGTTGATAGTTATAAAATGAATATACATGTGTAATCGTAGTCGACTACTTTGAACTGAAATAAGGTTACGTAAACCCAAAAATTAGGGCTTTTTTTTTACATCATAAGTAGCACAGGAAGAGTAATTGATGTTAGTATTCGATTGTGAATGTTTTTTAGTTGACAAATAATAGCGAATTGTGAGAATGTCATTCATTAATAATGATTACTTGTAAAATCCGATTGTGTGACAGAAGTACTTTTCTAGTATTAATCCTTGTTGTTGGTTGTATGTTTTGAATATAGTTAAAGTGATATTCAGTTGTGAATGGGTACTTTATTGAGTATGTATGTGGTTTTGATCCTGTACATGATTTTGTATGTAAGGATTAATGATGTAGGAGTGCAAACTGTTTTATGTGGGTAAGTTAATTGCACTGTTTGTTTGTTGATGATCGTTGTAAACATTACTCTGATTTTGAGGAGAAGAGGAGTCATTGATGTTAGTATTCGATTGTGAATGGTTTTTATTAGAAAAATAATAACGAAGGGTATAAATGTCATTTATTACTAATGATTACTTGTAGAATCCGATTGTTTTTGAGACATAAGTACTTTTTCTATTATTATTCCTTGCTGTAGGTTGTATGATTTGTATATTGTTAAAGACATAGTCATTTGTGAATATGTACTTTGTTGACTATGTTTTGTATGTTAAGAATAATGATGTATGAGTCCCAACTGTTTTACGTCAGTAAGTTAACTACACTTTTTGTTTATTGATGATTATTGTAAACATTCCTCTGTTTTTTGGGTATGTGTTTAATGTAGAATGTATAATGGATGATTATTTGAGTTGTTAATGTTTCAATTCCGAGTTATAAATGATTAAGGTATATTAATGCTATTATTAGGTAGAAAGAAAAGCGAGAGGATATTACTAAAGACGGCATTCAGCAAATTCACTAATGAAGAATCCAATCCATTGCTTATTGATATTGAAGATGCAGACAATGAAGGAAACGAACTAGTACAACCTCAGATTAGAAGAGAAGGACAGAAGAAGTTTTCAACACCTAAGAAGAAAACTAAAAATCAAACTATTGGTGATGATGATTATATGAAATTTAAAATTTCAAATATCAATTTGAATCTATAGTGATTATGTGTCTTATTTTTTGGACAGGTGTGGGGGAACGTGTTAATCGCATACCAGCTCATTCAATGCGAAGGGATCTTAAAGTTGTAGTTTTGAGCTCAGATTCAAGTAATGTACTTGTTTAGAAATAAATTTATTTAGAGTTTGATGTTGTAGTTAGTTTTAATAACTTGCTTGTTTTGTATTTATTAATAGAAAAAAACAGGAAACCCAAAGTCAATGTGAAGAAGGTTGATGGAGGAAATTCAAGGTTCTCTAAAGCTAAAAAAAAATATACAGAAAAAAAAAGGTATGAATGATGATTTCATTAAATGTAACTTATATATTAAAGTATCTTCAGTGATGATTATGTTGTCTAATTATTGATAGGTTTCATTGAAAGTTATGACTTGATAGAAGACAGTGGATTAAATAGGGAAAATGAATTGAGAACAAAAAGACGTTTTGATAGATGTAAAACAAAAGGTGATGAAGTTGTTGTTATAAACTCATTTTCAGGTAGTGTTATTTTCTTTAATAAATTTACTATAGCATTGGTATGGTAATTTATTTATAATCATTTATTGTGTTAAATTTGTCTTAACAGGAAATGATAATGTTACTGTCAAGAACCTTGACGAAGATGAAGACTCTGATTTTGAGGCAGACATAACTGTGGTAACAAGGAAAATGAGAAGGCATCATACTTCATTCAAAGATGATGACAAAGAAAATGTGAAGAAATTTAAAAGACAAAGGAATAAAGAAGGAAATGTGTTGAAGCCAAGAAAACATCCTAAAGTTGTAGCAAGTGGTGCAGAGGAAGCTAAGCGAATACAAGTACGGACATCTCCAAATGTTTTGTACAGTTGTATGCATAACCTTAGCAAGGAACAGGAAGCTTATATTTCTTCTATTGGTCTGGGGCATTTGTTGAAGATGAAAGTGGATGGGTGTGCATCAATTATGGGGCATTATATTGTAAGGAATTTTAACGCAGATAGGATGGTACTCAAACTTCATCATGGAGAGATACCAATCAATCGGCAAGTTATTCACGAAATGTTGGGTCTGCCTCTGGGACATGTTACAATAAAGTCTATGCCTTATAGAGAAGTCACAGATGACACGATAACTGTTTGGAGAAAACAATTCGAAGATGAAGATAATATTAGACCAAGGGCAGTTCAACAAGTTATTATGCAGTCAACACATGCGGATTTAATGTTTAAAGTAAACATCTTTGTCCTGTTGTGTAATACATTAGGTCAGTTGATGAGCATGGGCACGTGTGACCTGTCGATGTTATCAAAAGTGACGAAAGATCTGGATCTAAGTGACATTGATTGGTGTGGATATGTTTTTGATTGCCTTAAGGAGAGAAAAAGTGCGTGGAATCCAAACAGCAAAAAAGGATTCTATGTTGGGCCAATTATATTACTGCTGGTAAAATTTGTTTTAAATTAAACTGTCATTCAATATTTGTAGCATTATGTGTGAAGATTCATTAAAGTGTATTTAAGTAAAACATTTTTTATTTGTCTTTGTTGTAGTTGCTATACGTAGAAAGTGTTCGATGCGATTCAGTGAAGATTGTACGATGCAGATCAGCAATATGTTGTTGGAGTGTTGATAAACTACGTGAGCGAGAAAGAGTAGAGTGTAGGACAATTGGTCTGGGTATGGGTGAATTGCAAGATCCATTTCAATTCATCAATGAAGCATCGGGAACTGGTAATGTAGGGCAAGAAAAAGTCAGGTAATATTTTATTGTATTGTACAATGCATATGAAATTTATTATTTGTTTATTTGGTATAGTATAAATTAATTACATTCATAAATTATTGATAGGGAAATGATGCAGGAGATGTAAGGTGTAAGGTAGTAATATAATATAATCATAACTAAATAATAAGTTATTAATACAACAACTAATATTGTGTTGCTTTTCGTAGGGAAATCATGGAGATGATATTTTTAGTGGAAGTGGGGAAAGTGTTGAGGTAGTTAACTACCTATTCACATTTGAATAATGAGTTTCTACAGTATTAATTAATACTAACTGACATATTAATATTTTTATTTGGTTTGTAACATAATTCTATTGTGGTGACCTATTTAGACAACTGTTTCAACAATAAAGGAGATGTACGACATGATATTGCAGCAAAAGAAAGTGTTGGAAGACAAAATAAATGATGATGTCAAGAAATATCCTGATAATCAGTTGGTCAAAGAATGGAAAAACAAAGTAAATGATTTGTTTACTGAAGTTTCTGCATCAGAGGAACCAGAACAATCTCAATGGTGGTATGATAACGAGGCTGAAATTGAACGTACGCTGATTCTAGCTACAACTAACAAATAGTTTGACAACTCCCCATTAGCAAAATGTAGTATTCAAATGTCACAGGAATATGCAGATTTCGCGAATAGATCTGGAACAAAATCTTTTAAGAATACACCACCATCTAAATTGGAAATGCCAATTCCTTTGTCTGTAGTACCATTCAACAAAGATGAACATTGGGTTAGTAGAAGAGGGTACAGGCCTCGCATGAAATCCAAATATCTGAAATCTCCTTACGTTATACGGGCTGTTGATATCATCAAAGGAGTTCCACGGCAGGAAAAACGTGTAGCAGAATGGATATTCTCTCTCCAGGGAGACCCAAAGTAAGTTGCATTTAAAATATTTTTTAAATTACTTACTTTTATTGTTTGCTCATTAAAAATAGTATTATTGTTCACGTCTATTGCAGTGATATAGTTTTCCACACTCTGGATGGGTTTTCTGCACAGAGGTTTCATATGGAAAGTTTTTTTCCAACATGTGAACTATTTGGCCATGTCATTGATTGTTGGAGTCAAGTGTTGAATCTTGATGAAAGTAAGCGTGCACCTGAATCGCCCCTGAGAGTTTATTGCAAGACAGATGTGACGGTATAAGTTAATATTGTTCAATGTTGATTATATTATTTTTTAAATACAAACATATAAAGAAGTTAATGAGTTTTTAAAAATCGATCACAGAATTCGTATCTAGAAAGTGGTTTAACAGAAAGTCAATGTAAAGATAAATTCATTGAGAATTTGGTGCTTTCTATTGAAGATGTGGACGCAAGCCTACGTTTTGTTGGACTGGTAAGAGATATATCTCCACAGTTTACTTACATGTGTATTTATCATTGATCAAATATGAATATTAAATAAAGTGAATACAATTGTAATTAATAAACGTTGCAGCTTTTCCTACCAATCATCCGTTCCTTCCACATTTTCCTTTTTGTGATCAATCTACAACAACCAGAGTTTGTAATCGTTGACAACAGCAAAGTTGATGATCCTGATGGTGAGAGATATGGTCAGTTGCGCCAAATCATTGTAAGTGATTAATAAAAATTACTTTACATACTTAATAAAATTTAATATGTGTTGACAATGTTTTTTTTACATTTTCAGAAAGAGTACATAGTTGATTACTTAAAATCTCAGAATCATCCAAAAGCTGAGAGGTTTTCACATGTGATGCCACATAGACTGGAAATGCCTTGGAGAACAATAAACAACAACATTGATTGTGGTGTGTTTACGATGCGTCACATGGAAACATATATGGGGGGGGGGAGTATGAATGAGTTTAAAGCTGGATTCAAGAACGAGTCTTCTGCACAAGATGATCAACTTGTTAAACTGAGGACAAAGTATTTATACAAAATACTCACTCACGAATATAATGTGCAAAAGGATTATGTGCTGCAAAAGGTTGATGAATTCCACAAGATTCCTTCAAAACAACGTTCTCAAATGTTGGCCATTGCAAAGGAAGAAATTCACAGGAGATTTGATGTTTTAAGTTAATTGTTTTAAAAAAGTAATTTTAGTTATGACTTTAATGGTTTCTTTTGGATGGATTAAAAACAATGCTTTTGTATGCTAAGGATGTTAACTTGGGTTGCTGTACGTACAATACTTACTTTTGGTTTGCTAATTTTAGTAATGGACTAGTGATATTTTAGTATTTATATTTTTACATTAACATTTGAATAATTAAGTTATCTTAGAAAATGATGATTAACATTGATGGTATAGTTTTACTGTATATTCAGTAATGATTCTAACTAACAAACATTTGTCAATATGCTATTTTACTATGAACATACAATCAGAGTTTTTAATAGTTAAAGTGAACATATCTATATTATATAATGATTGTTGGTGGGTTTATATCTTAAAGTAGGTTGTTATTTAAATATTGAATAATAGCATAAACACTTACTTGAAGTATTCCTAACATATTATACTTTAGTTCAACCTACATACTTACTTTTGGTTTGCTAATTTTAGTAATGGACTAGTGATATTTTAGTATTTATATTTTTACATTAACATTTGAATAATTAAGTTATCTTAGAAAATGATGATTAACATTGATGGTATAGTTTTACTGTATATTCAGTAATGATTATAACTAACAAACATTTGTTAATATGCTATTTTACTATGAACATACAATCAAAATTTTTAATAGTTAAAGTGAACATATCTATATTATATAATGATTGTTGGTGGGTTTATATCTTAAAGTATGTTGTTATTTAAATATTGAATAATAACATAAACACTTACTTGAAGTATTCCTAACATATTTTAATTTAAATGCAAATTGTTTTATCTTAAACAGAATAGTATTTAACAATGTTCATATCATCAATATGTTGAAAATAATTAATGTATTTATGATGTTATTCATTATTGACTACACTTAAGGGTTAAAAAGTCAACCATGGTTAACCTTATGACTAAAATTTACCCAAACGCAAACGTAAATCAATATATGATGTATAGCTATTTTAAAAGTTAATCGTACAAACATTTGGTATTAAGATATACTACTAACAGCATACAATAAACTATGAATATTGCTTGGATTGTATATGACTATAGTATATAATGATTGATGGTTTTATAATTTCAAAAAAGCACAAGTATATCTATTGTAAGTGCGAACTGTTTTAATCTAATAAAAGAGGTTTAAATACCAGATATTGTCATTAATCTGTTAGCATTACCAAATGTGGCATTGCTATTATTCATCTATGAATAAAATAAAAACTTCAAAAGTAATGAAAGTGGTTTAAGATAACATAACCTACAAAATCATAGAAACATATTCGTATTCATAAGTGTAATAGAAAAGTAAAATCTAATGGGAAAATGACTGGACAATTTTAAGTTGCTTTTGATTCTCGTGCAAGTCTTACTTTGCAAGTCCTCCAATTATGGTTAACATATTGATTGCAACCTGTGCACATTCTGGTTTTTTTCTTTGCAGCTGCAACGGCTTTCTCAATAGCACTAACCATTCTTTTCTTAGTTCCACTACCTTTGGTACGTATAGATGCAGGTGGATGGATATTTATTTCATCAGGAATGCTGTGTATTCCAAGCATCCGGATAATTTCTTCTTCATCGTTATCAGATGATGTTTGGTTGGAACTGGAAAACTCAATTGCTGCCCGCTTCAACGTACGTGTTTTTTCAACAAACTCCAACAATTTCTCTTTGCTTCTTTTAAAATGATCCAAGCAGTATTCAATATTGTTGTATGCCTCTGTTAAAAGTTTAAAGGTGTCATCTTCTATTTCCATGGCAACATGTTTCATGGCAAACAAATGGCTGGAAATTGCATCCCTTCTCCATCTTCTTAGAATATATTGCTCTGGAATCTCTTCAATATGGTTGTTTTTCAGTACAACAAAAATATGACGACACAAAATACCAGTACGTATGAAGTGATTGCATGAACATTTAACTTCTTTTTCAGGCAACTTTAGTTCAACCTACATTGTATAATAAAAATAATGTATGTTAGTAACTGATTGAAGTAACATATTAGTTGGTGGTTATTGCATAATAATGAAAAAAATATATGTAATTTAAAAATAATTAGATATTATACTTGTATGATGACTAATGAAAAGCATTTAAACGATGAATATAACCTTGCATTTTATCTTCAACTGTTTGCTCTTATCCGTTTGTGTAATCATAATAACTTGCCACCCATCAATCTTTTCAACACTGTCGAGAGAATAGTACCAGGCTGCTTTAAATATTTCCTTTTTGACCTCATAGAAAATCTTTTTTGTGTAAACCACAGCTGCATGTTCTAGTAAGCCACTTGGAAGCGTCATTTCATGCTTTGCATTTTTTGTATCATGTTCTAGTTTCTGTTGAGCATTTCGTTGCTTTCCAATTGCGGTGTCGTAGTTCATCATGAAATAGATAAGCAAATTACCACAGTTAGAGTATTTATTAAAAAATGAGTTCACGCTTTCAGACCTTGAATAGTTTTCATCAGACCGTGGAGTGGCATGTCTTTAAAATAGGTTGGAATCCAAAGATTTCGATCCCTGTACATGTCTTTGAACCATCTTTTGTCCTGTAGTTTGAATTTTCTCATAAGCAGTTTCCACCTTGATTCAAACACTTCAGGCTCGATATAGACATTCCATACAAGCTTTGTAAAACGCTTGCGAAAATCAGTGTTTTTCAAAAAATCGGCTGAAACCTAAAAAAAATAGAAATTTATTAGATTACCTATGAATAAACAATATGTATGCTAATCGTTATTAAAAATATGTAAAACTGTGTAAATCATTGTTGAATAAAAATGTTGCGTGCTAACTTAGGCCAAAATATACACACCTTGGCTTGTAGTTTTTTCATAATGTGCCACATACATAAACGATGATTAGAATTAGGAAATATTGCTTGAACGGCCTGTAGAATTACTGGATCTTGGTATGTTAACACTAATTGAGGGTGTTTCACATGTGCTTTCAAAAAAGCTTCAAGCAACCAACGATAAGATTCTATTGACTCGTTGCTTAACAAACCTGCCCCAATGTTTATTGAACGTTTGTGGTTATCAATGGCTGTAAACGGCACAAAAATCATTCCATACCTGTATAAAAAAGGTAATTAAAAACAAATTCAATATTGATTATGAAGTCAAAAATACATCAATATTCATACTTAAAAAAAAGTGTGTAATGAGTATAAGAGCATACTTATTTGTTCGGAATGTAGCATCAAATGATATCACATCTCCAAACTCCTTGTAATATAACTTATCGGTTTCATCCGCCCAAAACATTGCGTTTAACACACTATCAACAAATTTATACTCAAATGTGTAATTATGAAACTCATCTTTCCTCATGTTCATTTTGTCAACAACCACCTGTGCATCCTTGTCACCTATAATGTTTCCCACCTTCCTTCTGAAATTTTTATAATCAATTGCTTCAGGGCCAACGTTTTCATAACCTCCTTGCAAACTAGCTTGTAACTTGTGTGCCTTTGTTGCACCAATGTTAGACGTTGAAGAACGCACTATAAACTCCTTGTCTTTGTAACTAAGTCGTCGTGCATGTTTGGAATACCGTCTTTCTTCTTTAGTCTCTAGGGGGTGGTTGTGATTCTCTTCAAACTCATATATTTTACAAGCATTAGTTTGCATATGTAACCTTTAAAACTTTATCAATGCCTTGCAGTCCGTAATTTTGAAGTTTGAGTTTCGTTTATTCCTTCCACTCCCCTCAGGATCCAAAGTGTCAGTTGATCTGTTAGGTATTTTACCCATTTTGTTGCACACTACATACCTTTTTTTAATGGTTTTGTCACCAAACCTCGTTACTGTATTTAACCTGACACCAAAACCTGCTTTATCTGCATATAATTTATACATTTCAACCACCTCCTCTAATGATTGATATATAGCATCTACATCTGGCATTAAATCTTTAGGAACAATAGGTTTCCACAACTTGATTTTCCCACCAGGCGAGTCAACAACATTACTATTGAATGATTCCTCTTCAGAATCAGTTCGATTTGTACCTGCTTTTTAAGACAACAAAAAACAATAATGCGACATGCAAAACCTAATATAAATTTCTATGAATTACGTATACATAAACTAAAGAACTTTATAATCATAATAAACGTATGTGAAACAGTAACCAAAGTTGAATTGTTTACATGTTTGAGTCGTATTAACGCATAATCACCAATGATTATCAAACTTAATCAACATTGTATTAAACTTAAGAAAAAATCACCAACGAGGGACTCCTGTACAACGATATGTGATATAAACCATCATTACGTAATTAATACATGCAACGTATATGACTAATCATATACAAATATGTACTCAGTCTTATTCAACATATACAAAAACTCAATAACTATTGAAAAACACGATCTGTAATTACAAGATATTGACATTGTTTTCATTAGTTACCTTCACTAGCATAATCAGAGATTTGATTTCTTCCGTCGAATTGATCATCAGACTTATAGAAATCGTCGTCATCATATTCATTACAGTTGACGTCTTCTTCGCCATATTGATCATCATCTTCTGTATCATCGCTACTGTAATCAAAACAGTCCGGCATCGATATTGACTTGAATCACGAATGGTATACTGCGTTGTTATCTTCAAACGTAAATGATTAACAATATACAACATTCGACTGAAAATCCGATTGCTATACACGAATGGTCCCTGGACATCGTATCTTCAATTCAATATCTCATTGAACGATAACTATGGAATATCCCTTAATTATAGGAAAATATTAATGGATAATATATTGATTATTAATTGTATTATATTAATTAAAAAATAGATTAAATACAAATTTACTTAAATACCCTAATAAAATGATTGGCTGATAATTGTTCTCACATTCTCAACCTTTTAGGCGTTCTCATTTGATCCTACTCCTATATATATATATATATATATATATATATATATATATATATATATATATATATATATATATATATATATATATATATATATATATATATATATATATGGGTAAAGTGAATATACCCAACAACCTTATATAAGCTTAGGTACTTAATTCCATAATAGTACATCGGTTTGTATCATATTTATATTGTAATTGCCTAAGGTTTTTAAACTTTAACCCCATAACTTGATTACTTCCAAAATCTTTGGACTTTCACCAATATCTTTCTTTTACATCACGTCTTTCTATCGAATACCACCTGATGAACTTCATATCCTACTGCTACAAATGAAAGGATGTAGGAGAAATATAATGATGAATTTCTAAAATTTTTTTGAAGTAAATCAAGTTTAGGGATGAAGTTTAAGAACCTTGGATGATTGCAATGAAAATTTAATTCAAAATGACGTAGTTTGATGAGGTTGTTAGGTATATTCAATTTAGCCTATATATATATATATATATATATATATATATATATATATATATATATATATATATATATATATATATATATATATATAAGTGAATATACCCTTAAAGCTTTGGTACTCAAATTCACCATACTACATCGTTTTGTAACATATATATACATTGTAATAGTCCAATATTCTTATAATTCAACTTCTAACATTATTTACTTCCAAGATTTTTATAAATTTCACATTTATCTTCTTTTTATATAATTTTCATTTTCAACTATAATATATATAGTCTACTAGGTGTTTGGCAAAAAGATGTGATGTAAGAGAAAGATAATAGTGAAATTTTGAAAATCCTGAAAACAAATCAAGTTAGAGATTTAAGTTTAAGAAAAATATAATAAATATATCAAACAAAACGATGTACTATGGTGGGTTTGGGTACCTAAGCTTATATACCCTTAAGGGTGTATTCACTTTTCCATATATATATATATATATATATATATATATATATATATATATATATATATATATATATATATATATATATATATATATATAAGCTTAGGTACCCAAACTACTATAGTATTGTTTTGTTTGATATATTCATTATAATGTTATTAAACTTAAACCTTAACTTGATTTACTTTCAAAAATTTCGAAATTTCACTATTGTTTCCTCTTATATTACTTTTTTTTGCCGAACACCTATTAGATTATATATATTAGAGTTGAAACTGAAAATTATGTAAGAGGAAGATAAATGTAAAATTTATAAAAATCTTAGAAGTAAATCAAATTAGAAGTTCTATTATAAGAACATTGGATAATTACGATATATACATATGATACAAAGAACATAGTATGGTGACTTTGAGTACCTAAGCTTATATACCTTTAAGGGTATATTCACTTTTCCCCATATATATATATATATATATATATATATATATATATATATATATATATATATATATATATATATATATATATATATAAGTTCAATAGAAAACCATAATTATTGGTTATTCAAGGAACCAAATCTATTTTTCAATATCTAGAGCTTATTCTTTATCGAAAAAAAATCTAAAAATATCTAAATTCATATATTAACATTGGAAATGTGAAAAATATTTTTCAGATTCACCGTGTGAATCTGGATTCACGTTGTGAATTTTCAAAGATTCACATTGTGAATTTAACGTAAAAAAAATCAAATTTTATATCATTGGAAAAAGGATAAAAATTATGAATTTCAGTATTTTTAGTTTTTTTTTTGATAAAAAATAAATTCTAAAAGTTGAAAAAAAGATTGGTTCCTTGGTTAATTATGGTTCTTTATTGAACTTCACCATATATATATATATATATATATCTATATATATATATATATATATATATATATATATATATATATATATATATATATATATATATATATATATATATATATATAGTTTAATGTGACACGACCTAATTTTGTGAAACTGTTAGATGCAATCCTAGTCATTCATTTGATAGATAAAAAAAAGAACATTTTTAAAATGCAAAATAATTGAAAATTTTTAAAAATTATTTTCGAAATTTATATTTTCCAAAAAAAAAAAACCAAAAAAATTATAAAAAAATATAAAAAAATTCTTATTTTTTTCATTAATCTTGTAGAATAAATAGAATATTCTACGTATCTGAGAAATCTAATATAATATTCTAACATTCTAAAAATCATATTAGAATATTTAAAGTATAATATTCTATTAGAATATTTCAAGTATTTAAAAACAAGCATTAATTTTTTTATTATTTTTAATTTTTTAGGTAATTAAAGTTCCGAAAATTATAACTAAAAAAAGAAATTTTGGATTTTTCTTTCTATTTTTGCACTTTAAAATTATTTTTAGTTTTGGTATCACGGTTTCACAAAATTAGCATGGTCTCAAATAAACCTGAACATATATATATATATATATATATATATATATATATATATATATATATATATATATATATATATATATATATAAACATAAAGGTTCAATACATGTAGTTTTGATCCATATATATCGTAACTAATCACAATATTTCGTTTACTATTCTTACTTAATCACGTGACTTAATAAATGATCGAATTTGTATTCTTTTTCTTCATTGTATCTAAGAATATAAAGCATTAAGATTTATGACAATTTATTCAACCCTACCAAAATTTAACAAATTTTAAATATATCTTATAGAATACAAATAAAAGAAGAACATACAAAACTCAATCAAGGTTTTCTCAAATCATTGGATATAGTTTTTGCAGTTGAAGGACCAAAAGTTTGAATTACATTCGTTAAAAAAAATATTATTAGTTTTCACTTTTCCAATAAACTTCGATGGCTTTCTATAATTCACCTTAATTCAACGGTATTTTATTAAAAAAAAATCAGAGAAAGTGAATTTGGATTTGTTTTGTTTAAAACTAAAGCATTTAAAAGATTTTATACCTAAGCTTAAGTACATAACAGCCATATATTCATTTTTCCATATATATATATATATATATATATATATATATATATATATATATATATATATATATATATATATATATATATACGGTCAATGAAGAACATTTTTTTTATTGCGAGAACAGTTGAGAACAAACATTCTTCTATAATTTACAAGGTTACTAATGTGACCTCGCTATGTTCCTGGACTCGCTCTACTATATTGAATCTCCGGTGGTTTCTGCAAGAGCACAGGAAAGAAGGGCCGTCTGCCGTTTCCCGGGAGGAGGCTTCCGGAAAGATGCTCCGACGATCAAGTTAGATGGTATCTAGGGTTTTTCGGTAAGTAACTGGATGAAGATAGCTTACCTTGTGAGCTCCAGAGCGTACCCTTTTATACCTACCGATTATGTCTTGTCCGTACAAGACAGGATCGCTTTAAGGAGACAGGGTCAGAGGCGCTGATCGGAGAGTCGTGTGCCTTTATCTATTAAAGTGCTCTTATTGGCTCTGGTGATAATGGTCTGATCATGTCTCTTGTCTTCTGACCGTATCTTTTGTCTTAGTGTTGGGAGCATCCTTGTCGGGCGCGAGCCTTTTTTCGGGGCGCCCTGCTCTTAGGGTGCCGATGGGTGCTGAGCCCGTTGGGCTTGGGTCGGCTAGCACGCCCGGTTTCTTGGCCAGGTGTGATTCTCTTGTACTGGCTTTAAGCACATCGTCAACTCCCCCAGTCTGGTAGCCGTAGTGTTGCAACGCTAGTTACAACATTCTGGACTTGATTTCTCCACACGCGTCAGCTTCCTATGTATCCGCCGCTCCGGTTTTAATGACGACGTGACCTCTCATGATGGCTAGTGGCTACGTCATTGTGTCAGATACTTTTGAATGTCCCGCCCTTTCCGTTCTTTTAAGGGCGTCCAAGAATGTTTTCTTTAAACCTACCTTCTTTTCTTCGTCGTTCTCCTTCCTAAGTCTGCTTTCTACTACCTTTCCTTATGGAGAATCTTCCTGACATTCTTCCCTCTACGACTGAGTATCAACAACTTGAAGTCACCTATGGTGTTTCCTTTTTGGAACCCTCCACTGGTTGTTTTATCTCGTCCCCTCCCCCCCCCCTCCCGCGGAAAAATTGGAATTTACTAGAAAACCCTAGATGCTGGTGTTCATCTTCCATTGACTGATTACCAAGAGGAGGTTCTCCAGAAGGATGGTTGCAGTCTTCAGATGCTAACTCTAAACGCTGTAAATAAGGTGGTGGCGTTTGAGATGATCTATCGTGCCAACGGTTACCTCACTGATTACTTTGTGTTCAAGTATTTCTTTAGGTTTTGCCTTACCGACGACAAGTGCACATTCTCAGTTCGATGAGGAGGACTTTCTCTAGTTCCTGATGGTCGAACTCCAAAAAATTGGCAACATAAATGGCTATAGGTGAACGAGGGCTTGGTTGGAAGTGGGCGATACTGTGCGAACACCTTCGCCGACATTACTCCTAAGCGTGTTCCCCATAATCAGAGTGTGGCTGATTTCTTGAAGAATGTCTAGGTGTCCCTTGAAGACTACTCTGAAGCTTTGTTATCTGGTGTAGGGATGATCCCCTCCTGTAGGCGTCGTGGCAAGATGGCGGTTTTCTTCGTCGTCGTCGATGGTAGGTGCTTGTTTTCTTTTTCCTCTTTTGCTTGGGTATGCTTTGCTGAGCCTAAGGCTTTATTTTTTGATACCCTCAGGTGTCGAGTCTCCTTTATCCATGGATGAGGTCCTGGGAAAGCATTGTCGAGGGAAGTCGGAGTGTCGTGAGGTGGATATGGTCAAGTGCCTTCATCCACCTCGCCAGATAGACCAGATTGCCTTAACCGATGCTTCACCCATTCCTCCGGTGGCTGGGGGTGGTTCGTCGCCGTCTGAGGTGAATCCTCTAGTTGCTCGTCCTATCTCAGCCATTATACTGTTGGGTGGTGTTCGTTCCTCTTCTGCAGAGAGTAGCGAGGATAACAAGGATGGTATCATCTCTGACGTTCGGCGCATGCAAGCCAAGAGGAAGACCGTGTTAGCTATGGATGAGCCAGTCACTGGCACACCAAACATTGCCAAGCGGGTTCAGACCAGGTGCAGTTTCTCCCGTCTCTTGAACTGTATTGCCTCGACGCCGGAGAGTGTTGTTGTAATCCATGATGACAACGTTCAACAGTCTGAAGGGATCAGCGGGGTGCATAATCAGCCCATTGTTCCTATTGCCGTTGTTTCTTCTGCTCCTGTTCAAACTGTTTCCTCTGCTCCTGTTAAGTTTTCTCCCTCAAAAGGCTTTGACGAGTCAGACCGGACTCCTGCTTGCCCCGATGGGGCTGTTGGTGAAAGTTCCTCCCAGCCTTCCATAATCGTTCCCACCTAGAATTTTCATAACGAGTTCCGCCTCTCTGTTCGCGCTAATGCTGTTGAGTTTTCCCGTCACGCTTTCCCCCGGCTGTCATTACGGATATGGAGGCCATGGGTAGGCCTGCACTTTCTCATAACATGTCATATGCTGTCACACAGGCAATGTTTTATCTTACTGCAAGTGCGTGACGTATTCAATCCCTTGTGGAAATAGAGGTTGCACATGCAGGATTTAGCTCTCCTATATCTGAGTTGGAGCGTCGTGTCCTTAAGCATGGTGATGATCTTCAACACTTCGAACAGAAGTATCAGCTTCTTTTTTCCGAAAAAACCATCGTGGAAGATTCCATATCCGCTTTGGAGGCAAAGGTTGATTCTCTCACCCAGATTAATGAGGGTCTGATGATCCAAGTTGAGAGCCTCGAACGCGATGCTGTTGATCGTGACCGGGTGACTACTGCTTTGCAAGTGAATGCTGATGCGACGCACCGTGGTTTGGACTGGCTGGTACGGGTGGGACTTGTGCAGGTTGTTGACAAGCTAATCGAGCATCCAGACTTCACGAATGTCATGAGTCTCATTCGAAACTCTGCTTTTGTTGCTGGGATTGAGTCTATTCATAATGCATCGGCAAGCACCGGGTTAGGGGATATTGTTACTGGCGCCCCTTCCTCTGGCCCTGTTATGAGTGTGAATGAGGCTCTCCTGTCTTTTGCCAGCATGGATCATGCATCGCTTTTGGGTTTTGGAGACTTGGACATCCAACGGATTCGAGAGCTCCGTGCCTTTTCCGGATCTGAAGGCACTCCTGAGGGTGTGGTAGACAATGAGGAGGAGATTGTGCAGCTGGGTGAAAACACTATTGGTGCGAGTGACTGTGATGCTGAAGGTGTTGGCAGTGGTATTGTTGGTAATGTTGATGCAGGTGGTGGTGAGAATGACGATGGATATGATGGGGGCGTGGATCCGACTAGCGAGGCAATTGTTGTTTTTGGTGAGGCTGGCAGTGGAAATGGAAATGGTGATGGTGAAGGTGCTCCTGCATCATGTGCTACCCCTCAAGGGGTGTGAAGATTTTCTATTTTCCTTTGAAGTGTTTGTTTTTGTTATTTTGTCGTAGATCTGACCGGTCGTTTGGTTTTGACATTCTGTTGTAAGACTTGGACTCCTTATGCATTATTGTTATGAAGTGTGTGGATTTGATGTGTTAATCCTTTGATTGCATATATTGGGATTGACGTTTAGTACTATAAGTATTTGATGCACTAAGCAATCGATTGCGTTGTCAATTTTAATACATTGAGTATTTTGATCCACTAAGCATTTGATTGCGTTAATATGAAATTTAATACACTAAATATTAGGATTTGATGCACTAAGCATTTGATGGCGTTAGTATGAAATTTAATACACTAAGTTTTAGGATTTGATGCACCAAGCATTCAACTTCATGTATTGATTATGAACTTTAATACATTGAGTATTAAAATTGTGATGCATTAAGCATAAGGTTCCATACACTAAGTACTAGAACTTGGTACACTAAGTACAACATTCAACAGTGCTAGGTAACTAAGTCTGCTGCTTTCGATATGTTGAAATCATGTGCGCAAATCTTGGTGGATGTTGATCATTTCAAAAGAAGAACTTTCTTAAGTTCCTTGCATTCCAAGTTCTTGGTATTTGCCTTCCTTCCATTGTTTCTAGAGTATATGCCCTATTCTGATTTGCTTCCATGACTTTGTACGGGCCTTCCCATATCTGGCCCAACTTGCCTTGAGGCTGAGCTCTGCTCGCTTTGTTTCTTCTCAGTACAAATTCTCCTACTCTAAATGCTTTCTCTTTCACCCTCTGATTATAGTATTTTTTTGTTGCTTGCTTGTAGGCGGCCAGTCGTATTTTGACATTTCTCCTCGCTCTTCGAGAATGTCTAGATTTAATCTCAGGTCTTGAGAGTTAGCCTCTTCGTTAGTATTGGTTGTTCTCAACGTGACTATCATTATTTCCATGGGAAGCATCGCCTTTGCTCCGTATGTTAAGTTGAACGTGGTTTCCCGCGTGCTTGTCTGCGGAGTGGTTCTATATGACCACCGCACCATCAGTATCTCTTCGGTCCAATTTCCTTTAGCCTTCCCCAACCATTTCTTGATCCCATTTACAATGGTTCGATTGGATACCTCCGTTTTCCCATTCGCCTGTGGGTGCGCTACTAACGTGAATCGTTGGCTGATTCCTTTACTAACGCACCATTCTCTGAACGGGTTTTCAGGAAATTGAAGACCGTTGTCACTGATGAGTATCTTGGGTGTACCAAATCTAGTCATAATGTTTTTCCACACAAATTTTATCATCTGCCTCCCGGATATGCACGCCAATGGTTCCACCTCGATCCACTTTGTGAAATAATCCACAACAACCACCATGTATTTCAGCCTTTCGGGTGCCTCCGGGATGGCCCAACAATGTGTATTGCCCATTGAATAAATGGACATGGGCTAGAAATTTTGGATAGCGGTGTCATGGGATTTTCTTGAACCGGGGAAAACGCTTGACATTCCCCACATCTCTTGGTTAACTCTGCTGCATCTTGATATGCAGTGGGCTAATATATTCCCATCCGGAGCACCTTCCCTGTTAAGGTGTGTTCCCCTGCTTGGCCCGCACGGGCTTCCTGAAGTGCCTCCTTTCCTTTGGTGCTATCTACGCACCTAATCCACAATTTCTTGAATCCTTTTAGAAATAATTCCCCATTTATTAGTGCGTACGAGGGAGCTTTTATGCTCTCGGGAAGCTCTTTCCTTTATACCAGAAGGAAGATGGTCGAGGAGATCAGTAGCTAGAAAGCTCCTTTGGGAGAGCAAGGTAGCCAAAAGTCTATTAAAAGTACATCACTATTAAGTCGACTACAGTAGTATCATGAGCATGTAACTACATCCCGGAACCAAGGAGAAGAATACTCTGTAGTAGCAGCAGCAGTGTCCGAGCATCAGTCATCTCTTCCTGGCTTCATCGTGATTAACCGGTAGAACACCTTGTTGTAAATATTCAACCAATGGGGTCATCCACGTGGGTTCGGCGGTTGCGAGGGTACTAACTTGTCGTTCGTCTATGCTCCATTCTCTAAGCACCTCTACCAGGACCTTTTTTTTAATAAGTGATCAAAGCATGTCGACTCTAATTTGCTTAGAGCATCTGCTCTCCTATTCTCGCTTCTCGGTATTTGCTTGATCGTGAACCCCTTGAAAGATTTAATGAGTTTTCTCACCATCTTTACATATCTCTCCATCCTTTGATCCCTCGCTTCAAAACTCCCATTGACTTGATTTTCTGCCAACCTCGAATCTGTTAGGGTCGTAAAAACTTCTGCCCTCATCTGCTTGGCTAGGCGTAGCCCAACGAGCAAAGCTTCGTACTCCGCCTCATTGTTCGAGGTGTGGAAATCGAATCGAAGGGAGTAAGTGACTTCTTCTCCCTTCGGGATGGTCAAAATTAGGCCCGATCCCGAGCCCTCTCTGCTGGATGCTCCATCGGTGTATAATGTCCAACCCCGACTGCTTTCTCGGACTTCTTTCACCTCCCAGATTCCTTCTTTAGCTACGTCTCCCTCTCCCAGGAACTCGAGCAGGAAATCTACCAACGCCTGCCCCTTGAAGCTTGTTCTTGGGCGATCTTTGATGTCGTGTTCTCCAAGCTCTATCACCCATTTTGCGAGTCGACCCGATGTTTCTGGCTTGAGTAATATTTGTTTAATCGGGCAATTCATTAGGATTTCAATCTGGTGCACCTGAAAATAACGCCTCAAATGTCACACAGTGTAAATGAGTGCCAGAACTAGCTTATCTAAAGTTGGGTAATTGACTTCGGGTCCTTGTAACGCCCGACTGATGAAATTCACTGGCTTTTGTTCCCCTTCTCTTTCTATAACTAGCACGGAGGATACGGCTTCACTCGAGGTCGAGAGGTACATTTGCAGCGTTTCGCCCGTGATGGGGCTAGCCAACCAGGGCAACTTGTATAGAGCTTACTTAATCTTCTGGAGTGCTGATTATGCCGCCGTTGTGCATTGGAAGTTGCTTTTCTTGATAGCGGATTTATAGATGAACCTGCTGATTGCTATAAGTTTTCCATTCAAACCCTATGCGTCCTTGAGGGTGCTTGGGGTTGGTGTTTCCATAAACTCATCTACCTTAGTTGGGTTGGGCTGGATGCCTTGTCTGGTAACATAGTATCCTAGGAATTGCCCTAATTCTACCCCGAACATACATTTGGCCACGTTTAGTTTCATCTTGACCTTTTCTAATGTGGTGAAGGTTTCTTCGACGTCTCGCAACATTCTACCCTCATCCGGACTCTTAATAACAATGTCGTCGACATATACTTCGATGTTTCTTCCAATTTGATTGAAAAATATCGAGTCGACCAATTGCTGGTATGTGGCCCCCACATTCTTTAATCCAAACGGCATTTTGGTGTAACAAAAAGTGCCATGGTCCGTATAGAAAGCTATCTTTTCCTCATCCTCCCTACTCATCAAAATCTGGTAGTACCCTTTATAGGCGTCTAAGAAGCACTTCAGCTTGAAACCCTATAGCAACTCGTATTTCTGGTCGATTTTTTGGAGTGGATAGCAATCTTTGGGACATGCCTTGTTTAGATCAGAATAGTCGATGCCCATACGCCATGACCCGTCATGTTTTCGCACCATGATAGGATTGGCGATCCAGGTTGGGAATATCAATTCCCTCAAGATTTCGACCTCTGTTAACTTGTCTACTTCTTTATTGATCGCCCTGTTACTGTCTCCCCTTGGACCCTCTTCTTCTGCTTGATTTCTTTCGTCCCCATATTGATCACGAGCTTAGGCTCTATGACCTTTCTATCCACACCCACCGTATCCTTGGGGGTCCATGTGAATACATGTTTATATCGTCTGAGTAAGTTGATCAATGCTTGCCTGGTGTGGTCTGGGAGACCGCAACCAATGGTGATCGGCTGGTCGGGATACTCCTCATTGATAACTTTCTTTTCTTTTGTAGACTCAGCTCGTGCTTTTTTGGTCTCCCTTGCTATCTCCGCCGGCTGCATGACTGTAAAATATTGCAATTCTTTTGGTGGTGTGGTGAGAATCATGGCAGGGCCGTCAGCTATGCTAAACTTCATAATCCCATGCATCGTCGAGGGGACCTCCCCTAATTTGAGTAGGGTCATTCTTCCCAAGATGATGTTGTGCTCCGTTGGGTGCCGAATTACGACGAAGTCAATCAAGACTGTTTCCTTTCATTGTTTGTCATGGCTGGTCAACGTGAGGGGCAAGTAAATTGTGCCACTCAGCCATAAGTTGTGCCTGGTGAATCCGACTAACTTCCCAGTTGTAAGCCTTAGGCTATCTTTCCAACTATCCGGAAGAAGTCAAAAACAGTGCTCGTAGATTGTGTCTGCTGAGCTCTCCGTGTCAACATACACTCTGTGTATGACCACGTTCTTAATGGAGGCTTGAATTATGAGCGGGTTATCGCCCCTCTAACCGTCCGGCCTAAGGTCTTGTGTTGAGAACGTGAGCGCCCTTGTTGCGGCTGCAGGGCTGCCATGATCGGTTGGTCGTTCATGTCTGCTCCTCTTGCTTTGTATCATGAATATCTCTTTGGTCTGATCACCTTCTCACGGCGTGCCCTTGGCATTTTCAGCATCGAACTTAGCACACAAACTCCAAGCTATTTATATCAGATCCCCTTTGAGTTGCTTCTCCTCCATCTCTTTCTTGAGAACTGAGCAATTACTGATATCGTGCGTTCTGCTTTTACGATACTCACAATACCGACGCTTTGGCGTTTTTGTTGGTTGCTGCTTTTCTGCGACCACATACACGTCTAGTCGATGGCTTAGCCTATCCTCCCTGACTAATGGCCTGAAACATCCCTGGGGTCTTCTCCCTCGCCCAAAGTGTCGACTTCCCCCTTGAACCTCCGTGTGGGTTGGGTTGTGACGTTTGGTCATCATGGCGTTTAGATATGCTTGCTTCTTCGCCTCACCTTCTTCCTGTCTCAAGTATCGCTCCACCTTTTCCTTTAGTTCAGCTCTCGTCTGAGGTTTCTTGCCCATAAGTTATTGGGACAAAGGGCCTAGTAAGAGTCCCCATGTGAAGGCTCCAACTATAAGCCCTCGTCGTGTCCGGGCACATTTAGTGTGGCATTTATGAACCTTGTGAAGTACTCCCTTACACTTTCGCCTTCCTTTTTCTTGCATCCTATGATAGAGTGAGAATTCCTTTTGTACTTCCTCTGGTGCATGAAGTTGGTGAGGAACAAATACTTGAGTTGTGCGAAGTTGTAGATGCTGCCTAGATGAAGTGTCTTGAACCATGTTCCTGCGTTTCCGTCGAGGGTTGTTAGGAAATACGTGCACCAAAACCTCTCGTCTAGCTTCAACGATGTCATTGTTCACTCATACAAATTGATGTGGTTGTTTGGGTTGGTAGTGCCATTATAAGTTTTAATATTAGGGAGTTTGGTTGTATTTGGTATTTTATAGTCCAATAATTCCTTAGCAAATGGGGATGTGACACTTCGTGACAAGCAATCTTGGTTTGGGATGCTGAATCGTCCCTGTGAGCTGGGATGAGGAGGAAGACTGCATGGCTGCATTCCTGGATGGCTACATAGTGCTTGGTAGCCTGGACTCGGGCTGTAAAAGGGTTGTTTCTGGATCGAGAGTGCGGTGGGAGAGATTGGAAATTGGTGTTGTATCGTCGATATGAAGATTTGTGGCATTTGGGGTATCAAGGGTTTCATTGTCGTTGTTTGGATGGTTATCAACATCTGAAAAGGTGTAACTAGAGGTACCATCACATGTGTTGATTGCTGGACTGAGGGTTGTGTGGCAATAGTAGTGGTGGCTCCCGGGGATACGGATGGAGGTGTAGATGGTTGGTGATTCCCCGTTGGTGCTACGGTTACCACAGAGCTTCCTTCACCCACGATGTGCCTAGTCGCCACTGTCGGTGGTGGTGTTTCGTCCAACGATGCCATGGACCGTATAGGACCTGTTTGAGCTCTTCCGTGTCCATCGTTTCCATCGGATGCCATCAATTTCACTGACTTGTGCTTTTAGTTTTGCTCTTCGTCACACAAAACGGATGGTACCAAATGATGTGACCTCGCTGTGTTCCTGGACTCACTCTACTCTATTGAATCTCTGGTGGTTTCTGCAAGATCACAAGAAAGAAGGGTCGTCAGCCGTTTCCCGAGAGGAGGCTCCCGGAAAGACGCTCTGACGGTCAAGGTAGATGGTATTTCGGGTTTTTTGGTGAGTAACTGGAAGAAGATAGCTTACCTTGTGAGCTCCAGAGCATACCCTTTTATACCTAGCGACCATGTCCTATCCGTAAAATACATGATCTCTTTAAGGAGACAGGACCGTGCGCCTGTATCTATTAGAGCGCTCTTATTGGCTCTGGAGATAATGGTTTGATCCTGCCTCTTATCTCCTGACCGTGTCATTTTTCTTGGTGTTGGGAGCGTCCCTGGCGGGCACGAGCCCAATGCGCTTGGTTCAGCTAGCATGCCCGGTTTCTTGGCCAGGTGCGATTCTCTCGTGCTGGCTTAGGCACGTCATTAGTAATATTTTTGTAATCAAATAAAAAACTATAAAATAATATTCACAAAAATCAAAAGATAGTTAAAAAAACTTAAAAAACCCAGTAACCTACACCACTCACCACCCACTCAACACCATCCACAGCCACTACCTATCACCCATCACCACCACCTACAACCCATCAACCACCAACAAACACCACCCATCACCAGTACCAACCACCCATCACCACAACCAACAACCCACTATCACCACCCATCACAACCACTCACTGTCATCACCACCACCAACCACCCACCAATCACTACCACCACCTATTACCACCATCCTCCACCACCACCCTACCCATCACCCACCAAAACCACCATTACTACCCACCACCACCACCACCAACAACAACAACAACAACAAGGATTCCTTTAGCCCAATGCCTCTTCCATGCTGCAAGTGATCAACCCTACTTAGGCTGTTTGTAAGGGGATATGCTGGGTTGTCCTGTAACGATATCCTATTAACCACGAGGTGTCCTTCTTCTACATGATGTCTTATGAAGTGGTACTTTTTGTCGATATGCATGGATATACCATGATCTCTCGGTTCCTTGGTTAAGGCAACCGCCCCTTCATTATCGCAGAAAAATTCTATGGGCCCCTTTATGGATGGCATAACTCCAAGGTCTCCGATGAAGTTCTTCAACCATATCGCCTCTTTCGATGCTAATGTTCGCTGAAATGTAATCTGATTCACATGTTGAATCAGCCACAGTCCCCGGCTTGGAACTTTTCCAAGTTATTGCTCCTCCATTAAGGGTAAACACCTAACCCGAATGAGAACGCATATTATCTCTTTCTGTCTGAAACCTGGCATCATAATATCCTGTCACTCTTAAGTCATCACTCCCATCGAGGGTAAGGATCAAATCCTTAGTCCTCAGTAGGTACTTAAGAATGTTCTTAACTGCAGTTTAGTGAGCTCTACCAGGATTTCCTTGATATCTACTAACCATGCTCAAAGCAAAGGCCACATCAGGGTGAGTACAAGTCGTAGCATACATGATTGAGCCAACCGCAGAAGTATATAGTACTCAGATTATTTTAGCTATCTCAGCCTTTATACTCGGGCTCTGAGCCTTATTCAGTTTGACATTGCTTTGGATCGGTAAATCACCTTTCTTGGAATTCTGCATGTTGAACCTCTTCAACACCTTGTGCAAGTAGGTACTCTGACTAAGTCCAATTAGTCTTTTACTCCTATCTCTCAATATCCTTATCCCTAGGATATAGGTAGCTTCTCCAAGGTGCTTCATATCGAAACACTTCCCAAGCCAGGATTTAATCTCCTGCAAAGATGGGATGTCATTTCCTATGAGTAGTATGTCATCCACATAAAGTAACAAAGAGCTAACTATACTCCCACTAGCTCTAACATATACACAGGACTCATCCTCGCTTCTTGGAAAACCAAACTCTTTGACTTTCTCATCAAAACAAAGATTCCGACTACGAGATGCTTGTTTCAATCCATGTATGGATTTGTCAAGCTTGCACACTCTGTTTGGGTACCTTGTCCAAGTAGGTACTTTGACTAAGTCCTATTAGTCTCTTACTCCTGTCTCTCAATATCCTTATCCCTAAGATATAGGCAGCTTCTCCAAGATCCTTCATAACAAAACACTTCTCAAGCCATGACTTAACCTCCAGTAAGTTTGGGACATCATTTCCTGTGAGCAGTATGTCATCCACATACAACACGAGTGAGCTAACCACACTCCCACTAGCCTTGATATAAACACATGACTCATCTTGGCTTCTTGAAAATCCAAACTCATTGACTTTCTCATCGAAACAAAGATTCCAACAATGAGATGCTTGTTTCAATCCATAAATGCATTTTTCAAGCTTGCACACTCTATCAGGGTACCTTGTCCAAGTAGGTACTTTGACTAAGTCCTATTAGTTTCAATCCATAAAAGATCTCTCAAGCTTACACACTCTATTAGGGTACTTAGCATTGACAAAACCCTCTAGCTGACTCATGAAAGCGGTTTTGACATCCATCTGCCATATTTCATAGTTATGAAATGCAAATATGTCTAACATAACCCTTATAAATTATTCTTCGTTATTAGTGAGAAGGTCTCATCATAGTCAACTCCCTGAGTTTGAGTAAAGCCCTTCAAAACCAATCGCGCCTTATATGTGTGTACTTTCCCATCCATGCTGGTCTTCTTTTTGAAGATCCATTTGCACCAAACTTTCTTTGGACCCGGAACATTGTCAACCAAGTTCCAAACTTGATTGTCATACATGGACTGAATATCGTTGTCCATAGCCTCTTTGCATTTTGCAGACTCAGGGTCTGCCATGGCTTCCTTGTAGATTTTAGGTTAATCCAGATTTATTAATGTACTATCACTGATAAATGTATCACCTTCAGCTGTTATATGAAAACCATATGACACAGGTGGAACACTAACTCTGTTGGTACGCTGCAGAGGTACAGTCCTGACAATTGGTTCAACAGGTATTTCCTCCTCGGGTTGATCGCTAGTGTTTGAGGTTCTTTCACCGCTTGACTCTTGAGGCTCTTCAAGGTCAATTTTCCTCCCATTGCCCCCTTGGAATATGAGTTCTCTCTCGTGAAAGACCCCTTACTTCGCAATGAATACAACATTGTCACTCGGTCGATAAAAGAGATATCCAAATGATTTTTGTGGGTAGCCGATGAAAATACATCGCTCACTCCGAGGTTCGAGATTGTCGTGAGTCTCACATATCACGAAAGACTTGCAACCCCAAACTTTGATGTAATCCAGCGAGGGAACTTTCCCTGTCCACATCTCGTGAGGTGTTTGGAAACCTTCTTAGTAGGGACTAAATTAAGGATATGGGTGGCAGTCTCTAAGGCATACCCCCAAAATAAGATAGGTAATGAAGCTTGACTCATCGTAGAACAAACCATGTCCAACAAGGTTCGATTGCACCTCTCAGCCACACCATTCAGCTGTGGTGTCCTAGGAGGCGTCAATTGTGAAAAATTCCACATTCCATAAGATAGTCGTGGAACTCGATACTAAGATACTCTCCTCATCGATCGGATCGCAACACCTTTATCTTCCAATCTAGTTGATTCTCTATTTCTAACTTAAACTCTTTGAACTTTTCAAAGGTTTCTAACTTATGCTTTATTAAGTATATATAGCCATACCTACTGTAATCATCAGTAAAAGTCACATAGAAGCTGTTAGCATCCCTTATGGAAAATATAAAGGATCCACACACATCAGTGTGTATGAGATCCAACAAACCCTCACCCCTTTCATAAGTACCAGTGAAGGTTGATTTGGTCATCTTTCTAAGTAAACAAGATTCGCAAGTGTCATCCGATTTCAGGTCGAATGACTCCAAGACTCCATCCTTTTCAAGTTGGCCTATGCGCTTCTTGTTGATATATCCAAGATGACAATGACACAAGCATACCTTATCCATATCATTGGATGAATTAATATGTAACACATTATTTCCTAAGTTATCTATAACCACCACAGTTTCATATATACCATTGCAAGGTAATGCTTCAAAATAAAAACCAATATTATAATAAGCATAAATACCACCATTCTCATTATTAAAAGAAAAGGTAAAACCTTTTTATACAAACTGTGAAAGGAAATAATAATTCTCGCCATATCGGCTGAGAAACAACACTTATTCAAATCTAAATTTAAACCATTACTAAGAAATAAAGAATAGACTCCAATCTTGGTCACATACGACGCTTTCCTATTTCCCATGATTAAGTTTATCTTCTCGTGCTCTACATCCCTACTTCTTTTTAGTCCCTGCAAATCAGAACAAATGTGAAATCCACAACCTGTATCAAGGACCCAAGAGTTAGCATGTGATGAGTTATTATATTGAATAGTGTAAATACCTGCAAAGGAGGGCTTGCTCTTCCCATCCTTTATGTCCTGCAAATACTTGGGGCAGCTTTGTTTCCAGTGCCCCTTTTCATGGCAATGGAAGCTATCTGCTTCCTTTGGATTGGTAGAGGGTATAGAAGAACCAACTTTGGTTCCACTAGAAGAAGATCCATCTCGGGACTTACCCTTTGGAGGAGCCTTCCTCTTCTTACCCTTACCATGTCCAATTGCCAGGACAGGGGCAGTAGCAGTAGGAGTAGGGGTGGTAACAATAGATTTACCTTTCAATTTGTTTTCAGTAGTTCTGAGGAGGCCTTGAAGCTTGCTAAGAGTGACCTCCTCCTTGTTCATATGATAAGTTATATGAAATTGATCCTTGTTCATATGATAAGTTATACGAAATGATCATAACAAAGAGGTAGAAAATGAAGAGTAATATCAATGACCAACTCTTTATCAAACTTGAGATTCAACTTTAGCAAGCGGTCCACATATCTCTGCATTTTCTGCAAGTGGCCCGTGATGGACTCTCCATCCTTCATTTTAGTGGCGATCATGGAGGCGATGATCTCATACCTCTCCTACCGAGCACTTTGATGGTATATTTCCATAAAATCTCGGTGCATTTCATAGGGCCAGAAGTCCTCATAGGACTTTCGCAGCTCAACAGTCATGGTAGCTATCATAGTACACGACACCTTTGTCGCATCCCTCTTATGAACCCGGTACTCCTCAATTTCCTCGGGAGTAGCATTTTGTTCATCAATTTCCTTTAGCTATTTATCTAGGAGATATTGTTTGTCCTCGTATCGAAGAGCCATAGAAATGTTTATGATCCAATCATTAAAGTTGGACCCATTGAAGATAGTTCTCCCTACCAGGTTCATTAGGGAGAAAGAGCCTTAAGGGTTGGAGCCTGAAGCATTGTTTGCGATAGATATCTGTAAAAAGAAAAGGAACAAAGCTTAGATTAGATGATAATCCTAAATATAACTCCCCAAATGAAATATTAAGGCTAGGACCCAACACAATATTCTACAATTTCGAAGAGGGATGCCGTAATCTAATTGTAAAATATTTGAAGGTAGGTAAATGACGATTTACGAATTTCCACCATGAATAATGAAATTGCTTATTAGGTTTTAATTGGATTTGAAATTCCTAGATTCTTTTGAGATTTATTAAACTTTCAATGGCATGTTTAAATCTCGATTGTTCCCTTTAAGTTTGTGAGTGGGATGCCAAGGATCACAAACAAGGTGTGAATAACCACGCAAATATACTTGGTACTCTTAATGTTACAAATCACCTAATCAATATGCCGGTTAACCACACACGCTCCGTTGGTCTAAATTAACATTAAGCTACCATTTTCCACTCTTATTATTCCCAAAGTAGTGTGTCGGTTAACCACACACACTCCACTAACGACTTAATAAAGTGCATAGTGTAATTTCATGGATTAGCACCATTTTCACATTTTTCCTAAAATAACTAAGATTAGAAAATTTAATAAAAGTTTAGTTACTTTATATTTCATTATACTTTTAACGAGAATTAATGTCCTATCATACCCGTTTGGCTAACGACCCTCCACCGGTAAAGGAAGCGGTGGGTGAGAGTGGACACCCATTAAACTGTCATTTTATAGGCAGTAACCTTATACCCCCTTATAAAATGGCTTCATGCATGAGGCCTACTAATGGTAAGACCGACTTTTCTTTATATATATATATATATATATATATATATATATATATATATATATATATATATATATATATATATAAGTATTAACATTTATATTATAATAGTATAAGGGTAGAATTTTAATCTTTTAAAACTCTAGGGTTTGGAATTAAATGTCTTATTAGTGGGGCTTTACAAATTCCAAAACTTGAGGGAAAGTTTTGAAAGTTTTGAAGACTTTTCATATCCATAACTTATGGATATTTATGAGTTTTAAAGTTTATGAATGAGATCTTTCATATAACTTAAGGACAAGTTACAAAAACCCATATCATAAACACTTTTAAGATCAATCTTGATTAACAAAAATTATCATATAATTTTTCTATTGATCTATTCGAACTCATGGCAAGATAATTCATATCAAATAATACAAATAATTACTTTATGGTTAGTTTAAAAACTCTTAGATCGATTAGATCTTTCACAAGCACGATTAAAGAAATCAAACTATTCAAGACAATATGAGAATCAAAACAGATCTGAATCAAATGTATGCTTATGATTCAAAACAGAGTCACCCCTCAACAGAGCTCGATGAAGAACTTCCACTGTAGAGGCGAGCTAGGGTTTACAAAACAGTGAAATAAAATAAACAATGAAAAGTGTTTCTACTAAGTCTGCATGCATGCAGCTTATATACTAAACCCTAGTACAAAAATATGCACGGTTGGACAAGCCCAATACCGAGATTCAAACTGGGCTTAGAACCGAGCCCATGATGCAATCTAACAGACCCAACAATCTCCCCCTTTGCATCAAATGAGGTGAGAGATTACTTCTTTTGAGTGGGCTTCACCGTGTTTACCAATTTAAACATACGAGGAATTATGGAGAGAAGAGTCTGTCTAAATTGTATGTACCACCTCAGCATGTCAGTAAATAGTTTCTTATCAGCAGCACTGTTCTGCTCGCACCTCTAATGATCTCCAAAATATGCTCAAGACAAGTCGTTGAGAAGAGGTGTTTGTCGACAAGAGCAAACATACATTTTTGACCTTCTCCCCTGTGGAACATAATTGTGTGATACGTTGAGTCGATTTTCCCGTTAATCATGGTATTAACATTTCCAGCGCTGCCCATAATCTTGAACGTTGTTCGCTTGTGTATGGCAGTTGCAATTTCCTGGTCCATCTTCGCTACCTCATGTATGTAGCAAACAAGCATACGCTTGATATGATCAAGTATTGGTTGATACTCTTGAGGATTTGACAGAAGAATGTTAATGAGGAGTATCCAGTCATGAGGATTAAGATTTGGTAGATTAGCGAGGGTAAAATGGTAGATTGAGCCTTCAGTTCCTCGAGTCACCCTGAATTTGACATTAATAAATTTCCATGCTGAATAGGGCTTCATTACCTTGACTGTGGTTATTTTCTTTGAGCTCAAAGTCAGGTATTGGGGTTGAGCAAACTCCAAATAAAATTCCAGAAGCTCCCTATCTACCTTCGGGTCTGGAGAAGGAATAGCAGCAGTTGAGTTGAAGCAGTGGAAGATAAATGCCTTTCGAGTGATTGGCATATCGAACTGTGCATCCTTGGAATTGTCAAGACTAAAGGACATGATCGGCTCAAGCCAGAGAATGCTCGCCTCATCAATTACACATCCTTGAAGCGAGTATATTGTCCACACTGGAAACATAGACTTTTTCTTTTCTAGGAGCTCCGCCTCCTTTCGCTTCAGCTCCAGCTCAGCTTGTTGTTTCTTGATGTTTTCTTCCATTTCTTTTTCAGAAGTCTTAACCTTATGGAAGGGATTCTTAGGATTCTCGGTATAGACATCTTCTTCATTGTCTGTGTCGTCATCGCCAATTTTCTTCTTCTTTTTGTCTTTGTTGCTGACCGAAGCTTCATTACCCTTCGGTCCAACAGATGGTTTTGATCCAGAAGGAGGAGGTTGCGATGTCACTTTCTCTCCCCCTTGTTTCGGTTGAACCCCGGTAACCAGAAAACCCTCTATTCGGCTAAGAATATCCAATGCCGGTCTGTGCTTGTCTACAAGATGACGCCTGAAGGTTATAGTAATGACTGGATCATGAGCCTCAATAAGATGAAGAAGGATGGAGTGAACATCTCCAGCAAAACTCCTAATGACTTCCCTTTCTGACTTGAGTTCATTAAGTTCAGCCTCAGCAGTACGCAGCTTGTGAGTTTGCAATTTAAGCTGGGCAGTACGTCGGTCGAGCTCATCCATAATTCGATTCTCCACAGCTAACTCCGCTTCCAGTTGAGTTAAGCGATCGTTGACATTATCATGGAGCTTCTTGTTGGCTTGTTGAATGGATTGGCGTGCTGCTTCGAGGTTCGAGCGCTCAGATTGAAGAGACTTTTGAAGATTATCGACTGAAGCATTGACAGTTTGAGCGTTTTTGGCAGCAGCACCCTTCAAGGAATCTAAAAATATATGAGCTTCGGAGACTAGTTTATCGACTTTTGTGGTCGCTTCCTTGCATTTCTTGGTAGAGGCATTGACAACAAGGGAGGCCTGTTGACATTGGGAAGTGGAGGCTTTTATTGCCTTGGCTGCAGCAGATAGAGTAGTACTGTGTTCGGTGACAACCGAGGAGAACAAGGCCTTCAAGGCAGCTTCAGAATAGGCACCAGGGGAAGAGGATGAAAGCAGTTGATCAAGCTTTTCATTGACTGCCTTTAGATGACGTTTTGTAACAGGTTCATCGTCATCATCATCGCTCTGCACTCTATAAGGACTGAAGTATGTGGAATCGAACTCCAAATGCTCACCACCCAAAATAGGGGTTGTTTCAGTAGATTGAGTGGGAGATAAGGGTTTGGAAGAAGGTGGAGGTTCGGTTGTGACCTGAGGTTCGGTTGTAGGTGGATTAGGAACAGTAAAGAGAGTTTGTGTGGTAGTGGTGGTATCTGTGAAAATGAGAGTGGGAATAGGAATTGTAGTGGATGGTTGAGAGGTGGTAATTGGAGAGAAAGGAGGGATGGAAACTGGGATTGTTACAGGTGTAGGTGAAGGGGGATTGGAGCGAACTGGAATTTCTGGGGTAGGGGAGCGAGGCGAAGTATCACCTTGGCCCGAAGCCTCTTCTTCTGAGCTTTCGCTCTCAGATTCCGATGGAGGAGCGTTCTTGTGCTTAGGAGGAACATATTCTGAATTGCTTGAAGATTGCAAAATAAGTCTCCTAGCGGGCTTCTTTTGCCTTTTCGGTTGAGCTTGAGAAGGGGAAGCTTTATCAGATTTTCGCTTCTTGGGAGTTTTCCCCTCGGTTTGCTTAACAACCGGTTCTCCCTTCTGTGTTTCAGGCTTCTTGCCCCTCTTGGTTGGCTTGTCAACCTCTTTAATCGACCGAACCATTGCCTGTGTCAGCTCTCTTGGGCCAACAGATGGATGCTTCCTGTATTGTTGTAAAACATTACTCGACTCAGAAATACGACTGAGCATTGTTTCAGGAATGGATACTATAAAGGAAAACTTTGATGGATCAGTAACGATGATTTTTGTCGTATGAAAGGTAGAAATGGATGATAGCAAGGAGTCCGCCATAATTGGAACACGAAGACGGTCCATTGCCCAGTTGGTGATGATGGACCCGAAATGTCCATATGATATTTCAGAATGCCTGGATGAAGAGACCAAGCTTTGGACCAACTGCTGCTGGATAATGGACGCATAATCTAAGTTAATTCAATGGTACAACCGATACTGTACCGTCATGAAGGATATGCTTGCGCCATCGGATCTGGCGCTTCGCTCACACAGTCCCTTGAATAACAACATAAAAAGGCCATTCCATTGAGGAGGAAGGCATGACTTCTTGAACTTCGTAATGGTGGTTAGGGTTTCAGTATACCCCATATGATAGAACATGGAAAACAATTGACCAGTTGTAATGGATTCAGGGTTTACCAGAGATGAATCTTGAGAAAGACCGATTAGGGCACATACTCGATGCTTGGAGATGGAGGTCTTATCATCGTGGAATTCAAAGTGAATGCGTTCATTTATCCTGTCATAGAAAGCAGTAGAGTAGACAAGAGACAAGAACGACATGGGAACAACTTCAACTTTAGTTAGTGCGTCGACCAGTGGTGAGTATTTGAGACACTCAACCCCATACAGCATATACGACTCATAGATGAATGGCGTGACATCGATGATCAGATTATGTTGGGGTTTGATGGTGAGAAGAGGTTGACGAACTGAAGTATCGTGAACTGATGACGAGTTTACCATTGATGTAGGTTGAAGAAAATGAACAGTTTCAGAGAATCACCGGTGTTCTTTCAGAGATTTCGGGAAGTGATAAAGGTTGAGAGAGTACCGTTCGAATTCCTTTTATACGTACAAGGAAGAGAGATAAAAATCCGATTGAAATCTTGAATTCTTTCAAAAATAGCGCCTGACGTGATAGGTGAACAATTGGCATGCCGAAGATGACACAGGAAAGAGAAAAGATGTTTCTCTTTTACACGCTTTTTTATAAAGTGCACTTTTTCAAATCGCCAAACCATTTGGATAGCCGCTGAGTGAGCTTCCACTTTATCCCAATCGTTTCTCCATATAACATTTGAATCTTTGTTGCCCTTAGCATTTTAATGATCATTCTGAACAAAACTAGAATTTGGAAAATTAAAAATTTTTGTGCATAGAGCGTAAAAGATAAAGAAATAAAACAAAATTTTAGGGATAATCTGTGATGACGTAATCAGACACAAGACAGTTGATTATGGGCAAAAATCACTTCCTTCAAAGTTAAGAGAGACATTAAAGTGCTTGCTTGGTTTCCCATTGAATAACGATCAAAAACTTGTTGAGAAGTTTTGAAAGGCATCTTTTGAAGGTTGAAGAGGGTGGCTTGCGCTTCAATTCTTAATTTCGATACTTAATATAAGACCGGAACTGAATGAAGTACTTGTGAGATCATTGTGACCTGTTGAACAAGTAAGTATGATAAACTTTATAGTGACGAGGGAAGGAAGAAATCTCAAAAAAAAAAATATTAAACTGGATCTTTTAGGGTTAGAGAAGCCTTGGTGATAGGCAAACGCATAAAGATCCCTCAAAAGAAAAAAAGAGATTTCATAGGGTAACAAGTAAGATCTTGATTTTGTGAATTCACCATCAATTCATTAGTGGTGTTGAGCTTTGGGTTTCACTTAGTACATGGTGGCATGAAACTAAGATCATGAACACAGACTTGGTATAACCATAAACCTCAGTGGTTAAGACTGAGAGTCTCAGGGGTTATGTTGATGAAACGAGTTATAGTGGTGAAAGATGATGAAGATGATATAAGAAGAGAATGTACCTCTTCCTTAAAGAAAAGAAGGACCAAGCAGAAAACTCTGAACTCAATTTTGAGTAGAGTAAGGTAGCTCATGATTAGAGTGAATATGATAGCCTGGATTGGGAAAACACGATTGGTATATATCATGTTATTAAGGCTTCACTCAGAATCTGTTGAGGCTTTAGCAAACATACAACAACATGCTTCTAAGGACTCCTAACTAGTAAAATCATTTACCTACCTTAGCATTGCCATCGAGAATCATATTTAGACAAATTGAACGAAAGAGAAAAATATTTTTGGATTTCTTAAGTATTAAAAGAAATATTTTTTGGATTTTGTAAGTAGAAAAGAAGTAATTAAAAGATGTACATAGGAAAACAATTGAAATGCCTTAAAAACCGAACGAGTTTAGAAGGACCAAACCTGAAATAGACTGAACATTCGGTTCATGGTCGATCTTCACCCGAAATAGACCGAACGTTCGGTTCATTTTGGTTCATTTTGGTTCGCTCTATTTCGCTTGTTACCTTTATGGAAGCGAAGGCGATTTCGGTACAGATTTGGCTTGCATCATTCCTAGGCCTTGTAGAATCTTATTGAAGCTTGCTTCAGGTAAGGCCTTCGTGAATATGTCTGCCAATTGATCAGTCATTCTGACGAAGTGAATTTCTACGTTACCATCTTTGGCATGATCCTTGATGAAATGATACCTCAGTGCAATACGGTTAGTCTTCGAGTGTTGCACGGGGTTGTGACAAATCCTAATAGCGCTTTCAGAGTCACAATACAACGGGATTTTCTTCATGTTTATCCCATAATCCCTGAGTTGATTTTGTATCCATGCGACTTGAGATGTACAGGATTCTGCAGCGATATATTCGGCTTCTGCAGTGGATAGCGAAACACAGGTTGATTGCCAACTGACTAATTTACCATCTAGAAATTGACATCCTCCCGTGGTGCTTTTACGATCTAATCCACAGCCACCTAAATCAACATCTGAAAATGCTTGAAAAAAGAATCCTGAGTTGGCTAGATACCACAGACCGAGAGAAGAGGTTCGCTTCAGATAGCGAAAGATATTCTTCACGGCTTGAAGATGAGGTTCTCGAGGGTTGGCTTGAAATCGCGCACAGTAGCAGACAGAGAACATGATATCAAGTCTACTGGCTATAAGATACATCAAATACCCAATCATCTGTCGATAAAGTGTTATATCAGCTGCTGGTTTCTCCAATGATGGTGTGAGTTTAGTTCCAAAAGCCATAGGAACTTTCACTTTAGAGTCTCCCATCATTCCAAACTTGGTTAGCAAAGTCTTAGTATATGCTTCCTGATTAATAAAAATTCCTTCGGGTCCCTGTCTAATGTTCAATCCAAGAAAAAAGTTAATTGGACCCATAGAGCTCATCTCAAATTTAGTTTCCATCAACTTTCTGAATTCATCTGTTAAGCTAGGATTCGTGGGGCCAAAGATGATGTCATCAACATAAATTTGGAATATCATAAGGTGGTTACCTTCTTGCTTACGAAAGAAGGTTGGGTCAACCGAATCTTGTTTGAATTTAGACATTTTAAAGAAACGAGTGAGAGTTTCATACCATGCTCTGGGAGCTTGTTTGAGGCCATATACAGCTTTGTCAAGGATATAACAATGATCGGCATACTTCTCGTTCACGAAGCCTGGCGGTTGCTCAACATATACGGTTTCTTCAAGTTCACCGTTGAGGAAAGCACATTTGACGTCCATTTGATAGACTTCAAAGTTCTTGTGAGTTGCGTACGCAAGAAAGATACGAAAAGATTCTAACCTTGCTACGGGAGCGAAGGTTTCTTCATAATCGATTCCCTCTTCCTGATAATATCCTTTGACGACTAGCCTCGCTTTGTTACGAATGACATTCCCTTCTTTGTCAATCTTGTTTCTGAATACCCACTTGAGACAGACAACCGAATCATCCTTTGGAGTTGGAATTAGGCGCCACACACTATTTTGTTCAAACTCGTTTAACTCATCCTGCATGGCTTGAACCCAGTCTGAATGATCAAGAGCTGAGTTAACGGTTTTTGGTTCAACTTTGGAAACAAATGAATTAAACATGCAAAACTCGACTTTTGAAAAGAGTGCAACCTGTTTTGCTTTGATTTGAGAGCGAGTTAACACTTTTTCTGAGGATTCCCCAATAATTTGACTTTGAGGGTGATATTTGGTCCATTTGATAAGTGGAGGAAATTTTGGATCATACACAGGATCCAATTCAGCATTGATTTCATCCTCTTGTTCAGACAGAATGTCTTCATCACCAATATTGGTGTTCTCCCCCTCGATGAATGATTCATGTTCAGGACCCGCATTTGTATCCCCTTCATTGGCCAGAATTTTCAGTAGACCTTGATGTATTTGGTGATGAGTTCTCCCCTGGAATGAAGATCCTTGATCGTGATGAGTAGAGGAACCCTCCCCCTGGACATTAGGATGGTTACCAGAAGGTTCGCTTGTGTCTGCACCTTCGGTTTCTTTAGATTGATCCTCAACCATCTTCTTAGAAGCATCGTCTATAACTTGTTTCAGATTATCAACTTTGTTGTCTTTTGCAGTTGATTCAGAGTCAATCGCCTTTTGAGGATCATCAAACAAGAGCATGAATTGGTCGAAAAGATTCGAGATAGCAACAGTAACCTGACCATTCTTTGGAAATATGTCTTGTGATGCATCTTTTGTTGATTTCATTTTCTTAACATAACTATCGTCAAAGGTGACATAGTACGTTTCTTCAATCTTCTTTGAGCGTTGATTGAGAACTCGATATGCCTTGGAGTTCAGGGAGTAGCCTAAGAAAATTCCTTCATCCGCCTTAACATCAAACTTGTTTTGATTCTATTTTGAGTTGAAGATGAAACATCTTGAACCGAACACATGAAAGAATTTCACGTTTGGTTTTCAGTTGTTCGGGATCTCGTAAGGTGTGACTGAGAACCGCTTATTCAAGTATTATCTATTTTGAGTGTAACATGCAGCCACAATTGCATCAGCCCAGAAATACAAAGGTAATGATGTGAAGCTAGCATAGTTCGAGCAGCTTCACACAGGGATCGGTTTCTCCTTTCAACAATGCCATTTTGCTGTGGAGTATAAGGGACTGAGAAATTGTGAGTCGTTCCCTTTTCAGCAAGAAAATCTTCAAAATCTTTGTTCTTGAATTCCAGGCCATTGTCGCTCCTTATATTATTAACTACCTTTCTTAGATGCGTTTCTATTTGTTTAAGAAAGATCTTGAGCTTTGGAGTGGCTTCAGACTTTTGCTTGAGAAAGAAAATCCATGTAAATCTTGAGAAATCGTCCACAATAACCAAAATGTATTTGTTTCCTCCAATGCTTTCGATGGATGATGGACCACATAGATCGATATGCAATAACTCCAATGGTTCTATTACCTTAGTATTGATAATAGAAGGATGACTCTTCCGACTCTGCTTTCCGATTTCACACGTTGCACAGAGATGTTCTTTATCAAATTTTAGAACTGGAATACCTCGAACGTGATCACCCAAAACCAACTTGTTGATATCCTTGAAGTTCAGATGAGATAGTCTTCTATGCCATAACCAACTTTCGTCAGAGTGAGCCTTTATCAGTAAGCATACAGCTGGTTTAACTCTAATTGGATTGAGGTTCAAAGGATACATTTCCCATTTTCGCTTTGATTTCAACAGAATGTTGTTTGATCTCTTCTCGACAATTTCTGAGCCTTCATCATCGAATGATACTTTTAATCCAGTACCAACCACCAGCTGTGATACGCTGATGAGATTGTGTTGGAGTCCTTCAACATAAGCTACCTTCCTTATAGAGAACTCGCAATTGGTGATCATTCCATAGCCTTTGATGGTTCCAAAAGAGTTTTTGTCATACTTTACAATGCCACCATCTTTGAGAGAGCGAAATTCTCTCAGTTCCTCCTTCCTTCCTGTCATGTGATGCGAGCAACCACTATTGATGTACCATTCTTCGTCAAATTGCTCGTCACTTATAACCTGCAAAAAATTAAGCAAATTTAGGAACCCAAAGTTTCTTGGGTCCTTGTGAGCCTTTTACAGGGAAGGGAATAGTAAGAGAAATATCAACCATGTATGTGCGTTTAATTAAAGTTGTTTCATCTTTTCTTTTAATGGTGAAAACTTTAATTTTTGTTGATTTAATAGGACTGGAGTTTTCGATGTTGTCTTCAGGGTAGAGTTTTTCTTTTCCCTTGGACGCAATTGGGGGACAGGAATTCGGATGAGAAGAATTGAATTTTGGAGAGACTTTAGAATCCTGGTTTTTCTGATTAGACTTGTACGGATGGGGACCGAAACCTCTATTTCGGTTTCCATGGGATGAAGGACCGAAAGTCTCCTTTCGGTTGTTATTGGATGAGGGACCGAAACCGTTCTTTCGGTTGTTAATGGGCGAAGGATCGAAACTCTTCTTTCGGTTGTTATTGGAGAAGGGACCGAAACTGTTCTTCCGGTTGTCAATGGGTGAAAGACCGAAACTCGCCTTTCGGTTGTTTTCAGTCGATGGACCGAAACCACCGTTTCGGCTCCCATTGGTCGAAGGACCGAAACCATACTTTCGTTTCCTATTGGTCGAAGGACCGAAACCATCCTTTCGGTTGTTTTCAGTCGATGGACCGAAACTACCCTTTCGGTTGGTGTCGTGATGAGGACCGAAACTGCTCTTTTGATTTATTCCTGACGCAGGAGTGAAACTTCCCTTTCGATTCCATGAGTCTTCTTGAGATTTGTGCTTCCTTTCTATCCTTACAATATCAAGATTTTGAGAATTCCAAAAATGTTTTCTTTCTGAGAGATTCTTCTTATATCTCAGATTTCTTTGATGCTTTCGATCAGCCACCTGTTTTGGATTTCTATGAATGTTGGCCTTTTGTTTCGAAGTATGGGCACAACATTCACTTTTTGCCGAAGAAGTATCACTAGTGGTTTGCATCGGTTCGTCCAAAGGGGTTTTAGTTCCACTTGTGCTCGACACATCATACTTTGTAGGCTCATTTAGTGGTTTAGGTATGTATCTACCTTTTACTCTCCATGAAGCTTTCTGAGAAAGACCCATCGTCTCATCTGCGATATCTACTAGGGCCGACCGGAAGAATCTGTCACATCCTCCAGCATTGTCTTCTTCTACCATGGCTGTTAACTCTGCAGTTTGCTGTGGAGTGACTCCTGGTACTGTGTAGACTTGGTTTGGGGTAGTTTGAACTTTTTGGTATACAACAGCTTTAGCTTTGAGAACCTTGGTTTTGTCGGTAGACGAACAAGCAAACTCAACGGAGTTTTCAGAAATTAGGTTCTTGTGTGACTTAGGTTTGTTTTTGGCTAATTCAGAACAGTCCACCAGATCCTCTATAGAGATTTCACTCATATCATCATCCTCATTAAGTTCAGATGTATTTTTAACATCAATTTTATTTTCTAAACTTAAATTGGCATTCAAAGAGTCAAATTTCTGTATGGTTTCGGCTCTCAATTTCAATCTATCATTTTCGTCTAACAGATTTTTGAGCATGTCCTTGTGGTCCTTGGACTTTATGTACGCTTCAATTTTGTCCAGACCTATTTTATATGTTGGAGACACTTCATCAAAAGATACAACACTTTCACAGTTGTATGCTTCAACATTGATTTCATCCTCCTTTAATTCAAGGAAGGGTAAAATCATACGATGTATCTTCTTCCCTATTTCACAATCAAGATGCAACTGAGTGATGTTAAAATAGAGTCTTTTAGCAATTAAACAAAACACATTTCGTTGTTTAAGAAGTTTAAGATTGTCTCTTTGCAAATTAAATAGAATCATCTTTAGATCTAATTAACTCCTTTTCCTTTTGCTCGATCCACATCCTTCAATCCTCACTCTTTGAAGAAATCCTGCTGATTTGATCAGTTAGGTTAGAATTTGTGATGCGTGTTTGGGTGAGACTGCTACTTATGCTTGAGAATTTTTATTTTAAGTTATTCAATTCCTTTTCATAATTATTAACAGGTATTTTTAGAGAAACAAGAATATTTTGTACCTTTTTGATCAACTCATCACATTCGTTGATCTGAGCACTAACAGGCTTGGCAGCAAAACATTTGTCGTCTCGCTCCCTTTCCTCTTCAATTTCCCCATCAGTTGTGTATCCTCTCATGTGGGACACACCCTCGGTCACTACAAAGCATCTTCCCGCAGCATGTCCTGCTTTTGCCAGCATCGTCTTTCCATGAGTGGGCTTCCGGACTTCATCATCCTCCGAATCTGTGGATCAGATCTCCACACCACCAAATTCATCACTGTTGTTTGTATCCTACACAATTAAAGCATTCATGGTAGAGTTATTAACAACAGACTTTATTTTCTTTATTTCCTCCAATCTTCTTAGGAGGCTCGCTTCCTCATCTTCTTCGTTTGTCTTTTCTTCTTTCATTCTTAACATACAGTCTTTAGCAAAATGATTTTTGCCTCCACAGTAATGGCAGTCGAATCCTGAGTCTCCTCCAACTGTTGCTTCCTTCTTTGACTCTTCAGACTTTGACCCCATCTTCGGTTCCTCCTTGATCCTTTCGGCACTGTAACTACCCTGCTAGTTTTGGTTCTTATTGGTTGGGAATTTCTTCTTAATGAATTTTCTAGGATTGGACACCATCATGGCATATTCTTCACCTGTTAGATCATAATTTGCCAGATCTAATTCCTCTTCTTCTTCAACTGAACTTTTTCCTTTGGAGACAAGAGCTAAAGAACCCATACTGTAAACCACATTCGTTTCCTTAGACAAAGACTTCTCATGGGATTTTAAAATACCCACCAGTTTTGCCAGAGAATAAGACTTGAACTGTTCATGAGCTTTGACTGTTGACACCACAGCCATCCATTCAGGTCTGAGACCATTCATGAAGGTAACATTTTCTTCGATAACTTTACTTTCAATCCCATGCTTTATCATCTTACTTAAAAGATAATTGAAGCGATCAAAAGTTTGAATAAGCTTTTCTTCAAGCTTCTGCTTAAAGTCACCAAATTCAGACAGCAAGAGAGTTTGGATAGAATGTTCCAAGTCTTCGTCTGTGGTATTCAATTCTTTCAATCTATCCCAGATCTCTTTGGTTGTAGTACAAGAACTCACTAAACGAAATGTATCTGATTGCAGTGCAAACCTTATCATTCTCAGAGCCTTGATATTGCATTGAAACTTCTCCTTTTCATCCTGAGGAATATCTTTCACATCATTGACAAGCTGATTGTATTCTTTCTGTGTTTTAACAATCCTAGATGTGCTTGAGTGAGCGAATGGGCCTGTAGTAATAGCTTCCCATATTAAATACCCATTATCCTCCGATCCAATCATGTAGTCTTCAAAGTGATGCATCCAAACTTCATAGTCTTGTGTATACAAGATCGGTATTCTTGTTATAGACCCTATGCTGTTGGAGATATTGATCGGATTGGTTTGTGAATCATCCATGGACATTGCAAATACTTTTGATTGATAACCTGTAAAAGATCAGACTTGTAATATATCGTTAGGGTTAGATCAACAATTAATGAGATACGTCAATGTAGAGTGACAGCTCAATAAATATCAATCAATGCGGAATTAAAAACCTTAAGAAATTCTTCGACAAAAGAGATGTGTATGAATTACACAGTCTCCTACTCTGATACCAATTGATCAGTTTAAAAACTCTTTGATCGATTAGATCTTTCACAAGCACGATTAAAGAAATCAAACAATTCAAGACAATATGAGAGTCAAGACAGATCTGAATCAAATGTATGCTTATGATTCAAAACAGAGTCATGCCTCAGCAGAGCTCGATGAAGAACTTCCGCTATAGAGGCGAGCTAGGGTTTAACAAACAGTGAAATAACATAAACAATGAAAAGTGTTTCTACTAAGTCTACATGCATGCAACTTATATACTAAACCCTAGTACAAAAATATGCACGGTTGGACAAGCCCAATACCGGCATTCAAAATGGGCTTAGAACCGAGCCCATAACGCAATCTAACAGACGCAACACTTTATTATCTAAACATTTGACAATTTCCTTTTAAATGGATGAAGACTATCATTACCTATTCGGGAAATACAATTTTATGATTACAAAACAGTTTGTGGTAATGATCTTATCCATTTCTTGCCAAAAACTCGAAATTCTTCACAAAGGAGCACCAAATCGTCGAGTGCATGAACTGGACTCGCCGAGTTGATGCTTTAATGAGTGAACTCGGTGAGTCTGTTCATGGACTCATCGAGTTCATCTGTCTGAGTGTAGAAAAACCGATTTTCCAGCTTTACAAACAAGTGAGCATCAAACATAATAGAAAACAAGCCTAGGCTCTGATACCACTTTTGGGTTTTAATCACTATAATACTCTTATGGTGCACATGAAACCCTAGATGCTTTGGAATTATGTTTTCTATAATTATACATTCATTTTTAAATTTCCAAAGCATACAACTCAACTAGCATACAATTAAACATAACAACTAGTTAAATGGATCACTTCTTGTGTAGTTCATGACCTTGGAAGCTTTAGCACCTCAAATATAATGCCTCAAATGTGTTACAAACACCAAATGAAGGTTCCAGTCTGTGGTTTGATCTAGGATTTCTATTGTATAGGTTCCATTGAGAAAATTTTGTGTATTTTGGGGTGTTTGGTTGTTTACAACCCAGATTGATGTTTACGGCCGTAAACAGGTTTATAGCCGTAAACCCAGTTTTCGGCCATTGTTCCCTATATATAGGTCTTGTCTAGGTCATTTGTCAGGTTGTTTGTCTATGTGTTCACGGCCAGGTGTATTCGAGTTGTACCAGGCGTTTTGATAAATATATGGGTACAAGCTTGATTTAATTCTTTTCTACTCCAATTCTTGTTACTTTGATTGATTGATTGCTTGATCATTGGCTAAGATCCGTTTTCAGGACCTTACAATTGGTATCAGAGCCAAAACCGGCGTCAAGGCATTTTTCAATCAAGTTTTCGGTAAAAGGATATTAGCTTCATCACCATTCGAGATTGCTTTTAGTGATTTCGTGACTAGAGCGAATCGAATCTACCAAAATCACTGTTTTTCGTCAGCATTGGAAGAGTTTACAGCCATGTGTTTACGACCGTAAACTCAAGATCCTCAATAACCGTGAACTAAGGAAGATTCGTTGACCGTGAACTCGTTTGACCATAAAATCCATTTGACCGTGAACTCGTTTGACCGTAAACTCTGTTTACGGCTGTAAAGATCCTTGAACACAAACCATCATTTGAATTTTTCTTGTTTTTAATCGTTTTAATTTAAAATTAATTAAATTAATTAAAATGGACTCTCAAAGTCAAGCACATCATCATGAATTGGACTCATTTATGAGAACAACCACATGAATTCCAAGATTGTTGTCTCTAGATGGATTTCCTGAATGGAAATACCGAATTGAAAAGTACATCAAAATGAAAGACATCAAGATTTGGTGAAGCATTGTCAAAGGTTCAGTCAGAATTACCACCGATGTTGCGGGACAACTAGTTGATAAAGCGGTTGAAAACTATACTGATGAAGATTTTGTAAAAGTTGAAGAACAGGAACATGCTTTAGCCACTCTGACTGTGGCTTTGTCTCCTGATATAGCTCAGGGTTTTAGAGAATATACTTCAACAAAAGCTTTGTGGGAAGCCCTGATCGAGGTCTATGAGGGAAATGTATACATGAATGAAAGTCATCAGGATATGCTACGACAGAATTTCAACATGTTTAATTATATTCCTAGAGAAACCCTGGAGGCTCAGTTACAACGATTTACCACTCTCACTACTGAGATGAATATAGTTGGGATCTTCTTGACCAAGTCTGAGATAAATAAAAAGCTAATGAATGGACTTCCAAAATCATGGGATATGAATGTAGCTATTATCAAGAAGACGAAAGACCTAAATCGTCTCACTCTTGCTGAAATAATGGCGATTATCAAAGCTTGTGATCTTGATGAGAAGCAGCGAGAGATTAATCATGTGAATTCCTATTCAACTGTAAATCTCTGGATTTCTTCAAACAATGATCTTTCATCACTCATCTCATCTCCGGGCCAAGCGTTTGTTGTACAACAACCTCAGTTTCATACTTTTGCTACTCCATCAACAACATCTCTTCCTGCTGCGTCATCCACGTCTCCATCTATTGTTCCTCAAGCAGTTCCCTCCTCCAATATACCAGTGGTGACTTCTTCCTCAAATTCCAAAGAAAATGATGAGAATCTTGCTCTTGCCACTGGACTTGTCAACTGTTATAATGCCCTTTTAGCCGGAGAGCTCCCACCTCAACTATCATTTGCTGACCTGGATCAAATTCATCCAGAAGATGTGGAAGAGATGGATATTACATGGCAATAGCTATGGAAGTGTTCAGGGAGAAGCATTTCACAAAGAGATGGATATTACATGTCAACTGTTACAATGCCCTTTTAGCCGGAGAGCTCCCACCTCAACTATCATTTGCTAACCTCGATCAAATTCATCAAGAAGATGTGGAAGAGATGGATATTACAAGAATGTAGGGTTTAACAAAGGAGAGTTGCGTTGTTTCAACTATCACGAGCCAGATCGAAGGATGAATAATTACAGAACAATGGTAGCTATGGGAAATAATCATGGACATGTTGCGGTCAACAGTGAGACTGCAATGGTTGCTCAGTCATTTGACTAGGAGGACCAGATTCAGGCTCTGAATATTTCAGGACCTGAAAATGCTCACTTGGCCCAAATAAATGATGATACTGCTGTGCAAAATGTTGAGGATGATTCAGAAGAAAAGATGATGGAGCTGTAGTTTTCCCTAATGGTATCTTCTACCTCAAATTCCAACAAGAATGAGGTAAGTTTATCTTCCTGTTCTCAAGCATGCATTGATTATGTTAAAATTCTTCGTGAGTAAATAAAATCATTACGTAGAGAAGTTGAGGACCTAAAATATGAAGGTTATCAACTCAGAAAAGGACAGAAACCCCTAAAGGCCCAATTAGAAGCAAAAACCAAAGACTTTAGGAAACTTCAGGAAGACTATAGAAACAAATGTGAAAATTATGACTATGTCAAGAGACAACTTGATGACTTGACTGCTGAGCTTGACACATTGAAAGGAAAATTTGAAACTGTAAATTTTGATTTTAGAAAACTTGATGTGTCAAGCGAAGTAGTTGCCAACATGATAGATAGTTGCTTGCAATTTAAACATAACCAACAAAATGGTTTAGGAAATGATAAAGTGCCTCCTCCTTTTAATCATAATTATCAGTATCACCCCGTAACTGAGGAGGAGATTGCCACCGAACCATTCATGGTTTACGGAAAACCAACTGGTTTTGTTTCAGGAGGATTTATTAATACTGAATGTACTAATGTTTCTACTTCTCCTGCAGATCAATCCTTAGATTAGTCGAAGCACAAAGTTGAAGGATTTGTTTATGAAAATAAAACTATGACTGCACTTGAAAATAAAATTGTTTCTGAACCTGCTGTTTCTGTTTTGAATGAAAACTTAAATGTTTCTAATGTTAAAACTGATGATATTGCATCAGATCCTGTTGAGTTGAATTTTTTTGACATATTTGATGATTTGTTTGATAATCCTGATACTTCTGATGAGTCTGTTACAAGCACACCCACTCCACAAGTCACACAACCTGATGCACCCTCACTTATCGCACAATCTGATTGTTGCACTCTTTCTTGTGGGAAAAGTAAGGGTGTCATTAAGGAAAATAAATCTGAAAAATGCAGTACTAGTTTCAATAACAATAAACAAATTTGTTTTAATTGTCGTACTGGTGGTCATATTGCTAGGAATTATCCCAATCGGGCTTTAGTAAATTTTATGTCACCAAGAGGAGAGAATGAGTCTAGAGGAAGGTTATTAGCTACAAAGTCCTCAAGAACTCGCTCTCGAGATGATGATTGGAAGTATGATCAACGCAAGAAAAGGGCGGTTTTTCAAAAGAATAAACAGGTTTTTAATAACAAAGTCAAAAACAGTTTGCCAAAATCGAACAAGGCTCGGCCAAGATCGGTTTCGTCACAGAGTGGATCTAGGTATTCAACCGCTTCTAGTATAAAATCCAGACGCACAATGCAAGCTAAAAAGAAATATGTTTCAAAACCACCCGTGATTGTTAATAAACCTAAATATCAATGGATGCCCAAATTAACTCCCAACCAATCGTTGTCATCCTCTGAGAAAGTAGTAAATGATAATTCAAACTTAAAAGCTTCAAAAGACACATCTAAGTTAGCAAAGGGTCAACACAGGAAAGTAATGACCTGGGTTCCCAAATCTAAATGATCCTTCTCATTTTGCAGGGACAGTTGCGGAGGAATGTTGTCAGACCTTGGTATGTCGACAGCGGCTGCTCCCGACATATGACAGGAGACATCTCCTAATTGAGCAACATTCAATCTTTTAATGGGGGATATGTTTCCTTTGTGGGTGGAGAAGGTGGAAAGATCACTCAGAGAGGAACCATAACAACTAGAGTACTAAGTTTCGAGAACGTCAACTTTGCTCCCGAGTTAAAGCATAGCTTGTTGAGTGTTTCTCATATTTGCAACAAAGGGTACTCAACGCATTTTGCCGATAAAGAATGTATGATCCTTAAGTCAGGCATTGTCATCTAGGAATGGCAATGCATATATCATAGATATGAATAGTAACATTCATAACAAGTCACCTGCCTCTTTTCGAAGGTCTCAGAACAAAATGAAATGATGTGGCATCGACGACTCGGTCATGCTAATGCTAAGAATCTAAATCATCTTGCAAAAAATGATATGGTATGTGGCTTACCCGTCAGAGACTTTATAACATTTGAGAAGTGTGTGTCATGTGCCCAGGGAAAGCATCATAGAAAACCACACCTGCCGAAACTGCTCTAATTATTGCACATAGACTTATTTGGTCTGGTAAATGTCCTAAGCATCAACAAAAACTTGTATTGTCTGGTTGTGATCGATGATTTACCTCGTTTTACATGGGTTCTCTTCTTATCCGACAAAGTTGGGGTTCTCGATCTGATAAAGAAGTTCATAGTGTTGATTGAGAACCAAAATAACAACTGGGTAAAGGCGCTTCGCACTGATTATGGAACAGAATTCAAGAATGCAGATCTTGATCATTTTTGCGCAGAAAAGGGAATTATGTGTCAATACAGCTCTGTTCGCACACCTTAATAAAATGGTGTGGCTGAGCGGAGAAATCAAACATTAAAAGATGCTGGAAGGATGATGCTTTGTGACTTTAATTTGCCTATTTTCTTTTGGGCTGAGGCGATTAACACTGCTTGCTACGTTTAGAATTGTGCTTTGATCAACAAAGCCCAGATGAAGACTCCATACGAAATTCTTTATGGTCATAAGCCTTCTGTCATCCACTTCCATGTATTTGGCTGTCCTTGCACCCTTCTTCACCTGGAGTCCAACCCAAAATTTAATGCCAAAGCTGATGATTGTTACTTCGTGGGGTATGCTGCACGCACGACGTATAGGGTTTACAATAAGAAGACGAAGAAAATTGTTGAAACTTTCGACGTGCGCTAGTTGGAGGAAAATTAAAAAGATGCTTGAGTGGGTCCTGATTGGCTATTTGATTACACGTCGTTATTCAAATCCTTCAATGTGTCTTCAGATGGTTTGTCTGGCTCTTTTTCTTGCTCGAAGATTGCTCCTGAAGATGAAGACGAAGAAGTTGTTTAAAGACCTCCACTGGTGTCCTCTTCAATACCTTAGGGGAGTCCTCTGTTCCACTTACTAGTCTAGAATCTCATATTCAGCATGATGCTCCAGATGCTGATGCTACTCCTCTTACTCCTGTTGAAAGAGAGTTTATGTCTAGAGATGCTTCCGCTGTTACTCCAACTTTCATGTAACTACTCTTTCCTGAACAAATTGCTAACGAGTTTGTAGCAGATCCATCATATCAGACAGGTTCATTTGATGTTCAACGTTCAGCAAATGATGAAGTTATCAACATTCACAATCTTCTCGTCTCCCCTGATGACATCTGCCAGGAGATACCCTCACACATTCAATGCGATCATCCGATCAAGAATGTCATTGGCCAGCTGGGTGATGGCATTAAAACTAGAAGTCAGAGTGGAGATGTAAACACATGACTCTATTCTTGCTTTATCTCACAAATAGAGCCAAAGAACATTGAAACGGCTTTGAATCAGCCCAGCTGGGTAGATGCTATGAACAAAAAGCTAAATCAATTTGAAAAACTTGGAGTTTGGAAACTAGTTGAATTACCTAAGGGCAAAAAGTCTCTTGACACACGCTAGGTATACCACAATAAGCAGGATGATTTCGGAGTCATAGTGCGTAATAAGGCAAGATTAGTGGTTTGTGGGTTTAGACAGATCGAGGGTCTTGACTACAATGAGGTTTATGCTCCAATTGCTCATTTGGAGGCTATCCGTATCTTCCTTGCATATGCTTCATACATGAACTTCACAGTTTATCAGATGGATGTTAAGACAGCTTTCTTGTATGGCAAGGTGAAGGAAGAAATTTATGTCGACTAACCCCCTGGGTTTGTTAACTCGAAGTTTCCTAATCATGTCTACAAGTTAGACAAGGCATTGTATTGGTTACATCAAGCTCCTCGAGCTTGGTATGCGACTCTCACAAAGCACTTGCTCGAACATGGATACTCTCGTGGCACTATTAATCAAACTTTATTCATGAAGCATGTGGGTAATGATCAGATCCTAGTCCAGATCTATGTTGACGACATTATCTTCGGGTCTACTAGTCCACAGCTATGTAAAGAGTTCGAAGGTGTGATGAAAAAAAGATTTGAGATGAGTTCGTTAGGGGAAATAACCATGTTTTTGGGGCTTCAGGTCAAACAGAAGTCAACCGGAATCCTGCTCCATCAAGCAAAGTATATGGAAGATATACTTGACAAGTTTGTGTTTGAAGATGCCAAACCTGCATCGACACCGATGGCCGAAAGACCCCTACTCAATCCAGATACTGATGGCGAACCCATAGATCATACTCTCTACAGATCGATGATCGGATCGTTGATGTATCTAACTGCAAGCCGCCCATACATCATGTTTGTAATTTGTCAATGTGCACGTTATCAGGCTAATCCTAAACTCTCACATCTTATTGCTATTAAAAGAATCTTTCAGTACATCAAAGGCAGCCCAAAAATGGGTCTTTGGTACCCAAAAAATTTTGAATTTGATTTATATGCCTTTGCTGACAGTAATTATGGAGGTTGTGAGCTTGACAGGAAATCTACATCAGAAGGGTGTCAATTCCTTGGTGATCGGCTGGTCTCATGGCAATGCAAGAAACATCAGACTGTCTCAACCTCAACAGCAAAAGCAAAATATGTTGCTGCCTTTGCCTGTTGTTCTCAAGTTATATGGATCCAACATCAGCTGTTGGATTATGGTTTGAACTATCTAGAAACCCCTATCTTTTGTGATAATGAGGCTGCCATTCAGATCACTAAAAATCATGTCCAAGATTCCAAAACCAAGCACATTGATATCAAAATTCATTTTATCAGAGACTACTATGAGCATTCACTTATTAGGCTGGAACAGGTCCCCACTACTAATAATGTAGCGGATCTCTTCACAAAGCCTTTTAACAAAGTTCGATTCGATGTGCTTGTGAGCTTTTTTGAAAATAATTCATTTTGATTTCATTTTCACCCATGCACAAGCTTAGGGGAGAAATAAGCAAAAACCAAACAAAAAAATCAAAAAATGAAAATTTCAAAAATAGTGTTATTTCTGTTTTAATTTTTGTCAGAAAATACTTAAAAATCCAAAAACATTAGAAAATTGAAAATTAAAAATTTATGCATTTTTGTTAGTTTTGTCTACTGGGAGGTGATAAAACCATGTGATAATAGATAATCCGAATCTGTGTAAGGTAACTAAGTCGAATTATTTGTGCTCTATGTTTGATGCACTGGTAGACATGAAGGATCTTTTAATGGACTTGACTAGGATCAGATGAACTTGAAAAGTTTAGAGACCTATCAAACCTTAACTTAGATAGCTCCATTGAGTTTGACAATACGACGCTTGGATAGGTTGAGCAGAGAGATATACATGGGAATCTGCAGATACACTAAATTAATATGCATCTAGAACTTTGGATCAATTTTTCCTTGATGTATGGACTTATGTCCTTAATTTTGGTTATGATGGGGGCGACTAGGGGTTCTGATAAAGTAAGTCTCTAGGAAATTATTTTCTTGTTTTCTTTCTGTTAGTCATATGTTGTCTCCTCTATGTGATCGGAAGATCCGACCTGGAATGCAACATATGCAAATCTATCTCTACACACCTTCTTATCTATCTACATATGTTAGCCATATGTTGTCCCTTTTGCATGATCTGAAGATCCGACCTAGGACACAACATACGCAACATTCTGCCTCTTAATCCCTCTATCTTAGTTAACCATATGGTGTCCCCTCTGCATGATTGAAATATATCCGACCTGGGACACAACATATGCATCCATTTCTAAATCTGACTTCCTCCTTAATAATTGTTTACTTGCCTAAAGTAAGGAATTCTTTGGAAGTTCTTGATAACCAGGGTATATCGGGAATTGGGGAACACGTTCTAGTGCAACTAAAATCAAACCACTTAGAGGTTGTCTGTAGATCTCACTGCTTGATTTAGGTGGACAACAATATCCTTTGTCCTCGTCAGCTGAATGGTCTTTTAAGGAAAATATCTAAGTTTGCAGAATTCATTGTCTTGTCACTATTAACTTGTCCTAAATCTTATCACAAGTCATTTATGTTTAAGTGGACCACAATACCAACGAATGACCAGACATAGACATGAAGGTAAAGGTACCGACAAATGGATTAAGGTTGTCTAATAACTTTGATCCTAGTATCACAAAAATTATGTTCAGTACCAGTTGAGATGAATTAAGTTTGTTTTTATTTTTAATTTTTGATTCTTAATTCTTAATTTTATTTTCACCTCTATTTTATTTCATTTTAATTTTAATTTTATTTTATTTTAATTTTTTTTAATTTTTTTAATTTTTGTTATTTTTTTTACTCTCTTTAAATTGTCTAAATTTTAATTTCTTTTAAAATTTTAGAATTTTAGATTTTAGAAATTTTTATTATTTTATTTTTATTTTTATTTTTATTTTTACCCTCAAAATGTTTTTATTTTTGAAAATTTTGGGATTTGGATTTCATCTTACACTGTGTGGATAACAGCTAAAGCTTAAACAAGGTATAAAAGGGAGTTTACAGCTGTACTCATCACTCCTCCTTTCATTTTCAAGATCATGGCCTTTAAATGGCAAGTCTTAAGTTCACAGACAGTCACAATCTTGCAATCATGCCGGTGGAACCTCCTTCCGCTCATGGAGAGTTCAAATCGATGATTCATGGGCTAAAGGAGTGCTGTCTGTCCAATGCTCTCACCATGAGTCCTGTTGTGTATCAAGGAATTATTAAGGAACTTTGGATGTCTGCCTAGATGAAAAGAGGAAATGACAGATCTGTGTCCATTGAGGCTGAGGTGAAAGGATGCAAAAATATCATCATAAAGCAAATCATTAGAGATGCGTTACAAACTGATGATCAACCAACCTACCCTGTGGAGATTGTTGTTGATGAAGTTCAAGGAGTTCTAAACAAAATGGGCTACGAAGTCACTTTTCCTTCCACCATAAAGAAACTCCTACCGCCTTACTGGAGATTCCTGGCTCACACCTTTATGACCTGTATATCTGGTAGACGGACTGGTGCGGATGAAATCTCTTTAAGAAACACAGCAGCTATCATCGCGCTAGAAGAAGGGATAAAGTTCAACTTTTCAAGGTTTATTCTGGATGAATTCATTGTGAACATCAATGTGAAGACTAAAGATCCTTTCTTGATGTATCCTAGGTTTATTCAGGTGTTTATCGACTTGAAATTCCCAGAGATGGCTAAAGAAGGGGAGACCCTAGATATGAAATCCCTTGGCCCACATACTGTTGGGCTGATTAAATAGAACTGCAAGGTTAAAGTTGTATTTCAATGGAGGTTTCCCTTGGTGAAATTTGGAAAGTTTGTTGAACTGACTGAAGCATCCAAATCTCATGGGTCTTTTGATAAAGTATCTTCTGAGCATATTTCTTCTGAGCAAGTGTATTCAGATGATGATGTTATAACGATGTCAGATCATGAGAAGGAAGCTACTCCCAATGTTTTTGTGGCAGAAGAACATGACCTGACGTATGTTCATGTTCAAAGTAACTACAGCGAAGGAGCAAAGAAGACTGCATCTGCGAATGTTGAAGACTCTTTTGAATATCTTGATCTTATTGGTTATGACAGGGATGAATTTCTATTGAATTTTTGAAGCAATGAGAACCTTTTATTAAATGAAAACCTTGACTTGTTCTTTGATAGTATCAATGATGTTGTTCATCCACCAACGAAGATACGGGAAACTGAAGATGTTCTCGAGAACGTGCCTCCTACATCCTAGCAGATGGCTGATGATTCAACTCCTAAGGAGATAGTTTCAAGGATTCCTCCTCTTGTTAATGTTCTTCCTACCTCAGAGCCTCCTGAGAGTGATCATATAACAACTATGACCTCCTCACCTCCAACTAAAAGAAGAAGACTTGAACTAAGACCTGGTGTGTTGATATCTGAACCATCTCAAAGACTCCCCATTCATCCAACACCTGTTCTTATCACTGACCCATCCGGACCAACTCTTGAAGGACCTAGCACCACATTTGATGTTGGTGGTTCTTCTGTACCAATAGATTTTTTTCCTCCTCAAGCTGATCCTGATGCTGCCTCTGTGAGGCTTGCTCAATTTCTAGCTAAAGAACAGAGCTCAGTGCCCTTTCCTAGAGCTAAAGGAATTTCTATCAAAGAAGGCTACTCAGGAGAAGACAATCCTTATTTTGTTGAGCTTCAAAAGGAACTAAACGTGCTTAATCAAAAGAACATTGAGATTGACATTGAGGTGGCTGATCTTATGAGTGAAAATACCAAGCTCAAGATTCAAGTTTCTGATCTTGAAGAGGATAAGACTTTAAAAACTAAATAGATCTATGATCTTCAGACCCACTTTGGTCTCCTTACAGCTAGCTATTTTTATCTGAAAAGGAAGCTGGAAGAGGAACTTGGTGACAAGTTTATGTCCTCTGTTGATGAGTCAAGGATGTATCTCTCAAACTCCCCCGGTCGTGCAACCACCTGTACAAATATCACGAGTTGTGGATCATTTTGATTTGGAACCAGTTCAAGCTCCCAATGTCGTAGCTCTGAAGCGTGCCAGATTGGCCAAAGCGACTGAGAAAGGTCAACTCTTGTTCAAAAGGAGCTCAGATCCAAATGCTCCTGGGGATCAACCTAAAATCACTGTCACGGATCTTCAAGAAAAACGTTTTAGAGACATTCATGGTGACAGGTCCATTATTGTTTCATGGGGATTTCATGATACTATAAACATGTGGCTCGTGAGACACAAAAGTGGCAACACAGAACTCTACAAAGATATTCATGCTTTTAATTCTTGGACTAGGGTTAATCTTTCAGAACTGTCGAAATCTCCTTTTTCAAATCCCTCCCAAAATTCCAAGACAACACAATTCAAGCACTTTTTGGAAGATCAAGTGGTTAAAGGATTTCCTTCAATGAAGACTGCAGAGTCTATCATCAAACTTTACCCAAGTGTTTTAGATCCCAAAACTAATCTACCTCTTCAGAATGTGATGTGGCCTGCTACAAGTCAAGTAAAACAGATACCTATACTTCAGAATTATCCAGATGGATTTTTGTCATCCATGCTTTACTGGGTTTTCAATGAAACTAGAGCCTCCGCTTTCATAAAGCTTCAAGATGGATGTATTCGTTTATATGACAAAATAGATTTGTTTCAGTTTGGGAAAAGGGATATTCATCAGTTGAACCTACATCAAATAAAAGTTGCAGAAGAAATTTTTGAGCCAACCACTAAGGAGTATACATCTATGGTTGCCGACATCATTAACAAAAGGGTGTGGAACGGGGCGATGGGCGGTTCAGTTGTTCTTCTTTTCGACAAGGACTAAGTCAAGCTAGCCCCAAACCAAGGGGGAGATTGAAGGGTCCAGTCTGTAGTTTGGTCTAGGCTTTCTATTGTATAGGTTCCATTGAGTCAAATTTGTGTATTTTGGGGTGTTTGGTTGTTTACGGCCCAGATTGGTGTTTACAGCCATAAACAGGTTTACGACTGTAAACCCAGTTTGCGGCCAGTGTTCCCTATATATAGGGCTTGTCTAGGTCATTTGTCAGGTTGTTCGTCTAAGTGTTCACGGCCAGGTGTATTCGAGTTGTACCAGACGTTTTGATAAATAAACATGTGCAAGCTTGATTTAATTCTTTTCTACTCCAATTCTTGTTACTTTGATTAACTGATTGCTTGATCATTGGCTAAGATCCGTTTTCAGGACCTTACACCAAATGCAAAGAAGGCTTTTAGAGAATAGGTTCAATAAGCTTAAAATCGGCTCACACTCTTAGTATGATAGGGTTAGCCGATTTTTGGCTCAAGGGGCTTCTTTATATAGTGTTTCAAACTATAGGGTTTCATCCATGTAACCTTAATGCTCCATGACCTGCCATATCCCTTAGGCTCCATGGACTATCCATGGACTATTTAGCCCATCCTAATGGACCATTGGCCCATACTACAAGAATGATTGATTTACGTAATCAATTCCATATATTTAATTAGTCTCTTTTGACCACTAAATTAATTCCAAATTCATTCTTGACCAATACTAATTAATATATTATACTTATAACATATTAATAATTCGCTAATAACCTTATTCTTAAAAGTCCATCCTATCAAATTGCACTGCTGAAGGCAACCCAAAAGGGCCATGCTACAACCGGGTCAAGTACATACCAGATATAATTATGGGCTTAGACACCAAATCCAACATGATCTCCATGCTTTCTCGGTATTGTGCTATGTGCTCTTCAGGATCCGTAGTTCCATCGTAAAGCTTCACGCTAGTAGTTTGGAAGCACTTAGGAACTTCGGTATTGGCTATCGTGGGAGTGAATCTCGAGATCCTGTGACTTGTTGGTGATGCTTTCGGTATGGGTTGTACCACCCCGGGTACACTTGAGACCATTTATCTCAACTGGCTTAAGTTCCCTAGCTATGTTTGGGTTTATTCCTGCATCACCGTTAGTATAGTTAGTATTAAGAGTATTTCTATTTAAGAAGTTCCTAGAATCAAGGTTTCTAGGAGTCTTGAAAGGCTCATCGAGGTTATTGATCATGGATTCTTGGTTGTTCATAGTTGTCCCCCAGGGCGACGCCACAGTGGTGGGAACTGTGTCCTTCTGGTAATTTTCTGAGGATCCTGCATTGTCAAAGTTCAGGATCCTTGGTTGTACAACTATGGGCGTTGCCTCCTGGGATTTCTCAAAATTTCACCTTCATCCTCTCCACTTCCCTGAGCAATGCTCTATTCTCCTCCTGTTACTGGGTCACCTGTTGCATCATTTTCTTCATCATACCGAAGAGTTCTGCAGTAGTGATCGAGGCGGTCAGATTTAAGAGTCCTGAAGATCCCAAACTTCCTTGGTTAGTGACCAAAGGGGTATTTTCTTGGAAGTATCAGGAATTTTCCTCTGAATAGGGGGCCCACTCAAAGGAGGTGGTAGGTTTTTAGTTGGAATGGAAGGAACGGAGGATGAAAAAAGGATCGATTTTGTAGACCTGATTTTTTCGAGGATTTTGAACACCATGACCGCATGTTGGGCGCCAAATTTTTAGGTAAAAAATTACACAAGTACTAATCAACCAAATTGAATGAGAGGTTGTGATGTTCGAATTATGAAATAGAGAAAGGTAAAGTGAATGACACGATTGTTTACAATGAAAGCCCTTGATCCTTGTTAGAATCTCCGGCACAAAACCTTGGGAGTTGACAATGATCACCTACCTTGATGAATTTATTAATGTAAAATGATGATTACAGAAAATATTCTTGTAAGAACAAGTGAATTATATCGTAGAGTAAGCTTAGCGTAAAAATAGTGTGTTGTGTTCAAAATACAAGTGTCAAGTTATAGTCTAAACTAGCCAACAAGATGTCTGATATTTCCGGGATCCTCTATGCCTAGTTTAACGAAAGTTATTTGACCAAGTATTTTGGGTCTCGAGCATAGTTGGGATGATTCTTCGTTGATAATTGGTCTTCCCTTGACTATTTATGCACATACATTTGTTATGAACAAAATATGACCATTATAAAAGTTAGTAAAAATAATAACGGTAATAGTTGTGATCCTGAAGAAACTGGGGGTCTTGAATATCCGAGGATCTTGACTATTTGAGGATCCTGGCCTTAACATGGATGTTATTTGATATTGATATCTGGAGGATTTATCAAACCCATAGCCAGTGATTCAGCGGTGCAAGCTGAGTTTCCTCACTATGTTTAGTGGGTTGAAGTCACCAATGCCGTCCCATGATTTGTTATGTTAGAATATACATTATTAGTGTGACACTTTTATGTATATGTGCTTATATGTTTAATGGGCGAGGTTCGATGGTTACTCTGTATGATATTACTTTTTATGCTTATATGAAATATATGTGGGCGGGGCCCGTTATGCAAGTTTAGGTGAGTCCCGTTATACTTATTAGGCGGGACCCGTTATACGAGTTAGGGCGGCACCCATTATACTCATTGGGCGGGGCCCATTATACGAGTTAGGATAGGGCCCATTATGCTCACTGAAAAGGGCCTATTATGTGATATGTTTGTATGATATCTAGTATCTTGGGGAAATCACAAAGCTTTGTGCTTACGGTTTTCAGTTTATGTTTTTGTTACTTCTGTTTTCCAAGGGAAGAGCTTCGCATGATTGCATAGCACGCACCACATGTTTCTGTATTCTGTGATTTACTTTGATAACAAGGATGTATTGATAAAATTTGAATACCTTGGTTTTATGAAAATGATATGATTTACTATTTTAGTAATTTAACAATGAAAATTTTCAGGTCTTATTATTGGGATGTTACAAGTTTGTATCAGAGCCTTGGTTTGAGGGGTTCAGAGATACTCTTGGGTGTTTCTGAACTCAAACTGAGGTTTTGGTAAAGTTTTTCAAAAAGAAATTTATTTTTAGGAAAAGATTTTTCTAAAACAAGAAAGCGTGTTGTGCAGGTAATCGGGCGAGTTCAAGTAAGTTTTTCCCAAAATACCCATCGTGCTGTACTCCCATTTCTACATAGGAACCTCAAGAGGTTGCAACTTCCCATGCATCCTCTGATGCTCAGCCTTGACCATCCTACAGGTCAGGCATCTCTCCACGTACTCAGCGATTTCTCGCTTCATGCACGGCCACCAATAGCTCAAACATAAATCCCGGTACATCTTGGTTGCCCCAGGGTGAATGGAGAAACAAGACTTATGAGCCTCCTCCAATATAATCTGCTTGACTCCACCAATCATCGGAACCCAGAACCGACCATAACGAGTCATCAATCCCCGACTATCCTGCTCAAACCGGGCGTTTTCACCTTTTATCTTCTCCAGTTTCCAGTTCTCTCTACACATACCCTCTGACTGAGCTCCTTTGAGCAAGCTTACGAGAGTGGAATCCACTGATATCCTCATGCATGATACTAGGACAGATGGTCTGGCCGTCTTGCGGCATAAGGGATCTGCAACCACATTCACTTTACCATGGTGGTAAAGGATCTCACAATCGTAGTCCTTGACTACATCCAGCCACCTGCACTGCCTCATATTCAGGTTTGGCTGATCCATAATATACCTCAAGCTCTTGTGGTCCGTGTAGATGGTACAGTGGACCCCATAGAGGTAGTGTCTCTAAATCTTGAGAGCGAATACCACCGCTACCAACTCCAGGTCATGTGTGGGGTATCTCGACTCATGCGACTTCAGCTGCCGCGATGCGTATGCGATAACCCTACCCCTCTACAGGAGGACTGCTCCCAAACCTATGATGGATGCATCACAGTACACCACAAAATCCTACACCCCTTCGGGGAGGGTCAAGACTGGGGCTTCGCACAACCGCTGCGTGAGAGTATCAAACGCCCTTTGCTGCTCAGGGCCCCACTAGAAATCCACCCCCTTCCTTGTTAGACGAGTGAGGGGTACTGCAATCTTGGAGAAATCCTGAATGAATCTCCGGTAGTAACCTTCCAAACCCAAAAAGCTCCTGATGTCGGAGGATCTCGGGACCTCCCACTGCATAACGGCCTCAATCTTGGCCGGATCGACCAAAATCCCATCCTGGTTAACGAGATACCACAGGAACTGAACCTATCGTAACCAAAACTTGCACTTCGAGAACTTAGCATAAAGTTGTTCCCTCCTCAAAACCTCCCAATAACTCCCATAGATGCTCCTCATGTTGCTCCCGGGTCTTGGAATATACAAAGATATCGTCAATGAACATTATGACCGAGTGATCAAGCATCGGTCTACAGACCCAATTCATCAGGTCCATGAAAATCGTTGGCGCATTGGTGAGCCCAAATGACATCACCACAAACTCGTAATTCCCATACTGAGTTCTGAATGTCGTCTTCTCGACATCCTCCTCCCTTACTCTAACCTGATGGTACCCGGACCTCAAATCAATCTTGGAAAACCAAGATGCCCCCTACAACTGATCAAATAGGTCATCTATCCTTGGAAGTGGGTAACAGTTCTTCACCGTTAACTTGTTCAACTCCCTATAGTCTATGCATATCCGATGAGATCCATCCTCCTTCTTTATGAAGAGTATCGGGGCTCCCCATGGAGAACTGCTTGGACGAATGAACTGCTTCCCTAGAAGCTCCTGCAGCTGTGACGATAGCTCCTACATCTCTGGTGGTGCCAGTCGGTACGGGGCCTTACCATAAGGGCCGCACCCGGAACCAGGTCGATCCTAAACTCGACCTGCCTCTCCGGAGGTATTCTGGGTAACTCCCCTAGAAACACGTCGGCGAACTCCCTGACTACTGGGATATCTGAAACTGGAGAGGGGCTGCTGACCCGTGTATCCTCCACATACGCAAGATAACCCACACACCCGTGCTAAATATACTGCCAAGCCCTGGTAGCTGAACAAAATCCGAAACCCGATCTGGTGCCCTCACCATAAACCACCAGTTCTCCCCCACTTGGGGTTCGAACTGTAACCCGCTGACCTTAGTAGTCAATCATGGCACTGAACCGACTCAACTAATCCATTCCCACAATCACGCAGACATCCCTCATGGGGATGGGAATCAGATCAATAGGAAAAGGTATACCAAATATCTCCAATATGCAATCCCGATAAACTGAAGAAGTAGAAACCCCAATCTCACTGGTAATAGAGACTAATAACGAACACTCGAGCTCTCCTAAAGGCAGACCGAGTCTGCTACCGAAAGTCTGGGAAACGAACGACCAACTCGCACCCGAGTCGAACAATACCAAGGCAGGCAAGGAATTCACTAAAAATGTACCTAATACAGGTACCTACAATGATTTAGAACAAACAATCATATATATCGTGCAAGAAATAGTATAGAAACATACTGGACACCACATCTGGTGTTGCTCTGGCCTCCTCGGCAATGAGCTGAAAAGTGCGTCCCCAAGCCTTCGGAGGCTCTGCACCACCCTGTCTTAAATCCGTGATCCTCAAGGTAGCCGGCGCTGGAGCCTGCACCGGTCTAGCAGCTAACTGCGTACAGTGCATCTTTACATGACCCACATGATGCCAATGATAGCAAATCCTCATATCAAGAGTAGGGGCGGGCTGGTGGCACTCCCGTGCGTAATGTCCCTCCTTTCCACATTTTTGGCATTCACTACTCAGTTGACATACTCCCGAATGAACCTTTCCGCACTTCCCACAAGTGCGGGCCTGCTACCCTCCCGACCTAGAATCTACGGCCTTGAACTGCTTCGGTGCCAGCTACGCCTGACATGGGGCCTGGCATGCCTCACGTAACTGCAACTCAATCACCAACTCGCGGCCTCCTGGAGCTCCAATAACGTACTACACCTCTACGTCGCGACAAACTGCCTGATATTTATCTTGAGCATACCCAGATAACGAGTCATCTGCACCTGTTCTGACCCAAACTCCAGGAAAAACATCACCCTCTCAGTAAACAGTCTAGTAATCTCTGCCACTGACTCCTTGTCCTGTCGCATGTCTAAGAACTCCTACGCCAGTCTCTCCCTCTCCACCCTCAGAACATAACGGGTACTGAACATGTCTCTGAACTGATCCTAAGAAATCGTAGCTCGCTGCTCCTCAGTGTATGATCCAGTAACCAATCTCCACCAATCCTTTGCCCCGGACCACAATAGGTTTAGAGCACACCTCACCCTCTAATCATCAGGGCACGAACACGTGGAGAAACATCCCTCCACGTCGAACAACCATCTCATAGCAATAATCGGATCCTGAATCCCATCAAAAGTCGGGGGCTTTGTGTTTTCGAAGTCCCGATACTGAAAGGCTCGAACAGCACCTCCTCCCGATGTTGTTACAGTCGATGTAGCTGCAGCTACGGCCGTCTCAGCCAAAGTCGCACAACTCTCATCAAAGTACTCCACTATGGAGGTCTTAATAGACCCGAACATCTCTGGTAACTGTACCCAAAACAGAGTGGCAACCTCATCATGCATGATCTCTCGAATCCTACCATTCAACTCTTCCGTCCCCATCTGAACAATAACCTCGGGTGGTACTGGTTACCCCTGCCCGTCAACTCCTGTCCCCGATCCCGATCCGGATGTGGCTCCAAAGCACCTCGTCATCACCATACTGAAAACATACAAATAAATAGATCAAATAATCCCAAGAAATGGGAACCAACCGCCAACTAACCCTAAGGATTACAACTTCCTTGACACGCATATGGGTCCTGTGCTTTCAGTAGTATGGGCACATACCACCTTCCATACCTACCCATATTCTTCTCAAGTATCATCATAATACCCTAGTATACACATACATGATAATCTTTCCACTCTCGACCCTTGAGAAGAACAATCACCCCATAGCCGACCTCATGCAAACTACTCATGAAACTTCCACCAACCCGTGCAACACTAGTGTATGCTATCCATGCATAACGTTGGACCCTATAGACTTTTGAATATTCGACTCAACCCTAAGCCCCCAATCAGACAACAATAGAACATATGGCCAAATCAAGTATTCTCAGGCTATAAGATCTTAATTGTGCATAACCGTGATGCATACACTAATCGACTATAGTAATGATGTTAATCTAATATAAGGAAAACCCTAGGCTAGCAGGCATCATATAATCAGGAAATTCTATCATGCAATTCCTAAAGATCCCTAGCCTATCTCTAGCATGCGTTCTAACACATCATAACATCAAATAACAGTATGATATTTTGGGGTCTACTTACTGGCTCCGACTGACGGTACACATCTCATCCCCTTCGTTTAAATTGAATTTTATTTTGAAAATCATTTTTTTTTAAAAAATTATTTCCTTGATTTGAGACTGGATTCACACAAATGTTCCTCCAATTCACTCAAACCAAGGCTCTGATACCAACTTGAAACAACCCTAAAATTTTCGAAGAAATTTAAACTTCCCAAAAGCCATTTTTACACAAATAAAAGTTATCCAAACATCAACAAGGTCTAATCGCTTTGAAAATGTTTTCATGTCAGAGTTCCCAGAAATCCAAAATCATAAAAACGGGGATTTGTACGTCATGCCTTCGCTTTGCCATGGTCAGCTGATGTACCTAAAACAATAACCAATAAAATGTAGGCTCGAATGCTTAGTGAGTTACCCCCAAAATACCAACCTCTAGCATCCAATAATAAAGTTAATGACAATAATAACAAATAGCATGCATAATGAGCCTTCAGCATGACTGGACCACCTCCTACGGGCCTACAGCCTATCTGGACCGCTCCTGAGCCTTCAGCATGATTGGACCGCCTCCTACGGGCCGACAGCCTATCCGAACCGCTCGTCGGCCCTCGGCATGACTGGACCGCCTCCTACGGGCCTACAGCCTATCCGGATCACCCCAGGTATGTTGGCCTCAACCACACAAAGCAGAACACCGCCTCAACCCAACCCATGCATGTATGTCGACATATAAATTGGACATAATAACACAATAAGCACATATCATACTAACTACTAAGCATAGCACCATTCTATCTATCAAGGTACCAATCCAACTAATCATGAATATGAAACATATACTAACTCCGGAATAAAATCCCAAGGGACCGACCTAGTGTTGTAGACCGTGTTGGTATAGTGAAGAGAACTCACCTAGCAATAGTGCAGAACTGAACTGAGAGTCTTCAGCTGCTACGCCCGACACCCTTGACTGAGAGATAAAGAATACTTGACCCGATTATGAGCATGGTCCTTTTGGGTTGCCTTCACCATAGCAATATGTAGGATGATTTAAGGAGAGAAAGGTTTAAATATGATTTATTAATATATTATGAGAATAATATATTAAAGGAGAAATCATATTGTTTAATTAATATTGGTCAAGAATTAATTAAGAATTAATTTTGTGGTTAAAAGAGATTAATTAAACTTAGGGGACTGAAGTTGTAATTATAAGATAATTATAATTGGGCTATGGATCACCTAATAATATATAGGTTGAACGAATTCTATGGGAAGCCCATTAGAAATCGTCCAAGGGATATGTTTAAGGAGTCCATGGGCTGCTTAGGGCCTAAGCAGTCAAATTAGGGTTTCCTAGTTGTAAACCCTAATAGCCTACATGTATAAAAGGGACCCTTAAGCCCCAAAAACGAGGACAACACTTCCATTAGGGTTTCCAGCCGTTTTTGGTGCCTCCTTTACTTCTCCTCTTCATCCAAGTTGCATATGGTGTTTGTGACTCCATTAGAGGTACTACACTTGTGGTACTTGCTTTCAAGAGCTAAGGAAATTCAAGGAACTAGTTGTTATTGCTATATAACAACAAAAGGTATGTATTCTAGTTTTATATATGAATTTCGAAAATTATAGTAGCATGCCAGGTTTTTTTTGTGTTCATAGAGTTGTATAACTAATAGTGAAAACATAGATCCAATACTAGGGTTGCATGCACACATAGGATTGTTTGTATAAAACCCATCAGTGGTATCAGAGCCATTGGTTTTTGTTTTCAATTGGATTTGATACATATTATGAATTTGACAAATTAGGGTTTATGGCAAGTAAACCCTAAGGCTTGGTAATTTTCGCAATTAGGGTTGCAAAACCCTAGATGGCGATTTTTTGCTAGGGTTTCCCAAATCCTTTCCTTAGCCTCCAAGATTTTTAAATCTAGGGTTATCCAACCCTTGGATTTCGAAATTACCTCCTTCCCCAAGGTTAGATCCTAAATTTTAGGGATTTGGATAATCCCATATCTTGTAATTATCTTTTAATTGTTAAATATGGTAATTAAAGATCTTGAATTATCACATCCCTTATTTTCGAGATTTAGAGAGGGATTCAAGGGATTAGGATATCTTAGATGTATAATTGGTAATTATCCTCATGATCTAGATAATCCCTTGTGATTTAATAATTTAAATTAATTGTTTAATTTATGGTAATTATTAAATCAAGAGTTTTAATATTTAAAATTTTAATTTAAATGTCTTAAATTCGAAAATTTTAAGTGAGATTAAAACCTAATTGTTTTGAAGAGTTTCAAAACTTGCCCTCAAGTTTTGGAATTTAAATTGTTGATTAAAAGTTAATTTTGAAAGTCTAAATTCCAAAACCCTGATTTTGAAAAGTTCAAATTAAACCCTTATGGTTTTATTAAATTAATTAAGTGTATAATTAACAGAGATTTAATAAATCCATAATGATTTTGGTTAATTAAAAGTATAATTTAAACCACCTAGTATTTTAAAAGTGTAAAATACACCCTTATACTATATATAACATTAAAAGTTTAATATTATATATGTATAACTAAAAAAAAAATTCAGTCTTACCGTTAGTAGGCCTCATTCACGAAGCTAGTCTATAAGGGGTGTTTAAGGAAATTGCCTATAAAATGGCGATTGAATGGGTATCCACTCTTACCCACCGCACTCTTGACTAGTGGAGGGTCGTTAGCCGAACGGGTAGGATAGGATAGAAACCTTCCATTATAAGTATAATGAAGTACAAAGTAACTAAATGCTTTTTCAAATTCCCAAATCATAGTTACTTTAGGCAAAATGTGAAATTGTATGCTAACCCATGGAATTACACTTCGTACCCTTGTCAAACGTTAGTGGAGCGTGTGTGGTTAACCGGCACACTAATTTGGGGATGACATTGGTGGCGAAGGATGGCTCAATGCTTATCATAGATCAATGGAGCGTGTGTGGCTAACCGGCACATTGATTAGGTGATAGTAGCATTGGGTGCACCACGTGATTCGTATGGTTATTCACACCTTGTTTGTGATCCTCGGCATCCCAGTCACGAATAGTAGGGCATAATCGAGATTAAACATGCCATTGAAGAGTTCAATGAGTCTCAAAAGATCTAGGAGTTTCAATTCATTTAAAACTTAAACTTCTTTTTCGTTTTTCATGGTGGAAATTGGTAAATCGTCATTTACCTACCTTCAAATATTCTGCAACTAGATTACGGCATCCCTCTTCTAGGTTGTAGAGTATTGTGTTGGATCCTAGCTTGATGTTTCATTTGGGTGTTGCATCAAGAATTCTAATCAACTTAACTTGAATTTTCTCCCGTTTTGTAGATGTCTGAATCTTACAATGGTCTTCCCAAATCCTTTGGAACAAGCTTTCCAAATGAAGATGACGTTCCGAGATACGATCAAGGAAATGAGAGTCATGCTTCACTTCCTCCACCTCCTCCAATTATGCTCCCTAACCCACAAGTTCAAAGGCTTGAAAAGTTCAAGCTCACTCAATCCCTTTTGGCAAGTAAACACGAAGATGGGAAACCTGTGTGTGCGCACGTCTTAGAGATGAAGTCATACATTGATAGGTTAAACATGTTGGGTGTCGATATTTCAAGTGAGTTGGCTGTTGACTGGGTTCTTCAGTCACTTCCTGAATCATATAGTGAGTTCGTTAGAGAGTACTATATGATGGACCACGACGTGACCCTAATTGATCTCACCTATTTGCTTATAGCTGCTGAATCAGCAATGATTTGGCGTGTTGGTCAAGCAAATTTGTCTAGTGAATCAAACTCCCAAACTTCAATGGACACTGGCAACATTGGAAGTCCAGAAAGAACTAAGTCTGTGATTGTCCGATGTGTTGTGCCAAAGGAGTCTATTTGCTTTTATTGCCAAGAGAAGGGGCATTGGAGACGAAGCTGCCCTAATTACCTGAGAGATCTAAGAGATGGGAGAGTCAAGACGTATGGCTCTGCTTCAGGTAAAATCCATTAACTAACTCTTTTAAGTTCCTATTCTAGATTCTTAATACATGATGTGATAAGATTACATTTTGATGTTTTGTAGGATCGAAGAAAAGAAAGGAAGCTTGAGAAAAGAAGTGAGCTGAATCTGATCATGAAGAAATGGATTTCGATCGCATTACTTGAAGAATGGATTCTTGAGCTGCAACTTGGAGTTAGAATAGATTGTTAACATAGTTTTTCAGTTGAATTGCATTGTAAGGACAAGTTTTTTCCGCAATAAAATAAATTTTGATTTTGTCTTATTTATTTATCCTTACAATGAAATATATGAAAAATTGATGTACATGTACTTCTATTATTAGCAAAATGGATTTGATTCTTAATTATGGAAATGTCAAAAGTGTACCAAATAGGGAGACTTTCTCATCGCCCAAGTTTCAATTGGACAGAAACTTGGAATCATGCAATGTGTATTGTATGATGAATGGAAAACTTTCACATTTGGGAAACTTAAACTAATTCTTTGGCAAAGTGTCAGTTGAAAGACTAGGAGATCAAGTACACTAGGTTGTGCGTTGATCAAGTCCACCACAAGAGTGACAAAGATATTCGTCATGATTTACTAAAGTTTAGTAAATGTGATTATACTTATAAGATTAAGTATAATTCTAAGATTGATTGAAAGAGTTTCAATGAATAGTAGAACGAATAAAGAAGAATCAAGTAGGCAGAAAGATAAAAGTTTCTCTCTTCTAGAAAGAAGGGAGAGTACCTTTTATTGTGTTTTATGATAAGTCTTAATGATTAAGAACCATGTCTCAATAGATCCTCTAAGTGAGTCTTAGTGCAATTGCATGTCTAAGAAGAGGAATCAAGTATTGTAGAAATGGTTAAATCAAGAAGTCAATCATACTTCGTTCCAATATCAAGTCTTAAAGTCAAGATTGTGACATTGAGTGAAAAGTCTTAAGTAGGTTTATAACACTCATCAAATGTGGAATTTGGAAAAGTTTTCTTATTCTTGCACATTTGAAATTGGTAAGTTGTGTTGTCTTGGATAAGACAAAGACCAACTAGGACCAATTGTGTGAAGTGTTTTGTCTTGATAAATGCTTCACTAACTCTTGAATATTTGTTTGTCAAGAAATGTTTCTTGACAAGAGAATCTTATATGTCAAGAAGTCAGTGGGAGTCTTAATGGTCTTGAAAAGTTTCAAGAACAAATCAAGAATAAACCTTATCGATCATCACTAGCACACGACTTGAGGTTTACAATCTATCGTGCTGACATTATTTTGTTTCTGTGCCATTCCAATTGAGTTAATTGTGTATATGAGTTCTATGAGTTCTCATTTGAATACATACTAAAGCCTTAGTCGATGGAAAGTACATTGATATGTAAGGACAAGTTACATGGAAGACATGGTGGGCACTCGTGTTACCATAGGGCATGAAATCAAGATTAAGAAAGTTCAATCCATATGAGTTTGGATTTGTCGCGAACCTTGGTTTTGGCAAATTAACATGGATAGGAACTCATACACCATAAAATTTAAGTGTTATAAGATTCCCTCCTTCATGAAAATGACTGTGAGGAAATGCTTTCACTAAGAGAGATTTTAAGAAGATAGCGATTGTGAAAATTGTATTCTCAAATTCGATTATGGTTACGGCATCCCTTTCCATAGTTCGAAATGTGAGATTTGGCAATTAGTTTCAACATTTGGAACTTAGTAACATAAGTTATGAATTGTTTAAACACACATATGAGCTATCTAAGGCAAAGGTGTATAAGGTTAAGAAGCTTAGATAAAGGCTTATCGAAGCATCTGGTATTAGAAATATGAATTTCAGAAATTCAATAGACATTGTTTTCTGGAAGTTCATTTGTATCTGAATACATGTCAAAGCTAGTGGGAGCATAAATGTTATGCTTATATGATAATCATCATGATAGTGGTAGTATAAGTGTTATGCTTGTATGATTGTTATGGCGAGTATTGCAAGTTAGCAATATTAATTATAGAAAAACAAAGATTCCATTTGCAAAGTTGCATGGGTTGAAAAGTTGTTTTGCTATAATTAAGGGAGAGAATATTATACTCCGTTTCAAAATCTAAAGCTTAGATTAAGAAATTTTAATATTTTCAGTCAAAGGATACATTGTGTGTTCTTAAAATTCGATTATGATTACGGCATCCCTCTTCATAGTTCGAATTGTGAGAACATGACACATAAAATATTATGGCAAAAGATTGGTAAAGTATCATATCTTTATGTAAGACATTATGCATCGTGTCCCATACGCTTCGGGTATAGGATCGATTGTAAATGCTATAGTATTTTACCATTCTAAAATTTTCCAAATGTCTAGCGCATTAAGAGGGAAAAAGGAATAGAATTGGTTTTGACTGAAAGAATTTAACAACTATCAAAGGACGATCCAAAGTTCGCTGAGGATTGATCGCTTGTAAGTAGTTGGAAGTATGGTATTGGATGGACCATATCGACATTATTATGAATAGATAAGATTCTATTAAGAATGAGTTGTCATATGGCAAATGTGGAAATGTTTCCATATTGGGAGTTGGATATTGAGAGTCTATGCCTAGATTAGAAACTTTTATGCAAGAAGGATATTCAAAGGAATGTACTTTGAATGTGAGACTTCACATCTATGGAATTGTCTTGTAACAATTTCTAAGAAAGTACTTTGTAATTTCATTAGCTACGTCTTGGTGACTTTTGTGCTATGATTTTGCAAAGGGATCGTTGCATAAAATGTTAGAATCTAGCATATTCTAGTAGTGGCAAGAACCTTGTGTTCTTACACTAATAATTAGGATTAAGGAATTATGAAATGAGCATCATTGGAAAAGTTTTCAGGTGATCTATTTCACAAAGCATGGACCATAGGAAACAAAGTGTGCATGTTTAGAGCATGGGACAATTGTTGGTATAATTCAAGTAATGAGTTGATTATCCAAAACACTAAATGATAAATAATGAGTAATCAATATGGTGGATAAATAGAAGGGTTTTATTTACTCTCACAAGTTTGGGGCCATATAGGATTAAGTATTGTTGTTATGTTTCAATTTGCATGTTTTGACTTCCAGAATAACTAGGTTATTCAAACATCCACAGTTGGTCATACGTTGGGAGTAGGTATGAATAAAGACTGTCATGAATCTGTTTGTAGATTGTCTGAAGTGTTTAGACATGGCACAAGTTTGCTGCAGAGTTCGTGAGTGCTTTGATAAGATTAAAGTATTGGATTAAACCCACGCTCACTTGGATCACTTCACGGTTTTATCACGAATGATTAGTGAGACGATAATATTGTATATTCTTGAAACTGAGACGTGTGAATTGTTATTTGTTGGTCAGTTACACATTGATAATAAGTAAACGCACCAGTAACTTGGTGTTATAAAACTTATTGTTGTGTGTGATTCGATCAGTAAATGCAAGCGAGCATTTGACTCGAAGTTTATCCATTCCTTTTACCCAAAGTGGGATAAAAGCGATATATGTGGGCCTCTCGATGATTTAGTGATGACACCTAAGCGCTTGGCCAAGCCGGGACTAAGTTGATGTGTTCAATTGTAGTCTATTATCAGTCGTCATGAATCGGAAGTCGGGAAACAGTATAGAGAGAATGATTGAAATTCATGTCTTTTGTCTATACGATATCTTGAGAATGGAGGAATATATAATCCCTTATCTAGAGGACACGCTATCTGATAAGATCAGAGTTGACAACGGCTTTTGAAAGCTACGATTGCTGATCAGGTTCTGAAGTCATACGGAAAATAGTTATTAGACTTATCCAAGTGGGAGACTGTTGGATTAGTGTCTAAGTCCATAACTGTTTTGGTATGTACTTGACCCGATTATGAGCATGGTCCTTTTGGGTTGCCTTCACCATAGCAATATGTAGGATGATTTAAGGAGAGAAAGGTTTAAATATGATTTATTAATATATTATGAGAATAATATATTAAAGGAGAAATCATATTGTTTAATTAATATTGGTCAAGAATTAATTAAGAATTAATTTTGTGGTTAAAAGAGATTAATTAAACTTAGGGGACTGAAGTTGTAATTATAAGATAATTCTAATTGGGCTATGGATCACCTAATAATATATAGGTTGAACGAATTCTATGGGAAGCCCATTAGAAATCGTCCAAAGGATATGTTTAAGGAGTCCATGGGCTGCTTAGGGCCTAAGCAGTCAAATTAGGGTTTCCTAGTTGTAAACCCTAATAGCCTACATGTATAAAAGGGACCCTTAAGCCCCAAAAACGAGGACAACACTTCCATTAGGGTTTCCAGCCGTTTTTGGTGCCTCCTTTACTTCTCCTCTTCATCCAAGTTGCATATGGTGTTAGTGACTCCATTAGAGGTACTACACTTGTGGTACTTGCTTTCAAGAGCTAAGGAAATTCAAGGAATTAGTTGTTATTGCTATATAACAACAAAAGGTATGTATTCTAGTTTTATATATGAATTTCGAAAATTATAGTAGCATGCCAGGTTTCTTTTTGTGTTCATAAAGTTGTATAACTAATAGTGAAAACATAGATCCAATACTAGGGTTTCATGCACACATAGGATTGTTTGTATAAAACCCATCAAATTATCCAAGTCTATTATTGGCCAAATTTATTAAATGGGCCCATCATCCTATTGGGCCTACACAAGACCTACAACTCCAACCTGGCCCAAATAGTACTATATACATAGCCCATTAGGGGATTAAACCCAATTAGCCTATAACCGGCCTAAGGCATTAAGCCCACGAGCTAAAAGTCCAACAAGGAGCGTACGCAGGGTGTACCTCCCAGTTACGTTGGGTGTAGCGTAGATCTTTGTTGACCATCATCGAGACCGCTGACCACGTATGCTGGGCGTACATATATTACGCGGGGCATACGCAAGGCATTACCAAAATCTTAATAAGTGATTAATGGGTTGAGCTCTTGAACCCATATTCCTAATCCATCGACCAAATATGCCATAGAATCATAAAGTTCCGGACTTTATCACTCTGGACGTCCAAAAAGTCCTTAACTCATAGTCTTAACCCATTAATACCTTCTTATCACATGCATGGATCAAGTCTAGCTAAAAAGGACCGATTTTATCACTTAGCGCCTCTCCAAACATCTAAAAGGACAACTTGTTTCATCTAGGACTTCACATGCATCATCTTGGGAAATCTAGGGACCATAAGACCTTCATAAAGCTAGAATGTATAGATCCAAAGTAAATAACCATAAAGTTTCAATCTTTTTACCTTCTGGAGCTCTAATGGTATAACCCAACTTCATATCAAAGGCCTTGCTTTCCTCCTCTAGCTTCTTAGTGCAATAAATCCACTCTCCAAAGCTCAAGATGCACACTAACTCACTCATCACACACAAACTAGGGTTTTGGGGCGTTCTCTGAGGTATGGAGGCTGAGGTAAGGAAAAATAATGAGTCATAAGGGTGTTTATATAGTCCCAACCCCAAACATTAGGGTTTTTTACCTGACGTGAGTACGCCCAGCGTACATGAGCATATGCCCAGCATATTAGGGTACGCCTACTACGCCCAGCGTACCCTTATGTATGCTTAGCGTACTCCCTCTTTGGCCCAAAGTTTCAACTTTAGTCCCTATACTTCCCGGGACTCAACATAACTTCTTCGAGGACTATCAAAGGCAATAATCAAAAGAAGGCGGGGTTCGAAATATACCTGCTAAGTTTGGGGCGTTACAGTTAGCCACGTCGGTCGAGATTGTCCTCAGGGAGCAAGTCCGTAATGTTTTCGCTGCAACCAAGTGGGCCACAAGAAGGCCGACTATCCAATGTTGAGGGGTGGAGCAGTGAGTGCACCTACTCCAGTTTCTTTGCGGGTCTCTTATGGCCATGAGGATGGGGCAGGAGCCCCAACGAGGAGGAGCCGAGTGTCAGTCAGGGGAAACCACGGTTCCATCTCGTGTTATTGCAGGTATGTTATCTTTTACCTTCTTCTTGGTTATTATTAGATATCATAATTTCTTTGGAATTTTTCTTTAGTTTCAGTAAGCATTATCTACGGTTTTGATCCTCTATTATTGTCTGGTTTATATTGTTAAGAATTGTTATATGCCATTTTCGCATGCCAAGAGTCGCTAGTGGGTCGTATTTTGAGGAGTGGGATTCAATTGTTAGGGGAGTTGTTCTAGTTCTTGGATCAGTTCAGAGGTTTGATAAAGATATTTTTAGTCGATTCAGTAGGATTAGTTCTTCATTGAAGTCAAACTTTAGTCGTGTTAGCATTTATTCTGGTATGACCGTCAGTTGTCCATGGAAGATCATGTGGGTTCAATCATTATCATTGCTAGGGAAGCAGCAGTATTAAGGAGATAGTGGTGACAACAGCATGAGTTGTTTGGTCATTGGAAGTGCCAGGGGAATTTTATTATCATAAGGATTGTAGATGGTTAGAATTCAGAAATTCTTTTGAGGATAGAAAGTTTGGGTGAAGATTCACTAGTTTAGAGAAAAGGTGATGGTCTTAAGTCACCAGCACAAAGGACCCTCAGAATTAGTATGGTATCATGGTAGGTGATTGGGATTATTAAACTTGTTGAGATTTTGAGAGTGTTCTTTTGGATTTCAGGGGTGAGCGATCATCAAGTTTGGCTACTGGAACACTAGTATTAATAAGCGCAGGTCATAATCGGATCATGTTATATAAAGATAATATGGCTTGGGAATCCATAAAATTTTATGATATAGGAGAGCTTAGACGACTCCAACTTGGGTAGAATCAATCAAAAATTTTGGGAGTTAGATCGGGTGTGAAACTAGGGTAAGTTTCGCATCCTAGACAGGAGGAGAGACGACCCAAGTGGCCGTCTCGGTTGAAGTTGTGTAAGTTGGGAGTTTAGGAAACTCCCAATAGTTGGTCGGCGTCTTCTTCATAGCAGGATTGTGAATAGATCCAGGTTGAGAGTTGTGTTAGAGCCTCGGTGCCTGTTCTTATATGATGAAGGCTTTAGGGTTCGAAGTATGGCGCGAACACCTGATTGGATGCAGCTGGATGCAGGTTTCAACTCAGGATGAATGGGGTTGTGACTCGTGATGATTTGGGTGTGATAAGACCATAGGTAGGGGACCATGGTTGGTTAGAAGTGTTATATTGTAGCATTCATCAATTAAGGATGACTATCGTTGGAGTTGGTCATGAGTATAAAGGGGGATCAGTCCATGCCTTGGGCATGATGGTCAAGTTTGTCGAAGAGCATTTTTCGTTTGTAGGTTGAGGACTATTGGGGTCCGAGGTGGAGTCAGGTCTGTGTAGCACTGGATGGGTGGGACCTGTAGGCGAGGACCGCTCCATGTTATAGTTTGGGTGGGACCCGTGGGTAAGGCCCATATGTATATGGAAATACAGGTGGGACATGATAAAGACCATTGGTTCGAGGTTTTGGATCTTGGTTTCAGGATTAAGTATGTGGTTAGTGAGTGGCGCAGAGGGATGCTTAAGCTAGGTCATCCTTGTCTTTTGGACTCTTGGGAACCTAGTGGATCGACCTGCTATGAGACTGGTAGCCTCAGTGGTGGGTTGGGAACCTTTATATCTCGGTTAGTGAGGTGTTTATGTTCAAGGTCTTCATTTCAATAGGATATGAATTAAGGAATATGCATATCAAGGGTATCAGTTAAACGGTTCAAGGTTAAATAATGGTTTCGGTTCTAATGGTAGATCAGGCTCCTGTGATTGTGATTTGGATTGATTATATCTGTGTGGGGGTCAGACAAGGATGGGGTTTTGGAATTTATGCAGCGGTATGTTGGTTCGATAGTTAAAGGGAGCAGTGTCTTGTTCACTAGAAGGTTTATCTCCCAATTTGCCTTGCATTGTACTTTATCATCAGGATAAGCCTTCTCTCGTAGGAATATCAAATCCCTTTAGTCAAGTGAAAGGTTTTCGGAAATGGTGTATTGTCTGTGATTCTTTTTTTATAAGTGTGAACCTCAGGTAATCAAAAGTTGAGTAGTCAGTTTGATTGATAAGTCAAATTGAATTAGCAATGGCTCAGTGCAGGCAGTTTGTTAGTGAGTTAGATCAGTTCAACACTTCAAATTTTAGGTTGAGTAGATGTGACTATTCTGCATGGGATTGTTTTAGGTTGGGAAAGGATTCTTTCATTTTTGCATTTGGAAAGCCCTACTAGGGTGGGGTCGGTTGCCTTTGGGAAGGGTGTTGTATACTCGAGGTGTGGTAGTGTTGCTCAATCCATCTGGCATGCATGGGATGGTAAGGAATGATTTCGAGGATGAAGTCTAATTTAAGTGGGGGGAAGTTGTAATGGCATGTCCCGAATCGTTTCCCATTTGGGTGTGCGTAGCATAATTTAGATGATTCGGGTGTTCAGTTTGTGTTTTAGAGCCAATGTGTATTTTGATAAAGTGTCATTGTGGGATTTTATGTAAATTTTAAGGCATGTATGAGTTGATAAAAGCGTAGAGCTTCTCGTCACCTTTTCATGGATATAGGGATTATCGAAATCGGATTTATAATGAATAAGTTATGGCCTTCAGATGAATTTAGGGTTTAAGGATAACCCTTATAAGTGGGGCGTACATAGGGGGTACGCAAGGTGTACTAATGCAAGGTCCAGTACGCAGGGAGTAAACTGGCGTATGCTGAGCGTACTAAGTAGAGTTGGTCACGAATGCGAGGCCTCGTACGCTGGTCGTACGAGAGTTACGCTTGGCATACGAGGAGATTAAGAAACCGTAATTTAAGGGTGGTGTACCCTATATAAAGACCTTAAATCCCTAAGGATGGCCTCTTTACCAACCTCCATGCCTCCTAAACCCTAAAATCGACCTTTAGCCTCCATTGTTGTGTTTTTGAGCTCTTGAGAAGAATTTGGTGGTTATTTTGCTATTTTGAATGAAGTAAAGAAGATTGAAGATGCTTTGCTAGGTGTGAAGTTTATAGATCCAGAATCCTTACTCATTTTGCAAGTCTTTTGAGGTATCAAGTTCATACATTGGTTTCTGAATGCTTAGATCTCTTTATGTATTTATTTTTATGCTTTTGGTCCTTTTTTGGGTTGATTGATGAGTTGAGATGCTTTTGGGGCTTGTCCTTTTTTATCTGAGCACGTTATGAGGTTCTTAAAGCATAAAGATGTAAGCTTTATGGGGTTTATGGTCACATGCATGCATGAAGTCACCCATTAGGTCCTTCTTAGCTTTAAGAGATTCATTAATTCATGTATTCACATAAACTTAGAAACGTTACGTGATAAATCAGCCTAAGGAAGTTAGATCTAGGTTCTTGAATGAAGTCTTAAGGGAATAAGAGCTAAAAAGGGGAAGATTGTTGCATGCAAGGGTGGGGTGGGCGTACAAGTAGGTACGCTTAGCATACTATCCCTAAGGTAAGTACGTTGCGCGTACGAGCTCAGTACGCCATGCGTACTCAACAGAGTGGGCCTCGGTCATTTGAATCTTCGGTTTAGGCTATTCCTTTAGGCTTGATCCTTAGGGCTTGTTAGGCCATTTGAATTTTTGTGTGTTTTGGGCTGGGAATATTTAGGTCATTAGATTAAGGCCCATGGAAGGGATTTGGGCCCAATTTGGAAAATTAGGCCATGAATGGGCCTTGTATGATTATTTTGGTTATTGGGCCTTTTGGATTATAGGTGTGGGCCTAAGTCTTGGTCCAAACTAAGTAAGGGGTAAACTGGTCATTTAGCCAAATTTTTTGGATTGATGGTTATGGACTGGAAACCAATTATTAATTGGATGTTATTTGATATTGATAGCTAGGGGGTTTATCGAACCAATATCTAGGGATTCATCGATGTGATTCTGCAATGCGAGGTGAGTTCCTCACTATGTTTAGCGAGTCGAAGGCATCAATGCCGACCCATGATCTGCTATGTTAGAATACTTGTTGTCTGTGTGACACTTGTATGTATATGTGCTTATATGCTTACTAGGCGGGACCCGATGGTTACTTTGTATGCTATTACTCGTTATTCTTATACGAACTGTATGTGGGTGGGGCCCGTTATGCGAGCCACGACGGGGCCTGTTATACTTATTGAGCGGGACCCGTTATACGAGTTAGGGCGGGACCTGTTATACTCAGTGGGGTGGGACCCGTTATACAAGTTAGGGTGGGGCGCATTATACTTTGTGGGCGGGGCCCAATATACTCTGTGGTCGGGACCCGTTATGTGATGTGTTTGTATGGTATGTCGTATCTTGGGAACTCACTAAGCTTTGTTCTTATGATTTTTAGTTTATGTTTCAGGTACTTCTATTTTCGAAGGGAATAGCTTGGGATGATTGCAGGGCATGCACCACATGTTTCCGCATTTTGTGATTTACTCTGATAACGATGATGTATTGATAAAACTTTGAATACCTTGGTTTTATGAAAATGATATGATTTACTATTTTAAAATTTTAACGATGAAAATTTTCTGATCTTATTTTTGGGACGTTATAATGTCACAGGTAGGTGGCTAAAGAGGGACTGAGTGTGGATCGACGGTGAGGTGATGAAATGGGGAAGTGGTGTGGTTTTAGGGATTTTTAATCGTAAGAGAGAAAGAAAGAAGAAGGCGTGGACACCTATTCACTTAAACAGTCAGTGCCATTGGAAGGTGCAGTTGGTGTAAATAAGGATGACAAAAAAAAATATAAAAGAAAAAATAATCTTGACCAATAGCAAGGAAGAAATGTTCCTAAGGAAACCCTCTTTTTATACATATAAATAATATATTTGTTTCTTAGCATTGTAAGTTATTGTCTTATATCTTATTAGTTTTACATTGGTACAACTAATGGTTTTTGAAATTCTAAAACCGCAAAAAAAAGACCAAATTCATGTTAAAAACTATAAATCACTCAAGCGGTTAAAAACCGCAACCGCAACCACAACCATGAAACTGAATTGTATATAATAACCGCATAGCAGCGCCACTATAGTAACCGTACCATTCGGCTTCTAAAATTTAATTATCACATTTATAGTTAGCGGTTCGATTTTCATCGATAATCAAATCAAACCGAACCACGTCCACTCCTACTTGGTTGTTTGATAAAGTTAAGAATGTTAATCTAAAGGTATGGGAAAAATGACATATGAGAGTAATCATCTTTGCCATTTGTTCGTATTTAGGCAATTTTTTCACACATTTGATCATATAACTTATTAAATATGTTTATATATTACCATTATCACCATCTATTAACAAGTTAAATGATCAAATGTGTATAAAAAAATAAAAATTTCTTAAATATGTAAAAAAAAAAAAAAAGTTAATTATCCTGATAAGTCATTTTCTCTACTTTTAATAACATTTTTTTTCATATTTGTTTGTATTCTTTTTTAAAACGTTGTTTTTAAAATATTCATAATGATTGATTATTTATCTTATTTATAGTGTTTTGATTTGACAAATCAATTTTCTACTAATTTATTTTTAGCAAAAACTTATTATCATAATTATTGATTAAATCTAAATGTTACTTTTTAATTAATTAATAATTATGTTTTTTCGTGAGATATTTTATATAGCTTTTTTTTTCTTTTGCTTTTAAAGCATATACATTATTTTAAAGTAAATAGTATTTTTAACAATTAAATTAAATAATTAAATGTGTAATAATAAGTATGGAGAATCTTTAAAAAAAATACTATGTAGAAATTAAGAAAAAACAAAAAAATGTATATAATGTAAATGTTTTAAAATTATTACAACTTTTTTATACTTTTTAATTAGGAGTTTATAAACCTGTTAATTTTTTTAATACAATGTTCTAAACTAGTATATAATGAAAGTATTTTAAAATATTATAAAAAGTATTAAATTGTCATATAAAATCTATGAAACAGTTTAAAAATATTGTAAAAAAGAGTTTAGAAATAATTGTATAAAAGTTATAAAAAAAATATGAAAATATAAAATAAAAATAAAAAAAATATAAAAAACTTGTAAGAAAAAGTTAAAACATTTAGAAAATATTTGGTTTAAAAGCACTTGTATGAAATCTATATGAAAATATAAAAAAAGATTAAAAAAATTCTAAGCAAAGTTTAAAACATTTTATTAGAAAAACTTATAAGAAAAAAATTGCATAAAAATGTTGTAAGGAATTAAAAATAGCCTTAAGAAATTTATAAAAGAAAAAAATTATTCAAATGTAAGCAACTTTTTCTTTTATATATATACATTTCACCATTTAACTTGTTAAATATGTTTACATGTTACCATTCTCATTTAAGATAACAGATAACAATAAAAATATGTAAACATATTTAACAAATAATCAAATTAATATATATATATATATATATATATATATATATATATATATATATATATATATATATATATATATATATATATATATATAGGGTTAGGTTCATATGAGACCACCTATATTTTGTGAGACCTTGAGACGTATTTTTTTATTTTTTTTATTTATTTTTATTTTTTTAGTTAATTCATGTTCCGAAAATAATATTTAAAAAAAGAATTTTTTGATTTTTCCATTTATTTTGTATTTTAAAATTATTTTTAGAATATGTACAGTGTAATATTCTATTTAGAATATTTCACGTATTTTTCAAAAAAAATAGAATTTTTTTTTATTTTATTTTTTTATTTATTTTTTTTTTTAGTTAATTCAAGTTCCAAAAATAATATTTAAAAAAAGAATTTTTAGATTTTTCCATTTATTTTGCATTTTAAAATTATTTTTTAGAATATATCAGTGTAATATTCTATTTATAATATTTCATGTATTTTTCAAAAAAAAAAAACGGAATTTTTTTTATTTTTTTAAATTTTTTTTAGTTAATTCAAGTTCCGAAAATAATATTTAAAAAAAAAAAGAATTTTTGGATTTTTCCATTTATTTTGCATTTTAAAATTATTTTTAGATTTGGTCTCACGGTCTCACAAAATTATAATAGTTTCAAATGAACCTGAACCTATATATATATATATATATATATATATATATATATATATATATATATATATATATATATATATATATGTCCTAATTCCTAAATTTGATATTTCCTCGATATAATTGATTTGTTATGTCTAACTTCTTGCAAATTTAATAAAAATTCATTGTTAGAATGAAAAAAAATCTATTGCTTTTTATGACATGTACTTTATAAAATACGACTGAACAAAATAAAGTAAACAACAAGTTACCCGTTTAATATAGGGATAATAACTTAGGAGGGTAATAAGGTTTTCAGTTTGTCCATATTATGTTACCAAGGTTTTTTTTTGTGTATTAGACCAATATGGTTGTTATTACCGTTTAGAAATAATCATTTTACCGGTTTTAACGGGTAAAAATGACTATTTCTAAATGGTAATAACACCCATATTGGTCTAATACGCACAAAAAAAAAACTTAGTGATCTAATACGGACAAACTGAAAACCTTATTACCCTCCTAAGTCATTAACCTTAATTATAAAGAGATTGAGAATATATGACCATCAACAGTAAACTACTTCGTTTAGAACTCGCGTCGTCCCATATAACCTGCTACTCCTCTATATGACGAAGCTCTTCATCTATAGTCGTCCCTTTGGAGACATCCGATAAAATTGGAATGATACAGAGAAGATTAGCATGACCCCTGCGCAAGGATGACACACCAAATCTAGACAACATGTGGATTTTATGGTCAGATTGATCTTCTTTTTGATGTCTTCAACCATTTGTGGCAAGTAAGGGTGATCTTTGTTTCTATAAAGTCTCCTTTAAGTTTTTTACTTTTCCTGTCATTAAGTTTCATGCTTTATAAACTTCCGTTTATGTGTTGTATATAGTATGTATGTATTTGTTTATGTGCTGATTTTTTTATTCATTTTGCAACTTCAGTTTCTTAGTTCATGTTGTGGTTTTGCTTTTATAAAATAATTGATAATAGACATCCTATACAAGTCCCTGTTGGTTTTACATTTCCATTCGTTATCAAATGTAGACATTGATGGGAGGTATCAAAGTGAGATTTTGTTTTTGTACAGATGGATGTGTTCATGTAAACATTTAAATGACAAAAAAGAAGTTATTGATAAAATGTTGCATCTTTATGTAATGAAGATCATCAATCATATGAATTTCTGGACTTAGAAGTTCTGGAAGGGTTGTGAGATAAGTTTAAATGGAAGCAACTATTTTTAGTCAAACAAATCAGTCACATTGATTAGTAAGCATGTTTTCAAAATAATTAGGGTTAATGACTTAGGAGGGTAATAAGGTTTTCAGTTTGTCCGTATTAGGTCACTAAGGTTTTTTTGTGCGTATTAGACCAATATGGTTGTTATTACCGTTTAGAAATAGTTCTTTTTACCCGTTAAAACCAGTAAAAGGATTATTTCTAAACAGTAATAACAACCATATTGGTCTAATACACAAAAAAAAAAAAACCTTAGTGACCTAATACGGAAAAGTTGTAAACCTTATTACCCTCCTTAGTCATTATCCCTTTAATATATAGAGTCAATGGTGAAATTACAACCGTTAAATGATGAGAAGAGAAACTAGATTATAGCATCTCAAACCAAATATATGAATAAAATTAACGGCATTTAAAACTAGAACAAAAGGTTGTGATTTAGTAGCTTTTAAATTTTTATTATTAAAAAAATATTTTATATTGAAATCATTGTCCTTTAGTTTTACAAATTAAAAACATATAACCACCAAACTAGGCCTGTCAAATCGGGCCGTCGTGTCGTGTTTTTGTCTGATACGACACGACACGACAAGGTTTTTTGTAACACGAACACGACACGACACGATGTCGTGTTTTTTTTCACTAACACGAAAACGAACCAATTAAAAAACGACAACACGACATGACACGAAAAGAATAACATTACATAATTAGTATTTTATTTAATTCATATTTAATCATATATAACACGATAAAAACGACAAACACGACAAACACATACTCAATCATGTCAATTTCGTGTGGATTTGTAAACACGACACGACACGACATCGTGTTTTTAATACTTGACACGAACACGACACGAAAACGAATTCGAATTTTGATTTCGTCCCGATTTCGTTTCGTGTCGTGTATTTTTGTCGTGTCGTGTCATAAATTGACACCCCTACAACAAACCATGTAGCAGAAGCTTTCATTTTTTTAAAGGCAAATGCAAAAAAAAAAAAAAAAAAAAAAAAAAAAAAAAAAAAAAAAAAAAAAACCCTTCGTACCCATCCAAGTTGCTGTGAGTACCCCATTGTAAATACAATAATACTTGGTGATTTGATAACTTATACAAGTAAAAAATATTTATAACAACATCCTAAAAACACAAACAAAAAAAGCACAAGCTTTCGTCTGAAAGTAAAAAGCTGATGATTTGATAATTTATACAAGTAAAAAATATTTATAATAACATCCTAAGAACACAAACAAAAAAAGCACAAGCTTTCATCTGCATGTAAAAAAGCTGGTGATTTGATAATTTATACAAGTAAAAAATATTTATAATAACATCCTAAAAACACAAACAAAAAAAGCACAAGCTTTCATCTGAGTAAAAAGCTGGTGATTTGATAATTTATACAAGTAAAAAATATTTATAATAACATCCTGAAAACACAAACCATAAAGGCACAAGTTTTCATCTAACATCCTAAAAACACAAACCATAAAAGCACAAGTTTTCATCTCAAAGTAAAAAAGCTATAGTTCTGGAAAAAAGGATCTCAAAGTAAAAAAGCTATAGTTCTGGAAAAAAGGCTAGACATGAAAAAGCACCGAATGTTGGAAAGTTGTCCAAAAGGCTGTGACAAGCAGAGAGCTTTTAGGAGTGGTGCCCACTCCAAGGGTAAAACAGGAAATGTGAAAATAAGTGGGTTTCCAGCCAACGGAATCCAACGATATCTCGTTACATATATAAGAAGAAAAGTGGATGATGTGACGTAATTTATTTTTCTCTTTTCATTAATAATTCATGTGGGCATCCTCATCATCAATTGAAATGATCACAAGCAATTTTGTCGTTGAAGCCAAAACTGTAAATAAAATGAAGAGTAAATTACACGAATAGTTTCTATGGTTTGGGGTAATTTAAACGTTTGGTTTGTAACTTATTTTTTTAACTCGGAATGTCACTACGGTTTGTTTTTGTTACGTGCTTGGTCCTTACAGTTTGTTTTTGTTACGCACTTGGTCTCTGTCTAATCTAAAACGACTATTATTTAAATAAGAAAAATTTGTGGGATAGGTAAGGTAAGGTTAGTGGGGTCGGGTTAGGGGTGTGTTTACTTAAATAAATTAAAATATCAAGGGAAAAATAGTATATTTAAATAAGACAGAGACCAAGCGCGTAACAAAAACAAACAGTAGGGACCTTCTGAGTTAATGTGGTTTCATTTATTTGGTGAAGTAAAGTTGTAAATATATATATATATATATATATATATATATATATATATATATATATATATATATTTATCTAATTTAAAAATGAATAATGATTTAAATATTTGATTAGGTGTTTAAGGTTATAATTAAATTGATATAATTTTCTAACATAAAAGCAAAATATTTTTTGGGTTATTATCAATAACTAAAAAAAAAGCTAGAAACAATTTTAGGAAAGTGATGAAATGATTTGTTAATTTATTATAGGGTTTAGGTCATTTTTGATCACTTAACTTTTGGTTTGTACTCATTTGGTTATTTAACTCTTTTTAAGGTTTAAAAGGTCATCAAACTTTAGACTTTGTGTTCATTTAGTCACTTAACTTTTTGTTTGATCACTTAACTTTTGGAGTTGTGCTTATTTAGTCACGTAACTTTTAAAATTATGTTCATTTAGTCACTATACTTTTAAAATCAATGATCTTTTAAAACTTAAAAAGAGTTAAGTGACCAAATGAACACAAAACCAAAGGTAGGTGACCAAAATGACCTAAACCCTTTATTATATGATAATAAATTAATTGAAAATGGTAAATTATCAATTTCTAATTAATTAGATTAATTGAAAATTAATTTTGGATTAATTTATATATATATATATACTAATTTACAAGTACCTCATTAAAAGACTTCATTCTGATTGATGGGTTTTTTCTTTTTAAATTTTTTTAATAAGTGAAAAGTGATTTTCTTTGTTTATTTTTTCAAAGATGATAAATATGGTCTTACATTGTCATCACTTTTCTTTACAGATCCCTTACACGTGTTATCTTTCTTCTACAGATTGTTGGCCTTCCACCAACTAACCCACACATTTTCACTTTCCTTCCCTTCCATAACCTATTCAAACCTTCCTAGAATACCCCTCTTCCACTGAGTTTTGACGAGGCGCTACTCTTCGGTGTTGGTGCGGTGATATATATGGAATTCCTGATATTTGCCCTTCATATGCTCAGTTGTCAGCTCTTGATTTCAACCTTCGATCCAGTGAATTAGGTCCTTAGTTGATTGTGATTACCTTCTTTCTGTCATCTGCTGTCTCCTTCATGTTGGTTACTTGAAAACCCATTCTTTGGTTTTGAAATTCAGGTATGATGGTACTTTGCATGTAGACACAATTTTGGCTTCTAAATTCAAATATGAGTTGTGTTTTCCCCAAATTTCCTTTTGGCTCATTTCTAATTGATTGCTACAAGTTGTATTAATTATCGTCTTAATTTTGCTTTCCAAGTGTTCGATGAAAGTACTAACTGAACTCTGTTGTTTGAAATATACTTTTTTCTAGATTTTCTTGCCACTTTGATTATGTTTGTGTTGAAGGTAAATTGTTTTGATTTAATTTTAAAATTTAAAAAACACTATATATGTTACACAAAACTAAAACAAATGTATGCGTCTTTGGATTGAAGATTTTTAGGGTTTGAAATCAATTTTTATTCATTATTTGGATAAAATAGGAAAAGATTTCATTTTTAAACTAATTTATCACAAACTAAACTTAATTGTTCATTCTTTACTTACGGGTTGCTAAAGTTGCTAAATCCCTTTAAGCTTATTTACTCATAAACATTTTTGGGTAGGTGTGGAAACAAATGAGGTTTTGGAGAACCATTGTGGTTGCTGGCATGATAAATAAGCCAATGTCGTTGCTTGTAAGGTACCTTTTTTTTATATCTCATAGATCAGAATTTTATAAAATTTGGCTTTATTTTTTTATAATTGTTACACAAATTATAAATGGTAATTTTGTTGCAGGTAAATAATCATTTATTGAAAAGAGTAATCAGTTAATTGAATCATATAGGAGCCCTAATTTGGTTGTAAGGTGCAAATTTTTATGAACCATGGCCATTTTCTGTTGTTAATTCATCATTCCATCTAGGAAACAACACAATATTAGTTACATAGATGAACTGCTCTGACATTTTTTACTGTTTAATTTTGCAAGTTCTTCTCCTTGATTCTTAAATTGTAGACGAGGTTTCAAATCGTTGTTGAATTACTTAGTTCAGGTATGTTACATGTATAAACAATCATTTTTATTAAGTAACAATCGTTTGTTTTGCCAATATTTACAGTTTATGACATATATTTTTCGTTCAATTCCTATTTTTGATGTTTTATCCTAATTTTGGAAATATACCAACAAGGAGAACGAAGCAATTTATACAAACCATTCAAACAACAGAGTTGAGTTAGTACTTTCATCGAACACTTGGAAGGAAAAATTAAGACGATAATTAATACAACTGGAAGCAATCACAAATCACCAATCGAATGCTCCAAATCGAGGAGGAATGGAAGATTTTTTGGGGGAAACATCAAAGAGTAGGACAGATCAAGAACTGAAATTTTGATAATTAGACTAAAGTTGATGGAATGGTGCTTGTGAGAGAGTTGCCTGATATATATATAATTCATGAAGGTAGCGTTAAAGGACACCAAATTGGTTAAATTTGCAATTGAATCGACTGCAAGTTGAGGGTTTTTTCTTCCAGGTTATGTTCGCTTAAACCCTGATTTGAGCCGCTTTTAACAATTTAAGCAATACATTTTCGTTTCTTCATCAGTGATAAAGGGAAATTTCGGAATACAAAAATCATTGACGGATTCCATTTCAAAATCCGACTGGCATGAAGTTAAGCAGAACTTGCAGTATCAACAAGCTTTAATTCCTACAATTCCTTGAAGTCCTCCCATGCATATTGGCTTCATAGGTTTGTTCAAATGGGGCGTTAAACATGGTATTGGCCACTACCATTCCTGGTAAAAATCCTTACTTTCTTTTATCTATAGACATCAAGATTGTTTGTTTAATCTTTAATAATACACAAATATAATGTATGAAAGACCCAATTTTTTATAGGAATGGAGTTACATATGCTGGAGAATATCTTGCAGACAAGATGCATGGTTTTGGTGTTTACAGTTTTACAAATGGTATAGATATGAAGGTTCATGGAATGAAGGAAGAAGATAGGGACTTGGAATGTACACTTTCAGAGATGGAGATACTCAATCTGGACAATGGAAAAATGATGTTCTTGATGTTCCAAGCTCACGAAGTTACACTTATCCTATTTCATTTGTTGCTGTTTGTCATTCCAAAGTTCTTAATGCAATTCAGGTAATTACTAATTATTAATTACTTCATTAACTTTTCTATTAAGTTTTTCATAATCTAATAAGTGAAAAGGGATTTTTGAATATTAAGAGGCAAGAAGAAGGGTGAGAAAGCATATGAGGTGGCAAAAGTTGATGAAAGAGTAAACAGGGCAGTGGCAGCCGCCAACTGATATCAAGGTAGCTTCCTCTTTATTTAGTTTTATGTTTTCATTTTGTACCTCTTAGCATCTTATTTTCATTTTTTTCTAATTAAGTACTATGAAGAGTTTGCTTAAAAAAACATAAAAATAGTTTTTTTATGAGTTTATATATGACTTTATAGAAAATATTACTACAAATTTAGGTTTTCATTTCAAATTAGACATATATTGTGCTTATTATTAAATGGTATTATGATTTCGTTCTAAGAGGTTTTTTTGGGTCAGCTAATTGATGGTTATAATAGTTAGACTTCTACATGTTGATAATGTTTCATTCAATGTCTGTTACAGTTAAAGGTTTGTATTATGTTTTTAGTTTTAAGTAAACTTATTTTGTGCCCGTCTCGATATTTAATTTAACTTTGATCTTGGTTCGTTGTTTCAGGGAAAACGATTAACATATGCTTCTCCACACCTCTAATCTGGTAGCTAAAGAGGCGGCACCACCACGAACCATCGCCAAGACTTTCTCTACTTATGTTTTATCCTCACTAGGTGGGGGACAAGTAATCATATATGATTTGAGAATAATAGGGGAGAATGATGAGAAATCATAATTTGTGATTTTATATGGACCAAGGCAATTGTGTCTATTTTCTTTGCATATCCAACCCTGCAAAGCAGGGTTCTTCCCTAGTTAGAATTAATTAAAGGTGCAAAGGGTGAATTGCAATAATTTAATTGTTAAACAAGGAAGATATAAACAAGAACACTCCAAGGCTTGGACAATTTTAGAGGGGATACAGAAGGGTTCTAGTAGCCTTTTTTAGCTGATAAGGATAGATACTTTGAATAGATTAAATTATATTATTTAATTATTCAATTTAAGTTTTATCATGGAGATCCACTAGTTATAAATAAGGAATATTGTTATCCATTTCCAAATTAAATGTCACTTACCTCTTTTTAAGTTTTAAAAGAAGCCACATTAACTTTTGGTTTTGTGTTCATTTGGTCACTTAACTCTTTTTAAGTTTTAAAATATCATCAACCATTTGGCTTTGTGCTCATTTGGTTACTTAACTTTTGGATTTGTACTCACTAAACTTCATTTGGCCACAAAATAAATGAAACCACATTAACTTTTGGTTTTGTGTTCATTTGGTTACTTAATTCTTTTTAAGTTTTAAAAGATCATCAACCTTTTGGCTTTGTGCTCATTTAGTCACTTAACTTTTGGTTTGGTCACTTAACTTTTGAATTTGTGCTCATTTAGTCACCTAACTTTTAAAATTATGCTCATAAGTTTGGTGACTAAATGAGCACAAATCCAAAAGTTAAGTGATCAAAACAAAAGTTAACTAAATGAGCACAAAGCCAAAAGTTTGATGACCTTTTAAACCTTAAAAAGAGTTAAATGACCAAATGAGCACAAACCAAAAGTTATGTGACCAAAATGGACCTAAACCCTATAATAAATTAACAAATCATTTCATCACTCTCCTAAAATTGTTTCTAGCTTTTTTATTTGCTTTTATGTCAGAAAATTATATCAATTTAGTTATGACCTTAAACACCTAATCAAATATTTAAATCATTATTCATTTTTAAATTAAATAGAAAACAAGAAGAAAAATATATTTACAACTTTACTTCACGAAATAAATGAAACAACATTAACTTCATTTTATTTACAATTTTGGCTTCAACAAAAAAATTGCTTGTGATCATATTTACTAACTTTGGCAAACCATAACGAATAGTCTTATTGTTCTTTGTGGTGGACCTAACCAGCACACAACCAAGTGTACCTGATCTCCTAGTCCTTCACTTGACTCACATATATACAAACATGCAAGGAATCAATCTTAATTTCCCAAAGCTGAAAATTCTCATTCATCATACAATACAAGTTGCATGATTCAAAGTTTCAATGCAATCGAAACTTGGGTGATGAAAATCTTTCCTTATTTGGTAAATTCTCGACACTACCACAAACGAAAGAATCAAATCCATGTTGCTTACAAATAGAAACATACAAACATCAATTTTCACATATGTCATTGCAAGGGGATATAATATAAAATAAACTCAAAATTTTATTTAAGAAATACGGAAGAAAACTTTTCCTTACAATGCAAATACAAATAAAAATTATGTTATTACAAATTTCTAAGCAATCTATCATAACTCTTAAGCGACAGCTCAAAAATACGATCATCAAACCGTGTAATTGAAATCCATCTCTTCGCAATCAGACTCTGCATGCCTTTCCTTTAAGCTTCCTTTGATCCTACAAAACATCAAAATGTAATCTTATCACATCATGTGTTAAGAATCTACCAATAGGAACTTAATAAAGTTAGACAGAGGACTTACCTGAAGCAGAGTCAAACTTTTTGATTCTACCTTCTCTTACATCTTTCAGGTAGTCTGTGCAGCTTCGCTTCCAATGTCCCTTCAAATGGCAGTAGAAACAAATGACTTCTTTTGCATTGGCACATCAGAAAATCCCAGAACCGACCATTCTCTTGTGATCAAAGCTTTTAACCATGGCCAATTCCTTTCCTTTAGGAGAAGGGATTATTTATGGACTATCGATGTCATTGCCTATGTTCATGGCAACTTGGGTAGTAGATCTTCCAATCATGTTTGCTTGATCATTACGCCAAATCATTACTGATTCAACAACAATTAGCAAATAGGCAAGATCAATAAGGGTCATGTCATGATCTGTAACATAGTAGTCTTTACCGAGCTCACTATATGACTTGGGAAGTGACTGAAGAACCAAGTCAATAGCCAACTTCCTCGGGAACATGACACCCAACATTCCCAGCCTGTCAATATGCAACTTCAGATCCAAGACATGAGCACATATAAACTTTCCATCTTGATGTTTCATTGCAAGTAGGGCTTGAGTAACCTTGAAATTTTCAAGCCTTCGATGTAACACCGTGAAATTTCTAAATAATTTTTTTCATTTTAATTTAATAAGAATACTCCCATCACAATTTTCAAAAACATGTATCAATTGTTTTTACATAAAACGAGTACAAATCAAAAACCCCAGAATCTCCAAACATCTCCATCATAAGTGTGTATTGATCATGTTGGCGCCATCTCGCGATCATCACTAGTACCTGAAACACGTAACACGCAAACGGTAGGCAATAATGCTTAGTGAGTTCCCCAAAATACAATGTACAGTACATACGCCTTTCCAGGCCATAGCACTATGGGATCTTCCGATCCAGGTGTCTCAGGGGATTTCCATCCCATGACTCTGTTGACCTTCCGGTCCATATCATCATACTCATATCATAACATATAACATATACAATATACATCACATTTACATCATACACATAAGACCTTCCGGTCACACATAATCACCCCATCAGGTAAGGCATAGTGAGAAGACTCACCTCAATGAAATCGGATAAACTCCCGTGATCAACGTCCCGACCTAGCCTCCTCCTATTATTCAAATAACATTCCCGATCAATACTCTCCCATGATCTCATCTCTACAGACTTGGTAGAAGGCCATTCTACCCTTCCCTGAACTCTCTTGTATCAGTCTTGACCAGAACCCTAAAGTTAAAAAAAGTCAACGGTCAACTTTGACCCGAGTCGTCGAGTGCACAAAGGTGACTCGGCAAGTCCACGCAGGTCCTCAGAATCCTTTCAGACTCTCTTGGCTCGTCGATTCTTTCTTCCACTTGACAAGTTACACTTATCACGAATCGAGGGGCAACCCTGACTCGACTCGTGGAGTCTGCTCATGGACTCTGCGAGTTCATTCCATGCTCACACTTAAATGACCTTTTGAGGTCAGATCTGTTCCTCTAATCCATAGATCTAATCTTCCCAAGCTCAATAATCACGTAAAGGTTCGAACTTGATGCTCATGCAACGTCCAAATGACACTACTTGATGATTTAGCCCCAAATACAACATCCTAAGTCCATTTCTTCCATAACTCCTCATAAAGCAAGATGGAATAGGTTCTCTGGACCACTATGGATCCAGATCTGATGTCTAAACATGATAAGGGACCATATTCCCAACAAATCAACCCAATAAAGGGTATAGAAAACCCTAGATCCATGGATTATTTAGCAAAACAGAAAAATGATCGATGTGCTACCTCAAGGATGATGTACTTTGCTTGTAATCCACAAATAAGCAATCTCCTTGGCCTCCTCTAAGCTGGAATCAACTTCCTCTTGCAAAACAAACCCACAAAGGTCCAATAATGGCTTCTTCTCTCTCACAAACGCTCAAGCACTATAAGGGTTTCTCTCAATGGTCTGGTAGCCGCAAATGGTGGCTATAAGGGTCCTTAAATAGGCCCCAAACCCAAGATATTAGGGTTTCATTAAACAACATGGACTCACCGAGTCCTCCATTAAATCAGACCAACACATGGGCTATCCACTCGCCGAGTCTGGGCGCCTACTCGCCGAGTCCCTCTCTAATATTCAATAAAAATACTTAAAATGAGATACTTGGGAATCCGGATGTTATAATTCTCCCCCACTAGAATTAGACGTCGCCCTTGAAGTCTCGCTCCACAAACAATTCTGGATACTGCTCCCACATCTCTAACTTCGGCTCCCAAGTCAGCTCGGACCCCTTCCGATGTTGCCACTGGACCTGAACCAGGGACACCTCCTTATTCCTCAGAACCTTGATTCTCCTATATCGGATCGCAATCGACCTCTCAACATAGTTTAGGCTCGCATCCACCTGAATGTCCTCCAATGGAACCACAACTGACTCATCGACAATACACTTCCTCAACTGAGACACATGGAAGGTATCATGAATATGACTCAGCTCGGCAGGTAGCTCCAAACGATACGCTACTTTGCCCACCCTAGCTATCACACTGAATGGACCGATATATCGAGGTCCCAACTTGCCTTTCTTCCTGAATCGAATCACAACTTTCCAAGGTGATACCTTTAGGAGAACGAAATCACCAACCTGAAACTCGAGATCTGAGCGACGCCTATCAGCGTAACTCTTCTGGCGACTCTGGGTCATCAGCAACCTCTGCCTGACCTGTTGAATCTGCTTAGTCGTCTAGAGTACTATCTCCGTACTACCCATCACCCGCTACCCTACCTCTCCCCAATAAATGGGAGTCCGACACCTCCTTCCATACAACAACTCGAAGGGAGGCATACCGATGCTCGAATGGTGGCTGTTGTTATAGGAAAACTCAGCCAAAGGTAGATACGTGTCCCAACTTCCTCCGAAGTCTAATACACATGCCCGAAGCATGTCCTCGAGTGTCTGGATAGTCCGCTCACTCTGACCGTCGGTCTGAGGGTGATAAGCAGTGCTGAAATGCAACCTCGTACCCAACTCCTCACGAAACTTCTTCCAGAACCTTGAAGTAAAACGTACATCTCGAGCTGACATAATCGAAATTGGCACCCCATGCCAAGACACCACCTCCTTCACATACATTTCTGCCAAATTCTCTGCAGAAGAACTCTCATTGATAGCAAGGAAGTGATCACTTTTCATCAATCGATTCACAATCACCCAAATTGCATCGACACCCCTTGGGGTTCTTGGCAGTTTGGTGATGAAATCCATAGAAATCTGTTCCCACTTCCACTGGGGAACCTCAAGTGGCTGCAACTTGCCATGCGGACGCTGGTGCTCAGCCTTAACCTGACGACAAGTTAAGCACCTCTCTACAACCCACGCAACATCTCTCTTCATACAAGGCCACCAATAGTCTCTCTTTAGATCCAAATACATTTTAGTGGCCCCGGGATGGATCAAGAATCTCGATCTATGCACCTCCTCCATCAAAACATTGTGTGCCCCACCAATAAACGTTACCCATATCCGACCATGAAAAGTCATAAGCCCTCGGCTATCAGTCACAAACTCAGATACCTGCCTAATCACTCGCTACTTCTTGCAGTTCTCCGGTCTCACAGCCTCTTCCTGAGCCTCACGAATGGTATCTAACACCGGAGTCTTCATGGTCATTCTCTTACACATACCTCGTATCAGAACACTCTTTGCCCTCCGACTTAGGGCATCAGCTACCACATTCGCCTTGCCCGGGTGGTACAGGATCTCAAAATCGTAATCCTTCACCACATGCATCCATCTCCTCTGCCGCATATTAAGGTTGGGATGATCCATCAAATACTTCAAACTCTTCTGGTCCGTGTAAATAGTACACCGAACCCCATACAAATAGTGGCGCCCGATCTTGACGGCGAACACTACCGCTCCTAGCTCCAGATCGTGAGTGGGATACCTAGCCTCATGAGGCTTCAGCTGCCTCGATGCATATGTTATCACATGCCCCCTTGCATAAGCATTGCACCCAACCATGATATCAATGCATCGCAGTATACCACAAAATCCTCAACTCCCTCTGGGAGGGATAACACAGGGGCTTCACACAACTTCCGGCGAAGAGTCTCAAACGAGGTCTGTTGCTTCGGACCCCATGAAAAAGAAACACCCTTCCGGGTCAACCTAGTGAGTGGCATTGCAATCTTGTAGAAATCCTGAATGAATCTCCGATAATAACCGACCAACCCCAGAAAATTCTTGATCTCCGTGGCAGACTTTGGCACTTCCCAACTCATCACCGCCTCAATCTTGGCCGGGTCGATCAATATCCCATTTTGATTAACAAGATGCCCCAAGAATTGGACCTCTCGTAACCAAAAACCAGACTTGGAGAATTTGGCATAAAGCCTCTCCGACTTCAATACCCTGAGGATCTCCCTTAAATGCTCCTCATGCTATTCTCGATATCTAGAATACACTAGAATATCATCAATAAACACGATCACCGATCGATCCAACATCGGCCGACATACTCTATTCATGAAATCCATGAACACTGCTGGTGCATTGGTGAGCCCAAAAGGCATCACCACAAACTCATAGTGCCCATATCGAGTCCTGAACGTTGTCTTCTGGATATCCTCATCACGCACCCTCATCTGGTGATATCCAGACCTCAAGTCTATCTTGGTAAACCAAGATGCCCCCTGAAGCTGATCAAACAAATCATCAATCCTCGGAAACGGATAACGAATTTTGACCTTTTAACTTGTTCAACTCCCGATAATCAATGCACATCCGGTATGAACCATCCTTTTTCTTGACAAAAAGGATCGGCGCTCCCCACAGCGAGCTACTCGGCCGAATAAACCCTTTCCCCAACAGCTCCTGAAGTTGCAAGGATAACTTCTGCATCTTTGGAGGCGCAAGGTGATAGGGCGCCTTGGCGATAGGTGCTGCTCCCGGAACCAAATCGATACGGAACTCTACCTGCCTCTCGGGAGGCACACCCGACAACTCCTCGGGGAAAACGTCTGGGAACTCGCACACTATTGGGACCTTGCCAACTGATCTCGGTCTCTCCGAATCAATCCTCGTATCCATTACATAAGCTATGAACCCCTTGCAGCCCCGCTGCAAACTCTGCCTTGCTCTGGAAACTGAACAGAACGCTAACCCACTTCGAGTTCCCTCGCCATAAACTGTCAGCACTCCCCTACTAGGATCTCAAATCGTCACCATTTGCTGCTCGCAGTCTATCACAGCCCCAAATCGGCTCAACCAATCCATGCCCACGATGACACATACGTCCCCCATCGTAATTGGGACCAGATCTATCGGAAATCCAACACCGAAAATCTCAAGCACACACCCTCGAATCACGTCCGTGGCATACACTGCTCGCTCGTTAGCTATAGAAACTTGTATAGGTCGAATCATCACCTCTCGTTGGATACTAATGTGTCTAATGAATGCTAATGAAACAAATAACCGAATCGCACCCAAGTCAAACAACACCAAAGCAGGTACATAATTCACAAGGAAAGTACCTACGCATATCATAATATAAACAAAAGATCTCATCATAAACAATAATAACAGAATACATACCAGCCACGACCTCGGGTGCTGCGCGGACCTCCTCCGCTGTCAATTGAAAGTCTCTCCCACAAGCCTTCAGTGCCTCAGCCTTCACTGGCCGAACCTCAGTAGTGCGTACGGCGGAAGGGGCAGATACATGTTGTGCTCCCTGTGTTGTCCCCCGCAGCTCCGGATGTTCGGCCTTCCGATGGTCCATCTGGTTGCAATGAAAGCAAACCATGAATCCCTTGGGGCAGTCCATGACTATATGCCCCTCCTTTCTACATTTGTAGCAAGCACCAAATCGAAAAACTCCATCGTGTCCCTTTCCGCAAGTGCGACCCTTCTGGCCTCCAGCTCTCGAATCGGTGGGATTTGCCCGCTTAGCTGTCGGCTGAGACTGTGCCGGCCGCCTATCCAACCCATGAGACTCGACCTCCTCCCTGGCCTGGGTCTCCAAATCAATCTCCCTCCTCCGGGCATTTTCCTGAAGCTCATCAAATGTCCGATATTTCCAGTTTGATACGAACTCCCGAATGTCGCTCCTCAGAATGCTCAAGTATCGGCTCATGCGTGCCTACTCAGATGACACGTGCTCAGGGCAGCACATCGCCCTCTCATGAAACTTTATGGTGATCACAGTAACTGACTCAGTACCCTGCTTGAGGGTCAAGAACTCATGGGCCAACCGTTCCTTTTCCACCTGGGGAACGTACTCGTCTTTGAACATCGTGGTGAACCTCTTCCAGGTCACCGCTGAGATATCCGCAGAAGTGAGATGCGCCGTCACAAATTTCCATCAATCCTTTGCTCCCAAGCGAAGTTGGTTTAGTGCAAACTGAACCCTCAGATGCTCTGGACACGAACAGGTGTAGAAGCATCCCTCAATATCAGATATCCATCTCATCCCAGCAATCAAATCCTCCGTCCCATCAAACTTTGGTGGCTTTGTGTTGCTGAACTCCCGATACAGCAACGAGTCACCCCCTGTAGCCTGGCAGCAACGACGGCTGCGGTGGCCTCGACAATAGCAGCGTCAGTAAGAGCGGTGTACCGCTCATCAAAAGTCTCAATCAGCGTGGTATTGATAAACCCGAACATCTCTAGTATCTCAGCTCGGATGGCCGCAGGCACCTCATCATGAATCATCTGGCGGAGCTCCTCGTCTCTCACACCCCCTCGCTAGTCCCTAGTTTGTGGCGTGTCCCAACCATGATTCCTCTGAAATATAACATAAAAAATCAGAGTCTCGCTCGAGTATACTTGCACTCAATAACTCAACCCTACTTGCTCTCTAGTACCCTAAGGATTCTTACTTAGAATGTGTACTGATCTAGTGTCTTCGGTAGCACGGGCCTAATACTACCGCCGACACTGCATCAACATTCACCCCAAGTCCTCCTCCTAGGATCCCAGCTCACAAATACTCTACATCTCGCTAGCATAGGCTACCCTTCGGTAAGCCTCTCATAAGCTCCTCACTGCTACCTACTTGCTCTCAAGCACCACTTAGCAGCAGAAATCTCCTAGGCTAAGGCAACAAAAATCAGGCCACTCTAGTCCTAACATGAATACCTAGCCTGCTCTAGCATGCATAACATATCATATCATATCTTAATACACATAATGTAAGGGTATTTTAGTAAATCACTGTTCGGGCGCTGGCAGATCGTACACACTGCTTCTTTCTGTTTTCCTCAAATTCTCTTTCTTTTTGGAAAAATTGTTTCTTTTATGAAAATGTTTCTCAAATCCTCATATTGAGTTCAAATACACCTGAAGGTGAATGCAAATCCCTCAAACCAAGGCTATGATACCAACTTGTAACACCTTGAAATTTTTAAACAATTTTTTTCATTTTAATTTAATAAGAATACTCCCATCAAAATTTTCAAAAACGTGTATCAATTGTTTTTACATAACACGGGTACAAATCAAAAACCCCAGAATCTCCAAACATCACCATCATAAGTGTGTACTAATCATGCCGACGCCTTCCCGCGATCATCACTGGTACCTGAAACACGTAACACGCAAACAGTAAGAAATAATGCTTACTGAGTTCCCCAAAATACCACATACAACACATACACCTTTCCAGGCCATAGCTCTATGGGATCTTCCAATCCACGTGTCTCAGGGGATTTTCATCCCATGACTCTATTGACCTTCCGATCCATATCATCATACTCATATCATAACATATAACATATACAACATACATCACATTTAGATCATACACATAAGACCTTCCGGTCACACATAATCACCCCATCGGGCAAGGCATAGTGAGAAGAATCACCTCAATGAAGTCGGATAAACTCTCGTGCTCAACGTCCCAACCTAGCCTCCTCCTATTATTCAAATAACATTCCCAATCAATACTCCCCCATGATCTTATCTCTACAGACTGGGTAGAAGGCCATTCTACCCTTCCCTGAACTCTCCTGTATCAGTCTTGACCAGAACCCTAAAATCAACGAAAGTCATCGGTCAACTTTTACCCGACTCATCGAGTGTACAAAGGTGACTCGGCGAGTCCATGCAGGTCCTCTAAATCCTTTCATACTCTCTTGGCTCGTCGATTCTTTCTTCCACTCGACAAGTTACACCTGTCACGAATAGAGGGGCAACCCCGACTCGACTCGTCGAGTCCGCTCATGGACTCGGCGAGTTTGTTCCATGCTCACACTCAAATGAACTTCTGAGGTCAGATCTGTTCCTCTAATCCATAGATCTAATCTTCCCAAGCTCAATAATCATGTAAAGGTTCGAACTTGATGCTCATGCAACGTCCAAATGACATTACTTGATGATTTAGCCCCAAATACAACATCCTAAGCCCATTTCTTCCATAAATCCTCATAAAGCAAGATGAAATAGGTTCTCTGGGCCACTGTGGATCTAGATCTGATGTCTAAACATGATAAGGGACCATATTCCCAACAAATCAACCCAATAAAGGGTATAGAAAACCCTAGATCCATGGATTCTTTTACAAAACAGAAAAATGATCGATATGCCACCTCAAGGATGATGTCCTTTGCTTGCAATCAACAAATAAGCAACCTCCTTGGCCTCCTCTAAGCTGGAATCAACTTCCTCTTGCAAAACAAACCCACAAAGGTCCAATAATGGCTTCTTCTCTCTCACAAACGCTCAAGCACTATAAGGGTTTCTCTCAATGGTCTGGTAGCCGCAAATGGTGGCTATAAGGGTCCTTAAATAGGCCCCCAAACCCAACAAATTAGGGTTTCATTAAATAGCATGGACTCGCCGAGTCCACATATGGACTCGTCGAGCTCTCCACATATGGACTCGCCGAGTCCACATATGGACTCGTCGATCCCACTCGGCGAGTCTGAGCGCCTACTCTCCGAGTCCCTCTCTAATATTCAATAAAAATACTTAAAATGAGATACCTGGGAATCCGGATGTTACATTCGAGCTTTTGGGTCAAGAAGAATAATTTAAGGAGGTGGACAAAGTGAAGTATGATATTGTGGAATATCATCTTCATGTGGAAAGCCTTTTCCAATAGATTCGGGAAGACCATAGTTATCTGACCTAGACATCTATAAGGGGAGAAATTCAAGTTAGTTGATTTAATTCCTTAAGATAACACCCAAAATGAAATATTATGGTTAGGACCGAACACAATATTTTACAGTTGCGAAGAGGGATGTCGTAATCTAATTGTAAAATATTTGAAGGTAGGTAAATGATAATTTACCAATTTCCACCATGAAAAACGAAATAGATTATTAATTTTTAATTGGATTTGAAATTACTAGATCCTTTGAGATTCATTGAACTTTTCAATGGCATGTTTAAATCTCGATTATGCCCTTCAAGTTTGTGACCAAGATGCCGAGGATCACAAACAAGGTGCGAATAACTATGCAAATTGGCTTGGTACACCCAATGTTACAAATCACCTAACCAATGTGTCGGTTAATGTAACACCCATAAAATTTAAGCCAATTTAAAACTTTTTAAAACATTTAAAACCATTACGTCATTACAGTTTGTTTTCAAAATAGTTTAAACATCATAATATCCCCAAAATCAAATCATAAAGTCATGAACTACGTGGAGCTGTACGATCACGTCTTCGCCTCCCTGCGATCATCAGAAATACCTGAAACAATAATTGATAAATGTAAGCTCGAAGGCTTAGTGAGTTCCCCCAAAATACCAACGCCATATAAATATAACCATATCATAAAACATATAAGCAACCACAACATGCATAGTGAGACATGAGTCTGACTGGACCGAATCCCGGTCCTCAGTCTATCTGGACCACTTTCTGAGCCCTTGGCACCTCTGGACCACCCTCCTCGGGGCCTTCAGCCTATCCAGACCGCTCTTTGGGCCTTCGTTCTGACTGTATTTGCCCTTCCCGGGCATGCATTCTATTCGGTTCGCCTAAGTTGTCTTGGCCTACTGCACACAATAGGACCTGCCTCAACCCTTTCCCTAAAACCAACAAATATGTGCACATACATATAAACAATTAAACATGAAGATCTAACAGATCACTAATCATGGCAACCATCCTATAACAAGGATACCGATCTAACCAATCTCTAACATAGCAACCATCCGATAACCAGGATACTGATCTAACCGATCTATAACATAGCAACCATCCTAACTACCAGGATGTAAATCAATAAACATATCATGCAATAAACCCGGATGCAAATCTTGATAAGGGCCAACATTGGTGCCTTAGACCCTGTTAATATAGTGAGAAGAACTCACCTGACACTGCTGAAGTCCCGCAGATAAAACTCCAGCTACTGGTTAATAACTTCTCGAACTGTCAACATCAAACAATACCCAATTAACAATTGGATTCCAAGCCCAAGGTCCAACACACACACACCAAAATCCCAAAAGTCAAATACTGGTCAAAGCCCAACATATGGCCCAATTTTCCAAATTGGGCCCAGACCTCAACATGGTCTTTCCTTAAGACACATCTTATTCTTCTAGTCCAAACTCTTGGTATCCCATGACCCAATATCACATAATCATAAAGGCCTTGTTATGGCCCACTTATAGCCTAATTTTCCAAACTGGGCTCAAGTCTCTCACATGGGCTTTACCCTAAAGCCCATCTAATTATTTTGGTCTATTAACTTGTTCTTGGATAGTCCATCAATAGTATAATTGCCAAATCCCAATAGAAAGACCCAACTCAAGGCCCAAGTGAAATTTGGGTTTTCACATGAAATGACGATTAGGGTTAAGTATTCCCACTTAACCCATTAAGGACTTAATCCATTAAGTCTAATATTGCTTTAGGTTAATTTGCCAATTATTATAGTTTAATATTTTAATTTTAATAATCAATTCAAGTCCGTGCCCTGATAATTCCCCAAATTAGGGTTTCAATGCATTAGGTTTTCCAAACCCTAATTAGGGTTTCCACCCAAATACTAGCCCATTAATAAAATGGTTGGGGTTTTAGGTCAATTAAGGCTTCATTGGGACCATTAGGGTTTCATTGGGCCCATTAGGGTTTCATTGGGACCAGTTAGTCCAAACATCCCAAATGAGTCACAATCCGAACGAGGCACACCGCCACTCGACACGGCGGCTAGTGATGGCAGCCACCACCCTACGGTGGTGGTTTGAGCTTTTCTTTTCATTATACCTAATATATTATAGTTTTACAACGAAATATCAAAAACACACACACTCTAAGATACACATACACACATACAACCACCCTTGTGGTAGCCGACGGTGGTATATGGTGGCAGAAGAGTAGCATCCGGCCAACAACCACCATGGTTAGCTGCCATGGTGGTTCCAATTGTTTTTTGTCCTGCCCAAAAACATATACACACATCGACATGCATAGAACCACACACATACACACATGTAAAAACACCCACCACAACTCTTTATCGATCTTGAAAGAGGTTGATGGCGACAGTCAGAGCGAAAACGGAAACAACTCTCATTAGTGGCGGTGGACTCGCTTGGCGATTCCTCCAATCGTCCGCATCATCACCGGCGGCTAGGGTTGGCGCTTCAAGTCAAGGTAGCAGGCGACTCGTGAGCAATAGCAGCGGCGGAGAGGCACCCGCTCGAGTCCCGTCGGTAGTTTCGTCTTCATAGCATGGCAGCACGCTTTGCGGTTTGGGACATCCACAACGGTGGCAGGAGTCGTAGAAGAAAGTTGTTGCAATGGGGAAATGGAGGGGGAACCTCCACCGTACTTCGACTCGACTGCAGCAGTGCTAACTGGTCTCCATCGTCGTCATGGCTGCACCGATGGTTGGCTTCGATCGACGACATTGGTTGGCAAGGAGGCGGCCTAACCTAGCAACAATGGAAGTGGGGGCTGGAGATTAAGGTAGAGAGGGTAGCAGTTGCATAATCATCATTAGGGTTAGGGCTACCGTGGATATGGGTTCATATATCCCGCCCCTATCAAACTTCTAACCATATTCACAATATCAGTCCCTCATTTCCCCATTTCTTCCAAAATAAATCCTTAATTTTCCATTTAACCCTTCCTTCTGAAAATCCTTACATATCAATTCCCGAAATTACCAATCAACCCCCCCTAAGCCTCCAAATCCTTTGAATTTAAGCCCAACATTTACCAAACAACCCTGTCTTCAAAATCCTTTGCAAAATAAATCCTGAAATTACACTTTAACCCTCGAAACCAACATCCCGTTAATTATTATCTGATTTTTAGGTTATAATAAAATAAAATAATGATAAAATTACTCCTTGGGGTCCCGGGTTTATTATTGAATTATCTTATTATAAACAGGATGTTACAACTCTCCCCCACTTAAATTTGATTTCTTCCTCGAAATTGTTTCTTGTTATTCCTTACACACCAGACAACTTGAACAACATGGTCACAATCTCATGCATAATCCCAGCCTTCCAAGGCAATCAAAACCAACCCTAATAGGGTTTTAAAATCCGAAGATGGATGAATTTCCTACATTATAATCACATTACTCAATCTGAAATCTACAGTCTTGACTGGCTCCCTAGCAGGCCTCTCATACCTAATCATTCTTGTTGAGCCCAGTCCGCTTGTCTCCCATATATTTATTGAACTCCTGATATTTGGGAGGTTCCAACATCTAGATACTTCTCATACAACTGAAAACCCATATAGTTAATACCACCCTAAACACATAAATTGTCTGAGCACTGATCTATCTGAAGTAGTATGCTGCCACATGGATACTTTCCAAAATCTACCAAAACCTCTCTGGTCTCAAATCGTTCACCAATTATCTAACATACTGGGTTCCATCCTAGTCGCGGAGCTAAAGGACTCCCACTTAGGTGCTTTACACGACTTCCGAGCGAAATTCTTCCCTGGAACTAGTTGACACTAGTTATCATGCCACTACGACTCTAACAACCTCCTGATCCAACCAATCGGATCCACGCGTCGAATCCTGTTGTTACCAATCCATGGCTAAAAGTGATTGCTACATCACCAATGGTAGCCTTACATAACAAGCAACTTTAAGCAATCCATTGCTTTCTTGATCTCATAAATGTAGTGATGTTCCTACAGTCTTATCATTGGCTTAACCATTTCTAATCCCTCTGGGGAAACCCAAAAACCCATCTATGGATTTCCACATCCTCACTACTACACCCAAACTGGTGGTTACTACTATCCTATTCGCGTCCTTACAACGCGCTCATGCTATTTACCAACCTAGTGAACGGTGCGGCTACACCCACAGACTTACATCACACTAGCACTATCTGTTGCTAGTGAATGCTACGGCTACCCCCATAGTCTTACAACACTTTCCATACTATCTGATCGCTAGTGAATGCTATGGCTACCGCTGCAGTCTTACAACACTTTCCGTACCGGTCAAACACACACTCGACCTAACACACAACTAAACTTAATTCATGGCTAGAATCCCAACCTGATTTCCCAAATTCTTCTATCCAGCACCGAGAAGACGCGATTCCCATGCTGGGGAGTTTTACCGACCTCCTAACTCACACATCCCTCAACCCAAACAACCACTTGGTTTATCTTCCTTCCTGACAACAATGAGAGACTTATCCGATTTTCAAACCGATCCTGTTCTGCATTCCAGATTGATTTTCCCCCACTTAGATTCAACTAAGTCTTCACAATACATGGAAATTTGAGAATTCCCCATCCTTCTTACTTCCAACGATCGATCTAATGACAACCATACCTTCCCAACTAGTACCCCTTTACTAGCTAACCCCAAATGATCACACCCTTCTAATACTAGATGAACACTTCCTGAACCCTAGGGAAACCAATAGTCCCCAATGCTCGAATGATCCCACACCCAAATCTTGAAGTCCAAAGATAGATGATCCAACTAATATCTCAACAACGAGCTACTTGCCTTGGCGCTTTCCTCTTCCAATCAATAACGGTTACTAAAACCACTGAATCCTGACAATGTTGGATAACCATATTGTGGGACCCTATTTGAGACCTCCCATATAATACCCTTCTTCCCAAAGTGTTCCAACAATTCCCACACTCTCGACTCTAGAAATCATATCATTCAGGGCCTCGCACCCTGAATCAGTCGCCGGCTCAATCATCCACAGCTGAACTGCAATAGCTGAAACAACCTTTACCATAAATCAGGCTACAAACTACTTGATGTGCACGAAAGTACCCATTAATTTTAATATTTATAACCTAACAAACTTAGACTAACTATGCACTTATAGGCAGTGTACCTAGTCAGATTACAGTATAGCTTAGGTAAGTCGGGTGTCAATCACAGGGAATGGTGGATTAATTTAATATATTTGATTATAGGTTACAGGTCACACGAAAAGAATAATTTAATAAATCTCAAACTAATAATTAATTAACCATCCTCGATAAACTAACAGGAAAAACAAATCTCTTTAGGTACTTTGGTTTAGACAAATTCCACCTTGAAGACATAAACAATTGCATGCACAAATTCATTTACTCATGTTCACCGATTCCTAAATTGATTAGATTCATGTTCACTACAACTAATCCTTTAGCAAACAAGTTAATTCAAACAGTGATCAATTGATTAAACTAACATGCTTCCTAGTGTTCAGTTCGTATCAAGCAAGACTTGTAAACTTAGTTAATTTAAACATTTAATTAACCTCTTGTTGATGGTCATCAAACAAGGCTCACACATTAACTTATTTATTCCCATGTTAATCCTAGTTTCACATTCGTTATTTCTAGTCTTATAATCTCAATGGTCATCAAAAATCATAAGAGACAAGCAAATCAAGCAGGTTTTCATACAACTTAATTCACTTAACAATTAACAGCAAATAATCATCATTAACATATGAGGATCTTTGAACAAGCTTGGCAAGATAAATTAAACACAAATAAATTATTTAACATATCAATTAGTCTAAGAATCAAAACTTCATTCAATCATAAACACAAAGTAAAAGGTTTTTACACCCAAATCAGAAAATAAATACAAAAAGTACCATAAGGAAGTGCTAAACATGGTCACGTTAGCAATCCATATGATTACCGACATGTATCCGCTCTCTAATCCTTCAGATCTCTGCTCCTGTTAGCTTAACGGCCTTCCGGCCGCCTTCTAGACCCTCAAAACGGCTTAACAGAAGTTAATTATCGACTAAATTAGGTTAGAAGTCGAATTCCCGCTCCTGGTTGGCTAAAAATCGACATTTATAATCTTTGTGGCCGACCTAAGTACGTTGGGCGTACTTAGGATTACGCGGCGCGTACTCAAGATAACTACGTGATCATGTATATCTGGTGCACACAGGTACGCGGGGCGTACTCTTAAGGTACGCGGGGCGTAACCGCGTCCTCAGCCCCCCCCCCCCATTTTCTTTCTTTTAGCTTCTAAGCCCGGTTTCCGCTTCAGTCTTTTCTCTTGTGCTTTATTGACAACAAATAGCTGCAAAACATAATTCAAAGTATTATGAGTACTCTTTAGTTCTAAAATAGAATAAATAAGGCCAAAATATTAAGATAAAGTGCATAAAAATATATATAAAAATACACATATCAAAATACCCCACACTTAGCCTTTGCTTGCCCCCAAGCAAATTTACTTTTTATTTTACCAATATCGTACTAAACAATCCATTTAAAACTCAGCCATTATGCCAAGACCTCAACGCATGCATTTGTGTCTAAAATTTTCCTAAGTACCCCCCATACTTTAAATACTCACAATCTTCATAAACACTTGCCCACTTTTTCCGAACAATGCTCATTTTATGCAACCCTCCGAATCCATCCTCAGAAAACCTCCTAACCTCAAGGTATTTTTAGTTGAGCAACCTAAGCATACATAATCTAGAATTACAATTTATGATACCACTATGGCGCTTTCTTTGAATTCTTCACTTGCTTGATAATTTGATCTTTGATTTCTTTGAATTCACCACCTTATTTGATTTGATTTCTTGGTATCTTCAACTTTTTGGATTTCTTCAGAATTTTGATCTTTTGATCTTCACTTTATTTGCTCCAAAATTCTTCAAACTTTTTCGTAATTCTCTCTTTTTTTTACATGTACCTCTCTTTTTTCACTCAAAACCTACATGCTTAAGCAGAGGCGCTCAACCTCAACCTTTATTGGTTAAAGATAATAATTCTCCTGGATACATTTCAGGTTTAGGCTGCTAAACATATTGCATCCTTCAAACCGAGCGGGGTTATGTTTTTGTTCCATGATTTCACTAAAATAAGGGAAGCCACAAATGCACTATAACGTATATTGGCTCAACTAAACATTTGAGTTCTCATCGGATCATCTCATACAATATTAGCAAAATTTTAAATTATCACTAGATTTTTCTAAATTAAACTATTATTTCAAGTTTTTTTTTTTAAATTTTTAAATTTCCCTAAATCTAGCAATTTCCAACTATTATTTCATTTTTATAATTTACTTTTACCGACCCCCTACCCCACACTTATTTCATACAATGCCCTCATTGTATGCTAAAACAAATTAAGAACATAAAAAGGGAGAAAAAGGAACAGACTCCCCTGGGTAGTTGTGGCGAGATCGAATGGGGCTGCTACATGTTGCTTCAAATATTGCTGAAAAACTGAAAACTGGAACTGCTGCTTCTAAATTTGCCGAAAAATAAAATCAAGACCGCCATCTTTAAAAATGTGGTACAAAATATTGCGATTAGATGCAATATATAGTAACCATGACGTGGGAAAGTGTCGACCACGTCGTCTCGTCAAGAATGACATCCTCTTCTCGCGATGAAAAATCCCCCACAACATAGGAAAGTGTCAACCATGTCGTGGCAGCCGGGATGATACTTCTTCCTCGCGACGAAATACAACTCTAATAAATATGCACCCCACACTTATGACAAATTGTGGGTCTTGACTATAATCTTCGAACTCTCACATGGCTCTCTAGCAACAGTCGGACCTAGCTGCTGAACTTACTGCCAGCTTCCTAAGGGCGAATATTCTGCATAAATCTAAACAACCATAGAGCATCAACATGGAAAACAAAAGTAAAACAAACTAAATCAAAGTTTAATTATATACCAAATACTAAAAACTAAACTTAAACTAAAATAAACACAAAACAAACAAATAAACAAAATAAAAAGGATCACTCGTCATCTCCATCATCATGTGGCTGTGTCCCAGAAGTACCGGCCCCGTCAAATCGTGACTGGAATGGTGGTGGAAAGGAAACCGAATACTGAAATCCCTGATGGGCAAAGAATGCATTCAACGCATTCCCTTGCCATCGCTGTTGCGCGTCCACATGTGCAACATACTCGCTAAGATTCTGGACCCTCAAGTCAAGACGATCAATGCCCTGAGCAAAGTAGCGCATATCAATCTCCGGCTCAGGTCCCTGCTGCGCTCCCCGAGGAGCAGGTCTACGCCGCGGGACCCGTCTCGGCTGTGGCTCGGCAGCACCCTCCTCATCTGCCACATCATCTGCTCGAACCCTCAAAACACCATCTCCGCCCCGCTCTAATACGCGCATCGACTCCAATAGCTGAAGACTCATCGGCCTCATGTCGTGAAACACCATCGATCTCGTGATCTCACGTGTCATCAACTGATATGATCGAGCTAATCGTGTGATAAAATGCCCTCCGCATATCGGGCTATCTCCTCGAAGTCCCCTGGCCCTCCGTCCCAAATATGCAGCTAAAGCAACTGGAAGGTTCAGGTGCCTCCCTGGAGTAACTAGTGCCCATAGGAAATACAGGTCCGTCGAAGGCACTCTCTCACTATTATTGTGATGCGTGAGAGACATAGAAATCAACCGGTGCAACATTCGGTATGTAGTAGACCGAATCATCCCCCCTCGAGCGGTAGATGGGGTATAAATTCCTCCCGTAATCTCGGCCCAAAAAGTGTTCTCATTGTAGTCCTCCGGCCGCTCCGTGAGACAGTCAGCAAGAAATGTCGGGAAGTGGACACTCCTTGTCTCATCGGTTGTATAAATACCCACCCGAGTAGCAAGCTCTATCATGCTGCATTCCCGGCTCACTCCTCCCAGTCTGAAAGCAAAGGCTGTCCTGTCATTGAGTGGCTTCCTAGGATCATAGGAAACTGTAGCATAGAACTCCAGCAAAAACTCTCGATACACCGGCTCCTGGATCCTGAACAAACGCGCCCATCCCTGACACACAAACAATTCCACACCACTCGCGTCCGAGTGTGTGTATTGCAAAAATTCCTGGATTAATGCAGCAAGTCTAGTCCTGGCAGCCAACTCCCAGTCGAAAGAGGGTGCAATATCAATCTCCTTTGTGAGAAGCAGGCTCAAGTTGGTGACATAACGTGCCCGGGTAGCATCGCTCAGTGTTTGCGGAAATTGTAAAAAACGATGATCGGTCACATCCTCGGGTGGGTTGGTTCTTTGTGTCCTTCGAGCCATAATCTGCACATATTAACACAAAACCCAAAACCAACAAAATATGGCAGCATTAATAGATTTCTTAAAACCAAAAATAATGAAACTGGATAGGGTCAGTACGCTGGGCGTACGTCCAGGCTTGAGATTCTGTGTCCTGGTCCGTTTGCTTGTGCTAAAATCATAAACCATATCCATATTCACCAAATTCAAATATATACGCAGGTGGTCCAGTAAGGTCAAACACATGGGGGAACTAACCTTGAGGTCCAAGGCAGTAAAAGAAAAATCGGGACCTCCTAATATGAATCAATCCCTATGAAAACATTTAACAGGGAAACATGCATAACAGTCAAAAATTCGAAGCCAGAATCAAGAACTCGCGGTCACGGGGTTACTCATTGCGTACGACCCCAAACTCGAATCGGTAAACGTGGGACGGAATTAAGACGAAATTAAGCTCGAGCGTTTAATGTATTAACCGAAATCGGTCCATTCAAGCCCTAATCAACACATACATTTACAAAATCGGCCCTAATTCGAAAAATGTATAAACCCTAGAATTCGAACAACGGCATAATGCAGCTTATTTTATCGATTTAAACACAAATCAAAGCCATTGAGTAACCGAAAAACTTACTTGTGTGTCGAATTTAACAAGAAAGGAAGCACAATCGAAAATGTTTGGAGAGAGTCGCCGTCACAGTTCTTGCGAGAAAGGAGAAGAGGGAATAGAATAAAGAAGAAGTCAACGGGTCAAAAGATATACCTGGTCGCCGTGTTACGCGGGGCGTAACTCCAGAGTACGCGGGGCGTACCTCAACCCCCTGAAATGTTCATTCGCGATCCGGGGCATATTACGCATGGCGTACGTAAACTTACGCGGGGCGTAATTAATTTTAACTTTCTTCTTTTAATTGAATTTCCTTTTCTTTTTTAATCATTTCATCTAGGACTTAAAACTTATTTAATTTTTTTTTCCTTTTTAATTTCTTAAGCTAATGATGACTTCACGATGAGTGATAAAAAAAAATTGAGATGTCATAATCACTTATCTTTGTCAAGATCAAACAACAATGGTTGATCAAAAACCTTTGCATGCAAGAATTGGTTTGCGAAAACACCCACTTTCGGGACCCGTTAGAATATTTCCTTTGTTTTCCTTGCACCATTAACTAGAAGCGGAACAAGAAGTGACCTTACTAGTCAAGAACAGCAAGAGCTCGGTCTTCCACTTAACCACCACAATACGCCTTGCTATACTACGCCTCATGGATTGAGTTGGACAAATCAACAAAGTAGTAGGCTAAGCAGGTCAAGAATTCCCTAATCGCTTTCATTCTCGAAACCCATGCAAAAAGTAAATTCAAGCAACGTGTACAATCCCAAATTCCTGCAAAATAAAAACAAGAACCTTCCCGACAAGTGAAAAGATATCATCGAAAATCAAACTAAAAAAAATTGAGAACTAACTAAAAACAAATAACGAATAATCAAATAAAATAAATTAATGAAAAGCCGTTCCCCGGCAACGGCGCCAAAAAACTTGATGTGCACGAAAGTACCCATTAATTTTAATATTTATAACCTAACAAACTTAGACTAACTATGCACTTATAGGCAGTGTACCTAGTCAGATTACAGTATAGCTTAGGTAAGTCGGGTGTCGATCACAGGGAACGGTGGATTAATTTAATATATTTGATTATAGGTTACAGGTCACACGAAAAGAATAATTTAATAAATCTCAAACTAATAATTAATTAACCATCCTCGATAAACTAACAGGAAAAACAAATCTCTTTAGGTACTTTGGTTTAGACAAATTCCACCTTGAAGACATAAACAATTGCATGCACAAATTCATTTACTCATGTTCACCGATTCCTAAATTGATTAGATTCATGTTCACTACAACTAATCCTTTAGCAAACAAGTTAATTCAAACAGTGATCAATTGATTAAACTAACATGCTTCCTAGTGTTCAGTTCGTATCAAGCAAGACTTGTAAACTTAGTTAATTTAAACATTTAATTAACCTCTTGTTGATGGTCATCAAACAAGGCTCACACATTAACTTATTTATTCCCATGTTAATCCTAGTTTCACATTCGTTATTTCTAGTCTTATAATCTCAATGGTCATCAAAAATCATAAGAGACAAGCAAATCAAGCAGGTTTTCATACAACTTAATTCACTTAACAATTAACAGCATATAATCATCATTAACATATGAGGATCTTTGAACAAGCTTGGCAAGATAAATTAAACACAAATAAATTATTTAACATATCAATTAGTCTAAGAATCAAAACTTCATTCAATCATAAACACAAAGTAAAAGGTTTTTACACCCAAATCAGAAAATAAATACAAAAAGTACCATAAGGAAGTGCTAAACATGGTCACGTTAGCAATCCATATGATTACCGACATGTACCCGCTCTTTAATCCTTCAGATCTCTGCTCCTGTTAGCTTAACGGCCTTTCGGCCGCCTTCTAGACCCTCAAAACGGCTTAACAGAAGTTAATTATCGACTAAATTAGGTTAGAAGTCAAATTCCCGCTCCTGGTTGGCTAAAAATCGACATTTATAATCTTTGTGGCCGACCTAAGTACGCTAGGCGTACTTAGGATTACGCGGCGCGTACTCAAGATAACTACGCGATCATGTATATCCGGTGCACACAGGTACGCGGGGCGTACTCTTAAGGTACGCGGGGCGTAACCGCGTCCTCAGCCCCCCCCCCCCCCCCCCCCCCATTTTCTTTCTTTTAGCTTCTAAGCCCGATTTCCGCTTCAGTCTTTTCTCTTGTGCTTTATTGACAACAAATAGCTGCAAAACATAATTCAAAGTATTATGAGTACTCTTTAGTTCTAAAATAGAATAAATAAGGCCAAAATATTAAGATAAAGTGCATAAAAATATATATAAAAATACACATATCACTACTCCCATGACATAATCTCTAATCCCAAAAGTGCAATAGATCGTACCATCACTTATGGTCGAATGACACAAGAGATCCAATGCGAATTGGATCACAAGATATTCATGCCACATCGACCTACCTGCACTCACCAGCACTGAAATACTATCGTCAACCCTTGCGACTAACTGACCCTGAGCTAGAATACAACCTAGTTTTGGGGTCACAATCCTGCTCACTCCTTCGAGCTCGTAAACTGAAAGGGCACAATCCTTGCCCTAGAAAATGACACTCCAATCCTATTAATTAACCATTCTACTTCTAAATGCATAAATCCAACTAAACATAAACATTACTCCTTTCTGGAGTCCCCGCAACTTGCATTCCAGCCTTGAGCAAAACCCTCAAAGCCTCAAATCTAGAAACTCATGTGCTAGCCTCTCCCGCTCAACCGCAGAATGTAACGAGTACAGAACATTCCCTGATCCCTGGTAACAGCACCCCTCTACTCATCAGAATATGTCCCCGTAACAAGTCCTGGTACTAGAAAGCTCGCCCAGCTCCTCCCTCTGTCGTCGTTACAGCTTCTATAGTTGTTGCGACAACCGTCTCGGCAATAGATGCATAGCGCTCGTCGAAATACTCAACCATGGCGGTCTTGAAAGACCCAATCACCTTTGGAAACTATCCTCGAACGATCTCGATCACCTCCTCCCAGATGATATCCCTGACATGATCCTCTGATAATACTGGCCTATCATGGCTGCCAACTCCCGATCCTGATCTAGATCTGATCTCTAGACGTCTCAAATAATCCATACCATAACATAGGACCAACTTCCAACTAAACCCCATGGGTTGTGACTTCTTTGCTACGAGTATGGGTCCTGTGCTTCTAGTAGTACAGGCCCATACTGCCTTCCACACCTACCCATATTTGTCTCAAGTATCACCACAACACCCTAACAATATACATAAACATAGCGAGCGCTCAATCCACACTCCTAGAGGAAGGCTAATTGTCTTATAACTGACCTATCGGTCCCACACAACCCACCCATCCATGAAACTTCCACCAACCCTATAGCACTAGTGTATGCTAGCCATACATAACGTTGGGCCCTATAGACTTTCGAATATCCAATCCTACCCTAAGCCCCCAATCAGACAAGAACATAACATAAGGTCAAATCAAACATTCTTAGGCTATAAGATCTTAATTATGTATAACTGTGATGCATACACTAAATAACTATAGTGATGATGTCAATCTTATGTAAACGAAAACCTAGGCTAGCAGGCATCATGTGATGTCTAATTCTATCATGCAATTCCTGAAGATCCTTAGCCTAGTATCAGCATGTTGTTCTAACATATCACAATATCAAATAATCGTATGGTATTTTGGGGTCTACTTACTGGCTCTGGATGATCGTACACCCTACATCCTCCTTTACTTATTTTGAAATCCATTTAAAATCATTTTGAACATATTTCCTTGATTTGATACTAGATTCACACGAATGTTCCTCCAATTCACTCAAACCAAGGCTCTGATACCAACTTGTAACACCCAAAAATTTAAGCCAATTAAAAACTTTTTAAAAGATTTAAAAGCATTAAGTCATTACCGTTTGTTTTCAAAATAGGTTAAACATCATAATATCCCCATAATCAAACCATAAAGTCATGAAATATGAGGAGCTGTACGATCACGCCTTTGCCTCCCCGCAATCATCAGAAATACCTAACACAATAGTTGATAAAGGTAAGCTTGAAGGCTTAGTGAGTTACCCCCAAAATACCAACGCCATACAGATATAACCATATTATAAAACATATAAGCAACCACAACATGCATAATGAGCCATCAGTCTGACTGGACCGAATCCCCATCCTCAGTCTATCTGTCTCGTTCTCCGAGCCCTCAGCATGTTTAGACAACCCTCCTCGGGGCCTTCAGCCTATCCGGACCGCTCACTGAGCCTTCAATCTAACTGTATTTGCCCTTCCCGGGCATGTAGTCTATTCGGTCCGCCCAGGGTGTCTTGGCCTACATTACACAACAAGACCTGCCTCAACCCTTTCCCTCAAACCAACAAATATGTGCACATACATATAAACAATTAAACATGAAGATCTAACATATCACTAATCATGGCAACCATCCTATAACCAGGATATCGATCTAACCAATCTCCAACATAGCAACCATCCTATACACAATATACTGATCTAACCGATCTCTAACATAGAAACATCCTAACTACAAGGATGTAAATCAATAAACATATCATCTAATAAACCCGAAAGCAAATCCGATAAGGGTCGACATTGGTCCTAAAAGTCCAACAGTGGTTAAACCCAACATATGGCCCAATTTTCCAAATTGGGCCCAGACCTCAACATGGTCTTTCCTTAAGGCCCATCCTATTCTTCTAATCCAAACTCTTGGTATCACCATGACTCAATATCACATAATCATAAAGGCCTTGTTATGGCCCATCTATAGCCTAATTTTCCAAATTGGGCCCAAGTCTATCACATGGGCCTTACCCTAAAGCCCATCTATTTATTTTGGTTCATTAATTTGTTCTTGCATAGCCCATCAATAGTCTAATCGCCAAATCCCAATAGGAAGGCCCAACTCAAGGCCCAAGTGAAATTTGGGTTTTCACATGAAATGACGATTAGGGTTAAGTGTTCCTACTTAACCTATTAAGGACTTAATCAATTAAGTCCAATATTGCTTTAGGTTAATTTGCCGATGATTATAGTTTAATATTTTAAGTTTAATAATCAATTCAAGTGTGTGCCCCCAATAATTCCCCAAATTAGGGTTTCAAAGCATTAGGGTTTTCCAAACCCTAATTAGGGTTTCCACCAAAATACTAGCCCATTAATCAATTGGTTGGGCTTTTAGGTCAATTAGGGACTCATTGGGCCCATTAGGGTTTCATTGGGCCCGTTAGGATTTCATTGGGACCACTTAGTCCAAACATCCCAAATGAGTCACAATCCAAATGAGGCACACCATGACCCGACACGGCGGCTGGTAGAGGCAGGAGGCGGCAGCCACCACCCTACAGTTGTGGCTTGAGTTTTTCTTTTCATTATAACTACTCTATTATAGTTTTACAATGAAATCTCAAACACACACTAAGCTACACACACAACAATAAGTTTACACACACAGCCAACCTTGTGGTGGTCGGCGGTGATATATGGTGGCATAAGAGTAGCATCCGGCCGATAGCCACCTTAGTTGCTTGCCATGGTGGTTCCAATCATTTTTTGGTCAGCTCAAAAATGCATACACAAGTCAAAATGCACAGAACCATTCACATACACAAGTGAAAAAACACCCACCGCAACTCTTTATCGATCTTGAAGGAGGTTAACGGCGGCAGTCGGAGCGGAAACGACAGCAGATCTCATTAGTGGCGGTGGACTCGCTTGGCGGTTCCTCCGATCGCTCGCATCGTCATCGACGGATAGGGTTGGTGCTTCAAGGCAAGGCGGCGGGCGACTCGTGAGCAACAGTAGCAATGGAGAGGCACCCGCTTGAGTCCCGTTGGCAGTTCCATCTTCACAGCAAGCATTGTGGTTTGGGACATCTACAGAGGTGGCAGGGTCGTAGAAGAAAGCTGTTGTCGTGGGGAAATGGAGGGGGCACCTCCACCGAAGTTCGACTCGACATAAAACGTAGAGAGGGTAGTGGTTGCATAATCATCATTAGGGTTAGGGCTACCGGGGATACGAGATCATATATCCCGCCCCTATCAAACTTCTAACCATATTAACAATATTAGTCACTCCTTTCCATATTTCTTCCAAAATAAATCCTTAATTTACCATTTAACCCTTCCTTATGATAATCCTTACAAATCAAGTCCCGAAATTACCAATCAGCCCCCTAAGCCTCAAAATCCTTCAATTTAAGCCCAACATTTACCAAACAACCCATGTCTTCAAAATCCATTGCAAAATAAATCCCAAAATTACACTTTAATCCTCAAAACTAACATCCTGATAATTATTATCTGTTTTGGGTTACAATAATATAAAATAATGATAAAATTACTCCTCGGGGTCCTGGGTTTATTATTTAATTATCTTATTATAAACGGGATGTTACAGTTTACCACACGTGCTCCATTAATCTATGATTAAAATCAAGCAACCCTTTTCTACACATTGTCAGTCCAAGATTAGTGTGCCGGTTAACCACACACACTCCACTAAACGAATTAACAAGGTGCAAATTGCATTTTCATGGACTAGCAGTATTTTCACATTATTCCTATAGTAACTAAGATTGATAATTTAATAAAAATTTAGTTACTTTATATTTATCATTATACTTTTAATAAGGGAGAATTAATGTTCTATCCTAGTCGTTCGGCTAATGACCCTCCACCAGTCAAGGAAGCGGAAGGTGAGAGTGGATACCCATTAAACCACAATTTTATAGGCAGTAACCTTATACCCCATTATAGACCAACTTTGTGCATGAGGCCTACTAACGGTAAGACTGACTTGTCTTATACATACATATATATATATATATATATATATATATATATATATATATATATATATATATATAACTTATCATATTATAAAGTATAAGGGTTGAATTTTACCTTTTAAAACTCTAGGGTTTGGAATTAAAGTTTCATTAGCGAGACTTTACAAATTCCAAAACTTGAGGGAAAGTTTTGAAACTTATCAAAACTCTTCAATTTCATAACTTATGAGTTAATGTTGGGTTTTATGAAAACACTCTTGATTTTCCATAACTTGAGGACAATTTTATGGAGTTCATAAAAACATTTAAGATAAGACTTTTCATGTTCCATAACTTGAGGACAAGTTATGGAACTCATTAAAAAATCTAGATCAATTATAACAAGGAAAAATTATCATATAATATTCCATTGATGTAATCTAACTCATATAGCATGGCAATTCATATCAAATAATACAAATAATTAACATATTATCTTAATATTTGACAATTGTCCTTTCATTTCCATAACTTATGAGTGTAATGTTATTTAAATGTATGAGACTTTTCATTTTCCATAACTTGAGGACAACTTATGGAAGTTATTATAATCATTTAGATCATTACTTTAATTAACACAATAATCAAATAATTCATCCATAATCTAGTTAAACTCATAAGGACAATGTAATTCATATCAACAATCATCAAGAAATTAGCATGATCATATAAACGAATACAACTCTTGAAATTATGATAAATCTTATCAAGCTCTTTAACTCATAAATCCTAGAATCGCGAATCAACTCGCCGGGTCGTTACTCTGGCTTGTCGAGTCCTATCAAGCTGCTCATAGTCATGACTTGGCGAATCAACTCGTCGAGTTCTACATTAAACTGGAACACGACAACACGACCTGACTTGCTGAGTTCCCTTATGGACTCGACAATTCTCTCTTCCTGTTTGTCCATTTTAATATATTAAGCTCCTATTATCTAGATCCAAAGTCCATACTTCATTTGTTCACTAGAAATTATCTTTTAAGGGTAATGTTTCCAACTTTACCCGTTGATATCCCTTCTTGAAGGGTTTAGCTAAAACTCTAATTCTTTTAGGATATAGATCTTGTCCAAAAAGCCTGAATATCCCAAACCAAGGCATGAAAACCTAGATCTAGGGCCTAGATACCAGTTGAACACATAAAGTCTCGAGCTTGTTTCCATTCATGGCCTTTTGGGCTCCGAAATGCCATAATGATGTCCTTAGAGCCTGCACGGGGGCTCTAATGACATAAAGTTTGCACCTTTATGCGCTACCAGCCTTTAAGGACTTAGATCTGGAAGATTACCCTCTTGGGTCGATCATTCTCTACAAGCTATCATTCTTTGACCAAAAACCCACATAAGGAGGACATAAAGAGATCCAATGTACTACTAGCCAAGATAAGAGCTTGATTACCAGAAAGTGTAGCAAATGGAGTGTAGTTCCTGGATCTACGCTTCCCCTCTTGAGCCCTCTATATTCTCCTTCTTCTACAAGCTTCAAAAGCACACCAAGATCACTCAAATGGCTCACACTCTCAAGGAAAACTCTAGGGTTTCGTGGATTCGGGTTTAGGAAAAGTTGGCTGGAAATGAGGCTAATAGGTGGGGGTTAAGGAGCTTAAATGGGGTGACAAACCCCGAAATTAGGGTTTCACTCTGGCCGAGCTACTCCTCGAATCGAGAGCTCTTGACTCGTAGAGTAGATAGCTCAAACCCTGTGCATAATCTTCCTTATACTCGACAATTTAGGGCCACCAGATTGTCGAGTCCCTCTTTCAAAATAAATAAATAAATTAGTTAAATGTGTACCAGGAACCAGGCATTATAATTCTCCCCCACTTGACTTAGATTTCTTCCTTGAAGTCTGCTGCATCTAGAAACAAATTTGGGTAGTGCTCCCTCATCTCCTCCTTGGGCTATTAAGTCTACTCCGAACCCTTGCAGTGCTGCCACTACACCTTTACTAGCTCAACCCTCTTGTTCCTTAGCTCCATCGTCTTTCGATCCAGAATCACCACCGGTCTCTCAATGTCATTCAGGCTGTTATCAACCTGAATATCCTCTAAGGTTACAATCGTTGAATCATCCATTAAGCTCTTCCGCAACTGGGAAACATGGAAAGTGTTGTGGATCTAGATGAGCTCTACTGGAAGATCCAATCGATATGCCACCTTGAGCACCCGGTCTATGACCCTGAAAGGACCAATGTATCTGGGATCCAACTTGCCCCACTTCCGGAATCGAATGACACCTTTACAAGGCGAAACCTTCATGAGGACCATGTCACCCACCTGAAACTCCAAGTTTGAACACCGCTTGTTGGCGTAGCTCTTTTGTCGACTTTGAGAAGCCTGGAGCCTGCTCTGGACCTGTTGGATCCGCTCGGTGGTCTTGAGTACTACCTCAATACTCCCCATGACCCTCTGACCAACCTCACCCTAACAGATTGGTGTCCTACACTTCCTCCCATAGAGCATCTCGAAGGGACGTCGGTCTATGCTGGTGTGGTAGCTATTGTTATTCGAAAATTCCGCCAATAGAAGATATGTATCCCAACTGTCATCAAAATCCAAAACACATACACGAAGAATGTCCTTGAGAGTTTGAATAGTCCTCTCGCTTTGTACATCTGTCCGGGGGTGGAAAGCGATGCTGAAGTGGAGACAAGTACCAATCTCGTCGTCGAACCGCTTCCAGAATCGGGAACTGAAATGGACGTCTCAGTCTGACACCACCGAGATAGGCACTCCATGTCGTGCCACTACTTCTCGCACATAAATCTCGGTCAGCTTTTTAGTTGATATTCTCTCCTGGATCGGAATAAAGTGAGCACTCTTGGTCAACCGATCCATGATGACCCATATCGAATTACCTCTAAGTGTGGTCATGGGAAGCTTAGTAATGAATTCCATGGTAATGTCGTCCCATGTCAACACATGAATATCTAACGGATACATCTTGCCATGAGGCATCTAGTGCTCTACATTGACCTTCCAGGAGGTCAAGCATCTCTACGTACCATGCCACATCCTACTTCATGCAGGGCCACCAGTAATCAGGTAGAAGATCTCTGTACATCTTCACCCCCCGGGTTGGATGGAGAACCTGGACTTATGGCCCTCATCCATCAATATCTATCGTACTACACCCCAGTACCGTACTCAGACCCTCCCATGCAGGTTCAATAATCTATGGCTTTCATTATCAAAAGAGGCCACCTGGCCTATGATCCGCTCGCACTTCTGATGCTCCTCGTTCAGGCCCTCAACATGTGCCTTTCGGATCTGCTCCAACAATGGAGTAATCAATGTCATCCTTAGACATATGTATCATATCGGGGCCGCTACTACCTTGAGACTCAAGGCATCGGCCACCATGTTGGCCTTTCCCGGTTGGTAAACTATCTCACAATCATAGTCCTTCACCACATCAAACCACCGACGTTGCCTCATGTTCAGATTCGGCTGATCCATGAGGTACCTCAAACTCTTGTGGTCTGTGTAAATGGTACAAAGGACCCCATAGAGGTAATTCCGCCAAATATTGAGGGCAAAGACCACAACCCCCATCTCTAAATCATGCATCGGATAGTTAGCCTCATGAGGCTTTAACTGCCTTGAAGCATAAGCTATCACGTGACCCCACTGCATCAATACCGCACCCATGCCTTTAATCGAAGCATCACAGTAAACCGAAAAGTCATCAACACCCTCTGGAAAAGTCAGGATTGATGCCTTGCATAACCGCTACCTGACCGTCTCGAAGGCCACCTGCTGCTCAGGCCCCTAGCAAAAAACCACCGACTTCTTGGTCAGTCGGGTCAAAGGAACTACAATATTGGAGAAGCCATGAATGAATCTCTGGTAATAACCCGCTAGACCTAGGAAACTCTGAATCTCTGTTGGAGACCTCGGAACCTCCAAATGCATCTTGGCCTCTATCTTGTCCGGATTGACTGGAATACCCTTCAGGTTGACAAGATGCCCAAGAATCTGCACCTCGCACAACAAAAATTCACACTTGGAGAACTTCGCAAAAAGTCTCTCCCTCCTCAGCGTCTCCAGCACCTCCCTTAGGTGCTCCTCATGCTGCTCCTAAGTCTTGGAGTAAACCAAGATGTCAACAATGAAGACTATTACAGACCGATCCAACATCGTTCTGCACACACGGTTCATGAGGTCCATGAACACGGCTGGAGCATTGGTAAGCCCAAACGACATCAATCGTCTTTAGCACCTCATCATCCTTCACTCGCATCTGGAGAAACCCTGACCGTAGATCAATCGTGGAGAACCAAAATGCTCGCTAAATCTGGTCAAACAAATAATCTATCCTCGGAAGTGGGTAATGGTTCTTTACCATTACCTTGTTCAGCTCCCAGTAGTCTATACACATGCAATGTCACCCGTCCTTCTTCTTCACAAACAGGATCGGGGCTCCCCATGGCGAACTGCTCAGCCTGATAAATCCCTTGTCTAGCAGCTGCGTAGACAACTCCTGCATCTTGGGAAGAGCCAACCGATATGGTGCCTTGGTTATCGGAGCCGCACCAGGAACTAGATAAATCCAAAACTCAACCTGTCTCGCTGGAAGTACCCCGGGAATACGTCCAAGTATTCCCGCACTACCGATACATCATCAACTATCACCTTACCCTTATCATGGGTATCCAACAAATAGGCGACGTGTCCTGCGCAAACCTATTAAAGGTGGCGCCTCGCCCTCGCTGCTGAATAGAAAACTAGTATGCCTTGTGGCCTCCCGCCCTAGATCACTAGCCCTCCCACACGAGGAGTGTGAACCCTCACTAGCTGCTTCTCGCAGTCAACCACTACCCCATTGGGGCTTAACTAATCTATACCTACTATAACCGTATTCCCTCGTAGGGGAATAGGAACGAGATCTACTGAAAATTGCTCATCGAGTAATTGTAGTGTACATCCTCTGTGAAACCTTGCAACCTTGATGGTCCTTTCATCTTCTATCTCCACATCCATTGGGCAATCCAGCTCCCCTAGAGGTCCTACAAATCGCTTGCTGAGCGTGAGCGACACAAAAGATTGGGTGGCACCCAAATCAAACAGCACCAAAGCTGATATACTGTTTACTAAGAACGATCCTATAACAAAACATATAAATATAAGCAAAAATCAATATCAATAAAGAGATAAAGGAAAGATGCATACCCTTCACCACGTCAGGAGCTGCTCGTGCCTCCTTTTGTAGTAAGCTGAAAATCCCTGCTCCTCTGTGTAGGTGCCTCAGCCCGGCCCTGGCGACCATCTGTAATCCTCAATGTGGCAGGAGAAGGTGTTGTTACCTTCCATGATACTGCTAAAGTTGGGCACTAGGGCTGCTTGTGTCCCCTCTAATTTCACTGAAAGCAAATCATATCTAATGTTTTCGTGGTGGTGGTAGTGATAATACAATCTCGACTCGCATAACCAGTTCAGACGCACTTGTAGCAGCCCGAACTCCCCGCCTTGCACGTTCCCTCGTGCATCCTGCTGCATTTGCCACAACGAACGTGGCTCTTCTGGCTACGAGATCTGTGATCTGTTACCTTGGGCTTCTTGCCCGATCTCCCTGACTGAACCCCCTTGGGTTTCCTCTTCCTATCAATCTCCAAATCCAACTCTCTCTCTCTCTCTATCTATCTCTCTCTCTATCTTTCTATCTCTCTCTCTCTCTCCCTCTCTCTCTCTCGCCCTAGCAATCATGTCCTCTGGCAACTTGAAGCTAGAGCGGCTCACAAACTGGTAGATATCATTCTGCAACATCTCATGATACTGGGCCTTTTTCATCTCCTCGTCCGCCACATACTGCGGAATGAGAAGGGCCCTCTCCCTAAACATGGCGATGATCTCCGCCAGTGTCTCTGTCGTGTGCTCAAGATCCTGAAACTCCCTGGCAAGCTGTTGCACCTCTATCACGGGTGCAAACTCGACCCTGAACCTGGTCGTAAAATCACTTCAAGTCATAGCATCAAGAGTAGCATCATCACCCATGACATGTCTGACCTACTCCCACCAGTCACGTGCCCGGTCCTTTAGAATACTAGACGCAAGTCAAACCTTGTCCTCCTTGGAACATCTGCTGGTGCGGAATGCATTGGCAACATCCACCAAACATCTGGTGCTCGCAATGGGGTCACGAGCCCTATTTTAGTTAGCAACTCTACAATCTATGAACTACCTGAAAGTGAGTGTGTGAGACCCCATCATGGTTGCCACCTCATTCGGAAAGCACTCAACCTCTCATCCAAAAGCTCTAAAATACCCTCCTTGATCGTGCCAAAGACCACAAGAGTCTAATCTAGGATACTGCACATGATCTCAGAGTATATGAATGCCCTAGTCAGGTCGTCTAGCTGCACGACTTCTGAGCCTGGGCCTGATCCCTCACCAGCGCCTCAACGGCCAACTGGTCTAGTGCGTAAAACCATCAGTCATGAAAACACATCATAAAAACATCATAATACTAATCAATTCTCAAGGGATCACATATACTACAAGCTCTTTGGATTCATCTTAGCCTTCCTTGACTCGAGTATGGATCCTCTGCTTTTAGTAGTATGGGCCCATACTACCTTCCACATCTATCCGTACTTTCCTCAAGAACTACCTTGACTTCACCAAGTCCCTTCTACTACTAGTGCTTCACGCGCTACTCTCATTATAGGCTTGCCCTAGGGTAATCACCATCCCACTCTCCGCCATCAGTAGCATAAGAAGTTTGTGCTATCTTCCCCTAACTAGCTCGAAAATACTATTACATATCACTAATACTAGATAATTCTTCGAATGAGAGGTTCTACCCTACAACGGTTAGACTCAAACGAGAGTTGTGAAATAAGGCTAAACATAACCTTCTAAAATTAGTTAGTCTTTGCAATATGTAATTTAACATATTTGTTTACTAGTTAGTAAAAGAGAGGTACAACTCCTAAAATCACAAAACAAGTAGCATTCGATCATTGAGTACACATAATCAAGCATATTCTAATCAGGCCATCATACTAACTAATATGTACTAGCATGCAGTTAAAAAAGTTGATACACACATAACAGGCACATAAGGCATCCTCCTTAGGTCCTTAGCCCTAATCGAGCATGTAGTTCTCATAAACATATCATAACATAAACTTGTATAGGCAATTTTGGAGTACTTACTTGAGCTCGGCTGATTGAATGCACCACACCATTTTCTCTCTTTTTTTTTCAAAATTCTTTACGCTTTTCTAAAAATCTTTTATTTTCCTCATAGTCCTTTTTATAAAAATGATTTTCTTTTGAAAATTTTCATACCAAGTCCTCATTTTGTGTTTAGACACACCCGAGAGTGTGCCCGAATCGCTCAAACCAAGGCTTTGATACCAACTTGTAACGTCCCAAAAATACGGTCAAAAAAATTCGTTTTTAAATCATTCATAAAAACATGAATGTCATCATCATATAAAAATCATAAATCAAGTATCTCAAAAACATCATATCACTATCAAGATATCAAATCTCATATCAAACTTCAGAGTAAAATATTCCAAGCTAGAAGCGGTGGTGTGTGCCATACGAGCATCCTAAGCCCTTCCCTTTGCTAGCGGAAATACCTATAACCACAACTGAAAACCGTAAGCACGAAGCTTAGCGATCTTCCCCAAACTACCACATACCATACACATAACATATAACATAAACTTTTGGACTCCGCCCAGCTGCATCGGGACGACCTCGGCATTGGGCTTACCCCGACATCAGACCACGTCTGGCATTGGGCCTCCCCACATCGGGCTTACCCCGACATACACACAACATATCATATAACATAAGCATATAACATTCATCGGGCTTACCCCGGCATCAGACCGAAGCCCATAACACATAACACATAACATATAAAGTAACACCCATCGGGCTTGCCCCGACATCGGACCTAGGCCCGGAATACATAACACCTAACATGCATGAATCACAAAGACATCAAGCATACATAAACACTTCTCGGGACCACCCCGACATCAGACCCCAAAGTTCGGAACACATAATCTACATCGAGCTGACCCCGACATCGGACCGAAGTCCGCTATACGCTAACATACATAAACGGGCCGATATTGGTGCCATCGACCCGTTCCTACTTGAGGAAAACTCACCTCTCAAACTGGTTGCTAATAAATTGAGTGAGGAATCCCCAATGGTTGCTCCAATGACTCCCCAGTTATACATTCACAAAACATTTAGTCAAAAACTGAAAATCCTTCGAAGGGTAAAATGACCATTTTACCCGTGGTCAAAGTCAACACTCAGGTCAAAGTCAACTTTCTCGGTTGACCAACTCGTCGAGTCCTATCGATCTGCTCATAGTCATGACTTGGCGAATCAACTCATCGAGTCCCTCTACAGACTCGTCGATTTCTACATTAAACTGGAACGGGGCAACACGACTCAACTTGCTGAGTTCCCTTATGGACTTGAAGATTCTCTCTGTATGTTTATCCATCTTAATAGATTAAGCTCCTATTCTCTAGATCCAAATTCCATACTTCATTTGCTCACTAGAAATTATCTACAACTTGTTTCCATGCATGGCCTTTTGGGCTCCAAAAGGCCATAATGACGTCCTTAGAGCTTGCATGGGGGCTCTAATAATATAAAGTTTTCACCTTTATGCCCTATCAGCCCTTTAAGGTCTTAGATCTGGAAGATTACCCTCTTCGGTCGATCATTCTCCACAAGCTATCATTCTTTGACAAAAAAACCCACATAAGGAGGACATAAAGAGATCTAATGTACTAATAGCCAAGATAAGAGCTTGATTACCATAAGGTCTAGCCAATGGAGTGTAGTTCCTGGATCTACTCTTCCACTCTTGAGCCCTCTATCTTCTTCTTCTTCTACAAGCTTCAAAAGCACACCAAGATCACTCAAATGGCTCACACTCTCAAACAAAACTCTAAGGTTTCGTGGATTAGGGTTTAGGACAAGGAGGATGGAAATGAGGCCAAGGGGTGGGGGTTAAAGAGCTTAAATAAGGTGGAAAACCCCGAAGTTAGGGTTTCACTCTGGGCAAGCTACTTGTCTAGTCAAGGGCTCTTGACTAGTCAAGTTGATAGCTCAAACCCCACGCATAATTTGCCCTCTACTCGACGAGTTAGGGCCACCAACTCGTCGAGTCCTTTTTTTGAAATAAATAAATAAATGAGTTTAATGTGTACCAAGAACCAAGCGTTACACGCCTCATGCACCTCGCAAGATATTTGGATCCAATGTCAGCTAAGGGACTATGGCATTAATATGAACAGAATCCCTTTATACTGCGATTCCAAAAGTGCATTTTGCATTTTCCACAACCCTATGCAATGTTCCAAGACTAAACATATTGCATGGATGTATCATTTCATAAAGGATCATTTGGAGGATGGAAATGTGGAAATTCACTTTGTAAGATCTGCTGACCAACTAGCTGATATCTTTACGAAAGCCTTAGCTAAACAATCTTTCAATCGAATTCGTCAAGGCTTAGGTATGCTTAAAGCACACTCTGTTCCGAACCCAAATTTGCATTCGTAATGCATTGGTTAACCTGTGAACGGGTTTGAACCCTCGGAGGTACTCGCAACTCACTGTCCACACTCTGAATATGTTCAAACGCTTGCAATGACTTGTTGTCCACTGTTCATCTCGAACTCAGAACTTCTTCTATCCTTGGTATATTATGTATCTTTTTTTTAATCCTTCCAAATATAAAAAATATTATTCTTTTCTGTTTTTATTTCCTTTTCAAGAAAAATCCAAAATACAAAAATATTTTCTTTCTTGTTATTGTTTTATCTTTTTAGAAAATTAAAAACTATAAAAATATTTTCATGCTTCATTTATTTTTATGTTATATTTTAGTTAATTCGTATTATCTTAGGTACTAATATGTCATCTCAATTTAAAAAGAAGGGGCAGGTATATACCTCCAATTATATGTACTAGCTAAGTCTCCCTAGAAGCATGTTGATGCATGTTGACCGAAGCCTCTGAGACTCTATGTTAGAAGCCTTAATGAATCGATAATACCAATCGTTTCTTCCTAATCAGGCTAATATTCACATAAGTCATTGAGCTACCTTACTTTTCTCAAATTGAGTTAAGATTTGACTGCTTAGTCATTCGCAATATAGCAAAGGTCCATTTATACCTTCTGAACCACCTTTAACATTTCTACATATCACATTCTATTTCACACTCGTAACCCTTGAGACTCTCATAAATTACCACTGAGGTTTATGGTTACACAACTTTTGTGTTCATGATCTTAAATTCGTTATCAGCACGAATTGAGTGAAACCTAAAATCTAAAACCAATTTCTAAATTGATGGTAAACAATTGATATGTTCTAGCTTTTCACCATGGAACTGATGTGAATCCACCTTCGTGGCTTGTGCCTTGAAATCTCATTATTTTATTTTTGCGAGATCTTAATCAAATGTTCTAGACCTAAGACATTTCTTCCCATTAGATCTAGTTTTTATTTTTCTTGAGATTTCTATTTTAACTAGTTACTTACATATTTCCGATGCATACTTGTTATTATGACTACACTGGCCAGACAAGTACTTCTTCCGAACGTTTAGACTTATGTTGAGTTTGTAGTTTGGTTGAAGATAACGCCACCCTTAAGCCTAAATGAGAAGAAGCCATTCATTGTTTCTCAACAAACAGATAATCGTAATTCAATAGAATGCCACACAAGCACTTTCGAGTCTCTATTGACTTTGAAGGAAGAGATCGTTGCCCGGGATCCAAGTGTTTTCATGTCAATTGATTGATATCACTAGAGTCTCTCTTGACTCTGAAGGAAGAGATCATTGCACGGAAATCTTCATGATTTTCCAAAGTCAAGTTTGTTACTCTGAATGGTTACTTTCAACTCCAATAACAAGTTATGGAGAACATTATTAAATTGTGAATCTTGTTGTGCTCCGAATGGGCAGAACTAGAAAGGCAGTCTTTAAGGGATAATAATCAACTTGGGCGCATGTTTTCAAACGTCCTGACATCATGCCATGTCAGTAACGCCGTCTGACATCACGTCTATCACTCACACTTTTTCAAGTGCTTTTCAGGGAAACATAACCGTCTACAACTGACTTTCTCTCTCTAATACTGACGTATAAAAGGCAAATCATCAATCGATTTCTTTTACCGCTTCTAAATATTTCAAAAACTATCCGGCACACAAACCTTGTCAGTGTTCATCATCTTCTCCATCTGCAACGATGGCAGGCTCGTCTGAAACTCCATCAGTGGTTGAACAAATCGCTCAATCGATGTTACTAAACATCAAGGCAACCCAATACCTAATCCTAGATCTCGACTCATCAAAATATGTTGTTTCTCTCGAACCGTTGATTGAATGTCTTCGCCTCTCTCCGTTGGCTCCAACTCTCACCATGGATGAAATCGTCCCTTTGGTTCATCATTTCAAGGCCTCTTCCATTGCTAGTTATCAAGAAGGTGAGGCTTTTATTACGTTTGAAATTGGTACCCAGAAAACCACAATCTCCAAGTCAAGGTTCAGTCGATTACTAGGATTTACTCAGTGTAGGGACATTGTAGATCTAGATTCGATCTCCTCCTCTGCCATATTTGAGATCTTTTATCAGATGGGTTATGTGGTAAACCTCTCTTTCTTGTCAAAATATAAGAAGCCCAATCATCCTCCAAAGTGGAATAAGTTGTTCACTCTTATTTTCAAAAGTTTTCATAGAGGATTACATGTTCGGACAGTACAAGCAAACTCTTATGCACTATTCTCTATGGTTTATATCATGGAATTAATGTGGATTATGGATCTATTCTTTGGGCTCAACTCAAAGTACACTTTCCACGACTTGGTACTCGGAAATATCGTGTGCTGGATTTTGGTCTATCATTTTTCAATAGGCCATCAATCGCCTAAATGTTCCAGTGATAGACGGTTCTATAATGGCATCCTTCCCCACTTTTCACACTTCATATATCATCATAATTGATCCTATGAAGTTAACAATTATCGGCGCGCTTCCTGAGGCAATGCTCAATTATGCTCTAGCAGAGAACATCATCATCAACAACTATCGGAAGCAACCTGCATCAGGTCCTCGTCCTTTAACACCAGAAATGAAAAAAGTTTTGGAGGAAGCGAACAAGCCTAAGAGGAAAGGTAAGAGAAAGATGAAAGTTGTATCTTCCGAACCCTCTCAAACTCTAAAGAAGAAAAAGCAAGTCGCTAGCAAGCCAAGGACACCTTCACTAAGGGATGATGAGGATTCAGAGCCTAACACCATCTCTGACGTTCGTATATGAAAATAATTTTAGCATGGAACTGGGGATACTGATGTGTCTTTGCAACCCATGGTTTCGGAGCCATCAACAACCAATCTTGGGGTAACTTTCTCAATGCCAACTTCTGTTCCCATAATAGATGAATTTTCCAGGATTTTTCTCCACCATCTCCTACTGCTACAACTACCCCAATCACAATAGATCCTTGTCTGAATGTTTATGTGGGAGTTTCGTAATCACCGGTGTCTATTTCACAATCCACTCCTGTATTAAAGATTCCACTACAACAATAACAACCACCACTAGTACACTGCTAGTAACTGTCAACGAACCTGATACGGAGGCATGTACTTCCGGTGACTCTTTTGGTGTTGATTTTACTCTCATCTCACCCCTTCTCCATGATGATTTTGATACTATGTTTGGTGATGATCGAGATGATTTTGATGATTTCCATTATATTCCGTTCTACATTCAGCAAACTAGTGATGATCATGCTCCTTTGACCCACCGTTAATTCAAGCTTCCTCAAGAAAAATTGGATACTTTGATTGAGTCATCCAAGTCCTCCTCCAGATCAGAATATTCTCTTGAGCCTCATAAGGCTTTACTTGAGACTTGGACGAAATATCGTGCTATGAACCTTGGCAAGTCCAACAAAGTTATAGAGGATTTTGCAAAAACTTGCAAGGAAACGACCGAAAAAGTCGAAAAACTACTCTCTGATGTTAAAACCCCCATACCGATTTTGTAACACCTCGGATTTTAGGTATAAATTTTAAAACATTGTTTTCATTTTTGAAAGTTCTACTTGACGAGTTGGATGCTCTAACTCTTCGAGTAGGAACGAACTTGGCCGCATGTCTTAAGTGAGCAACTCGACGAGTTAGCGGACACAACTCGAAGAGTTGGAGCTGGAGGATGAAGCCCTAATTTTTAGGGTTTGCACCTTATTCAAAGGACCTTAAGTCCCTTCCTCCAGTCCTTCACCACCCCCTTGACGGCTGAGAGAAATCCTAACCAGACTAGATCTTGTTGTTGAGTATTGTGAGGCTAATAGTGCTTTGCTGGTGCATTCTTTGAAGAGATTTGAGGAGCTAGCAGATTCAGACGATGAGAATCATGTGGATCCAGTATACACTTCATCTTGGAACCATTTTGAAGGTAAAAAGTTGTTACCTTGACTTTCTTCTAACTAGATCTCTCCATGCTTGAGATTAGGAACATTTTAGCATCTCAGTGATTCATTTTGGGTATTGGGCATGATCTAAAGTTGTGACTTCAGATCTAGGCTCATTGTAACATCTGCATTCCTAGGTATATTAATTATGTGTTTATTTTTTTTATATTCATTGAGCGACTCGATGAGTTGTGAGATCAACTTGTCGAGTAGAATCGTGTTTGGCCATGTAGGATTAGTAACCTACTCGACGAGTCAGAGAGTCGACTCGCCGAGTAGACTCTGAGTGATGAAACACCAAATCCCCAAGTTTGGGGCCTATTTAGGGAAGATTATAGCCTCATTCGCTGCCTACCTTCACTGAGAAAAAATCCTAGTCGGCCATTATACTAAAAGAGAGAGTTTTGAGCTAACTTTGAGTGTTTGGTGTATCTTTTGAAAAGAAGGGAAGTGTTCCAAGCCAAGGGAAGAGAAGGGGATGTTAGATCTGTGATTATTTCATCCTAGAGCTTCTTGGAAAGGTATAAAGTTTGTATATTTCTCATTTTGTTGAATAGATCTCATGATTTTGGATGTTTAGGGATTTTTCCATCTAATATGAGGATTTGTAGTGTTTTGAGTTCATACAGAGGTTTGGACTTCATATCTACACCATGTAAGGTTCCTAGAGTCCAAAAGTCCTTGCTTTATTCAGCCATGATAATGTTGTTGAGTGAAAAACCCTTAATAGAGTATGTTCTTTTCATTTCAAGCCCTAAGTGCCATGCATGGACATAAAGCTCGTGGCTTTACGTGATTAACAAGCCTTTAGAGTATAAATCTAGAGTTTAGGAAGGTTTTCTATCTTGAAATCGTCTGAATGAGGAATGAGTCTGAATGGACTCACCGAGTCGATGAGCCGACTCGACGAGTCGGTTAGGGTTTGTCCCGATGAGCTTGATCATGTGATAACACGACAAGTTAGGGGTCAAATTGACAAGCTAAGCTAGACCTCACGAGGCTTCTGAGGGAAACAAGTGGACTCGACGAGTCACATAGGTGCACTCGGCGAGTCGAGTCAACCATAGACTGTTGACTTGAGTTGATTGTAGGGTTTGGTCAAACATGAGTGATGGAGACCATGGAGGGGTAAAATGGTCTTCTACCCACTTCAAGAGTTAGTAAGAGGAAGAATAACCTTTGGTTTACTTAGAGTTGAGAATCAAGTATTTATTTAGATAATTACCCTATGTGTTAGGCGATGCCTAGTTCGAGATTCGAGTACTAGGATAATTGCTTGCAGTCAAGGTGAGTCTTCTCACTATACATATGTAAGTAGTAGTTACTGTGTGAGTGGAGTGTCTTTATAGAGATACTGGATCGGAGGGTCCTCATTATTGACCGAAGGGTCTCATCTGTTATACTGTGATATGCGTTATTGTGCAAACTGTCTTTGTGACTTATGTTTTTATGTTATTCAGTGTATATGTTGTTTATATGTGCTTACGCTGAGCTATGTGATACACTATGCATTGTGATTATGCTATGCTTTTCTTAGTTAGGACCGGAGGATTCACCCAAGTTGTGGGACTGGAGAGTCTCCACTAAGACACGTTGACCATGGGGTCTTAATTGAGGTGTACGTGGTATATTAGGGAACTCACTATGCTTCGTGCTTACCGTGTTATGTGTCATGTGTTTCAGTTTTTCTCAGGATCACGGGAAGGCACCGACTTGATTGTACACACCAACGAAAGAGTTATGTTTTGAGGATCCTCGATTTTAATCAAACAATTATGGAGTTGCGATTGTAAATTAAATAAATGAGATTTTGTGGAATTTGTATTGATACAAATGTGGTTTTAAATTGGAAATTTTGGTTTGAAAATTTACGTCATTACAAGTTGGTATCAGAGCCTTGGTTTGAGGGATTCGGATGCACCATCGGGTATGTCTGGACTCAACTGGGAATTTGAGAAAAAATTTCAAAATAAATGATTTTTCTAAAATGAGTAAGAGGTTCAAAGAGAAAATGAAAAGGAGCAGTGCGTGCAATCAGCCAAAGCACGAACGGTTATTTTCCAAAATACCCTTACTTATTTGTGTTATGAGTTATTATTGAGATATTAGTGATGCATGCTAGATCATAGACTAGGTATTTCATATGTTAAGGCTAGAGTTGCCTGATTTGTGATGCCTTAGCCTAGGATGTGTTTCTATTTGTCATGTGCTTTGAGTATGTGCAGCCTAAGAGTATCCAACATGAATCTTTTAGAGAGAGCTTTGAGTAGAGGAGTAATCTTGGAGAGATACCTAGATGAGTATTGGAGGAGCTTACTGAGGGAGTAGTTAGATACCTACGAGAGGAAGAGTTGCCTGAGCTTGGTGATACCCTTTTGAGTGTGTGTAGAGTAAATAGATTTATAACCTAGAGTAGTCTTACGTACCAATGTAGATTATTTGATGCCCGAATTCTACTTGCATCGTGCTTTGTGGAACTCTTGATGATGGGAGTCAGCTAATAAGTGAATATGGCGATATTCAGGGGGTAGATGGTTAACATCATAATGAGTTCTTAACTAGCTGATGACGAAGAAGTGAGAGAACCTAGGAAGAGCCTAGGGATTGACCTTAGTTAGATGAGTACGCTGATAAAGGAGAGTATTCGTTGAAAGCGACTACGTTTAACAGGACCGGAGGGTCCACCCGAGTTGTTATCTCCTCCCAATCTACTATGAATCATGGTACCCGAACCATGTTATCTCCTCTTAATCTATTAGGAATCATGGTTCCCGAACCATGTTTTCTCCTTTCAATCTGCTACTTAGAACTTCTGGAATTCTCCCTTTTTCGAGTACGGGTCCTCTACTTTCAGTAGGAAGGGACCCATACTTTCACCAGAGTATTTTGGTTATGTTATGCTCTGTGATTATGCATAATGCTTTGTGGTTATGCTATGCTCTGTGATAATGCTATGCCTTGTGATTATGCTATGCTTTACTGAGTTAGGACCGCAGGGTCCACCCGAGTTGTGGGACCGGAGGGTCTCCACTAAGACACATTGACCAGAGGGACTTAATTGAGGTGTGCATGGTATTTTGGGAAACTCACTAAGCTTCGTGCTTACCGTGTTATGTGTTTCAGATTTTTCTCATGATCACGGGAAGGCACTGGCTTGATTGTACACAACAGCGAAAGAGTTATGTTTTGAGGATCCTGGATTTTAATCAAACAATTATGGAGTTGCGATTGTAAATTAAATAAACAAGATTTTGTGAAATGTGTATTGAGACAAATGTGGATTTAAATTTAAAATTTTGGTTTGAAAATTTACATCATTACATGTTGGTATCAGAGCCTTGGTTTGAGGGATTCGGATGCACCATCGGGTATGTATGGACTCAAACTGGGGATTTGAGAAAAAATTTCAAAATAAATGATTTTTCTAAAACGAGTAAGAGGTTCAGAGAGAAAACGAGAAGGAGCAGTGTGTGAAATCAGCCAGAGCCCGAATGGTTATTTTCCAAAATACCCTTAATTATTTGTCTTATGAGTTATTATTGATATATTAGTGATGCATTCTCGATGATAGGCTAGGTATTTCATATGTTAAGGATAGAGTTTCCTGATTCGTGATGCCTTAGCCTAGAAATTGTTGTTGTTTGTGATGTGCTTTGAGTATGTGCGGAGTAAGACTATCCAGCAGGAATCTTTTAGAGAGAGCTTTGAGTAGAGGAGTAATTTAGGAGACATACCTAGATGAGCATTGGAGGAGCCTACTGAGCGAGTAGTTAGATACCTGCGATAGGATGGGTTGCTTGAGCTCGGTGATACCCTTTTAAGTGTGTGTAGAGCAAATAGAGTTGTAACCTAGAGTGTTCTTACATGTTATTGTAGATTATACGATGCCCGAATGTTGCTTGCTTCGTGCGTTGTGGAACTCTTGATGATGGGAGTCAACTACTAAGAGAATATGACAATATTTAGGAAGTAGATGGTTGGCATCATAAGGAGTTCTTCGGCAGCTAATGTCGGAGAAGGGATAGAACCTAGGAAGAGCCTAGGGTATGACCTTAGTTAGATGAGTATGCTAATAAAGGAGAGTACTTGCTGAGAGCGACCTGGTTTAACGAGATTTTTGATCGAGAAGGTTGAGCAGCTACTTAAGGAATCTGGGACGATCTGTGTGGAAAGTATGGGTAGATGTGACAGGTAGTATGGGCCTGTACTACTGAAAGCAGAGGACCCATACTCAAAACAAGGAGAATTCCAGAAGTTCTAAGTAGCATATTGAGAGGAGAAGACATGGTTCGGGAACCATGATTCATAGTAGATTCAGAGGAGATAACATGGTTCGGGTACCATGATTCGCAGCAGATCGAGAGGTGATCACATGGTCCAAGTACCATGATTTGTGGCGGTTATTGCTTCTGGTTTTACCAGTCATCCCATTGTGATCGATTAGACTGAGATCAGATGAAATAAAGTGTGGGGCCAGAGGGTCATGTTAAACAAGTCTCAATGGAGCGTTCCTTGAGGGGAAATCAAGTTAGATTCCGATAGTTTTTGGTGAGATGCCAGTTGGAGTTGCAAGACTCCGAGATGAGTAGAGATGATTCTTATTGGAGGATCTCGGTCTGAGTCGAGCAATCAACTGAAAGATGAGGTGTCATCTTCTATGGCAAGAGTTGCAATGTCCTCGTTCCTGGGAGAAGCAAAGAGATAGCGAGCTTTTGATTTTCAGAGTATTAGGTAAACTACGTGGGGTAGCATAGGGTTTCCACCTTTTCACCAGAGTATTTTGGGCAGTATGTTTGTTGCAAATTATTTCTTATGCCATGAGAGATTCATTTGTGGATCTATGATGGAAGAGATCAGGGACGTGGCTTTTGGTGGAGGCATACTTTTACCGGCAGTTTCAGGTGATTAAGAGGAGTATATTGGGGCGGTAGCTCTTGTTGTCCTTACTGTGTATTGACTGTGAGAGTGGGGTCTCTTGTTTTTATGGGGATTCCTGCGATGGTAGGCTGGTTGAGGAGTCAGAGAGGAAGTGTGTGATAAGTGCATTATTTCCAAATTTAGAGTCAGGACTAATTCAGAACAATTGCGGTATCCGGCGGTATATCAGTATTAGGCTTCGAGATGACTAGAGGTAGTCACGTTGGGATGATTCTAAGATTTCTGTTGAAGTTAAAGGATACTTGGAGTTTCTTGGATCCATTGGGAATATCTTTGAAGTGATTATATGGTACCTTCCAAGAGTCAAGTGTGATATACCTGGTGAAACGGTCTATGGAGTAGATTGTTAGTATGCCAATTGGTGATGGTTTAAACCCCAAGTGGGGGAGAACTGAGTATTCTATTGAAAGGATCAGCGATCCATTCAAAGTGCGGTTAGAGAACTGGTTATGGAGATTCGTGGTGGACACATGAGACCTGGGTTATTGGTAGGTGAGGCGAGGTGCAAGGCGAGGTGATGTATGGTATGTGCTTAAGGAAGGATGAGATAACCCATGATATATGGTCGTTGGCCGGAGAATTTAATATGGCTAGGGATTTTTTTTGGATTGCAATTGTTGAGTCTGAGGCGGTTGGGTCGACGAATTCAGGGTACAACAGTTGAGTTGCGAGTATAAGTATAGATTGTGATTTATACTCCAGAAGGGACAACAGTTGATTTGTTAACCATTCTCAAAGTCGATGTGAGTAGTTCGTATGGGTAGTGATCAGTAGAACGTGGAGCTTTGGATTTTCATCAACATGTTTTCTTTTATTGACAATTTCTCTATCTTTCAATTAGTAAGATAGGAATGTTTCGAAATTAAAAGTTGTGCGAGAAGAAGATAGGTTGTGAGATTCTGATAGGGTGCATTGTGGTATTTGAGTATGATGTCGTGAGTATGAGATCAGTGGTTAAGGCAAGACATCATGAGGTTCTGTGATGGTGTACCAAGGTATCCGATTATGATGTCCTTAATTTCGGGTTATTTTGAGTCTTGATTTATGAGATGGCAAGTGGTGTGTCAAGTATCTTTGGTTCTAGTGGGAACCCTTCGACTATTTGACATCAATCGAGATTATCTAAAAATGTGGATTATAGCGAAAAATGGGGTTTTGCCATGGTGGTTGTCGTCAGGAGTAGTGATGCTTACTTTGGATGGGTGTGTGCACTTATCTACGTTGGGTCGTGAAGCAGGAGTTAGTGAACGCAGTGTGGTGTCGACTTAAGGATGAGATTGTGGGGTGGTAAGAGAAAGTGTTGTAAGACTTCGGGGAGCTGTAGCATCCATGAGTTAGCACAAGAGTGTGGTGATACTGCAGGAAGTTGTAGTATTCACCAGTCAGCGAGAGTGTGGTGATACTGCGTGGAGCGTACTATTCACCAAACAACGAGCGAGCATTGTGAAACTATGTGGAGCCATAGCTTTCCCTAGTCAGAGGGAGAGCATTGTGAAACTACGGGGAGCAGTAGTTTTCACTGGTTAGTGAGAGGGTATTGTGGAACTGCGGGGGAACCATAGCTTTCACTATCCAGCAAGCAAGAGAGAAGCGTTATGAATCTATGGGGAGTTGTAGTATTTCCTAGTCAGAATAGGATACAGAGGAGTTCTTAGGGTTAGGTAGCCATATCACTCGAGTCTTTTGGAACCTATTTTCCGAACCAGGGGCAAGACTGGGGGAACCTATTTTCCTATTTTCCGAACCAGGGGCAAGATTGTTGTATCCCAGGTTAAGGAAGGATTATTGTAAGCAGAAGGAATTGGAGAGATGGTTTGTGCATAAATTCTTGAATCGCAGGTATGGGTCGAGTATCAGGTTGGAAATGAGTGGTTCCAATTTTGTGTCGGGCCAGACTCTTGAGTTTCAGTTGGCTATAGTGGTGTATTGAGAAGGCAAAATGAGATTCTGGACTTATAGGTGGGTTCTATTTTGAGAGGTATTGTGTGTCATCTGATGTCTTAGACCTGTGTGAGTCAGTTCGTTCGTATGGAAAGAACCGCGAGACGTATATAGTTAAGGAGTAGTAGGCGACAGAGGTCGAGGGTAAGACAATTTCAGTTGGGGTTGTAGTATTCACTTGGGGTAAAGCGAACTTCATGACTTGTGTGTCACACTAGGCTGAGATAATTATAGTGAGAAGGAAATCATTGAGACGTGTTAGGGGTATGCAATAGGTAACCTTTGGGAGGCTAAACTCTTGGGTCGGGAGATGACTTGGTGCTCCGTGTTGAAAGGGATGTTTGAGAAAGGAGCTAGGGATTTATGATTGTTAGATGTTAGAGATTACTTCTGAGCAGGCATGATCTGTTTCTTGATACTGAGGACAAGGTGTTGAGAGTTCATTATTCAGATGGGTTTTGATTGCAGTATAGTGGATGGATCCCTGGTGTGAGGTGATTTGTGATGCCTTATCCTAGGAATTGTTTCCGTTTGTGATGTGCTTTGATTATGTGCAGAGTAAGAGTATCCAGCATGAATCTTTTAGAGAGAGTTTTGAGTAGAGGAGTAATCTAGGAGAGATACCTAGATGAGCATTAGAGGATCCTACTGAGGGAGTAGTTAGATACATGCAGAGGAAGAGTTTCTTGAGCTCGGTTGTGACATCCCCAAAATCACGGCCAGAAAAGACCGATTTTGTTTATGCTTTATTTAAAAATCAGAGTAGCATTTTAAATAAAAGTGTTGCGGAATTTGTCCCAAAACAAAATATGATAAAGATTTATCAAAAGCATTTCCATAGAAATGTATTTAATTAAAAGACTTGGGATGTCATGTTCGTACAGATCAAAAGCATAAACAGTACAATATAAGCCTTACTACATTATTTCATATCTACAGGCCTATATCCGTAATCCCTCGTCCAAACATCATATCTATGCTCAAGCGCCACTACCTGTAATACATAAAACTGAGTGGGTCAGGCTTGGGAGCCTGGTGAGCACATAGGGTTTTCAACCCACAATAACTAAGCTTATTAATTCCATCAATCAACAATAACCCGATTACCCGTTCCCGTTATCCTCACATTACGTCCCTAAACACCTATCATAAGGGACCTATCCTAAGGATCATCATCGGGATGGACACTACTGCTAAGGGGGTTCCTTAGCAATAAATGTCCTAAAGGAAACCATGTGGGGGTTGGAGTACACCGGTGAACACATCGTTCACAACACCTACAGGTTGCGAGCCTGTCAGCGTTCCACTGGACTGTCTAGAAGAGTCCGTGGTCGTCATCTATACTCCGCTAGATGACTGGATCAGCAACAACAACAACATTGAGGCCTCTCATCATTTTATCACACATCGTCTTATTACATCTACCCATGTTTTACCCCAACATTTTTGTTGATATTAAAATCCATATACAGTTTAAATCATTTAAAACTTGTATAAAAACATTCATCCAACGTAGATAACAAGTATACAGATAATATGCATACATAGCACGTAATATATTAAATACTTCATATCTATGTGTAAGATGAAAGTAACTATGCACTCACCTGAAAAGGTGGTGATTCCAAAATCAGACAGCGCTTCGCTTCTTACAATAATTTCCTTCGACGAAACCTAGTATTATTACCACTAAAGTTTAGTCTATTATTCGCTGAGACTAATTAATAGTCTAGCTATTATTACTATTATATAAGAGTTAAATAAAATACTTATATAACCCATAATAATAGCCCAAGTATTTATTATAAGTTCCTAATAACGTTACTATAATTAAATAAAAGCTATATTAAAAACAGCGTAGGCGTAGCTCACTTACAATGGGTTTTTATAGAAAACCAGGATTTGCTTGGAGCAGCATTCCCGAGCTGAAAAGCTCTTCTTCTGGGAGCCGTCGAGCACTCCGGGGCTTCTGCCTCGTGCTAGGGAGGTTCCCCAGGCTTTTTGGGGGATTTCGGGGCTAGACAGAGGTTCTAGAGAGAGAGAGAGAGAGAGAGAGAGAGAGAGAGAGAGAGTAAAGAGAAGAAAGAATGAGAAAGGTGTGAAGAAAATGAGGGTGGGAGAGGTTGTATTTATAGAGTGAAATGTGGCTGAACTTGGTGCCACATGTCACCATCTGGTGGCAAGCCTTAGGGAGAAAGCAATGGCCAAGATTGTGCCACATCACCCATTTTCGCACAGCACACTTCCAACTTCTAAAATCCGTAACTTTCACATACGACCTCCGTTTTTGACATTCTTTATATCCACACGTAGGTAATAATAAGATCTACAACTTTCATTTTGACTCCGTTGGCTAAATCTCGACCGATCTTAAATTTAATAGTACAAGGATATTATACTGTTAAACGTCCGCGTAAAATTCATAACTTCTACATACGGACTCTGTTTTCGTCTGTCTTTTTACTGTTGATTTCATATTAATGATATATTTAACTCTCATTTAGGTTGCATAAGCCAAAAACCGCTCGAACTAAAATTCGAGTTTCGGGTCGTGCACTGCTAAGCCGAATCTTAGAAAAATCATAACTTCCTCATGTGAAGTCAGATTTGGGCATTCTTTTTATGGATGTTATCGGTTTAACATATACTACAACTTTGGTTCAGATCACTAAGGCTAAAAATCCCTTCATCGTAAATTCACTATTTACGTCTCCCAGTGTCGTGCCGGTTTTGCCGTAAAACTTCGGCGAGCCATAACCTCTTCGTTATATCTCAGATTTTGGCATTCTCTATATCCCCGGAATCCTTGTTTCGACAACTACAACTTTATATAAAGATATCGGGCTTATCCCATACTTTAATTTTGATGCTTATTTTTATTCTTTATTAATTATACATTTATAATTAAATAATAAGCACATAAATACACATAATTCAGATAATACTCAAATATTTCATCCTTATTACTTGAAAAAGAGTTACAAGAGTTGACCTAAACTATTACATTGACAAATATGCTTAGCCCTGAAACCCGGGCGTTACGTTGGTGATACCCTTTTGAGTGTGTGTAGAGCAAACAGAGTTGTAACCTAGAGTGGTCTTACGTTCTTGTGTAGATTAATCGATGCCCGAATGTTGTTTGCTTCGTGCTTTGTGGAACTCTTGATGATGAGAGTCATCTCCTAAGTGAATATGATGATATTCAGGAGGTAGATGGTTGGCATCATAAGGAGTTCTTCAGCAACTGATGGCGCAGAAGTGAGAGAACCTAGGAAGAGCCTAGGGAGTGACCTTAGTTAGATGAGTACGCTGATAAAGGAGAGTATTCGCTGAGAGCGACCATGTTTAATGAGATTGGTGATCGAGAAAGTTGAGTAGATACTTAGGAAATTTTGGATGATCCTTGTGGAAAGTATGGATATATGTGGCAGGTAGTATAGGCCTATACTACTGAAAGTAGAAGACACGCACTCGAAACAGGGAGAATTCCAGAAGTTCTAAATAGCAGATTGAGAGGAGAAAACATGGTTCGGGAATCATGTTTCGTAGTAGATTGAGAGGAGATAACATGGTTCAGGTACCATGATTCGCAAAAAATCGAGAGGTGATCACATTGTCTGAGTACCATGATTCTTGGCGATTAGTGCTTCTGGTGTTACCAGTCATCCTATTGTGATAGATTAGATTGAGATCAGATGTAACAGAGTGTGGGGCCAGAGGGCATATTGAATAAGTCTCAATGGAGCGTGCCTTGAGGGGAAATCGAGTTAGTTTCCGAGAGATTTTTGGTGAGATGCCTATTGGAGTTGCAAGACTCTGGGATGAGTAGAGATGATGCTTATTGGAGGATCACAATCTGAGTCGAGCAATTGACTTAAAGATGAGGTGTCATCTTCTGTGGCAAGAGTTGCGATGTCCCCGTTGCTAGGAAAAACAAAGAGATAGTGACCTTTCGGTTTTCAGAGTATGGGGGTAAACCCCGTGGGGTAGCATAGGGTTGCCACCTTTTCACCAGAGTATTTTGGGCAGTATGTTTGCTACAAAGTATTTCTTATGGCATGAGAGTGTCATTTGTGGATCTATGATGGAAGAGATCAGGGAGGTGCCTTTTGATGGAGGCATACTTTTAGCGGCAGTTTCAGGTGATTAAGAGGAGTATATTGGGGCGGTGACCCTCGTTGTCCTTATTGTGTATCGACTGTGAGAGTGGGGTCTCTTGCTTTTTTGGCGATTCCCATGATGGTAGGCTGGTCGAGGATTCAGAAACGTAGTGTGTGATAAGTCCATTATTTCCATATTGAGAGTCAGGACTAATTCAGAACAGTTGGGGTATCTGACGGTATATCGGTATGAGGCTTACAGATTACTATAGGCAGTCACGTTGGGATGATTCTGAGATTTTTTTTGTGAGTTATAGGATATTTGGAGTTGCTTGGTTTCATCGGAAAGATCGTTGAAGTGATTATATGGTACATTCCAAGAGTCAAGTGTGATATACCTGGTGAAACGGTCTATCGAGTAGATTGTTGGTATGCCAATTGGTGATGGTGCGAACCCCAAGTGAGGGGAGAAATGACTATTCTATTGAGAGATCATCAATCTGTTCAAAGTGCGGTTAGAGAACTGGTTATGGAGATTCGTGTTGGACACATGACACATGGGTTAATGGGGGGGGGGGGGGTGATGTAACGCTTGTAGATCCGGCTAGTCAATTTAGAGATAATTCGGGTCAAAAACAACTTTTAGACAAAAGATTATTTAGAATAAATAATGTTAACCAGGTTGTAGAATATGTCTCAAGGGTTCCGTACATATAAAGAGCGCCGAAATCTGAGTTATAACGAAGAAGTTATGACCCGTCGAAGTTTCGCGACGGAACCAGCACGACACCGGGAAGACGTAAATAGTGAATTTTTGACAGAGCGGCTTATAGCCATATTAATATAAATGGAAGCCGTAGAATATGTTAACCTGAGAACGTCCATAAAAAGAACGCCCAAATCATACTTCGTGTGAGGAAGTTATGATTTTTCGAAGTTTCAACTTAGCAGTGTACAACCCGAAGTTCGTGTATTAAATCGAGCGGTTTTTAGCCGACACAACCTAAACAAGAATCGAAGATCTCGTTATTAGTAGTGTAACAATAAAAAACAGACGAAAATGGACATCTAATGAAGAAGTTATGAGATTTTAACGGACCAATGATGTTCCGGCCTGTTAAAAATATTACTTTAAAAATAAAGTCAAAATTAGCCGACGGAGTCTAAACGAAAGTTGTAGAGTACGTCTCCACCTACGCGTGGATATAAATAACGTCAAAAAAGGAGTTCGTCAGAACGAGTTACAAATTATAATAGCATATTTACGTATTAAAATAAAGTATATATTATATATACGTACACATATATATACATATGTATATATCATTAGAAATGTATCAACGATGCGGTTATTATAAGACTAATGTTGAGTTCTTTCGACATTAGCTTAGTACAAATATCGTTAAATCTATTTAAAATAGTAATATAAAGTGGGTGTTTAGTTGTTTATATAACTGAAAGGTCATTACGTAATTATGGAGGGTAGGTTTTGAAAACTCAATTAATATAAATAAGAGCCTTAGACTCTCATATTTATTGCACCATTCTCTTGATTCAAGAGTCTTTCTCTCCTTATCCCCCGAGCATTTCGGTCCCTCATGATTCAACTTCTCTTTCTGTAGTTTTTAGTATAGTAAGTTGAGCGTTGAAGCGCTGCACAAATCTTTTTTAGAAAGATTCAGCGACGAAGTTCTGCCCCCGTAGAGGCCGTCTCCTAGCTAAAATCCCCTTGTAAGTAAGTTATGCTTACCCTATTTTAATATAGCTTATATTTAAAATTAATATTGTTATTATGAACTTATAATAAATATTTGAACTATTATTATGACTTATATAAGTGTCGTTATAATAACTTTTAACTACTCGCGGTATGGAGAATCTGGTTTAAAGGACCGCATAGGGTTGTTGGATTTCAGAAGTGCTATACGCCAAAATGGTCCTCCCCTCCAGTGTTTTATGTCTGGCCCCTGTCTGTACATAGTGGGTGGAAATTATTGTTTAAACGCTTATATAATAGTAATAATAATAAGACTAATAATTAGTCATGATAAACATTAGACTAAAATCTTGTGGTAATAATACTAGGCTTCGTCGAAGGAAATTATTTTAAAGTAAACAAAGCGCTGTCCGAGTACCGAGTCACCACCTTCTCAGGTGAGTGCATGGTTACTTTCATCTTACATAGATATGAAGTATTTTGTATAAATTACGTGCTATGTGTGCATATTATCTGAATTCTTGTTGTCTATGCTGGATGAACGATTTTATACATGTTTTAGATGATTTAAATTGTATATGTATTTCATATCTTCGATAATGTTGTGGTAAAACATGGGTAGATGTAATAGATGAAATATGAGTTTGATGATGAGTGGAGAGGTGTTATAGACCATGAGGTGAGGGTGAGAGGTGGACGATGTGAGAAGCCTTTTCCCAAACGATGGCCCCGTCATTCAGCAGAGTATGGATGACAACCACAGACTATTCTAGACAGTCCAGTGAAACACTAACAGGCTCGCAACATGTAGGTGTTGGGAACGATGTGTTCACCCGGTGCACTCTAAACCTTAGCGACCATGCAGACTTGGTGCCTAAACCTTGGCGATCATGGAGACTTGGTGCCTAAACCCTGGCGACTATGTAGACTTAGTGCCTGTTGTGTAAACCTTGGCGATCATGTAGACTTGATGCCTAACCCCTGGCGACTATGCAAACTTAGTGCCTGTTGTGTAACCGTGGAAACGATGGACTTTGTGTCGATTCCTTAGGATGATCCTTAGGAATAAACAAACGAGGAATAGCTGATTCTTAGGGTAGATCCTTAAGAGTAAAGAAGATAATGGGGATGGGTAATTGGGTTGATTGTTTGATGTTTAAACATAATAATTATATTATTGTGTGTTGAAAACCCTATGAATTCACCAGGTTTCCTAACCTGAGCCGCTCAGTTTATTTATATCACAGGTGTTGATATGAAGTCAAATTACACTGAGAGATTAAGGAGATATAAATCACTAGTGATAATGAATGTAAATTCTATTTATGCTTATCTTTTTGTATTGACGATGACATCCCAAATGTTTTAAAACGAATTAAAAATACTTTTCTTTGGAAATGCTTTGATAGCGTATTTATCATGTTTTACTGGGAACAAATTCCGCAACATTTTTATTAAAAGAGGTACTCTGATTTTTATAAAGCATAAACAAAATCGGTCTTTTCTGGCCGTGAAAATGGGGATGTCAAAAGAATTCAAAAAGGTGTTGTCTATGGTTGTATCCTTTTGTAAAAAGTTGTTTTCCAAAAATCCAATTTTTTTTTTTGAACCGAAATGAACCAAGCTTTCAGTCCATTTCGGGTTCGGTTCAATTTTTTTTTATTTTTTTATTTTATTTTGTTTGGTTTTTCTCTTTTCAAAAACTTAAAATCTCCAAAAATATTTTTTCTTTTTCTTTCATTCTTGTTTAAATATCGATGGGACAGGTTTCGTTCTCACACGTTATAATAGTTAAGCGTCCCTAGAAGCATGCTGTTGCATGTTTGTGACATCCCCAAAATCACGGCCAGAAAAGACCGATTTTGTTTATGCTTTATGAAAATCAGAGTACTTCATTTTATAAAAAGGTTGCGGAATTTGTTCCCAGAAAAACACGATAAATACGTTATTAAAACATTTTCGAAGAAACGTATTTTTATTCATCTTAAAACGTTTGGGATGTCATCGTTAATACAGAAACATAAGCATAAACAGAACTTACAATTATTTACACTAGTGATCTACATCTCTTTAAATCTCTCAGTGTAATGTCACTTCATTTCGTCACCTGTGGTATACATAAACTGAGTGGGTCAGGTTGGGAAACCTGGTGAGTACATAGGGTTTTCAACCCACAATAATATAATTATTATGTTTAATCAAACAATCAACCCAATTACCCATCCCCATTATCTTCTTTACTCTTTAAAGATTTATCTTAAGAGTCATCTATCCTTCATTCGTTTATTCCAAAGTCCCTTACTTCCAGGGTTCTAGGACTGGCACTAAATCCATAGCTGCCAATGTTCGTTCATAAAGCACTAATTCCATAGCTGCTATAGTCTATTCATCGGGTACTAAATCCATAGCTACCAATCTTTATCTGATAGGTACTAAGTCCATAGCTACCAATGTTCAACAGATAATAATCCATAGCTACCAACGTCTAACAGGTACTAAGTCCATAGCTACCGGTGTTTGTCCCATAGACACTAAGTCTATAGCTGCCAATGTATACTCACATCATCTTCTATCTCTCATCATTTATCTACCCATCATCATACCCAACATATTCGTATATATAAAAAAAGTATACAGTTTAAATCCTTTAAAAATGGTATACAACGTTCATCCAGCATAGACAGCAAGTATTCAGATAATATGCACACATAGCACGTAGTTTATATAAAATACTTCATATCTATGTGTAAGATGAAAGGGACTATGCACTCACCTGATTAGGTGGTGATTCCGAACTCAGACAGCACTTCGTTATCTCAAAACAATTTTCCTCGACAAAACCTAGTATCAATACCACTAGGGTTTAGTTTTTAACGTTAACAACGACTAATTAATAGTTTAGCTATTATTACTATTATATAAGCGTTAAATAACACTCAATATAACTCATAATAATAGCCCAAATAATTATTTTAAGGTCCTAATAGTGTTACTATAATTAAATAAAATCTATATTAAATATGGTATAGGCGTAGCTCACTTACAACGAGTTTTTATTAAAAACCTGGCTTCGCTGGAGCAGCGTTTCCAAGCCGGAAGCTTTTCTTCTCGGAGCCGTCGGGCGCTCCGGGGCTTTCTTCTCGTGCTAGGGAGGTTCCGTAGACATGGGAGGGGTTTAGGGAGGCTAGAGAGAAGTTAGAGAGAGAAAGAGAGGCTTATGGTGTGAAGAAAATATGAGGAGTTCACCCTTGTATTTATAGGAGTTTTATAGTAAAGTAGTCTCTAAGCTTCTTCCGTAACTTTTGCATACGAGCTCCGTTTTTGTCTGTCTTTTTACCGTTGAGTTCCTATTAATGAGATCTTCAACTTTCATTTAGACCTCGTTGGCTAATTCTCATTCTATCTCGGATTTACAAAACTGTATCGAATTCGCCGCGCTCGAAAAGTAGGGACTAAGCTTCGTCCATAACTTTCGCATATGAGCTCCATTTTTGTCTGTCTTTTTACCGTTGAGTTCCTATTAATGAGATCTTCAACTATCATTTAGACCTCATTGGCTAATTCTCATTCTATCTCGGATTTACAAAACTGTATCGAATTCGACGCGCTCGAAAAGTAGCGACTAAGCTTTGTCTATATCTATCTCATACTATCTCCGTTTTCGACGTTCTTTATATCCATGCGTAGGTAAAAATAATATCTACAACTTTCATTTTGGCTCCGTCGGCAAATTCTCGACCGATCATAAATTTAACAGTAGGAGGCGTTTAGACTGTTAAATGACCGCGAAGAATTCGTAACTCTTTCATACGAACTCTGTTTTTGTCCATCTTTTTACTGTTGAGTTCCTATTAATGAGATCTTTAACTCTCATTTAGGTCGCGTAAGCCAAAAACCACTCGATCTAAAATTCGAGTTTCGGGCTGTACACTACTAAGTTGAAACTTTGAAAAATCATAACTTCCTCATACGAAGTCAGATTTGGGCGTTCTTTTTACGGATTTTCTCATTTTAACATACTCTACGACTTTGGTTTAGATAACTAAGGCTAAAAAGTCTTCTATCATAAATTCACTTTTTACGCTTCCCGGTGCCGTGCCGGTTTTGCCGTAAAACTTTGACGGGCCATAACTTCTTCGTTATAACTCAGATTTCGGCGTTCTTTATATGTACGGAAACCTTGTGACATATAATATAACTTGGTTAAAATTATGTATTCTAAATAATATTTTGCCGAAAATTCGTTTTCGACCCATATTGCCTCTAAATTGACTAGCCCGGATCTACGGGCGTTACAATGTTGTCCAAAGCCTCAACTTATTTTGAATAAAAGCCTTAATGACTAGGTATATACAAACCTTGTCTTCCCAATAAGGCTGCTCCATTTATTCTAATCCTGAGCTACCTTACTCTTTTCTCATATGGGTTAAGAGTTTACTGCTTGGTCACTATTTTCAGCTGAGGTACTATAGTTTCTCTTCACCACCTCAGCATTTTTCTCTATCATATTTCGGTCCCATATCGTAACCCTTGAGACTCTCAGAATTAACCACTGAGGTTTATGGTTACACAATCTCTATGTTTATGATCTGAGCCTCGTGTCACTACGTGCTTAGTGAAACCCAACATTCAATACCTAACATGAATTGACGGTAAACATGAAATCTCTTTTTGTTGTGACATTCTTATGAAATTGTTATTTACCATAACATTTCTTCCCTTAGAATCCGGTTTTAAATTTTTTTTTTTGAGATTTCATCATCACACATCTTCAATAAGTCACTATATACAAATTCCAACCTACTTGTTCAACAAATCACATCGGTCTCACAGGTACTTCATTTGGTCTCGGTCTTATGTCAAGGTCCGGGATTCTAAACTGAAGCGAAAGCCACCCTTTTAAGCCTTATAAAAAGATGTCTTTCAACACTTCTTAATAAGTGATTGATCATAATTCAACGGGAATTCATACAGACACTTTAAGGTCTCTCTTGACCTTGAAGAAAATGATTCGTGCCCGAGATCAACTGTTTTGTGTCTATATTGACATCACAAATTCCCAGATAAATATTGATTTATTTCCTTATCTTTGACACTCTATGCATGAAAATCTTTGATTTTCCAAAAATCTAGTTCGGTTTCATCGTAATCTTGTGTTTGGATGACAGCTATTTAACAGATAAGATGTTGACTCAGCCGACAGAGTAACGGCTTCAATAGTGAGTTGACGGGCACGCGTGCAAAACGGAACAGTTTTTCTCTCTCATGCGTAATCATCGGGGGTGCCAACCGTCGTGCTTCTGTCACATCCGAAACCGTTTCGTGTATCAAGAAGATTTGGGGGATGATTCTTCTCTTTCCTCTACCCACAGTATAAAAGGAACACTTCTGCTTCATTCCATACATACAGCAATCAAAAATTAAACAAGCAAAATCAGGCAATTTATACTCTACTATTCATCATCTTCAACATTCAACAATGGCGGACTCTTCCTTTGTTCAGTAAACCTCTTCCCGTACCAACATTCTTCCCATTCGCACTCAACGAAGTCTGGTGATCGATTTAAACCCTAAAGCCTACGAGAATTATATGTATCCCATGGTGGAGTGTCTCAAATACTCTCCATTGGTACTAGCCCTTTCCAAGGTCGAGATTGTGCCCATGGTATGTCTTTCCCAGGTCTTCTCCACTGCTCATTATGATAGATCAGTGGATCGAATCTACTTTGACCTTCTTTCTCACAAGACCTCCATCTCCAAGCAACGATTCAGCTGGCTCCTAGGTTTTGAAGCCGATGAATCTAGGGTTAATCCCGACTCCATCACTGTGGGATAGTTATTTTCGATGTTCTACAACATGGGCTACACGGAAATTCTCACGACGGTCACTAAGTTCAAGAAGTCGTGTCTTCCTCCTCCATGGAATGGCTTCTTCACCATTCTGTTCAAAGGGCTCTCTGAGTGCAGTTATGGTTCTGATGGGGCCAGCAAGTTGTTCATGACCATTCTCTATGGTCTATACCATGGCATCAACCTCGACTACGGCTCAGTTCTATGGCAATAACTCATTCAGAGCCTAGCCTCCTCCGCTCGCCATACTGAAGTGTCCTATGCCAGATTTTGGATGCTGATCACCAAGTGGGCCATGGATAAACTGTTGGATAAGGTGTCTAAGTCCATAACTTATTTGGTATATACTTGACCCGACCGGCATGGTCCATTTGGGTTGCATCTCATCCAAACTATTATGGATAATTTTATGAGAGTTATACACATATGTTTATTAATATATTATGAGTTATAATATATTAATATGAAGTTACGTTATTTAATTAGTTTTAGTCTTAAATTAATCATGGATTAATTTAGAGATTAAAAGGAATACTAATTAAATTATGGGCTATTTGTTTTATATAGTGTGGGCTAATACTCATTTGTTAATGGGCTAGGCTTATGTGGAAGTCCATGGATGATCCATGGAGCTTTTAACCCATGGATCCTTGGAAAAGGAAAAGACATGGGTTATTAGGGTTTCACCCTAACCATGCATACTATATAAGCATGCTTATGGAGCATGAAATGAGGCCTAAGAGAAAACTAGTGATCTAGTGTGTGTGTGCATGTGTGTGGCCGATTTATACAAGGTGTATATACTCTCTCAAAGTTTTCCAAGAGTTTGTGGTGTTTGTGATTCCATTTGAGGCATTCACACTATTGGTGCTTGGCCCTCAAACTCCTAAGAACCCAACACACCAAAAGGTATGTAATCTCTTCTAACTCTTTTATGTTGAAATGTTCCCCATGCCATGTTAGATAGGTTATAAACCTTGGAAAATTATTATTTTGCATGTATTTAGACAAACATAGATCCAAGGTTTATTAGGGTTGCATGCACACTTAGGAAGTGTTAGATTGCTCAAAACCCAATAGTGGTATCAGAGCCTAGGCTTGCTTGTTTGATACTTGATGCAAAATAGTGAAAAAAGTCGAAATCGTTGCTGTCTGCATGCTAGACTCGCCGAGTCCATTGGGGGGACTCGCCGAGTCCAAGGCAAACTTCAACCTACTCGACGAGTCCGTTCGTGCACTCGGCGAGTAGGATCGAAAGAATGCAGAATCTCGACTTTTGCTGCTGGAAATGGACTAGAAACGTTACCCTAAATTGTTTTGGTGTTGTAAAACTTATTTAGTTGGTGTAATGGTTGTTCTAATCCATTTACAATAGCATATATCAAAATTCCATGATTTTATGTGTTCATATATTTCTTGAATTTTGATGATCATGTTCATGTTCTTATGAATTTAGAAAATGATAGGAATTATTTGCTGAATTGTTTAGGATTAATTCTTTATCATTTATGTGTTTTAATGGAGTCCATAATTTGTCCTCAAGTTATGGATTACCAAAGGTCACTTTCATTTAACACACACTTAAAACACATAAGTTACATGAAAATGAAGAGTCTTCATTTTTATGAACCTTTAATTCATAAGTTATGAAATGATGAGTTTTGCAAAGTTACAAAACTTGCCCTCAAGTTTTGGAATTTGTAAAGTTTCACACACTTTAATAAACTTTAATTCCAAACCTTAGAGTTTTAATAGTTAAAATTCAACCCTTATACTATTTATAACATTAATGGTTAATTATTATATATATGTATAAGAATAAGTCGTTTTACCGTTAGTAGGCCTCATTCACGAAACCGGTCTATAAGGTGGGTATAAGGTTGTTGCCTATAAAATGGTGACTTAATGGGTGTCTACTCTCACCCACCGCTTGCTTGACTGGTGGAGGGTCGTTAGCCGAACGGGTAGGACAATGACTTTAAATTCTCCCTTCATTAAAAGTATTAATGATAAATACTAAAGTAACTAAAATCTTAATAATTCCCAATCTTAGTTACTTTAGGAAAAATGTGAATTTGGTGCTAACCCATGGAATTCACACTTTGTACCTTACCAAGTCGTTGGTGGAGCGTGTGTGGTTAACCGGCACACTAACTTGGACTAGTAAGGACCACGAAGGGTGACTTAATGTTTTTCATAGATCAATGGAGCGTGTGTGGTTAACCGGCACATTGATTAGGTGATAATATTAAGGGTACCAAGTGAATTGGTATGGTTATTCACACCTTGTTTTGTGATCCTCGGCATCCCAGTCACAAAATTTGAGAGGGCACACTCGAGATTGAAACATGCCATTGAAAAGTTCAATGAATCTCAAAAGATCTAGGAATTTCAAATCCAATTAAAACCTAATAAATTATTTTTCATGGTGGAAATTGGTGAATCGTCATTCGCCTACCTTCAAATATTTTATAGCTTGGATTACGGCATCCCTCTTCTAAGTTATAAAATAGTTTGTTGGGTCCTAGCCTTAATATTTCATATTGGGTGTCATATTAAGGACTTTAAATCAACTATCTTGAATATCTCCCAAAACATGTCTGGTTTAGACATTTATGATCATCCCAAATCTCTTGAAGATGATGTTCCTCAACATCATGCTTCACTTCCTCTATCTCCTCCAATTATTCTCCCTCACCTACAAGTTCTTGAAAAGTTTAAAGTCACTCAAGCCCTATTGGCAAGTTAAGGTCTTGGTGTGGTCACATCTTGGAGATGTAATCACATATTGACAAGACGGGAGAGTTGGGTGTCAAAGTCTCGTGAAAGTTGGATGTTCAATCACTTTCTTAGTAACATAGCGGGTCACTTTGGGACTACTATGAGACAGACTATGACACGAGCCTTAATGATCTTATCTATTTGCTTTGTGCTGTGGAATCAGCAATGATTTGGAACACTAGTAAAGCAAATTTTGTTAGAAGATCAACTTCCCAAACCTTAAATGGACATTGGCAATGGTAGCATTGGATATCTAGAAAAGCATTTCTCTTCCCAATGGAAAGGGATTGGCCATAGTCAACTCGGTTGACCAAATGGTAAAGAGAAAGGCTAAGTCTGAGATAGTCTCATGTGCCATTATCAAAGGGTCTACATGTGTTTTGTTGCCAAAGGAAGGGGCATTGGTTGCGAAGCTGCCCTATTCACCTGAAAGGTCATAAGGTTGATCAAGTCAAGAGGTTTGACTCTACTTCGGGTAAAATACACTGTATAACTCTATTAAGTTTCTATTATGAGATTCTTGATACATGATGTGACTGGGTCACATGGTGATGTTTTAAGAATCAAAAGAAAAGATAGGAAGCTTAAAGAAGTATATGCTGATTGCGAAGATGGGTTTCGATCGCATGGTTCGGTAATCAGAATTTTGAGCTGTTGCTTAAGAATTATAATATATTGCTTGTGAATAGATAACAACAAGGTTTTCATGTGGATTGTAAGGATAAGTTTTTCCGCAAAGATTTAAAATAAAAAAATAAAAAAAAGGAGGTTTTAATTTTATTTATTTTAAAAATATCCTTACAATGGCATCGGTGGAAAATTGTTGCTTATATGTTTCCAGTAATAGCAATATTGGAAAGTGGATTTGATTCTTTCATTTGTGGTAGTGTCTGAATTTACCAAATGAAGAAAGTTTTTTCATCACCCAAGTTTCAATTGGACAGAAACTTGGAATCATACAAGTTGTATTGTATGATGAATGAGAATTTTCATCTTTGAAAAATTAAGACTAATTCTTTGATCACATGTATATGTGAGTCAATTGAAGGACTAAGGAATTAGGTACACTGGGTGTGCGCTGGTCAAGGTCCACCACAAAGATTGATTTGTCATGATTTACTAAAGATTAGTAAATATGATTATACTTATAAGGTTAAGTATAATTCAGTAACATTGGAAAGGTTACAATGTATGACAAAACGAATAAGAAGAATCAAATTAGGCAGAAAGATAAAAGTTTCTCAAATCTGAAAAGACGGGAGAGTACTTTAGTATCAGTTTTATGATCATCTTAATGATTTAGAAACCATATCACAAATTCATACTCCAAGGTTGCCTTAGTGCATTGTTATGGCTAAGAAGAGAAATCATGAATTGTTGGATTGGTTAAGATCAAGAAGATGAGTCATACTTCGTTCCAAAACAATCCTTAGAGTCATACTCCAAGATTGTAATTTGAGTGACATGACATAAAGTAAGGTTTAAAACACTTATCAAATGTAGTGTAAAATGTTTTCTACTCTTGTACATTTGAGATTGGTAAGTTGTGATGTCTTGGATGAGACAAAGACCAACTAAGACCAATTGTGTGAAGTGTTAGTCTTGATAAGAATCCGCACTATCCCTTGAATATTTGTTTTGTCAAGGAATGGTTCTTGACTAGGAAAAACTTATATGTCAAGGGGACAGTGGGAGCCTTAAAGATCCTGAAAGAGTTTTAAGATTTAATCAAGAGTGAAACCTGTAATTTATCACTAGCACACGACTTAAGGTTTGCAACCTATCGTGTTGACATAATTCTTATTTCTGTACCTACTTCAAATAAGTTGAATTTACATGTGAGTTATCAGAGTTCAACTTGGAAGCATTGGTAGGCCTTGTGTTACCAAGGTGACAAGAAACTAAGATTGAATAAGTTTAATCCATGTAGGGCTGAATTTGTCACTAACCTTATCTTGTGATTATGGTTTTGGCAAATTCGCATGGATAGGAACTCATACACTATAAAATCTAAGTGTCATAAGGTTTCTCTCCGATTCATGAAAATGATGGTGAGGAAACTCTTTCACTAAGTAGATTTTACGTAGATATCAATTGTGTCATTTGCATTTTCAAAAGTCATTAGTGGAGCGCGTGTGGTTAACCGGCACACTAACATGGACTTGTGAGAAATGGCAAATGCCTAAACAATTGAGACTATGATTACGACATCCCTTTTCATAGTTCTGAAAATTGTTTAGACACACATGTGAGCTATCTAAGAAAGGGTGTATGAATCTAAATTTCAGAAGTCAAACAGATTTCTGGAAATATGTCAGAGCTAGTGGGAGCATAAGTGTTATGCTGATAATCATCATGTTAGTGGGAGCATGATTATTACGTTTAGTATTGCAAGCTAGCAATGTTAATTATAGAAAACAAAGTTTCAATCCGTGAAGTTGCAGGGGTTGAAAAGTTGTTTTGCTATAATTAAGGGAGAGGAAATTATACTTCATTTCAATTCTAAAGCATAGATTGAGATTTTAATCATCTTTAGTCAAGAATATATATAAGAATTTTATGTCTGAATGGTTCGACTTAAGAAAATTCTATATATATTGTGTTTTCAAAATTCGATTATGATTACGGCATCCCTCTTCATAGTTAAATTTTGAAAACATGGCAAATGAAAAATATTGTAGCAAAAGACTGGTCTAGTATCATGTCTTTATGTCAAACATCATGAATCGTGTCCCATATGCTTCGGATATAGGATCGATTCCACGTGCTATAATATTCATCCTTTCTAAATTTTCCAAATGCTTAAGGCATTTAGAAGGGAAAAGTCTAGAACTGGATATGACTAAAGTGATTAAGCAATTGTCGAGGACAATCTGAGGTTCGCCAAAGATTGGTTGCTCAGGGACATTTGGAAGTCTAGTGTTAATTTTGGTAGGACCATATTGACATTTTCTGAAAAGAGGTAACTCTTGTTCGGAAGTGATAGTCAAATGGGACTATGGAAATGTCTCCATAGGTGGAAGTTATTCAATCTATGTAAGATTAGGAAACTTAATGCAAGAAGGATGTTCCCAAGGAGCTGATCTCCTTTGGAATGTTCTGTAGTGGTTGTTGTCAAGTCTTTCTGACTTCGTGCATAATCATTACAAGAGGATCAATGCATATAAGTTTAGAATCTAACAGATTTCAGTAAATGACATAAATTTGGAATTCTTGCATTTACAATAAGGATTTGGGATTGTGAAATGAGTATCATTGGAATCATGTTCAATTGATCTACATCACAATGTAAGGATCATAGACAAACATAGTGTGCATACTTGGGGTATGGCATAACTATTGTTTAGAAAACAAAGTGTACATGCTAGGAGCATGGGACGACTGTTGTTTTTATTCAAGTCTTAAGTTGATTATTTGAAACATTGAATAATGTGTAATCAATATGGTGATAAATAAAAGGTGGTTTTATTTATATTCAAAAGGGTTCTGAGACCATATTAGATTCGATTATTATTGTGTTTCACTTTGCATGTTTTGACTTCCAAAATAGCTAGGTTATTCTTTCCGAATGACTAAGTTATTTAAACAATCCACAGTCGTTCATATGTTGGAAGTAGGTATGAATCAAGACTGTCATGAATCGGGTTTGTAGATGGCTAAATGAGTTTAGACATGGCAATGGTTGCTACAACATTCATGAGTGCTCATAAGTTATGAGTATTGGTATAAACCCACGCTCACTTCTATCACTTCATGGAATTTATCTCGAGTGATCGTGAGACGATAACATCATATAAATCTTTAAACCTAGAGATATGAGTTGTTACCTATGAGTTGGTTGTGCATTGATTGCACGTAAACGCATCAGTAACTTGATGTTATAAAACGTGCCTTTGTGTACAATTCAACAAGTAGTAGAACAAGCATATGAGTCGAAGTTTATCTGTTCCTTCTAGAAATAGAAGCGATATCTGGGCCCCTCGATGATTTTGTTGTGACCTATGTACCGGCCGGTCAGAACTGAATTGATGTGTTCGATTAAGTTCTTTGTCAAACAAATCGAAAAATCGGGAAACAAACTGTTGGACAATAAGTACGACGTTGTTCCATGTATTTGTCCGGCTGATATCATGAGAACAGAGGATTATGTGATCACTTATCTAAAATGGCGCTTCATAGTTCGACAGAGTCTTCATTGTTCGAGGGAGTTTTCGAGAGCTACGATTGTTGGTTGGTTCCTGAAGTTATAGGCAAATATAGTTATTAGACTTATCCAAGTGGGAGTCTGTTGGATAAGGTGTCTAAGTCCATAACTTATTTGGTATATACTTGACCCGACCGGCATGGTCCATTTGGGTTGTATCTCATCCAAACTATTATGGATAATTTTATGAGAGTTATACACATATGTTTATTAATATATTATGAGTTATAATATATTAATATGAAGTTACGTTATTTAATTAGTTTTAGTCTTAAATTAATCATGGATTAATTTAGAGATTAAAAGGAATACTAATTAAATTATGGGCTATTTGTTTTATATAGTGTGGGCTAATACTCATTTGTTAATGGGCTAGGCTTATGTGGAAGTCCATGGATGATCCATGGAGCTTTTAACCCATGGATCCTTGGAAAAGGAAAAGACATGGGTTATTAGGGTTTCACCCTAACCATGCATACTATATAAGCATGCTTATGGAGCATGAAATGAGGCCTAAGAGAAAACTAGTGATCTAGTGTGTGTGTGTGTGCATGTGTGTGGCCGATTTATACAAGGTGTATATACTCTCTCAAAGTTTTCCAAGAGTTTGTGGTGTTTGTGATTCCATTTGAGGCATTCACACTATTGGTGCTTGGCCCTCAAACTCCTAAGAACCCAACACACCAAAAGGTATGTAATCTCTTCTAACTCTTTTATGTTGAAATGTTCCCCATGCCATGTTAGATAGGTTATAAACCTTGGAAAATTATTATTTTGCATGTATTTAGACAAACATAGATCCAAGGTTTATTAGGGTTGCATGCACACTTAGGAAGTGTTAGATTGCTCAAAACCCAACATAAACTTCATGTTCCAACTGTTGCAGATTCCCTCCTCTCCTCCATCAGTGTCTTCCACACCACCAAGATCATTGTTACTGATCCGACCAAGTTCTCCTTCATCGGATCCATTTCGGATTCTATGTCCGCTGGTGTGTCCAAGGAGAGCGTTATAATGAAGGCCTATAAGGACTTTCGTCCTTCGGGTCCACGGGAACTTTTTGCGGAAATGGTTCAGTCCATTAATGATGCAGATAAACCAGCTGCTAGAGGGAAGAAACCCGAGAAAGGGAAGATCAAGAAAGCAGCAAAGGGGGCAAAGGGTCCTTCTCCTAAGAAGCGAAAACCCTCAAAGACAGATCCCCCCCCCCCAGCGAAGAAGAAGAAAGCACAGCCGAAGAGGAAACTTATTCTCTCTTCTTCATCCAGCGATTCAGAAGATAACCACTCTGACTCAGACGAGTCGGCTAGAGGCGAAACTCCTCCTCACTCGCCTGCTCATGAGGTACCAGTTTCATCAAAACCTCCTTCACCTTCTCCTATCTCCACCTCCTCCATTCCCACCATAACCTCCTCCATTCCCACCATAACCTCCTCCATTTCCATTCCCTCCATATCTAACCCTATTTCTATTCCCCCCATAACTACCTCTACTACCATTTCACCTACAACTACTTCCATACCACCACCAATCTTCACAGAAGCCACCAAAACCACCACCAGTGAGATTCCAACCAATGTATCTGATATGGGGGTTCGAACTTCACAACCCGAACCCACTTCTGTTCCCGAACCCACTTCCACTACCGAACCATCCACTGCACCCTTATCTCCCACTCCATCTGCTGAAACCGAAACCTTCTTGGGAGGGGAGGATATGGTCTTCGATTCCATCTACTACAGCCCCTACCAACTCCAAAGTGATGATGATGATGATGCTCCAGTTACTAAAAAGCATATCAAGGAACTCCACGAGAAGATTGATAATCTTGTGGCTTCTTCCTCTTCCTCAAAATCTCACTTTTCGGAGGCTGCCATTCAGGGGATGGTGGAATCTCTCTCCAAAGCACCTGAAGCTTCCATTAGCTCAACTGTTGCTGCTATTGACAAATCGACAAAAGCTAGTGCTGCTGCGACCGAAAAAGTCGAAAAACTATTTCAAGATGCCTAGATTTGGCTGGAGTCTTTGCAGGCGGCATTAGAAACAAATACCAAGAAGATTCGCACCGTTGTGGAGAAGCTGGTCCATTCGTTCGAAACCGAAAAAGACCAATTTGCCAGCTTCTGTCAGAATCTCAAAGAAGACAATCAGTCTTTTCAATCTTCGGTTGCGGATCGTCTTCTTACCTTTCAAGCCACTCTTGCTGCCGAGTCTACTACCAAGGACGAGCTTGCTCGTAAATCTTCCGAGCTTACTCTTGCAACTCATCAGCTTTCCCAAGCCGAGAAGGAGATCGATTCTCTTTGGTCTGAGAAAGCTGTGGTCCGGAGTTGTGTTTCAGATGTCCATGGAGCTCTGTCCAACATTATCGAAGCCCATGATCCGATTCTTAACTATTCGGTGAGGCGCACTCTTGCAGAGAAGCTCATTCCTGCCCTTGCCCTGCTTAGCCGCATTGAAGGGATTCCTGAGCAGGAGGAACATCCGAAACAAGGGGAGAAGGGAAGCCCAAAGCTCAATCAAACCCCCCTCCGATTTCCGAAGCTCAATCACTTCCAGTTTCATCACTTGTCCCTCCGAAAGCACCCAAACCAACAACTGTTCCTGCATCAGGTTTGAGTGCTCAAAGCAAAGACAAACAAATCATCAATGACAGTGATGAAAGTGATGATCAAGAACCGATTGTCAGCTTACTGAGGAAACAGGCCAGAGAGAAGGAGCTTGATGAGAATGCTCGCATTGCCAGAGAGGCTGAAGCCAAGGAGAGGAAGATAAAGGAGGTTCATGATCTCCTTGAAAGCAGAAAAACTTTATTTTCTCCTTGGACTCTCGAAGTGCTTGTCAAAGAAGCCATTGAGTCCCCCTGCACTCTTTTGCTAGAACCGGTGATCTCCTTGGACCGGGTCAATTCGGTCGATTCCCAATTTGACATGCCCCTGACCAGAAAAGCTTTTATCTTCCATGCATTCGCCCACATAGCTGAAGTTCTTCATCCTCACCCGAAGGTTGATAGGGAGCTTGTAGACTATTATCTGAGGACCGCTCAACCTCAGTATCAGACGTGGAGCGCACAGAAGATCATCAACGTTCGGGTTCTCAAACCTGTTCGGGAGGGCAACTTCATCAATGTCAGATTCAAGGTCTAAAGGGGATCTGACAAAACCGAGCATTCCATCTCTCTGGCTAATCTTCCCAACTTAAACCCTCATGATTGGATAGTCTTGCACAACATTCTTCTTGTTAACGAAGTGGAATATGGTCCGATCATAGACCATTTCAAGAGAATGTTGGTGTGTTATATTTTGGAGGTTGCTAAGTTGGATCAAGAGGTTGCTAATGTTCTCAGGAAGAAGCCCATCATCACTCCAGTCGGTTCTGCAAGCGATATAAACAGAATGAAGATGGGAAAGATTGATCTGAAACAAAACTCAGTCATGTTCACCAGGGCAGAAGGTCAGAAATGCTTATTTGCTTTGGTTGACAAACATCTTTACACCACTTCCTGCTTGGAGCATGTTCTGGGTATCATCAATCGATGCAAACAGAACTCAGAGAGTGATAAGAAGTACTTCAACGATATGATCAATTGGTACATTCACTTCCGACAAACACTACTTGCTATCATTCCCTGCCTATTCAAGACTGTGAAGAAAGCCAGTGCCGCAGGAGTAAGCAAACTGGAGTGAGGTCTCACCCATATTTACGCAAAGGGGGAGATTTTTGGGTATTTGGTGTTGCGTCTTGGGCTCGTCTCTTAGCCCATTTTGTATACGGTATGGGCATGTCCATCCGTAACTTGTTTTGTTAGGGTTTGTGTATTAATAGATGCTTGCATGCATCTTTTTCATGAATGATAGATCGTTTTTTACGTGTGATTTAGAAGATCTCTTTTGTAACCCTAAAATCCTCTACAGTGGAAGTTCTTAATCGAGCTCTGCTGAGGATTGAACGTTCTAATCATTCGACTCATTCAGATCCATTCTTGAGTATTGTTTCATTGTTTTACTTTCATTATCTACCTGTTGCAAAGATCTAATCGATCAAAGAGTTTTTATATCTCATCAAATATATTATTCATATAATATATTAATAAACCATAATAACCTATTTCTCTATTAGTCATCCAGTCAACTTGCTTAAGGCAACCCAAAAGGACCATGCTCTAATCGGGTCAAGTACATGTAAATATAGTTATGGACTTAGACACTAATCCAACAGTGTAGGCCCATACTACTAAAATCACAGGACCCATATGCGTAGCAAAGAAGTCACATCCCCTAGGGTTTTGTTAGGGGTATGGTTCCCAAATTGTTATATGGAATATTTGATATCTTCCTGGTATATTTTTCAGCATAGTGGTTACTCGACGATTTGTGACTGGATCTGGGTCGGGTTCAGGAGACGAGGGACATGAGGCACCCCCAATGCCCGAGACTATCGACTAGATGGGGCCAAACAAGATGGACGCTAGGATCCGGGAGATCCTGCGTGATGAGGTGGTACAATGTTCTAGTCTCAGTTAGCGGAAATGTTTGGGTCTATTAAGACCACCATGGTGGAGTATTTCGATGATCACTATGTAACCCTCACTAAGGTGGCTTCCGCGGCAGCGATAATGGTTGTAACGGCGATAGGGGTAGGAGCCAGTCGGGCTTTCTAGTATCTGGACTTCGACAACACGAAGCCCCCTACTTTTGATGGGACTCAGGACCCCATCAAATCCATGAGGTGGATATCGGACGTGGAGGGGTGTTTCTTCACGTGCTCATGTCATACTGACCAGAAGGTCAGATGTGCCTTGAACCTGCTGAGGTCTGGGACAAAGGAATGGTGGAGATTGATGACTGGATCATATGTTGATGATCAAAGAGCCATAGTTACTTGGGAGCAGTTCCGGGATATGTTTCGTGCTCGCTACATTCCACGGTTCGAGCGGGAGCCGTTAGCTCAGGAGTTTTTGGATTTGAGACAGGATGGTGAGACGATAATGGAAATCACTCGCATGTTCACGTATATGGCGATATTATGCCCGGAGTTTGCCTTTGAGCAGGCTCAGATGACAAGTTATCTGAGCATGCTCAAGACTGACATCCATTACTTTGTTCCTACTCAGTGGTGTGATACCTTGTTGGAGTTACAGGAGGCCACTAGGCAGTGTGAGTTGGAGATTGAGCTGCAGTTGAGGGAGCAGTGGCAGGCCCCGACATAGTTATAGCCTGAGCCAAAGCGGTCTAAGACCGCTGATTCCAGGAAAGGGGGACAGTGGGGCAGCACTTGTGGCAAGTGCGGCAAGATTCACTCGAGGGTTTGTAGATCTGGTAGCGGGTGCTGAAAATGCGGCAATGAGGGAAATTTTGTGAGGGATTGTCGCTAGACATCCCCGGTTCAAGATATGAGAATCTTCTACCACTATCACCACGTTGGTCACGTGAAGACCAACTATCCATAGCTCATAGCCAGGTCGATACAGGATCCAACGTCGGCTACACTAAGGATTATCGGCGGGAGTCAGCGACAAGCAGCGCCCCCGAGGGCCTAGGGATGCACCTTCCAACTTACAGCAGAGGAGGTCAGGGTAGCACCAAATGTGGTTGCTGTTATGTTTCTATCCCTTACCTTACTAATTATATTTCTTTCAAGCTTACATGTTTGTACCTGTGGTTAGGTGCGTTTTTAGTGAACTCATTACCTGCATTTGTATTATTTGACCCAGGGGCGAGTCGTTGTTTATATCTCAGACATTTAGTAGGAGTTCAGTGTGCCAGTAGGAGAACTAGAGTGTCTTTTGCGAGTCTCTATCGCCAATGAACATAGGGTTTCTGCTTCTTCAGTCTACTAGAGATGTCAGTTGACGATCTTCGGGGTGTCTTTCCCGATCGACTTGATTCTGATTCCCATGGGGGATGTATGTGTGATCGCGGGTATGGATTGGCTTGGTCACTTTGGTGCCATGATCGACTGCGAGGGTCAGTGAGTGGTAGTTTGAACCCCAAGTGGGGAGAACCAATTGTTTACGGAGAGGGCACCAGATTGGGATTAGGGTTTTGTTCGGCTGCCCGGGCTCAGCAGTATATTCAACACAGATGTGCGGGTTATCTAGCGTATGTGATGGATATGCGTGTTAGGGATCAGGGTTCAGTATCAGAGGTTCTAGTGGTCAGGGAGTTTGTTGACGTATATCCGGATGAGTTACCTAGAGTGCCTTCGGAGAGGCTGGTCAAGTTTAGGATCGACCTAATGCTAGGTGTGGCCCCTATCGCCAAGGCGTTGTATCAGTTGGCACCACCAGAGATGCAGGAACGGTCATCATATTTGCAAGAACTGTTAGGCAAGCAGTTAATCCGTTCGAGCGGTTCCCCATGAGGAGCGCATATTCTCTTCATCAGGAAGAAGGATGGTTCACACCAGATGCGCATTGATTATCGAGAGTTGAACAAGTTGAAGGTGAAGCACCGTTATCCACTCCCAAGGATTAATGATCTTTTCGATCAATTGCAGGTGGAATCTTGGTTCTCCAAGATAGAACTGAGGTCCAGGTACCAGCAGGTCAGGGTTAGGGAGGAGGACGTGGAGAAGACCATGTTCTGGACTCATTATGGACATTAAAAGTTAGTGATGATGTTGTTTGGGCTCACCAACGCACCTATAGTATTTATGGACCAGATGAATCGGATCAGCAGACCGATGCTCAATCGCTAGGTCATCGTATTCATAGATGATATCTTAGTATACTCCAAGACCCGAGAGCAGCATGAGGAGCACCTTCGGAAGTTATTAGGAGTTTTGAGGTGGGAACGGCTTTATGCCAAGTTTTCGAAGTGCGAGTTTTGGTTACGATAGGTTCAGTTCCTTGAAAATCTTGTTAACGAGGAGGGGATTTTGGTCAATTCGGCCAAAATCGAGGCAGTTATGCAGTGGGAGGCTCCAAAATCTCCCTCGAATATCAGGAGCTTTCTAGGATTGGCAGGGTACTACCAGATATTCATACATGATTTCTCAAAGATTGCAGTGCCCCTTACTCGTCTGACGAGGAAGGGGTGGATTTCCAGTGGGGCCCCGAGTAGCAGAGGGTGTTTGAGACCCTCCGACTGCATTTATGCGAGGTTCCAATATTAACTCTTTCGGAGAGAGTCGAGGATTTTGTGGTGCTATGTGATGCATCCATCACGGGACTGGGAGCAGTCCTCATGCAGAGAGGACGAGTGATAACCTACGCATCTCGGCAGTAGAAGCCGCATAAGACGAGATACCCTACTCATCATTTAGAGTTGGGAGGGGTGGTATTCACTCTCAAGATTTGGAGACATTACCTCTATGGGGTCCATTTTACCATTTACACGGACCACAAGAGCCTAATACACATCATGGATCCGCCAAACCTGAACATGAGACAACGCAGGTGGCTGGATGTAGTCAAGGACTACGACTGTGAGATCCTTTACCACCTAGGTAAAGTGAACGTGGTTGCGGACACTCTGAGTCGCAAGTCAGTTGGGTCTTCTACCCTAGTGGCATGTATGAGGATATCAGTGGATTCTCCACTCATAAGCTTGATCAGGGAAGCTCAGGCAGAGGGTATGCGTCAGGAGAACTGAAGACTTGAGAAGATTAGGGGTGAGAACACCCGGTTTGTGCAGGATAGTCGGGGATTATTGAATCGTTATGGTCGGGTCTAGGTTCCGATGTCTGGTGGGGTCAAACATATTGTTTTGGATGAGGCTCATAAGTCTCGCTTCTATATTCAACTAGGGCCCACCAAGATGTACCAAGATTTGTGATTGAGTTACTGGTGGCCAGATATGAAGAGGTAGATTGCATGGTATGTCGAGAGGTACTTGACCTGATGGATGGTCAAGGCTGAGCATCAGAGGCCGCACGATTAGCCATAGCCCTTGGAGATTCCCATGTGGAAGTGTGAACAGGTCACGATGGATTTTATCACCAAGCTATCGAGGACGGCGAAGGGCTTTGATGCTATTTGGCTCATCGTTGATCGATTGACCAAGAGCATGAACTTCTTAGCTATATGAGAGAGTACATCAGCGGAGAAGTTGGCAGACATATATATCCGCGAGATCGTTGCTCACCATGGGGTGACGGTCTCTATTATGTCAGACCGTTATGTTCCGTTCACCTCCCATTTCTGATAGAATTTCCACAAGGAATTGGGCACGCGTCTGCATTTCAACACAATCTATCATCCGCAGACGAAAGGCCAGAATGAGCAGACCATACAGCCTCTCGAGGATATGCTGAGAGTCTGTATTATTGACTTTGGCGGGAGCTAGGACTCCTACCTACCCCTCACATAGTTCTCCTACAACAATAGCTTTCATTTCAATATTGGTGCACCACCATATGAGTTTTTGTATGGACGGACATGTTGCACCCTAATCTGTTGGGGTGAGATCGGTCACAGGATGATGGGACGGACCGAGGTGGTTCTACAGACTACCGAGAGGATTCAGTAGATCTGACAGTGGTTGCAGATTGCATAGAGTCGGCAGAAGAGTTACACTAACAGGCACCGATCTGAGTTGGACTTTTAGGTCGGTGACATGGTACTTCTGAAGGTCTCGCCCTAGAAGGGTGTGATCCGGTTCAGGAAGAGGGGGAAATTGGGTCCCTGATACATCATGTCGTTCAGGATCATTGCTAGGGTTGACAAGGTGGCGTATAAATTAGAGCTACCATAGGAGCTTATTCATATCTACAGAACTTTCCATGTGTGACATTACGAAAATGTGTATTAGATGAGGAAGATGTGGTGTCATTGGATGACATACAGGTCGATGAGCGTCTGAATTGTGTAGAGAGGCCAGTGGCCATTTTAGAGAGGAAATTGAAGGTTTTACAGAACAAGGAAGTACCTTTGGTAAAGGTACAATGGGAGCACCAGAGGGGATTGAAGTGTACTTGGGATCCGGAGGCTGAGATGCGGGAGCATTACCCAAAGTTGTTCACCGCAACGGAATTCGAGGACAAAGTCTAGTTCAAGTGGGGGAGAATTGTAACACCCCGACTCTCAGGTATAAACTTTACAACATTATTTTCATTTTTGAAAGGTCTACTCGACGAGTTGGATGCCCTGACTCGTTGAGTAGGAATAAACTTAGATGCATGTCTAAAGTGACCAACTTGACGAGTTTGAGGACACAACTCGTCGAGTTGGAGCTGGAGGATGAAACCCTAATTTTTAGGGTTTGCACCCTATTTAAAGAACGTTAAGTCCCTTCCTCCAGTCCTTCACCACCCCCTTGAGGGTTGAGAGAAACCCTAACCATTCTAGATCTTGTTCTTGAGTATTGTGAGGCTAAAAGTGCTTTGTTGGTACATTCTTTGAAGAGATTTAAGGAGCTAGCGGATTGAGACGAAGAGTGGATCCAGTATCTACTTCATCTTGGCACCATTTTGAAGGTAAAAATTCATTACCTTGACTTCCTTGTAGCTAGATCTCTCCATGCTTGAGATTAGGGCTATTTTAGCATGTTGGTGATTCATTTTAAGTATTGGGTATGATCTAAAGTTGCAACTTTAGATTTAGGCTCATCTTGGTCCTTATATTCATAAAGCTTCACCCTTTAACAAGATAATGCCTTTTCCTCACTTAGAACCTCTTCTTTAGCTTGATTTTGACCCTTAACACCTTGCATGTACGTAATGTTTGGAACTTTACATAAGAAGTATGGCCTAGGAGGTTAGATCTGCAATATGGAGTGTTGGGGTGGCTTATAGACATCTGAATGGATAAATGACTCAAGGGACTCGATGAGTTGCAAGACCAACTCGGCGAGTCCGATGGAGATTAACCTTTGTGGGTTTCTGCATGAACTTGGTGAGTCTTCAAGACAACTTGACAAGTCAATTAAGGTTTTCCTGATAATTGGAGACGCATGAACTTGACGAGCTGCCTGGAAACTAGGCTAGTAACTAGGATTTTCATGATTTCTCGAGTTCTAGAAGGACTCAACGAGTCAGTGAGCTGCACTCGACGAGTTGGATCAACATGGACTGTTGACCTTGACTATTGACTTTGCCTTTGACCAAGGGTTGACCAGTTTGACTTCTAGGGTTATTTTGGTAATTTGGGAATTTATGGAATTGGATCATTGATGGGTGTAGGTGCTGGTGTTGGAGCTGTATTTGGAGGAGGTTGATATTATCATTCCGAGCTATTTGAGAGGTGAGTTGTCCTCATTATACCAACAGGGTCGAAGGCACCAATGTCGGCCCTTTTTCGGATTTGTATTCGGGTTTATTGCACGTTATGCTTTATGATATGTTTCTTGGTTATAGGATGGTTGTTATGTTAGAGATCGGTTAGATCAGTATATAGGTTATAGGATGGTTGCTATGTTAGTGATCGGTTAGATCGGTATCATGGTTATAGGATGGTTGCTATATTATAGATCGGCTAGATCAATATCCTAGTTATAGGATGGTTGTTATGTTAGTGATCTGTTAGATCTGCATGACTATTTGTTTATATGTATGTGCACATGTTTGTTAGTTTGGGGGATTGGGTTGAGGTAGGTCCAGCTTTGTGTTGTAGGCCAAGATACCTTGGGCGAACTGGATAGACTGCAGACCTGGGAGAGCATATAGTCAGGCCGAAGGCCCGGAGAGCGGTCCGGATAGGCTGGTGGCCCTGAGAGGCGGTCTAGACGTACCGAAGGCTCGGAGAGCAGTCCAGATAGACAGACAGCCTGTGAGGCGGTCCAGTCATATTGATGGCTCATTATACATGTTGTATTTGTTTACATGATATGGTTATATTTGTATGTCATTGGTATTTTGGGGGAACTCACTAAGCTTCGGGCTTACAGTTGTTGATTATGTTTCAGGTACCTCAGAAGATCGCAAGAAGGTGAAGGCGTGATCGTACAGCTCCTCTTATTTCATGATTTTATGATTGATTATGGGATACTCTGATGTTCAAACTATTTTGAAACAAATTGTAATAACTTAATGGTTTTAAATGTTATAAAAAGTTTTAAATTGCCTTCGACTTTTATGGATGTTACAGATTTTCAGATCAAAAACATTGATTGAACAAATTCTTCCTGTTCTTCATCATCTTCAATTGTTCTTAAGTGTTCATCAGCAAGAATACACAGTATGGTCTCGAACTCATCAATTCCATCAACATCATCTCTGGAACAACAATTTTTTTAATTCAAATCAGTTCAGGAACAGATATCAATTGATATAAACATATTGACCAAAAAGAAAAGCCGATCAATGATTAAAGTGAAGATGAAGTGCAAATGAAAGAGAATCGATTGGCGGAAAAATAATGAAATCATATTTGATTAATCATTCACATTGAAATCATGAATTCGGTGCTTGTATCAGACCGTGAAGATACCTTGAGATGTGAAGAGATAAAAACTTTTATGATCGAATAGATCTTCGAAACAGGTATGTAAAGAATGTAAAGCAATACTCAAGAATGGATTTGAATCTGTCAAATGATTAAACTTTCAATCCTCAGCAGAGCTCGATAAAGAACTTCCGATGTAGAGGATTCTGGGGTTACAAAAAGATAACTTCTATAATTACACCGTAAAACCCTAATCAATCAGTTACGTAAAAGATGCATGCAAGCATCTATATATACACAAACCCTAGAAAATAAGATACGGATGGACAGGCCCATACCGCACAAAGAATGGACTAGGAAGCGAGCCCAAGACGCAACATCAATAACCCAACAAGATGAAACATTAGATCAAACAAAGGACAATTGTGATTCACAATGCATAGAAATACAGTCAGGGGATTAGAAATTGTATGAAATCATGAATCAAACACAAACTAGATATTCGAACCAAACAAAAATCATCCATGAACAGTATTGGATAGATTGTTTGGGCCAAGAAGATAAGTTGATGAAAAGTAAAAGAATAAAAGATTTTGGGCTTAGTTTTTGAATAAAACAAACTAAATCATCAAAATAGATGTGACATAAAATTTGATTCAGTTGAATTCAAAATTAATCATAATCGATAATCAAAACATGATTTTAAGAGATTTTGATATATTTTGAATTAAAAAGATAATTAGATCAACAAATTTATAATTGAAAGCACATAGATCCAATGGAGAGACTCACCAAAAATTTCGAATCTTCGAGTCGATTACACACGGAAATATTGCCATTTAGGATCTTTGATGTTGAAAAAGTAGTTAAACCTTCAAGATTAAGCTCTAATATCACCTGTAGTATCCCAAGGAAGATGACAAATACGGAATTGGAGAATCAATGTAGAATCAATAAGACCTGATCTAAAGTTTAAGCACATATTTGTATAGATATGGGAGAAAGTACAAAAAATGTAGAAGCATGTGTTTTCTTAAAGTACAAAAAAAATGTAGAAGCATGTGCTTTCTTACTACACTACTCTCTCCCTCTCTCTCTCTCTGTCTATCTATCTATCTATATCTCAATCTCTCTAGAACTGCACTTGAAATCTATACATTGGGAGCTCTCTCAAACCTATACATGAAAACTATGCGATTATATATAGGCAAGCTCTAGCCAAAAACCCATATCACAAATGGAAAGCCTAAGACACCATCTCATGAAGAGCTTTGCACCCTAACAAATTGGGAAGCATATCCTGAATACTTAATGTTTTATTCTTAAAATAAATGTTAATCCTAAACAAATTCTTATTTTGAACCTATTTTTCAAAGGAAACACTAGAAATTCAATTAATTACTTGAAAAATATTTTTCTATGATCCTAAAAATATAATTTCAAACATATAAAATCTTTTGTAGAAAGTTATTTTAAACCACCCATCATCCTCTAAAAGAGAAAAGTACCATGTCTTTCAAAATTATGCATAACCTAGCATAAGTATTACAAGTAAAAATATCTTAGAAACATAGACCAAAATACTTGCCCAAAGATACCAGAAAGAAAATATCCTAATCAACTCACTCTTCTCCCGACGAGACTTTGATATCTTCGTCAACCCTTACACTCCAACATTTTCTGCACTCTCTCCTTCCTCATCAGCTACTCCACTTGTTCCCATTTCATCTTTCAAGTTCCTTAAATCCCTTTCCCCTTTTTCTCTATCCTAGAGATCCATTTTGTTTTAGTGAAAATCATTCATCATCTTTAACCTGGCCTCTAGCACTGAAATTGCAATAAAGTTATTCGCTTCCTCCTCTATCTCAGCCAACAAGCTCCTCAAACTATCATTATCCTCAATCACTTTTTCCAATTCATCCTTCTTATCATTCAATTCACCATTTATAATATATATCTCACCATTCTCAGTAATTAACTCTTTTACCTTAATGAAGAGTTCTTTGTCATTCTTTTTCAAATCCTTTTCAACTTGTTTCTTCACATCTTGCAGCTCCATTTTATAATTCTTTGGCTCCTTTTAACATTAAGTTTGCAGCTTACACCGATGATACCTTGTCAAAACTAATGTTTAGAACATATATCATTCAACGATGTCATTTTTAGTTTAATCTCAAAAGGATTTAGCCCCTCGGAAATTTCTTGCCCCACTTCCGTTACAATCCTTCTTTTCTCGGGCCCTGGAAATTTATGCTTAATGTCCAACTTTCTCACGGTCGATGAAGAAGGTTTCTCAGTTTTGATTATAGGTGTTGAAGATAGAAATTCATTTACATTGAAAGGAGAACCAAAAGGAGTATCTGATCAAATAAGGCAGCTTAATCAACATCTGGACCGATGACTACCAAGTTTGTATCTAACTGGCCTGTAGAAGCAACAATTGGTTCCAAATCCTTAGCTACCAAAGTGTTTGTGTAACATCCCAAATTTCGAATCCAAAATTTTCATTTTTTAATTAAGTAGATTATAAAATATTTTACTGAAAACATTGTCGATATCAAAATAAGTCCATAAACCATCATACATGTCTCATATCATAAATAGCAATAAAATTAGAGTACAATCCCATAGATCTAAAATGCGTATTTTAAGTGAGTGTGATGTGTAGCTACCACACCGACGCCTTCCCCTTCGCTGAAGAGGTACCTGAAACAAAACTGAAAACTGTAAGCACGAAGCTTAGTGAGTTCCCCCATCATACAACATACCAAACAATCACATAGCCTACATACTGCCGGGCTATTCTGGGGTGCCCGACCTACCCGATACGGCCATTCTAGGGTGCCGACCTACCCATGTCAAGCCATTATGGGGTGTTGACCTACCCGTGTCAAGCCATTCTGGGGTGCTGACCTACCCATCGGTCCTAACAACCGAACCTTGGGGACTATTCCACCCCTATTGCTACTATCACATATATCATAACAAAAACATACTATCAGACATATTTGGGGTGTCCGAACTACCCTTCGGTCCTATCAACCGAACTTGGGGACCGTTCCCCTCCTACTTCCACTATCACCTATAACATATCATGCCAGCTTATAAACATATCAGGTAGCAGTAAACCTAGATGAGTACCACAAAGACAATCATCTGACATCCAACTCCTACTGGTGGGTTGGCATTGTGGCTGTAGACCCACTGCTACTGGAAGGTAAATCACCTTGTCAACTGCGTGTCGAATATCGTGGAGGGAATCTCTAACAGTTGCTCTGATAACTCCCGGCTATCAGAGACACTTAACATTTAATCAGAGTCTATAACATTACTTGGGGGTAAAATAACCATTTTACCCCTTGGTCCAAATTGATAACATTCAAACGACACCACTCTAGCATATTGCATTCAACACACCCTTGGCCCATCTAGACTTTCCAAAGGTCCAAATATGGGCCAATTTTGAAAATTGGGCCTAACTCTTCAAATGGGCCTTTTCCTAAATTCCACTAAGTCTCTAGCCCAAAACAAAATAATATGAATGGCCCAACATAACCCAAGGGCCTAACTCTTCTAACTCCAGATTCCGAGTCCTACTTATGCTTTATAGTGGGCTATGAGGCCCAAAAGTCCAGGCCAACCTTTTAAGGCACGAGAACCCAAGGAGTCCACTCTGCATGCGTACACGCGGCGTACCTGGCACGTACGCCCGGTGTACACTCGCCTTGACCTCATATGGGAAGTTGACCCAGTACGCACAACGTACCAGGGAGTACGCCCAACGTACTGGCAAACTTCCTTGGGGCTTTACCCATGACTTAATCCATTCATCCTTTACGTCCAAAATGCAGATCCAGGTCCCTTTAGACCTCCTAGACCATAAAGTCACGAACTTTATGTGCTTGCATGCAAGATTAGGGTAAAAAAATGATTTTGGTCCATTAATCCCACTTTATGACCATCTAGCACTTGCATGGTTTTGGCTTAACCACCAAGATCTGATTTTTATGACTCTAAGTGCTTCCAAGAGTCCAAAAGGACAGCTCTTAAGCTCTGGAATCGACCATACTCAAACACCCCCAACAATGGGGTCCAAAAAGGACATAAAAACACACAATAAAGAAATCTAAGCATACAATGGTCAAGTATGGAGCTTGATACCTCAAAAGAGTCAGAAATGGTGTCAACCCTCAGGATTTACAAGCTCTTGGTGGATCCTTGCCTATTCTTCAAGCTCCTTTCTTCTCTTTTCAGTAAAATATCACCCAAACATTCTCAACAATGGCTTTTAGAACACAAGGGCACACAAAGGGAGCTAGGGTTTTCGTGGTGGCTGGGTAGGAGTGAAGGGAGGCTGAATCACCAAGGGGTTATGTTCTTTATATAGGGAGCAACTAAGATTTTAGGGTTTAAGGGCCTGCACACGTATATTGGGCGTATGTGCTTGGCCTCCGCATTTCCTTTCCGCGAGTACGTTGGGCATACCAGGCTTTGTACACCCCACGTACTCAGCTCCCCCAGCCTACTAGCAGGGCCCAAAGATCAAAGTCCAACCCAAACCACACCACACTTTCATTGCAATTAATAATAATAATAATAATAATAATAATAATAATAATAATAATAATAATAATAATAATAATATACCCGGAAAAACCCGGATGCTACAGTTTGGGACACAATCAACCAGAACCCTGAAACTTCTTTTTCTCTCCAGAAAGCTCCAAAAACTTTTGTTCATAACATATTTTGTATCATTATTTTTTTAATCCTAAAAAATATAATTAAAAATCTCAAAATATTTAGATCAAGATATTTTTAACAAATTAAGGATCATAAACATGTTGAATCATAACTTATTCAATTATAAATATTTTGAATCATCTTATTTTGGATCATATTATTTTTTAAAAATTATTTTTTTAAAACTTGTAATATTTTAAAATAATGTTTGATATCTTAAAATTTCTTTTCAAAGAGTTCCTAATATATGATACATAACAAACATTAACAATAATATTTTTGAAAATTTTTTGTTATAATCTCACTAAAATAGTAATTCGACGAACATTTTTCATTTGTTTTTTTTTTAATTTGGATAAAATTAAATTCCAATTGTATTTTATAAAAGTTAAAATTTCTTAAAATTAAAATATGATTACTTCAAAAACTTATTTTTTTTTAAATTATTTTACAAAGTCACTAGTATAATGAGTATAAGTATTACCAGACTTTTTTTTTTGTAAAATATATTTGCTTTCTATGAGTTTTTTTTTTCATGACTATGCTCATTTTGTATAAAATTAAATTTTAAGAAGTTGAGTTTTTCAGTTTTTTTTTAAATAAAAAAAGGGAGAATTTAATATATGTCCGTCTTAAACTTTAAAATATCATATTTGTCGGCTCCTTCCCCTCCACTGAAGAGGTACCTAAAACAAAACTGAAAACTGTAAGCACGAAGCTTAATGAGTTCCTCCATCGTACAATATACCAAACAATCACATAGCCTACATACTGCCGGACTATTCTGGGGTGCCCGGCCTACCCGGTACGGCCATTCTGGGGTGCCGACCTACCCATGTCAAGCCATTATGGGGTGCTGACCTACCCGTGTCAAGCCATTCTAGGGTGCTAACCTACCCATCGGTCCTAACAACCGAACCTCGGGGACTATTCCACCCCTACTGCTACTATCACATATATCATAACAGAAACATACTATCAGACATATTTGGGGTGTCCGAACTACCCTTCGGTCCTATCAACCGAACTCGGGGACCGTTCCCCTCCTACTTCCACTATCGCATATAACATATCATGCTAGCATATAAACATATCAGGTAGCAGTAAACCTAGATGAGTATCACAAAGACAATCATCTGACATCCAACTCCTACTGGTGGGCTGGCATTGTGGCTGTAGACCCACTGCTACTGGAAGGTAACTCACCTCATAAACTGCGTATCGAATCTTGTAGGGGGAATCTCTAACAATTGCCATCAGCGAGGGAGTAGTACGTGGGGTCACATTTTCGATGGAAATTCCATTTTTTTTCCTTTTCTTTTTTCATTTTAACATCAAAAGTATTAGTTTTTGTTATGAAATTATCAAAAACTTAAATATAATTACCAAAATGTCATATAATCTTATAATATTTTGAGGATAAATAAAATTAAATTTTAATATTTTTTTTAATCTAATGACTAAAATTTGCCTCACGGTGTTTACCAATTTTTTAATTCTTTTATATATATATATATATATATATATATATATATATATATATATATATATATATATATATATATATATATATATATATATATATATATATATATATATATATATATATATATATATAAAGTAAAAATGAAGAACATGCTTAAATTCTGTATCATCATCACCATTATTTTATTATTTTTATATTTTTTACTTTTGCTAGTGAAAAAAATAAGTCAAAAGGAGCAATTATAAATTTATAGAAAAGAAGTGGGTGCAAAGCAAATCATACTAATAAAGAAAATAATGAATATATAACTAATAAATAAGAATTAAACACGTCGATGCAGTCTCGATTTACTTTCTTTCATATATAAATAATAATTAAACACGTCGATATACTCTCTAGTTTACTTTCTTTCCTTTTCGTCTTTCTTTCGGTTTAATAGGTGCCCTTTTTTTTTTAGGGAGCAGAATATATTACCATAAAAGAGATTTAAACAAAAAGCTTAAATCAAAATATAAAAGAGTTCAAAGTAAACCAATCTAAAAATTGAAATATCTAGTATCTTCAAGTTCATGTTAATGTTAAAGTGATATTGTTAATTAATATATGATACTAATGGATCATACTAACAACTTGATATAATTGATTATTTATTAGAAATTGATTTTAATAATATTCAATAAAACTCTTATAATTAATTGGAAATTATTTATTTCTTGAAAATATTAATTTTCAATTGCAAGTGACATAATATATCATATGATATGATATGATTTATTAAATCATGTACGTTATTTTGGATTAGAAAGACTTTTTTCTTTTAGTCCGAAGTCAAAGTTTATATTTTATAAAAGAAGTTTACAAAATTTATAAACTTTTGTTGTTGTTTCCTTTGGGTTGTTCTGGAGCAGGAACCACTGAGTTTTGACGGGCTCCATGGTCAATAAGTGATTGTGCCAGCTCTTTGGCACTATTAAAGGTAATAGGCCTGAAAACAATGACACTTCCCTGAATCTGGGGTGATAGTCCCCATATATACGATTCAATCTTTTTGCTATCCAGAGCAACCATATCCGGACATAGGATCACTAAGTCGCAGAACCTATTAGTTTAGGTTGTTATGTCTGAACCAACCATAGTAAGACCAAAGCTCTTGCTCGAGCTTCTGAATTTCACCCCGCGGACAATACTCCTGCATCAGCATCAACTTTAGGTGCTCCGAACTTATCGAATTAGCCACTACCAGAGTCACTGACTTAACATGATTGTTCCACCATGTTAGAGCTCTATCAACAAAGGTACAAGCAGCGAATTTAACCTTGCTGTTTTCCGGACAGGAGCAGATTTCGAAGACTTCCTCTGTTTTCTCGATCCATTGCCTTAACGCCATAACTCCCCTAGTTCCATTGAAGGTATTGGGTTTGGAGTGTGAAAAGTCCTTATAGGTACACTCCTGATGGTGCCCATGACTTTCACCCTGATTGGAGGGATGTGCACCACTCCGCGATCCACTTGCAACAGTAGTGGTTATGTGAGACATAGCAGCAGTAATAGCTGCAATGACCACCACCTGAAATGTGGCAGCGTCAAATTGAGGAGGTGGTGGCGGAGGTGGTGTTGGTGCTTTATTAACATTAACACGCCTTGGGTTTCTCCATGGAGGCATCTTTCATATAACCAAAAGAGTAAGTAGTGAACGAGTAGAGTATAATCTACTTCCTACTAAATCCATCCCTGGATTTGGCTAACTGACGTTCTATCTCGTACATACGCCTTTCTTGTGTTACTTGTCATTCTCGCAGTTCTCTGATTTCGGCTTGTGATGCTGCCAGTTCTCTCACCAGGTAATTAGTACGATCCCTTATCGCATAATGATTGTCTTCTAGGTTGCAAATGTGAACAGTGTTGATTCCCGTAGCAGCATCAACATGCATGACTCGGTCAATAGCAGCTCTTCCTTGTTCATCGTTACACGCTACATGACGAACTAACAGTGGGAGGGCTCTATCTGTTGAGCCTCCTACGTCTAAATTATAGAAGTTTCAGTCTCCTAGGTACGGATGATTTTGACCCTTTTTGTTACTCCAACTATCTAAGTTTATTGCCGACAGACATGTCAGACCTTGGAAATTTTGTCGTGGATTGAGATTCTGGGCAACTGGTGGCGGATTATAAGCTTCTGATCCTGAATCGGCATCTTCAAAAGAATCTTCTGCAAAATCATCGTCTAGGGGGATTTCATGATTCTCTTCTGGCTCTACATCGAGCCATCCTCCATTTCCTTGATTGGGAAAGTACGAGTCTCCGGGTAGATGGAATCCATCCATTATTATCTAAGCGAGAATAGGGATATAAGAAATATCTAATATAATTAGTAGAGATAAGTTGCAATTACAAGTTTCTACGAGAGAAACTTACAGTTGATTGATAGCGTATTTTGTACGACATGACTTGAACTGGGTACTTCTATAACTACTAAGTATATACTAATTATATATAACTTGGGAAAAATAAACCTTCGGTTATATTACCCTGCTCTAAGTCCACAACCAAACAAGGAATAGGAAATCAAGCTAGATCACATATTCTAAGTCGATAAAACTTTAATTATACATAATTGTAATATATACTTAATATTTATAGCTTAACCCTACTGATTCTTTTGTTTTCACATGTTTGTTCTTAGTATATAGTGCCTAAAATACTCTTATAGTATTTTAACTTTATGCTATGTTCTAGAGTTCTTCTGTACATGTGTAGTTGATAAGTTTTAGACTTGTCGCAACACTACCATCACTCTTAAACACATATTGGTCATATCTCAAACCAATATAGTTGAACAAGCTATATTAATCCCAGATATGATTACATAACTGCCTATGTTTGACTGCAATGTCCAATATCCAAATACTTTTGAGTTGTTATGACTGTGAAACCGTTCTTGTATGTATGAGTGTTAGTATACTTCTTATAAAAATACTTAAAATTTTAAAAGTATACTTGTAGTCAGAGCTCTCAGCCCCAAATGTATTTATACTTTGTATATATTTTATGGATTGATATACTGAGTTCACTATAAACCATGCTCTGATACCAACCAGTCACATCCCCAAACAAGACGTACGAGATGTCTGGGGTAGAGGACTTCATGTGTAGTATCACAACACATGCATCATATAATCAAAGTACAAACAACCATTGTATTTAAAAAGTATAAATATTTACATGTGTTCAATAACTGTACATTGACACCAAAATAGTTATAACAAAAGACAAAATGTATGACTCAAAATAGCTCCATCTTCTCAAAAGCTCAAGGAGTACCTGTCTACTTATTCCCTGAGAATACAAGTAATTTGAAAAGAGATTATCAAAGTAAAGTTGAGTGAGTGCATAAGTATTTATGTTTAAACGTATGTTTTCTGTTCTCTGAATATGTAAACTGTTCCAGAAAATCCTATATTTTCTGTTGTACAAGAAAAGTAGTTTTAATCCCATAAAATCGTTCTGTTTGTAAACCAATGTTCTATATTTGTATTCCTTTGTGTAACTTATAAAAGTGAGTGTGCCTGGCTCTACTAGCTGTTATTGTAAACAGTACTGTAATATTGTAATTGTATCCTTGTAAACTAATACCTTGATAGTATGTTCCTTGTTTAGTATACTGTAAATGTACTTGAAAGTTGTATACCCTTGTTTAGTTTTGAATCAAACTCTTGTTTTTGAACAATAGTATAAACCCATGTTCTTGTAAAATAGTGTACTCTAGTATACTTGACTCGTGAGTTTATGTTCTTGAATCATAAATTATACCTGTTATAATTTATATGTACTTTCTGTATTCAACTAACTGTTCATGAATGCAACCCTTTGCTCGATATGTTACAAACGTATTTGAAACTAAATGAAATAACCTTTATATATATATATATATATATATATATATATATATATATATATATATATTGAAACTGAATGAAATAACCTTTATATATATATATATATATATATATATATATATATATATATATATATATATATATATATATATATATATACATACAAGATATATAACTAAAGTTGAAACGACAGTCGGACAAATAATTGATACCCTAAATCACATCCAAAACAAGGAAAAGGAAATAAAGTGAGTTATCAGTCCTAAGTCAGTTAAATCTTATATATATATATATATATATATATATATATATATATATATATATATATATATATATATATGATTTTTGGTGAAAAATATAAGTTTATAAAAGAGTTTAACACTTTGAAATACTTTTAATGACTTGATGTCATTTTATCACAATTTGAAACCATTTGTTTTAAAGATAACTGAAATCCATTTTGTAAGATAATTTGAAACCATTTGTTTGTAACACAAAATCCTTGTGTTAGATTTGTATTCCCTCTCCCCCTTAAAACAATATAATCTATGAAAATACGGGGGTATGAACTCACCTTTTAGAGGGTGATTCAAATGATGATTTGGTATAGGATGTTTAGTTCCACAAGTGAAATCCCGTATATAACATATATGCATCCAATTAGCTAATATAATCATGGGAATGATTGGAAATTTGACTAATTTGTAAGTATAACTTACAAATTGGTGTGTTAGAAGCTAAAATGGGAGTTGAATGGTGTTCACGGCCCAAGCACATGAAGGGTTCACGGCCCTGGAGGTGTTCACGGCCCTGGGTTTTTGATGAATGATGAACACTTGATGATCCTAAGTAAGTTTCTAAAAAGATTCAAAGTTTTTTAAGTGGTTGTTTTTCGTTTTCTTCATGTTTTCTTCGTGAAAACTAATGAAATAGCCTAGTATAAGAATATTGATTGATGTTCTTGAAATGATAACAAGATTAAGAAATGATACCTGTTAGATCTTATGAAGAATTAGTGATTTAACACTTGAATAAGATGAGAAGAGATGATTATAACATGTTCTTGAGGAGAGAGGTTGTTCTTCGTGTTCTTGGCTGATGATACTTGAGAGAAAAGGACTTGGAATGGTGTTTAAATGTGTAAAAAGTGAAGAAAAATCAGTTGAGAATCTTATATATGCGAGGGTTCTCGGCCCGAGGGTTCACAGCCTCGGTTCACGACCGATGGCGGTTAGTGGTTCGCAGCTTCGGTTCTCGACTGGAGTGTTCACGATCAGAAGTTTCATGGCTTGCATCTTCATGGTCCGAAGGTTTGTTGTCTCGGTTCACGGTCGAAGCGAAGGAAGAGGGAGAAGGTGCGAAAGTCCTCAGTTTTTAAGCTTTTCTCTTCTTCAAACACAATTATTTTAAGGAGTTTAACAAACAAAGGTTATTATTTTAACCTTAATAAAAACCCAAAATAATAAAGAAGGTTTTAGTTGACCCAAGTTTGACTTTGGTTGACTAGGGTTGACTTTACAAGGAGAAAATAACGGGATGTTACAATATCCCGTCTACTCTGTTTCATATCATCATTTCCTTCATAAACCTCTATTAAGGATTCCTAAAGTGCCTTTACAGAATCATATTCTCTGAATCCTTTAGTAATGTCAGGGGACAATGTTATGGTCAAAGTTGCAAGTGTCTTTTCCTGTTCCTCAATTTTCTCAAAGTCAGCATCAGTATAGTTCTCCACTTCTTTATCAATTATAGTACCATTTTCAAGTGTTGTGGTAATTCTAACTGGACCCCTAAGGATGCTTCTCCATATCTTAAAGTCTTTCATCTTGATGTACTTCTCAATCCTGTATTTCCATTCTGGAAACCCAACGGCTGATAAAAGTCGTGGAATCTCGTAGTGGTTCCCATGATTGAATCCACTTTCTGATGAACTGCATTGTGCTGAGGTTCCATTCTTTTTAAAAAATTTATTATTATTTTAATTGATTAAGAACAAACTGTCCAAAAATAAAAGAGTGTCACACCGAAAACTCAATGAGTCAACAAATTAGTTTGACCGAAAATGTGATTTCTACCAAAAACGCCAGATTTCTACCGAAAATAGTTGTTTTCGGCCGAAAACAAGATTTCTACCAAAAACTAGATACGCTCCACCAAAAATACCACCAGAATCTTCAACCGAAAACGCCCAGTAATAACAATTGCAAATAGATTTTCGATTCCTTTCTTTGAATCCTCTAAGAACACCAAGAACACAGCAACAACAGTGAACAATTTCAAAAAATAAACCCGAAATAGTTTTCGATCCAATGACTAAATCAATAGAAACAACTGAATTCAATCTTCTTGAACACGATTTGACACTAGATTGGTTCTGATACAAATTGTAAGTCCCAAACTATAAATCAATTAGTGATCAAACAATATCAATCAAAATAGAATGAATCAAGAAGAAGCAGAAGCAAAATCAATCCAAATGCACACGATTATATAACCGAAATCGTCTGGTACAAAGGATCCTATCACAAGGCTACGACCGAAAACTGCTAACAAGAAAACGGTCATCACAAGTCTCATATTTATAGAGAACATAAATGTACATGCCCACCCAAAACCAAGAACACAAATGGACCGAAATCAAGGCTGATTTCGGTCCACCCAACCGAAAACACAAACTAAGCCCAAACAAAAGCAATAACAAAGCCTACAATGTATAAGCCTAGCACAAACCAACTAATTAGGTCCTTACACTAAATTTCAATATTAAAATAATATCTTCACTTCTACTTATAAAGTTATGTTTTTTTAATTTTTAACATATTATACTTAATTTATTAGTTTTAATATACTGTTGGATGTGAACCATTATTATTTTAAAGATACAATTTTGGAACAATTTACATAAAATACTTAAATTATTAATTTAAATATAACATTACAGGGTCAACTTAAATATAAATTTTAGTTTAACTTAAACAACCCAAAAAATATTTTGTAAATAGTTAAAAATGATAAATTGTGGTGTGTTTCTAATAATGAGTGTAAGTTAGTTAATACGGTTAAATAAATATCAGACCTAAAGTTTAATCATAAATAAACTAAATTTCAATTTTAAAATAATATCTTTACTTCTACTTATAAAATTATGTCTCTAAATTTTAACATATTATACTTAATTTATTAGACTTAAAATCTTGTTGTATGTAAACCATTATCAGTTTAAAGCTACAACTTTTGAACAGTTTGGATAAAATACTTAAATTGTTAATTTAAATATAACATTACAGTGTCAACTTAAATATAAATTTCAGTTCCATTTAAAAAACCAAAGAATATTTTGTAAATAGTTAAAAGTGATAAATTGTAGTGATATATGCAAAAACTAAATTGTAATATCAATTTAACTGAAATATTTCCTATAGATATTTTTATAATCGTTAAAAGTTTTAAAATAAGTAGCTTAAAATAACTTATAACAACAATAGTTAAAAATAATACTATATAAATGATTATATTGTTACATTTAAGATAAAAAAACAATGTTTGATGTTTTAAATAATTATAATGATACAAATTGAAACATTAAACAAATAAATTTTAAAAACTTAATTAACAATAACAACAACTATAAATAACATCAAACCATATATTATATTAAATTTTATTTATATGTAACTCGCGGGTAGAAGTCATTCAAATGATTGAAATTATGCAGTTATAATAGATGTATATATTATCATATAATTCAAAATAATCAATATATTTTATAAATTTAATATACGAATTATTATATCAGATTTAACAACAATGTTAGTGTTATATTAAAAAAAAACAAATATTTGTAAAGATTTCAACTATATAGGTGTTTCTGCGCAACGCGCCGACATTCACCTCATATACTTACACAAAGGAATCATTTTTCTTTTCATCATATTCATTTGAAACTCCCATAACTTTTCAATTTCTTTCTAATAATAATTATAAGTTCGTTAAGAAGGTTAACTAAATATCAAGCCTAAAGTGTAATCATATATAAACTAAATTTGAATATTAAAATAATATATTTACTTCTATTTATAAAGTTATGTTTTTTAATTTTTAACATATTATAATTAATTTATTAGTTTTAATATATTATTAGATGTAAACCATTATCATTTTAAAGATACAATTTTGGAACAATTTACATAAAATACTTAAATTATTAATTTAAATATAATATTACAGGGTCAACTTAAATTTAAATTTTAATTTAACTTAAACAACCCAAAAAAATATTCTGTAAATATTTAAAAATAATAAATTATGGTGTGTTTCTAATAATGATTATAAGTTGGTTAATAAGGTTAAATAAATATCAAACCTAAAGTTTAATCATAAATAAACTAAATTTTAATTTTAAAATAATATCTTTACTTCTACTTATAAAGTTATGTCTCTAACTTTTAACATATTATACTTAATTTATTAGATTTAAAATCTTGTTGTATGTAAACCATTATCAGTTTAAAGCTACAACTTTTGAATAGTTTGAACAAAATACTTAAATTGTTAATTTAAATATAACATTGCGGTGTCAACTTAAATAGAAATTTCAGTTCCATTTAAAAAACCAAAGAATATTTTGTAAATAGTTAAAAGTGATACATTGTTGTGATAAATGCAAACACTAAATTGTAATATCAATTTAACAGAAATATTTCCTAAAGATATTTTTATAATCGTTAAAAATTTTAAAATAAGTAGCTTAAAATAACTTACAATAACAATAGTTAAAAATAATTATATATAAATGATTATATTGTTACCTTTAAAATAAAAAAACAATGTTCATTGTTTTAAATAATTATAATGATAGAAATTGAAACATTAAGCAAATAAATTTAAATAAATTAATTAACAATAACAACAACTATAAATAACATTAAATCACATGTTATATTTAATTTTATTCTTGTATAACTCGCGAATAGAAGTAATTCAAACGATTGAGATTATGCAGTTATAATAGATGTATATATTATCATATAATTCAAAATAATCAATATATTATATATCAATTTACTATATGAATTACTATATCAAATTTAACAACAACATTATTGTTATATTTAAAAAAAACATATATCGTAAAGACTTTAACTATATAAGTGTTTCTGCGCAAAGCGCGAGTATTCGCCTAGTCAATATATAGTTATAAAGGAAACATTTTTTCTTTCACTACATTCATTTGAAACTCCCATACATTTTCCCTTTCACTACATTCATTTGAAGCTTCCATTACTTTTTTAATTCTTTCTAATAATGATTATAAGTTGGTTAATAAGGTTGAATAAATATCAAACCTAAAGTATAATCATATATAAACTAAATTTCAATATTAAAATAATATCTTTACTTTTACTTATAAAGTTATGTTTTTTTAACTTTTAACATATTATAATTAATTTATTAGTTTTAATATATTATTGGATGTAAACCATTATCATTTTAAAGCTACAACTTTTGAACAATTTGTATAAAATACTTAAATTATTAATTTAAATATAACATTATAGGGTTACTTAAATATAAATTTTAGTTGAACTTAAACAACACAAGAATATTTTGGAAATAGTTAAAAGTAATAAATTGTAGCGTTTTTCTAATAATGATTATAAGTTGGTTAATAAGGTTAAATAAATATCAAAACTAAAGTGTAATAAAAAATAAACTAAATTTCAATTTTAAAATAGTATCTTTACTTCTACTCATAAAGTTATGTCTCTAACTTTTAACATATTATACTTAATTTATTAGATTTAAAATCTTGTTGTATGTAAACCATTGTCAGTTTAAAGCTACAACTTTTGAACAGTTTGAGCAAAATACTTAAATTGTTAATTTAAATAAACTAATTTTCGATATTAAAATAATGTCTTTACTTCTACTTATAAAGTTATGTGTTTAACTTTTAACATATTATTCTTAACTTATTAGATTTAATATGTTGTTGTATGTAAACAATTATGAGTTTAAAACCACAAGTTTTGAACAATTATGACAAAATGCAAAAACTAAATTGTAATCACAATTTAACTAAAATATTTCATAAATATATTTTTATAATTACTAAAAGTTTTAAAATAAGTAGCTTAAAGTAACCTACAATAACAATAGTTAAAAAACATCGTATAAATGATTATGTTGTTACTTTTAAAATAAAAAAAAACAATGTTTGATGTTTTTAAATAATTATAATGATAAAAATTAAAATGTTAAGTAAATAAATTTTAAAAAATTCATTTACAATAACAATAACTATAAATAACATTAAATCATATAATATTTTTAATTTTATTCATGAGTAGCTCGTAGGTAGTAGTCATCAAACGATTGAGATTATGTAGTTATAATAGATGCATATATTATCATATAATTGAAAATAATCAATATATTATATCATTTTAGTATATGAATTATTATATCAAATTTAATAACAACGTTAACTTAAATCAAAGTTTCGGTTAAACTTGAAAAAAACCGAGTGACTATTTTATAAATAGTTAAAAGTTATAAATTATAGTGTTAAACTTAAATTGTAATCCTAAATTAACAAAAAAAAAAAAAAAAAAAAAAAAACATGAAACCATTTTTTATAATCATTAAGAAATTTCAAATAAATAGCTTAAATATAACTTATAATAATAATAACTAAAAGTAATATTACATAAAAAATTATAATGTTATCTTTAAAAACAAAAACAATGTTTGTTGTTTTAAGTAATTACAATCAAAGAACTAATAATATTTATCAAATAAACTTTTATAAAGTTAAATTTATGAAACCAATTAAAATAATTAAGAGTTTCCAAATACGTTATTTAGAATAATTTACAACAACAATAGTTAAAAAGTAACATTATATACAAAAATTATATTGTTACCTTTAAAAACAAAAAAACTTTTTTATGCTTTAAATAATTACAATGATAGAAATTAAAATGTTAAACAAATAAAATTTTTTAAAATTAATTAATCATAACAACAACTATAAATATCATTAAACTATATATTATATTTAATTTTATTTATGAGTAAGCCGCAAGTAAAAGCCATTGAGAGAATTTAGATTATACAATTTTAAAAGATGTTTATATTATCATATAATTCAAAAAGAACAATGTTTATACCAACATATTATAATATTTATTATATAAGAGCTAACAACAACGCATTGATATATTTAAAAAACATATATTAGTAAAAATTTCAAATATATTGTTGTATTCTGCGCAACGTGCAGGTATTCGCCCAGTATATTTATAAAAAATGCATTTTTACTTGCACCACATGCATTTGAAACTTCCATGATTTTTTAAAATTTCCTAATAATTATTATAAATTGGTTTAAAATGTTAAATTAATGCAAAAACTAAATTTTAATCATAAATTAACTAAACTACAATATTAAAATATTATATTTTTCTTCTATTTATAAAAATATGACTTTAACCTTTTAACATATTATAGTTAATTTATTAGAGTATATATATATATATATATATATATATATATATATATATATATATATATATATATATGTTGTCGTATGTGAGCAATTATCATTTTAAAATCACAACTTCGTATAATTTATGATTTTGTGCAAAATAGTTAAATTATTAATTTCAATATAATATTAAACGGTTAACTTAAATCAAAATTTCAATTAAAATTGAAAAAAAAAAAATCTACAGACTGTATTATAAATAGAAAAAAAAATTTATAAATTATAGTGTTAAACTTAAATTGTAATCCTATATTAAAAAAAAAAAAAAACCCCATGAAACACTTTTTTATAATCATTAACAATTTTAAGTAGTTTAAAAATAACTTACAATAAGAATAGTTAAAAGTTTTATTATAAAAAATTACAATGTTATATTTAAAAACAAAAACAATGTTTGTTGTTTTAAATGATTACAATTAAATAACCTAACAATATACATCAAATAAATTTTAAAAAATTTAAATTTTTTTTAACCAAATTAAAATAATTAAGAGTTTTCAAATATGTTATTTTAAATAACTTACAACAATAATAGTTAAAAGTAACATTATATACAAAAAATTTATTGTTATCTTTAAAAACAAAAATAATATTTTATGTATTAAATAATTATAATGATAGAGATTAAAATCTTAAGCAAATAAACTTTTTAAAATTAATTAATCATAACAATAACTATAAATATCATTAAAAAAATATGTTATATTTAATTATATTCACAAGTAGAGGTCATTGAGACAATTGGGAGTAGATTAGATTTACTGTTCAAAAACGTTTTTTTGAAACAATTGAGATTATAGAATTTTGTAAGATGTATATGTTATCATATAATTCAAAACAAAGAATATTTATACCAACTTATTATAAGATTTACTATATAAGAACGTTATATTTGTAAAAGTTTCAAGTATATTGTTGTATTTTGCACAATGTGTGAGTAGTCGTCTACTATATATATATATATATATATATATATATATATATATATATATATATATATATATATATATGTGTGTGTGTGTGTGTGTGTGTGTGTGTATGTATATATTAGTTGTGAGACCCGTATGTGTAACACCCCGATTTCCATATATAGATTATGTAACAAATAATCGTTCCAACATCTCCCAAGATCAATTCTAAATTTACTTAAAGACTAAACTACAACGGAAGCAAGATAAAATCAAATAAAGTCTTCAATTGAACAACTTCGGGTGTTACGTCTTCGCAAAATTCCTTTGTTGCTTTCTTAATTTATCCTCATCCTTGTCTTTTTGTGTGCCACTAGCTAAATAGTTTCCTGGTTGCACACATTTAAAGTTTCTAAATGGATAAGCCTAAGGCCTAGTGAGTTCGTGTTACACATACATGTCCATCACTTAAAAAAACATATAGTTTTGTTATATACCTTCAATAAATCATGCAACAAAACGTATCATCCGATAACATAATTTAGGGAAACAATTATTTATCCAGAGAAAGAACTAAAGGTTCATTTCCCTTCTCCTTGAGACAACTCATCATCCATTGTACTCAAGTATTTTAAATATCCAAGGAAATAAGTATAAATCTCAATTCTCATCATCGCCGATCACACACATCCGTCATGCTCACGGCGATTAAACACCTCACATGTTCCCACTAAACATGTCACCCAAAAAAAAACGCACAGTAGACAAACAACTCAAAATAAATTTTTCACACAACCATGCTTATCATAAAATATACTATGAATAAATAAATAAAAACCACATAATAAACGCATGACAAACATTTATATGCGAGCAACTACAGAACACGAGAAAACTCACCTCGATGACGCTAGGCCTTAACCGAAGCTTGTTTACGCTACACGCCCCCTACATATAACCAACATGTTTTATAAGGCCACAATTCTAGAACAACATCCTACGTGTTCATTTTGGTTCAACTATCTACGTGTCTCGTTCGGCTAACCAAAATAATCACCATCTACGTTAGTTAAAACGTACGTAATAATTTTAGTACAAGTATTATTTTTTGTTACCTCAATATTTTCGTATAAATAAAGTTTCACTCTCAAATATAATACTCATATATTAAAACAATTGAAACGTTGAAATACAAACATGTTTGGTTTTAATAATAACAATAAAAACTAGTTGTTTAGTAAAATTTGATGGACCACTTTTGTCTTTCTTATTTTGGTATAAAAGAATTTAGTATTGTCAACATGTTAACAGTTCAAGGACCATTTTTGTAACTTTAGTTTTTAATTCAAAATAAAAAGAATGAAGCGTTTCAAGGAAACGAAAACTTGATCAAAATCAGGCGGACTCTTTCTGTAAATTTGAATCCCTCAAAAATAAAAAGTACACAATTGACTACGTTGTTTTGACCGTTCTTGCTACCCACCCAAAACAAAACCCGAATTTCATTTCTTCTTTACCCGACACTATTTTTCTGCCATTTTTTATCAACTTGACGCTTCAAAATTTATGTAAAATTAATTTGTAAAACCAACATTAATCATCTCCGCTTCTTAACTCATAAATTATTTTTTAGGAATACTCTCGAATGAATATGGATTCAAGCTTTTTATCAAAATTCAAACACTTCAAAATTTTCATCAACTAAACTCTTATTGGCCAGAACAAAGACATTAGATGGAACCAAAACACTTAATGCAGACGTACAACCCTAATCAAATGACTATACCAAGATAAAATCAAAGAATCATACCATAATTTGCTAGAAAGCTCCATAAATCTTCACACTTTCTTTCTCCGATTTCTCACTTGATTATCAACCTTTTCTTGCAATTCTAGTGGGTTTTTCATAGGGTTTTTCGAGCTTTATATAATGCCTAAGATTTTAACTACTAAAACCCTTTCACATGCTCGAATTTACTACATCATTAAGGGTGGTGGTTATGAGGGTTTAAAACTCATTATATCTCCTAATTAAACTCAGTTACTCCTAATTAATCACCAATTATATTATTTTAATAATATAACCAATATATATATATATATATATATATGTATATATATATATATATACTTTTATTTTAATTTGAGTTATCATAGTATGTTATACGGGTTGATAAAAATAAAATGTTAAATACGAATGATTAAATGAGAAGTTTATTTGAATTTGAAATTTGAAATAAATAAAAACCATGAGAAAAAAAAACATGCAAAAAAATAAATTAAAATTATATGTTTAATTGTTAGACCCGTGTACAAAACGTGTTAATCATACAAATTTGAAGTTTGAAATTTATATAAAATTAAAATTGAAGTTTGAAATTTGAAATTTTAGATTAATATAGTCATTATGGTATGTTTAGTTTATGGAAACTAAATTAATGATATATTGAAAAATGAAAAATAAAATAAATGACAAGTAGAAAATAAATATCTCAAAATTATGATAAAATGACACGTGACATAACAAAATCATTTTCATTTATTAAGGAGGATATATATATATATATATATATATATATATATATATATATATATATATATATATATATATATATATATATATATATTAGTTTATAACCCTGGGAACCATGGTTAGAAAATTTATTAAACTTTTTATGTAAAAAATAAAAACTACTAATTAATAATTTTAAATAACTTATTAATTAAAAGATATTTTTAGTTATATATAAAATTATAATCGTTGATTCAAATAAATACATAAAATATATCATCTTATAATTTGTATAAATTTTATTTTATTATAATTTGTATAAATTTTATTTTATTATAATTTGTATAAATTTTATTTTATTTTTATTCTTATATTATTAATTTAATGTAATTAAAATGTTATTTAAAATTTGAAATTTGAAATTTGAAATGGAGAATCAATAGATTGACAAGTATCATGATATTAATTACAAGTGTCAATAGATTGGCAAGTGTTATGATATTAATTACAATACCTAGAATTGTGACACATGACAAAAGAACTACACTTTAAGTAACATTGGAGGCCGAGTTTAAGTAACATTGCGAGTATTTGGTTGTGTTAACCAAGTTTTACAACCCTGTATGTAATACAATTTAAAGTTTTAACCTTATAAAAGACTTCACTATTATCATATGTTCTACATAATTATGGTAACATTTATGATACAAAACATTTTTTTTTTACTATTTAAGATAAAAAGTTGTCTCTATTATCATATATTGTATAGAATGATAAAATTTAATATAGATAAAAAGATGTCTCTATTATCATATTTTCTATATAATGATATATTTAATACAAACATTTTAATTTAATATGAAATTATTATTTAATAGATAACAATAACGATTTATTTATTTATTTATTTTTCTATTTTAATCATATAACTCTGTATATGCAAAACAACTTCAAATTCCAAACTTATCTCTTATAGTATAATTCAACATAATAACAATGCTAAAAGTTATTTTTATATTTTTATGGAATTATTATTTAATTGTTAATAACAATGATTTAGTTATTTTTAATATAATTTTTTTTATATCCCACGCAACGTGCGGATATTCGCCTAGTATATATATATATATATATATATATATATATATATATATATATATATATATATATATATATATATATATATATATATATATGGGAGAATTTCATATATACCCTTCTTAAACATCAAAATATTATATTTACCCAACTTAATTTCTAAATATCATATTTACCCTTCATAAAATTTCTAAATATCATATTTACCATTCATAAAATTTCAAAATATCATATATGTCCTTTTTAAATATCAAAATATCATATATGCCCTTCTTAAATATCAAAATATCGTATATGCACTTTTTAAACATCAAAATATCAATGGTAATATCTAAAATATCATTCATCTACAATATAATCAACAAAAAAAACTAAACAATCAAAATATACATTCCATAGAGAGGGTTGAAGATGAATATTTTTATTTGTCAAGAGGATGACATTCTAACAATTTAGAAGTTCACATTCCATTATTATAGACGTAAGGATAATATCGTTAAATTTTTTAATTATTATAGTAATTTTAAGTTATAAAAAATGATTATAAAATATTAAAAACATTATAAAAAAGGATTTGGGTAAATATAATATTTAAAAGTTTATAAAGGGTAAATTCGATATTAAGAAATTAAGCTGGACAAATATGATATTTTGAAGTTTAAGAGGAGCATATATGAAAATCTCCATATATATATATATATATATATATATATATATATATATATATATATATATATATATATATATATATATATATATATATATATATATATATATATATATATATATATATATATAGAGAGAGAGAGAGAGAGAGATGGATTAAGGATGCCACGCTCTACTCATGCCACGCCACACTAACTAAAGCATTATTACCATCAAATTAAAATACAATAAACAAAATAAAACCCATATGTTTGGTATTTATTATACAAAAGTAGACAAACAATAAATTTACTATTTTTCATAGAATAGTTAAAAAGTTCAGTTATTTAACTATCAAGCGATATCCGGTGTTGTCCTCCCTCCTTAAGGTTGAGGGTTCAAATTCCGTTGTGGATATAGATGAATTTAAGGTGTAGTTTAGGAGTAGGTTATATTTGCCGTTTCAAGAAAAAAAAAAGTTAAAAAGTTCAGTGGATAATTAAATAACTGGCTGCTAAATAAAAAATTAATTGATAGTTAAAGAGAATTAATTGATAGTTAAAGAGTTAAGTGTTAGCCAAAAAATAGTATTTAATAAAAATATTTTGATAATCTTTAAAAAAAAGTTTAGTTAGTTTATAAACATAACGATTTAATAAAAAAATAAAAGAAAAATAACCTCAAACAGCTAAGCTACTATAAGGTGCCAAAGATATCATAATCAAATAAAACTATTATCAAAAAGGTTAATTGTCAATTTAAACTTTGTAACATACCTTCAGAAAATTTTTATAAAAATACTTTTGATCACTTATGTAGAATACGTTTCTTAATTTATCCCATTTAGTGTTAAATCTATCTCTTAAAAGATTATGAGGACGAAGTTGAATTATGTAATTAGATTAAAGGGTTGTTGAATCCAAAAACAACTTTCTTTCTCTCTAAAAAGCATGACAGTGACCTTGACTTCCATTGATGCCGAGCTTGGCCCATTTGTTTATCAAGTGGACACGGCATCTTTCTCTATCACACACACGCAACACACACACACAGTGCTAAAAACTACCATTCTGCCATATAAAGACGAAGGCAGAAAGATCTTTCTAATCTTTCATTGATGTTCTTCAAGAATCTATGCTCACCATGTGTTTGTTTCATGGCCCCACTGAAAAACCCAAGAACAAAAATGCCCCCTTCATCACCTATCTCAATAAATAATTGCAAAAGGCATTGAAGTGAACACTACTCAATAATTGTTTATTGACGTTTAGATTTGCAGCAAGCTTCTGTGATTATAATAATACTACGATTTTTTATTTATTTTATATTTTTTGATTTTGTATATACGTGTAATTGTGGGTGTATATATGCTCACCGGCGATGCCAACGCCGGTCAGCTCAGCCAGGCAATGTTTAACTGACGAGGCCGCGCGTGCGTTGGATGATGCTGTAGCCGTCGCCCGCCGGCGTTGTCACTCCCAGACCACCTCTCTTCATGCCGTCTCCGCTCTTTTGTCCCTGCCGACATCCACCTTACGTGACGCGTGTGCTCGGGCGCGTAGCTCCGCTTACTCCCCTCGTCTCCAGTTTCGTGCGCTTGAGCTCTGTGTCACCGTTTCCCTCGATCGTCTTCCTTCTTCTAAAAGCAAAACATCAGATGACGAACCACCGGTTTCCAATTCACTCATGGCAGCAATCAAACGTTCTCAGGCGAATCAACGGAGGCATCCGGAGACGTTTCATTTGTACCAGATGCATCAACAGTTGCACAACTCTCAATCCTCGTTGTCGTGTGTTAAAGTCGAGCTCAAACACTTCATCTTGTCCATTCTCGACGACCCAATTGTTAGTCGGGTTTTCGGCGATGCGGGTTTCCGAAGCACCGATATCAAAATCGCAATCTTACATCCACCAACAGTTTCTGGGTTCCAGAAATCCATGATGAGGTTTCCGCCTCTGTTCCTCTGTAACCTACCCGATTCGAATACCAATCGGGCCGGGTTTAATTTCCCATTTGCTGTTGATCAAGGAGAAGAAGATTTCAAAAGAATCGGGCAAGTCTTAGCCAAGAAAACCTCAAGAAATCCACTCCTAATCGGGGTTTCCGCTGACCATGTCCTCGCTGGATTCACAGATTCTTTAAAGATGGGTAAAACAGATTTCTTGCCTACCGAATTACAAGGATTAAACGTAATCAACATCGAGAAGGAGATCCGTGAGTTTCTTGTTGGGAATTTGAGTGAAGATATGATGAATTTGAAGTTGAAGGAAGTAAGAGACAACGTCGACACCTGCACAAGCTCCGGTGTGATTCTCAATCTCGGAGAATTGAAGCTGTTTCTTGATGGGAAATCATCTGGCGTTCTCGACTATCTTGTTTCACAATTGAGCAATTTGGTTAGTGGGAAATCATGGTTGATTGGATCCATTGGAAGTTATGAAACTTACATGAAACTTTCAGCCAAATTCCCATCCCTGGAGAAAGAATGGGACTTGAATCTGCTTCCAATCACGTCTTCTAAATCGAGTCCCGGTGCATCACAACCCTTGAAATCCAAGTAAGTAATTTTGTATAAAGCTACAAATACCATGTCATCAGTTATTATTATATAAAATAAAAATAAAAAACCCTTTGGTGCTAATTCTGATATTGCCTACATAATCTCACACAGTACGATGCTCATGATATAATAATTACAGCTTGATGGGGTCATTTATGCCATTTGGTGGCTTCTTCCCTATACAAACCGACTTGGAAAATTCATCAAGAAACACAGATCAATCTGTAACTCGTTGTGACCTTTGCAACGAGAAGTATGAGCATGAAGTTTCCATTGTTCTTAAAGGAGGAACAACAGTGTCTGTTGCTGATCAACAATCCGTGGGTTTAGCTTCTTGGTTGCAAAATCCCGAATCTGATCCAACCAAAGGAACCACTGGAATACAGGTGTGTAATTTCTTCATAATTATATATCTATATTTTTAATCTACTATTTTTACATAGGAATAACCAAATTTTATTGTTTTATACAAAGAAATATAAGTTTCAACATATGCCCAATCTTTTCAGTGCAGGCTATAGACCATGGCAGTGTATTCAATGCCAGGGTGACAGGACTGCAAAGGAAATGGAACGACATCTGTCGCCGTCTCCATGGCAATCCCTCATCACCACCAATCAGGACCAGTTCCCAAACGGGAACTGACCCTGATTGGAGATTTCAGCCCGACTCCAAAAGGGCTGAAATCAACCCACAAGATTCAAACCCACAAATCCTATGTAAAAATCTATCACCACCCGTAGACTTTTTTACAACTACACCATCATCCTCACCACCAACTTCCATAACAACAGATTTGGGCCTAGGAACAATCTATGTCGAGGCCCATGAAATACCAAAATCTTACGAAAAAGATTTTAAGCAAGTATACAAAGCTCTTGTTGATAAAGTCGGGTATCAAGATGATTCGATTCGTGCCATTAGCCAAACGATTACGCGGTGTAGAATCGGGGACAAAAGGCGCAATATTTGGTTTATGTTTTGTGGGCCCGATAGAGTCGGGAAGAAGAAAATCAGTCAAGCAATTGGTGAAGTTGTGTTTGGAAACCGGGATAGCTTGATTTCTATAGATTTGAATTTTGAAAACCAGTTACATCATCGGAGCTCGGTTTTTGACAGGAAAACTGTAAACTTTTCTGATTTGTCATTCAGAGGAAAGACCATTACAGATTTCATTGGTGAAGAGTTGACCAAGAAACCTCGGTCAATAATTCTTCTTGAACACATAGACAAGGCTGATTTTGTCACTAAAGAAAACTTATCTCAGGCCATCATGACAGGGAAATTGTCCGATTCCCGTGGTCGGGAAATCCGCCTCACTGATGCCATTTTTGTAACCACCTTGAGTAATAGTGAAGAAGGGGACGGAAACGGAAACGGAATCGCCTATTCCGAAGAAAAAATCTTGAATGCCAAACCCTTTCAAATGAGAATATTGATTGAAAGTTTCACGGATCCCGAAACCTCGAGTGTACTCCTTTCACCTATACGGTTAAATTCTCGAAATCCCGTTACTTATAACAAAAGAAAAGTTATTGAAATTGGGGATTTTGAGATAATGGTACCGGGAATCAAGAAATTGAAATCGGGTTTTGATTTGAATCTTCCGGTTGATGAATCGGAAGAGAGTGAGGATGAAACGGAATCGGGATCTCAAAAAGTGTGGTTGGATGAGTTTCTAGAGAGAATTGATGAAAAAGTGGTGATGAAACCGTTCGATTTCAACTCACTTGCAGAAACGATTTTGAAAGAAATCAGTGTTTGCTTTCAGAAATCAGTAGGATCAAATGTGTTGTTGGAGATCGAGAATGAAGTAATGTTACAGATTCTTGCATCTTGTTGGTTATCTGACAGAAAAGAGGATATAAAGAAGTGGATTGATAGTGTTCTGTATAGAGGGTTTATGGAAGCGAAGCAGAAGCAGAAACAGGGTGTCGATGGTGAATCCATGGTGAAACTTATGGTTGAAAGGGTTATGGTTGAAGAGGATGACGTGTCGTGTCTTTGTCTTCCTTCAAGGATCATGGTGAAATGATGATTTAGGTATGTTTTTTTGTTGTAATTATTATGTATAATGCTAGTTTTAGCATCGAAAACAGGCTAGTTTTTGGCTTGATTATATCCCCACAATTTTACGGAATCGTTCATGTTGTTCTGTGTTTTGTGCTACAATTGCTTGCGGTGATATATAATATTGTATAGTGATATGTGTTCATCTTCATTCGTCTGTTTATGTGAAGTCATTTATTTTTGTTTTTTAGTTTCACGTTTTAGAAAAGATGAAATGGTTACAATTAAGCGTATTGAATGCCTTTTCAAAATTGACATTGAAGATCATTTTTTTTTTCTTCTTTGCGTAAGTTATCATATCGTTAACTACTAAAGGTCCATATAGAATAAATGAATAATTCTTCCTCAGACGAAAGTCGATTGCTATATACTTTCTATCGTGGGGATCTCACCCTTTACGTGCTTGATAAAGGCATTTAGAAATAGTTGTAGTAATGCAACCAATGAGATTGATGAAACGGTGATCCGCAAGATTTAAAAGGTCTTTTATACTTGGGAATTAAAGTGATAAAGGATGCATTACTTCCGGGATTAAAGGTACAATGATCTTGGAAGAATATCATAGCAAAGTAAATGTCCTTGTCGATTACATCCTAAAATCTTTTAATAAAAGTGAATGTAAAGCCATCGTGTCCTAGGGTTCTCATTACCACATCCTCCATATCGTTGTTTTAACTTCTTAATAATCAAAGGGTGGCCCCAAAATATATTCAGAAATTTTGAGCAACCACAATCTCGATAGTCGATATGATGATAGATGTATTCTTCTTTAAGTTGTTGACTTCATTCTTAACAAGTTTTGGATTTGAGCCCAATCACTTTTAATTTAGCCCATTTAGAAGTGTTTTTTTTTACATAGTAACTAAGGTTGTGTTTGTTTTATGCTAGAAGTTTTTTTGGTACTGATGTCTACTGCGGCTAGATGTTTGTGGAAAAAACATATTTGTTTTCTAGAAGACAAAATATTTCGAAAAGACTTTGTAATCTCTTTTCTAAAAATATCTAAAATATAACTTTCAATTTATTAAGACCTATCTTTTCTTTACACCTCCATCTGATTGTTCCCTTTCATCGACTACATCCTCCACCTGTAATCTCCCCATGTTGGCCATCCCTCCGGTGGACGTCGCTCCTTACTCCATTTTCGACACTCCTGGCTCCGCCTCCGGTTCTCCTTACTTCGCCTTCGTCGCTCAACGTCGCCGCTATTGACGACTGATTAGGTATGAACTTTTATGACACTCTTTGTTCTCCTATTTTGTTTCTCTTTTATCTTCTCTCCCTCTCAATCTATATTATGTTGGGTTCTCTCCATTGATGACATGACATTCAAGCCATTATTCTTTCCCTCGGCAAATCAAATCCAGGAGTATGAACTTTAGTTCAGACTCCATTGATGGTAAAATCTCATCTATAATTTTGTCAATTAAAAACATTAGGTGGTGTTGATTTCTCAAATAATTTGTTTAATGGGAGTGTACCATATCTAAATGGGCTGCAGAATCTTGAAGTTATTATTTTCATAGCAATCGTTTAGGTCCAAAATACCATTCTTAGAGTTACAAACAATTTAGTGGGAGTGTGCTTCCAGTCTCAAACTTTTTTCTAACATTTGGGCTCTTTTATTTTATACGAAAATGTTCATTGACTTTTAAGTGCTTGGTAATTGGTATTGTAGGTATTCGGAACAACTCCTTACTTTATCCGTAAGTTCTTGTTAAATATGAATCAAATCCTAGTGTTGATTTTTGGGAAATAAAACACATTGAAGTTAGGATTCTCTTGTAAAGAAACTATATTGTCTATAATAGTTTGGATGTAAAATAATGTTATTGTTGAGAGAATCATGGTGGATTATGCCTAGTTTGCACTTGCATATATGTATATTTTATATATACCGGTAAAGTTGAATCAATTAAAAAGACTAGAGATATTATAAATAAACACAGGAAAAAAAAATTTGGTACATACCTTCTTCCGCAAGCATGAAAAAAAGACTAAAAACATTTTACTACTTAAAAAACAAACACCACCTAATTGTTGATGGCACACTTTGCATTTCGCACACCGCATCATTAAGAGTTAATGAGCTTTTATTTTTAGCATCATTCAGGTGGAGCTTTTAGTTTCAGCGGGATTCGATTGGGTCGGGTTGGACCTACTCGATCAACATATTAACTTCATGGATATGCTCGTGGAAGCTTATAGAATCCTTCGGAAAATGTGTTGCTCGGATAAAATGGCGTCACGATTAGGGTTTGACATAGTTAAACCTCAGGGACATGTGGTGTGTTGTGATAAGGCAACTGCCTTCATTTTCTGTGTTTTTTTTGAGTCTTTTAAGGTTTCTAAAACTATAAATACAACTTTTCTCGAGCCATATTCCACAACCCAAATTCGAGATCTCCTCTGCTCTCTTTTCCCTTTGTGAATTCAGCAAGTAGTATGTTTTATAATTATCTGTTCTTCCACTTTCCGAGTATTTGTTTTGCATTTACTGATTCTTCCGTAGATGATGATAAAGAATGATAATCTGCATTAAATCATGAGATTTTACGCTGACACTTAAAAACTTTGAGTGAAGTCAAAATCAGCTTTCAGTAATCAAGTATCCACAATCTTTATGTTGGTTTTACTTTTTTTTTTTTGTCTTGTTTTTAGTTCTTTCAATAATGAGATAGTCTTCATCTACTTTTCTTATGATTAGAGCTAATCGTGAAAGATGCTTCTAATTTCTATACAAACTTAATAATAATAATAATAATAATAATAATAATAATAATAATAATAATCGTCCATGTAATTAATCATCGATATTAATTATTTGTTTGTTTGTTTTCATAATTATTAACCGTACGATAATTTATTCACATAATTAATTATCGTTGTTTAATTGTAGAGTCTAAAATGCAACATGAAATACTTATGTGGCTATATAAACAAACACATAAAGTCCGAAAAGACTAAACTTGGGTAAATGAAGTTTTTTTTTTTTTTTTTTTTTTTTTTTTTTTTTTTTTTTTTTTTTAATAATTAAAAACGATGTAACAAATTTTATAAATTTCGTTAACCTTATGATTTTTCGTTCATTAATGTCCAAAGTTTGTCAAATAAAAAAGTAAAAACAATTTACAATATATATATATATATATATATATATATATATATATATATATATATATATATATATATATATATATATATATATATATATATATATATATATATATATAGGGTTAGGTTCATGTGATACGGCTTAATTTTGTGAGACCGTGAGACGTATTTTTTATTTTTTTTAGTTAATTCAAGTTCCGAAAATAATATTTAAAAAAAGAATTTTTTGATTTTCCATTTATTTTGCATTTTAAAATTATTTTTAGAATATGTACAGTGTAATATTCTATTTAGAATATTTCACGTATTTTTCAAAAAAATAGGATTTTTTTAAAATTTTTTTTAGTTAATTTAAGTTCCGAAAATAATATTTAAAAAAAGAATTTTTAGATTTTTCCATTTATTTTGCATTTTAAAATTATTTTTTAGAATATGTTAGTATAATATTCTATTTAGAATATTTCACGTATTTTTCAAAAAAAAAAAAAACGGAATTTTTTTTATTTTTTTTAATATTTTTAGTTAATTCAAGTTCCGAAAATAATATTTAAAAAAAAAATTTGTGGATTTTTCCATTTATTTTGCATTTTAAAATTATTTTTAGATTTGGTCTCACGGTCTCACAAAATTAGAATGGTCTCAAATGAACCTGAACTTATATATATATATATATATATATATATATATATATATATATATATATATATATATATATATATATATATATATATATATATATATATATATATATATATATGGGAAAAGTGAATATACCCTTAAGGGTATATAAACTTAGGTACCTAAACTCATAATAATACATCGTTTTGTTTGATATATTAATTATAATATTGTTAAACTTCAATCATTAACTTGATTTATATTCAATATTTTTAAATTTTCACTATTATCTGCTTTTTACATCACATCTTTTTGTGGAATACTTACTAGGCTATATATATTATTGTTGAAAATGACAATTATGTAAGAGGAAGATAAATATGAAATTTATAAAAATGTTTGAAGTAATTCAATTTAGAAGTTGAAATATAAGAACATTGGACAATTACAATGTTTATATATGATACAAAACGATGTAGTATGGTGAGTTTGGGTAACTAAGCTTATATACCCTTAAGAGTATATTCACTTTTCGATATATATATATATATATATATATATATATATATATATATATATATATATATATATATGGTAAAAATCAAATGAGAATACGTAAAAGGTTGAGAACGCGAGAACAATTCTGGACTAGTCAATATATAAGGGCATATTAGTAATTGTATATTTTAATTAAATTAAAATTCAATCAAATTCCCTAAAATTTAGGGTGAGTTACCAAAAAAGAAACAAATATTCGATTTTTTATTTTTCTTATTAATGAAATATAAAAAACAATTTTACCAATTTTTTTTTTAAAACCGAAAAAAAAATAATTTTTTTCTTAAAAAATCAAAATTTTATCTCCTATTTCACTTTTTTTTTTCTTTTTCTTTTTTTTTTTTTTTTGTTTTTCAAAAAATGAATAGAAATCGAAACCAACTTAATACATTTGTATTGACAATTGATTTTTTTTTCAAAAAACTTGATACTACTCCAATCACAATTTAATACACATAAACTTACAAGTAATCAAATTCCTTTTTTTAATCAACCGAAAATAAAAAGAGTATAAAAATTATCATTTGTTTATAAAAAGAATACATTTAATCATAAATAAATACACTTGTTAACAAATGATTGCAATGTTATTCACAAATGAATATACTTCTATTAACAAATGAGTAACTTGTTATTCACAAATGAATAAATGAATACATCTAATCATAAATAAATACACTTATTCACACATGCATGCACTGCTATTCACAAATGAATATACTGCTATTCATAAATAAATACACATTCTAACATAAATGGATTCATCAAAAAATAATATAACTTACATCTAAAAATAAAGAACATAATACAATTTTTCATTCTCCTCTAGCTCCAATTCTTCACCTTTCATTTTCTCAAACAACTCCAAAGGACATCCAGGAAGTACTCTCAGAACCTTAATAGTCAACCAACCAATATATTTTTGGGTCAAACTAACATAAAATTGATAAAAGCACACACATGAAGAAGAACTGGATGTTCAAAACTACAGAAATCAACGAATACAAACAAATGAGAACTTTCATAAATAAATACATTCATTCATTGATGAATGCACTGCTATTCACAACTAAATACACTGATATTCACAACTAAATACACTGCTATTCACAACAACATAATATTGTTGTTGAAGATCATGGAAAGAAAAACAAAACCTTTCTCGGAGTTGTAGAGTGAATAGATCCATCTGCTTCCTTTCCTTGCCAAAGCCTAAGTTTGTGTTTCCCTGTCTTGAGTTGTTTTTCAAATTAAAGAGATGAATGGTAGCCCCACCAATTAATCCCTCATTTTTCCCACAGGAAACATCCCAAACCTAACAATAAATGAAACTGAACAATAAAAAATTCGGGAATTCTTTGTTTTACTAATATGAAAGTCATATAAATCTTGAAAAATGGTGAAACTAGTAGCTTACGGTGCATAAATATCATAAATATTTGGTCCCTTCAATTCGTACAACATTGATTGAATAATGAACTCTAACAGATACCAAAAATCGTATTAGGGATTCGTAAACAGTAACTCTAAGTAAATGACTAGAATTGCAAGGAAACTCACCTAGGTTAGTGGACTTAGTTGAAGGTAGACGCCCTTCTAAATTTTCGATTATGAAAGTAACCGGAAGATTGATATCACACGATAAAAAGAATCGAAACACATTCCACTAATACGTCTTTGTATTTTGCTTTCTCTTAATTGATCTCTACCCATCTGTTGTTTCTCTTGATCGATCTACATCCTTTTTATGCATATCTGCCATGGATTCTCATTAAACATGAGATGGGTAAAAGAATAAGATGAACTAAGAGGATGGCGAGTTTCGATGATGAGAAAAGTAGAATGGTGGCGTAGGGATTAGGTGGTGAGAGGATGAATATGTCGATTGTCCGTTCTATAAGATGAGGTCAACAAAATAGAGGGACATAAAGTATTTATATGAGTTTACAAAATTAGGGTAACGCTTATTTACCTTAATAGTCTATATAATTTTCTTTAATTTAAAATTTAAAATTTAAATGTAATAATAATAAGAAAAATAACAATTAATTATGGCCACACATCTTAAAAATTAGATGGTCCATATCTGTTCTCGCGTTCTCAACCTTTTAGGTTATCTCATTTGATCATACTCCTATATATATATATATATATATATATATATATATATATATACATATATATATATATATATATATATATATATATATATATATATATCCTACTCTTATACTACTTTATAATGGATACATCATAGGAAGCCTAAAGGTTTTAAGACTAAAGTCTTAAAACAAGGAACTTAAATCTTAGCCTTTGAAAGACCCCAACTTTCGTATTAATGAAAGACCCAAACTTTCATACTATTTCAAAAAAAAAAAAAATCTTAAGTTACTTCCTCAAAACATGCTACATGCATATTTATAAAACAATATTTTATATTGATGAAGTGATTACAAAAGAATGGATACAAACCGACTAAGTTTTATTACTTTTCATGTCTACCCAGGAATCTACTATTCATATACATACATGAACATTAAAATACAGAGAAATACTATTAACTATTCTAAATCTTTCAGCAGTATAAAACTATATTGGATACTCATCACCTGCAATTGCTAAACATTGAGGGTGATAAACGATAACGCTTAGTGAATTCAATAAATAGATATAATATAATCTTATGCCTTATATATACCAATATGACAGAAGCAAAAGGGAACAAGAACAACAATAACATATGCGTATCATATGTCAGGCTTTCAATATCAACTCAAGATTTGATTCAAAGATTTACAATCAATTAGACATAACGATTTCAATACTTGATATGCATCAATAAAGCTTTGACCCAAATGGCACAGAAAACATATAATTTCTGATTAACATTTTGGTAGATTTCAGGCTTATAGCCCTGTCTAACCATTTGCCAATACCATAGAATAGAGTTCAGACTCTTACGGAGTCATGCTCTACATGGTCAGAGGCTACATACCATTCCTATCTAACATTCTGCCAATTCCATAGAATAGAAGTCATTCTCTTACGAGACATGCTCTACATGGCCAGAGGCTATGTACCAGTACCAATGTGAATCTAAGTCCTTTCACTGATCATATGGTCAAAGGTATTATATTTGCTATAAACATAGCTATATAAAATAACACAGGAAAATAACTCAGAATAATAACATTGAAAAGCACATAGCACATATAACACATAACATACAATTGTTCCTATATATTGAACTCACCTTAAGTTAACCGGGGTTAAAATAGTAATTTGGACATCATTTTGGCTTTAAATATGACTTTCTATGTTGAAAACCGAGAGCTTAATTGAAAACCGGGCTCTGCGAAGGTAGGGCTTCAAAACCGAAAAGATAAAATTTTCGGGCTTCTCGGGAGCTTCGGGACGTGTTTCGGGTGCTAAAATTGATACCGGGGCTTCGGGAAAAGTCAAAATGAAGAAAATATGGAAAAAGGGGTGAAAAGTGTCAAAAATTCAAAGTTACACGGGAAGGCTCACAGCCTCCCTTTATATAGGTGTGAATCCGAAGTCGGCTGGGAAGGAACCAGGCAGCGAAGCAGCTCGGTGGCATCAGCAGCGAGGGGCACGAGGCTGCTGCGTGGCTCGGACGTAGCTCCTGCGAAACGAAACACGTGGCTCGCATGTGAGAGGGGGGCAGCGGTGGCGAAGCGAGGCTCGGACACGCGTAGTGGCAGGTGGCGCTGCGAGGCGAGGCCACGACTCCGATGACGCACCTGCTTCATGCGAGGTGACGTGGCCGATACTATTAATGCGAAATTTCTCAGAAATTGAGCCCTGAACTTCTAAATCCATAACTTTCGCATACGAGCTCCATTTTTGACGTTCTTTATATGCACGCGTAGCTAAAACTACGGTCTACAACTTTTGTTTAGACTTCGTCGGGTAATTATGAATTTTTTTTAATATTATTATTTTTAACAGACCGGGACAGAAAAATCCGTTAAAAATTCATAACTTCTTCATCCGATATCCGTTTTCGCCAGACTTTTTACCGTTGTACTACAAATGATGAGACCTTCGATTCTTAGGATGTATCGGTCAAATATCGCTCGATTTAAAATTCGAGTTTTTAGCTGTCTACTGCTAAGTTGAAACTTCGAAAAATCATAACTTCCTCATACGAAGTCAGATTTTGGCGTTCTTTTTATCGAATTTCTCAGTTTAACGAATACTAAGACTTTCATTTAGATTACTAAGACTAAAAAGTAGTTTATCAAAAACTCACTTTTTACATCATTCAGTGTCGTGTTGGTTTTGTCGCGAATCTTCGATTGGTCATAACTTCTTCGTTATAACTCGGATTTCGACGAGGTTTTCGCCTAAATGTTTCTAACGAGATTCTCTACAACATCAAATAATAAAATTTTACTTATTTCAAATTTTATATTTTCACTAAATTTTCATTATTTGGCTATTAATTGGAATCTCATAAGACTTCCAATATTTTAATTATAAGTGATTCTAGACATAGTTTTACTTCATTTCTAGTAAAAACTAGTTGTTAGAACTCAACACTCAATTTTATTCACTTTTAATAATAACAATACACAATTTTAGAACGTGTATGTTACAAATACCTCCTCCTTTTGAGGATTTCGTCCCCAAAATCATAACGATTAAAACAATTAGGGATACTTCACTCTTATTTTATTCTTATTTTTCCCAAGTATAATTTGAGCGTCAATGGTGTTTCCACTTGAGAAGCACCAACTTCACTTCTTTATTACGTAGATTAGTCGTTCTTTTGTTTACGATCTCTTCTACTTAACTTATTATCTAGTTTCACCTCGGATAATGGAACCATTACATCATATATGCTTAACCCTTACATAGATAGCTCACATGAAACACTTCATGAATATCTGTCAAATCTTCAGGAAATTCCAAGTAGTAAGCTTGCTTACTAACTGTTCTTTCTTCCAAAGTAGAATAACGCCTTTTCATGAAATACCTTCGGTATTATTAAATCATCCACCTGGAATTCTATGGGTCGTCTCCTCTTTTTTGCATAGGACATATGTCGATCCTGGGCCGCTTTCATTCTTTGTTGGCAAAATTTGTATCTTGTTAGTGATGTATTGAATCATTTCATATCCTCCAAAGATCTTCTGTCCTAGGTCACACCAACATATTTGAGTATGATATTTATGCTCATATAGTACTTTATATACCTTCAGTATATTTTCTACTATTTGGATTGCTCTCTTTTCCTGATCATTTGTCTGAGGATGATAAGTTGTGTTGGGTGTAATTCGAGATCCCATTTCACTCTTCATACTCGCCCAAAATTAAGAAGTGAAGCGAGTATCACGATCGGAAAAAAACTTTAGTGGCACACCATGTTTCACGATGATTTTGTCTGAATAACTTACGTGTATTTTTCCAATGGATTCGTTTCACGTGTGGCAAGAATATATGCACTCTTCATCAGTCGGTGGATAATTATCCAAATGTTATCATTCAAAGTTTTCTTCTCCTCTTTCAAGGTATTAATTGTATAAGCCGGATAAGTAGAATATCCCTTCGACATAATTTACGAGTTTTTAAGAAAGAAATTTATTATTTTCATCATAGACATAAATAGAATCTTCCCTTTTGATAGGGATGCATATCATCTCTTTGTAGCACAAGAGCTCTACATGGTTCTTTAACAACCAATCCATGTCGAGAATAATATCAAGGATAGGAATTAGGTTAGCAGGAAGATTATAACTTTCAATTCCTATAACATTAACTCTATAGGTTTTATCAGCATGTAATGATATATTTCCTATGTTATGAAATTATTGGACAATTACGTAACAAGCAATTTGAAAAGAATATGCGAATTTATAAGGCACGAAAGAATCTGAGGCTTTGAAATCAAATAAGATGTGAGTAGATCTAGAGTTTACGAGAAAACTACTAGTCACAACATTCGAGTTTTAACTTACTTCCTTTGTGGTAATCTAAAATGTACAATACTTAACTTTTAATTTGCCAAACGATTGTTAAATTCTTCAAACTTCCTAGTTACTGGCGGTGTTCAAATTTGCACCCACTCTTCATTCTCTATTGAACATTCGATCCTAATCTTTGAGTTAAAACTCTATTCTCATTGCAGACTCCTGCTCCTTCTTGGTTTATAGACTAAACCCAAGATAAGGTCTTTACTTTTGCTATAACAACAACTCGAATGGTCATATTCTGATGACCTTTGATTTTATCTCGCACAAGATACATAACGATCCAAACTCTTGTATTAGAATCAGATCGAATAAATCGAGCTGATAGAATAGCGAAAACAAAAAGAGTTTGATCAACACGTGGATGCTTAAGAATAGAAAGAATAGCATCACATATCTCTAATTCATGCTTTCGGATATACACATCTTTTAGCTTTTGACACCTCCTCCTTTTTAGTTGGAGTATTCTTTGATTGTTGAACGGAAACTTGACTCCCCGCCATTTGACTAGTAAGAGTAGGGCGGATACATTTCTTGTGGCCAGTAACACCACATAGCAAGTCACATCTCTGGCTAATGATTGCTCAATTCTTTAATGAAGATTGTTATATTTCTATCGACTATCTCGACCATTTACTTCTTCAGTATTCCTACTGAAGTTTTGTCAATATATAAGACATGGTTCTCTGAACCAATTAACTCCTTTCGCGGATTTATACTAATCGGACTCGATTCTTTAAGAATTGAACAATAGTTGTCTTCTTATTCATTACCGAATCGAAGGTAACGACACACATGAATAAAATGGAATCATTTAGTAGCTTCTTGGTAACCTTGTGACTTTTCCTGATCCAAGTGTGAGTCCAGTGCTTCCAGTAGTATAGGCCTCTACTACTATTCACACCTACTCATACTCGTCCCAAGTATTGTCTCGCAGTTCCCAAGTCACCATTCAAAAGTTTTCACAAAGTAACTTATTACACATGAATGTGTTCAAACAAATACATACAACAGTTTCTCCTAGAATCAATTAAGGATTTCACGTTTCTATCAAACATATCTTGGATTTCATATATTCGCTTTTTAGGATTCTTCTCATGCGTATGCTCGATTTAATATATCCTAATACTTTTCCATAGGTCGATAGAAATTTTACTTCCATTTCTTCCTATTAATTCTTTCTTGAGTAGTCTCTACTCTACAAGACACACTATTCCAAAATTTACTTTAGCAGCATGGATACAAACGGTCTTCTACTACCTGCATCATCTTCTAACTCATGCAATCCATCATGAACTTTTGTTCATTTCATTATTCTTCCTTGAATTCGTTATTCTTGTATCTGAGTAAGTCTAAGTCTACTTCATAGGAGTCTATCCTAAGAAGTCTGCATCTTAGCTGCATCTCAGCAAGCTCTACTAGCTTCAACTTGGTTCTCTGTCATTCCTGACTACAACATCTCTTCTCATACGATACTATGGGTGTATTTCTTCTTTAATTAAGCATTCTACCTTACTTAAACAAGTAATTTGCTTAACCATTTACCACTAAATGACTCAATTCACCATCTCAATCTTGTATGTTAAAATCGGCTTAACACACAATGGAACTTTTGTAAGGATGGGATAGAAGTCAATCATCACTTAGTATTATTAAATACTAATTTTGAATATCTTTTATAGGGTTACTACTCGAACTACATACTATATCACAAAGTCTTGGCCTATTGAGTCTGAAAACTTCATTAGCCTTTCTTTTGATCTTCATTTAATTCTTCTAAATCTTGCAAACATTCATTGTGATACTGCCGAAGTACTGATCACCATCTTCGGTTCTTTTGACTCTATTAAAAAATCACTTCTTTAATCTGAACAGCGGTAGAACAACTTCGTGGATTTATACCAACACATTTATCTTGCCCAAACGTGTTTCAAACGCAGATCTTTCTTCCAAAGATGTTATCATATATCAAACATACTTTAAATGTATATTACCACTCTATTGGTATTTATACACTTATTATGATAACCATTTGTATTTATTATTTTACGATATCTCGCGATCGTTTATTTATAAAATTATTGATGTCAACAATCATAAGTCTCTTTATCACTTTGAAAAATTCTATTATGAAAATTCTTAAAATTTTCTAAACCAAGATCGGCAACAGACCTTAAGCTTTTTCAAATAATAACACATAATAGAATATAAAGCATATCTCCTCTCTATATTCATTTATCATTTAGCACATAATAGAGTATAAGACATATCTCCTCTTAATATTCTAGTGCTTGCCTCCATTAAGTATTCAACCTAAAATATATCGTATCATCTTTACTTAATAATTCTTGTGTAAGTTTAGAAATTCTTAAAATTTCTAGTTCACTTAAGCTAATTTTCTTAAAATTTTGAAGTAACTTAATATCTTAGAATACTAGGGGCAGTTGGCGCTGCGAGGCGAGGCCACGAACCCGGTGACGCACCTGCTTCATGCGAGGTGACGTGGCCGGTACTATTCATGTGGGATTTCTCGGAAATTGAGCCCCGAACTTCTAAAATTCATAACTTTCGCATACAAGATCCGCTTTTGACGTTCTTTATATGCACGCGTAGCTAAAATTATTCTCTACAACTTTCATTTAGACTTTATCGGCTAATTTTGACTTTATTTTAAATATTATTATTTTTAACAGACCGGGACAGAAAAATCCGTTAAAAATTCATAACTTCTTCATCCGATATCCGTTTTTGCCAGACTTTTTACCGTTGTACTACAAATGATGAGACCTTCGATTCTCGTTTAGGATGTATCGGTCAAATATTGCTCGAGCTAAAATTCAAGTTTTTAGCTGTCTACTGCTAAGTTGAAACTTCGAAAAATCATAACTTCCTCATACGAAGTTAGATTTTGGCGTTCTTTTTATCGAATTTCTCGGTTTAACGAATACTAAGACTTTCATTTAGATTACTAAGACTAAAAAGTAGTTTATCAAAAACTCACTTTTTACATCATTCAGTGTCGTGTCGGTTTTGTCGCGAATCTTCGATTGGTCATAACTTCTTCGTTATAACTCGGATTTCGATGAGGTTTTCGCCTAAATGTTTCTAACGAGATTCTCTACAACATCAAATAATAAAATTTTAGTTATTTCAAATTTTATATTTTCGCTAAATTTTCATTATTTGGCTATTAATTGGAATCTCATAAGACTTCCAATATTTTATGAGTGATTCTAAACATAGTTTTACTTCATTTTTAGTAAAAACTAGTTGTTAGAACTCAACACTCAATTTTATTCACTTTTAATAATAACAATACACAATTTCAAAACGTGTATGTTACAACCTTTTAATTTTATATCTAATATATCTAATGGTATACAATCACTATCCTTGTAAACTAAAATTAACAAATCAAAAACAAGTTTTAAACTAAATAACAATTTTTTACACAATATAAAAGAGGACCAGTTACCTAAATTTACAAATCCTTTCAAAACCCTCTTCATGCAGCCGATTTATCCCCTTGGTCTACGCCACATGCAACTGATTCGTCCCCAGGTCTATGTCAACTCCGATGAACAGTAGCAACAATCAGCGCCGTCATCGATCACCATTCCTCACCATAACAAACACCACGACCACCTTTCCTCCTGGACTTCACCCACCAACTTACACATTCAATGTCAAACCGCATCGACTAGTCTAGAAAGCCACTCAACGCCTCTTTATATTTGTTGTGAGTGTAGCGATTTGGTGCATTTCGATTTGGTTGCTACAACTTATCACCTCCTTCCCTCTAGTGGTGTATATAAGTGTATGTGTTTTGATTTTTTATGCTCCAACCACTACCAACATCGATTTATGGATCTTCACTCTATTTATGTGTGTGTTTATGTCGATCCAGATCTGCAACCACCAGCAACATCCAGTCTCCTCCCCTTCCTAGCTAAACACCACCATTAAACCACAAATGTTGCTTCCATCTAGGATTGGCACTTGTGAAAGCTAGATTTTGTTTTGGTTTCTTTATTTAGATATGGGTTTGAGGTACATCACTCATCCTCCTTACTTGAGGTAAACTATGTATGTCTACTTTACGTTTTTATTGATTTAAAATCATATTTTTATAAGTATGTGTGTATGTTTCTGCTTCAACATATATCTGATCTCTTTCCATGTGCAGGTTTTTAGATCAGAAAATAAGTTAGTTTTGGATGATTTTTCTTATAACCCACTCCATATTTGTATAATATTTTAAAATGTTACCTTCTCTCCACCTTTGTAACATATATGATATTTCAATGATTTCAGAACAAGTTTTGCATTTATCTGATAGTGGTTTATTGAAATTTTCATTTCAGGTTTAAAGATGGTGGCTTGACTTTTGCATTTGTATTTGGCATTTGTATTTGATTTAGAAAACTTTCTATTTGTATATGTATTTGTTTGTTCAGTTAATTTTAAAGGTTTGTTTCACGTTTTCTATCTGTATTGTTTTCTTTGATTTGAAATTTAATGACCGGTTGAAGGTTGTTTGGTAAATTGTAGTTCTTGTTTTAGTTTTAATTTTTTTATTATATCTCTTAGAATGGAAATGAGCAAAACTTTATGGTGTAAAAACTAAATTAGTTCAAGATTGATTTAAATGATTTAACTAAGATTAAAATTCACCAACTGGTTTCATTTATTATGAGGATGTTCGTTGATGCTTTTGTGTCACGTTTTGAATGGATGGTGGGTGGTACTGGAACGATTTGGTGGGGATATATTTTGAAAAAAATAGAGGTTACGTGTACGTCGAGCACATTTAAATAAAATTTCCATAACTATAATTAAAATAAGTCATAAACTAGAGTTAGAGTTATACATTATAAATAAATGAAATTTTGATGATGTTTATTTGAATAAAGAGAGTTAGAAATATAAAGTTTATTGTATAGGGAAATGTGAGGATTTTTCATTTATGTGGTAAGTGGTTGATGAGCGTGGTTTCAAGCCTTCAAGGTACATAGAACAAGCTATCAAAACTCTATTCATACTAAAAATAGGTAAAAAAAATGATTAATTTTATAAATAAACCTACAAGGGTAATAATTACTTGATATTTCCCAAGAAAATATCATACACTCCACGAAACACAAAAAAAAAGTATATAATGTGACATATAAAAGTAAAATTTCTGAGTTCTAATATTTATATATACCATATGTATAAACAAAAATAAGCATATTAACTAATATTTAAAACTTTTTAAAAGATAAGATTTAAATAGATAAAATTTAATTTACTATATACTTGAAGCTTCCACGACAAACGTTTTTTTATTATAAGAATGTCATATACTACAAATTGGAAAGACTTTTCAGTGGTTGTTAGAATTTGGAAAGATAAATAAAACGTCAGGTGGCCTCACGTCCAATGTTCTTTCATATTATTTGCATTTTACAATATATATTAAAATTTAAAAAAACATAAGATTTAGTGTTTGGGGCATGTCACTTGGTCTTTTTATTTTTACATATTTCTCCAAAATTATTTACCTTATTAGCTGTGATATAAATTATGAAAAATAAACACTCAAAAAACTAACCAACGACATACGAGGTAAGAAGCGACGATAACAATTAATATTTCTTAAATGATGTCTTTTTCTTTTTTTAAATTATTTTTGTCGATTATATTAAATATATAAAATAATATAATGATTCTTTAGAAGATAAAAATATATAATATTTTATATTTAATTTAAAACATAAAGACTATCAGAATAAAGTTAAAGTAATGTTATAACTACGTAACATACAAAATTACGACAACATTATTTTTAACTAAACCATCAATCTTTTTTTTTTTTTTTTTTTTTGACTTAAAAAATAAACATATTTATTTTATAACCGACCAACCTGCTTTTATTTTTATAAAAAATATTAATATAACTTTATTTTTAACAATATATAGGTGGAATTGATATAATACCGGGTATGCTTTTTTAAAAATCGTGTATAATATCAATTATAATTGGTAAGTTATTTTAGTTATTGCTATCATATTGAACATAATTGGTATCAACTTAATTAGTTATCAGTTCAGTTGTTACATGTTGGTAATGATAGATACTTGCTATTGAACATAGTTGGTACCAACTTAATTAGTTATCAGTTCAGTTGTTACATGTTGGTAATGATAGATACTTGCTATTGAACATAGTTGGTACCAACTTAATTAGTTATCAGTTCACTTGTTACATGTTGGTAATGGTAGATACCAACATGTAAGAGTGTTTTGCAAATTAAGATTTATGTGTAATTGTGCATTTAAAATATACATGTGAGTTTGTAAATGGTTGCATTGAAAATTCGATCAAAAAAGATTTTATGATTTTGTTCCATGAGTTTAAACTTAACAATAAAGTAAAGGTGATATGTTAATATGAGTTTAAACTTTAAACATTACTCGACGCCAAATATTAATATCAAAACTATTGAAACTCTTAACCGTCAAATACATTTAAAGTTAAGATATGCAATCTTTTATATATATAAAAAATGAATTGGTTGGTACGGTAATACAATTAACTATGTACCATTACCGTACAATTATTAATTAATCGGTACGGTACTACCATCCAAACATGTTGGCTACCAACATAAATGGTTTGGTTGATACACATTGGTTGATTTTCGGCATGTAACATTTGAAGTGATTAAGGGCTTTTGACTTCTAGCGTTTGATAAAACATGCTGTTTTGAACAGAAAGCAAACTTCTAACGTTTAGTTCAAATAAAATGCTACCACCTACAAACTATCCGCTACCAACTAGTTTTGCCGAACACGTCACAAAACTTATCTAACTTAAGGACTTTTATGTCAAAACCCCTTAAATAAAGAGAAAATATCATATTAGCCCAACGAATTTGTCATGCTTGTTTTAAAAGGTCCTTAATGTTTTTTTTTTTTTTTTTTTTTTGGGGGGGGGGGGGGGGGGGGTTTACGGGTATAATGTGAATTTTGTTTTGGTTTAAAAAGTATGTTTGAAGATTTTTAAAGAGTAAACCGGTTACCCTCGCCGCTTAGGATTTTAAGTTAAAAAAAGTCTAAATTAGTCAAAATTTCCTTGCTTTGTATCTCTAATGAACGGGAAAAGAGGCTTGTTCTTAGGTGTAGCTCCTCTGCCACCGTCTTGCCACCACCCCCATCAAAAACCTCGAGCCGAGAAAATACTGACAATAGTAAAAAAAACGGGGGTATTTTCAAAATTTACACATGAAAATGGACATTTTCGGGTATAGACATGCAATCCGCGAAGCTCCGCGGAATCTACTATAGCTCTGCGGAATGACAAAATCGTAAATAAATTAGTGTATGTATAAAAAAAAAACTCAAGATCCATTCCGCGGAGCTACAGTGTATCCCGCGGAACTCCGCGGAGGTAGCTCCGAGGAATGGATCTTCAGTTAAAAAAAAAAAAATCCTCCAGTGATTCTTTTATGTAATGATCACTAATTAAAAGACCAATTTTTTTCTACATCACATTCATTCCAAACACTGTCAAGAAAAATTCATATTATCATAATCTTTTCTTGAAAATAATTAGTTGGGGGAATGAATATAAACCCTAAATAATCGATTTGAAAAAAACAACAACTGAAGATCCATTCCTCGGAGCTACCTCCGCGGAATGGATCTTGAGTTTTTTTAATACACTAATTTATTTACGATTTTGCCATTCCGTGAAGCTACAGTAGATTCCGCGGAGCCACCTCCGTGGAATGCATGTCTATACTCGGAAATGTCCATTTTCATGTCTAAATTTTGAAAATACCCCTATTTTTTTTACTATTGCCGATATTTTCCCTTCCTGGGTGTAGCTCCCGTGCCACTGTCTCGCCACCACCCCCATCAAAAACCTCTTTGCTGTCAATTTCTTTCTAAACTAAAATCTCCTCATGTAGTGAAGTGCATCGGATTCCATCCAACGTATAACCAGTTCCTCGTTGTTAATTTTCCCTTTTTCTCTTTTCTTTTGCTTCATCTACAGCGAACCCTAATCTCCCCTACTTGTTTCATCTCTAGTTAATGTCACTCAAAACATAAAACAATCAAATAAAACTCTTTTAAAAGAAAATTACTATGCAGTTGCAATGAAAGTGAAATTCAGCAACAAATCAAGGAGCTGTATTTAACAATAAACCTCGAATCAAATTCAAAACAGGTGATTATAAAAACCTAATCATCATTATTTTTAAATCGATTCCTCTTCTTCTCCGGAGCTTTGCCGGAGAAGAACCTTTGATATCTAGGATTTGTAAGAATCGAATTTAAATATGATATATACACATTAGATGATAACTTATATACATTTCTTTCACGGTTAGCTAATCTTACTCTTCTTTTCTTCTCCATGTTCTAAAAAACTTATGAGGGATTGAACTTTGATGGTTTTCCACTACATAGAGTTTCTTCCGATCGACTATATGAGTTTGAGATGGGTCAAACAGTGGTAGAATCAAAAATTTTGATATAGGGGTACAAACATTGTCAATATATATTATATATAGTTATTCAATATCAGGCATTAAAAAACATGTTATAATCTTTTTAGTTGGGGGTACAATAACATGAACATGTTTACAAATAATATTATATATATATATATATATATATATATATATATATATATATATATATATATATATATATATATATAAAACAATTTTTTGGGGGTACTGTAGTACCCCCAACGCCCATATAGCTCCGCCACTGGGTCAAATGAGCCGAAGAACCTTTGGGGCTCGTTGAATGCCTAACGCAAGTTAACCCCACGGTTGTCTAATGCATTCAAGGACTGAGTCGCTTAAAAGATATCGAATCTAATTGTGGATGAAGGTTTCGATGTAGAAATTGATGGTGTTGAGTAGATGATGGAAACGCCTAATCAACATTTTTGTGTTAATTTTGACATATATGTAAAGAAAAATAATGGTTTGACTTTTTTGTGAAATTTCATATTGACTAGCTTACATATATGATCCAAGTGTATTTAAGGTTGTGCTTAGGTAACATTGGTAAATGGTTCAAAAAGATATATAAAACGAAGTTTATGCCCCTAGAAAAAAGAGACATCTTGAAACAAACATGAGAAGTTCGATGTGTTAATATGATATTTTTTCTTAAATAAATGAGTAATCAATCCTATGTGTGAAATATAACTAACTAGATGTAAAATCCGTGTAATACACGAGTTGATTAAAAAAAATGATTAAATATCAAAATGAAATTGACATGTGGATTTTATTTTATTTTAAAAATATCACAAAATGATAAATATCAAAACTTACGAGAGATAAAATTGATATTTTATTTATTATAGTAGGTTATTATTTACCTTTAAAATAATAATCGAACAAAAATAAGGTGTTGTGGATCAATTAAATGCAATCCATCTATTTTCTTAACTTCAAAAACCTGTATGCATGTATATGAAATTCAAGTTTTCAAATACAAACAAAATTTTATATAAGATGAATACGACATTATATATTTTTGGTGAGGTTAGAAAATTCTTGTCGGTGGGTAGAACAAGAAAAAAGCATTTAACCAATACAATTCAAGTGTGCTATATTCTTGTCTATCCTAATAAATCCTCGTTGGTGTGAGCCATATAGGTAAGCCTTTATACAACCTGAACAATGGAAGATCACTATCCATGCGTCAATATCGAATATCACCAACTGTTATATATTTCATCAAACACTTTTAAATTGTACAATTATATTCTTACTTTCTTATCATATTATTTCATATATTGTGTAGTGCTATTTCGCATCATGTTACGTCATTACATGCATTTATGCAGTAGTTGTTGATATCTACCTTTTTATATCATCTAATATTGTATTGGTTACATGCATTATCATATTATTTTTATAATGTGTTTCATTTAACATTTTGAGGATGTAAAATATCATTGTTACTTCCTTATCATATTATTTTTACTTATCTCTTGTCATTTTCCATCCATCATTATATATGGTTACATACATTAATTGCGTTGGGCCTTTTTGATATATATATATATATATATATATATATATATATATATATATATATATATATATATATATATATATATTAGACGAATTCTCGTGCGTTGCGCAGCGAAAATTAAAAATATATTGTTAAAATATTGAAAAATATATGTTTAAAATGTATCCATACTTATTCAAAAATGCGGTTTGTGGGTTCTAGTCTTCTAAGATCTCCTAAAATTTTCCAATAAAGGTCCTTCACTGCTTCACTTTTTTCAATCACTACAAAAAATAAGATCAAAATCTAGAGAAACTGTAACGCCCGACTCTCAGGTAATAATTTTATAGCTTTAATTTTCATAAATTGCAAGGTCTACTCGACGAGCTAGATGCCCTGACTCGTCGAGTAGAAGCGGGTTGGGCCATGTGTTTAAGTAACCTACTCGCTGAGTCTAATATAAGACTCCTTTCTGGAGGATGAAACCCTAATTTCTGGGATTTTGCACCCTATTTAAAGGATCTTTAGCCTCCTTTAGCCCCTTACAACTTCTTGAGAGTGTAGCAAACCCTAATTCGTGTGTGTGCTCCATTCTTGTGTGTTTTAAGCTTTGGAAGGTGGATCTTAGTGAGAAGAGCTTGGAGAGCTAGTGGCTAGAAGCAAGGAACGTGTGGGGATCTAATATCTTCCTTAGTTAGCATCTTTTGAAGGTATCAAGTCGTTACCTTGACCTCATTTCCTTCTAGATCTCATTTAGATAAAGATTAGGGCTTTTCTAGCATATTAGGAAGTTATCCTTGGGTATGAGCTGAGATCTAAAGTTGCAACTTCAGATCTGAACTCTCTTTGGTCTTTAAGTCCATAAAGCTTCCAGTTTTAGCAAGTATGAACCTCTCCTTAGGTGTAAAACTCCATTACAAGCTTGATTTTGACATTATAAGTCTTTAGAGCCTTGCATGCACGTACAGTTTGCAACTTTACATGATAAACATGCCTTGGGAAGCTGGATCTGCAATATGGAACCTTGAAATGGCTTAAAAAGCATCTGAATGGATAATGGTCTGAAGGGAATCGGTGAGTTGCATGGCCAACTCGGCGAGTCTGATGAAGATTTTCGTGCAAGGATTTCTGCATGGACTTGGCGAGTCAACTATGGTTTTCCTTAAATCAGGATATGCATGAACTTGGTAAGTTGCAAGGAAACTTGACGAGTCAGTGGGGGAATTTCGTGACTGCTCGGGTTCTAGAAGGATTTTCAAAATATATTTTAAAATGGTTTTCAAAATAAATTTTAAAATGGTTTTCAAAATAAATTTTAAAATGTTTTTCAAAATGAGAAAAGGAGGATGCAGGGTGTATGATCAACCGAAGCCAGTAAGTAGACCCCAAAATACCATACGATTATTTGATATTATGATATATCAGAACAACATGCTAGTACTAGGATAGGGATCTTCAGGAATTGCATGATAGAATTGTCTGATTACAAGATGCCTGCTAGCCTAGGGTTTTCTTTATATGAGATTGACATCGTTACTGTAGTTGCTTGTGTAGGCATCACCGTTGTACATAATTAAGATCTTATAGCCCGAGAATGTTTGATTTGGCGTTATGTTCTGTTCTTATTTATTAGGGGCTTAGGTTAGGATCATATATTCAAAAGTCTATAAGGTCCAACGTTATGTGTGGCTAGCATACACTAGTGCTGCAGGGTTGGTGGAAGTTTCATGGATGAGTGAGTTGTGTGAGGCCGGTAGGTCGATGTGAGACAATTAGCTTCCTCTAGGAGTGAGGATTGGGCGACCACCATGTGAACGTATATTGTTAGGGTGTTTTGGTGATACTTGAGACAAATAGGGGTAGGTGTGGAAGGTAGTATGGGCCCGTACTACTGAAAGCGCAAGACCCATACGCATAGCAAGGAAGTCACAACCCATAAGGTTTAGTCGAGAGTTGGTTCCCTGTTATTTATGCGGATTATCTAATATCGTCCTGTTATATTTTTAAGTATGGTGGTTATGAGGCGTTGTGTGACTGTATCGTGATCGGGATCGGGACAAGGCGATTAGGAGGCCCCTGCTGCGCCTGAGGTTATCGGCCAGTAAGGGCCAGTGTTGATAGAGGACTGTGTCAGGGAGATCATCCGTGTGGAGGTGGTTGAGATTGTCTAGGGTCAGATTGCGGAGTTGTTTGGGTCTATCAAATCCGCTATAATGGAGTACTTCGATGACAGATACACAGCCCTTGCAGAGACGGCTGATGTTGCAACCGCATCCGCTGTAACAACGGCAGGAGGAGGAGTAGGAGCCAGTCGGGGCTTCCGGTACATGGACTTCGATAACACAAAGCCCTTACTTTTGATGGGACTCAGGACCCCATCAAGGCTATGAGGTGGGTTTCTGATGTGGAGGGGTGCTTCTTTACTTGCTCGTGTCCTACTAACCAGAAGGTTAGGTGTGGCCTGAACCTGCTGAGGTCCGGGGCCAAGGACTAATGGAGATTAACAACAGGGTCGTATAATGATGACCAAGGAGCTACTGTTACTTAGGAGCTATTCAGGGATATGTTCTGCGCTCGTTACATCCCTCGGGCTGAGCGGGAACGATTGGCATAGGAGTTTTTGAGTTTGAGACAAGTTGGGGAGTTGGTGATGGAAATCACCCGCATGTTCACAGAGAGGGCGATGTTCTGCCCAGAGTTTACTTCCGAGCAGGCTCAAATGACACGTTATCTGAGCATGCTCAAGATTGACATCCGAAAGTTTGTGTCTACCCATCGATGTGATACTTTTCTGGATTTATAGGAGGCCGCAAGGTGGCGTGAGTTGGAGATTGAGTTGCAGTTGAGGGAGCAGCGGTAGGCCCCAACGTAGTCGTAGCCGGTGTTGAAGCGGTCTAAGACCACTGATACTAGGATTGGGGGATAGCCAGGCCGAACTTGTGGGAAGTACGGAAAGGCTCATTCAGGGATGTGCCGATCAGGGAGTGGGTGCCACAGATGTGGCAAGTAGGGCCATCTGGCCAGGGATTGTAGGTAGCAGACTCTAGCTCCCAGAGTGAGACTTTGTTATCATTGTGAGCAGGTGGGTCATATGAAGGCCCAATTTCCTCTACTAGCCGCCAAGCCGGTGTAGGCTCCAGCGCCGAATACATTGAGGATTGTGGATGAGAGGCCAGTTAAGTCAGAGCCTCTGAAGACTCAGGAGCGTGCCTTCCAGCTTACTACCGAGGAGGCCAGGGTAGCGTCGGACATGGTTGCTGGTGTGTTTCTATCCTCTATTTTATTATATATGTTTTATGCTTATCTGTTATATCTATGGTTAGGGTAGCGTCGGACAGGGTCCAAGTGGACGTGGGAGCCGGAGGAAGAAATGCGAGAGCACTATCCAGGGTTGTTCACTGCAACAGACTTCGAGGAGGAAGTCTAGTTCAAGTGGGGGAGAATTTTAATGCCCCGAATCTCAGGTAATAACTTTATAGCTTTAACTTTCATAAATTTCAAGGTCTACTCGACGAGTTGGAAGCCCTGACTCGTCGAGTAGAAGCGGGTTGGGCCACATGTTTAAGTGACCTACTCGTCGAGTCCAAGATAGGACTCAATGAGTAGGAGCTGGAGGGTGAAACCCTAATTTCTGGGGTTTTGCACCCTATTTAAAGGATCCCTAGCCTTCTTTAGCCTCTTACAACCTCTTGAGAGTCCTACAAACCCTAATTTGTGTGTATGCTCAATTCTTGTGTGTTTTAAGCTTTGGAAGGCAAATCTTAGTGAGAAGAGCTTGGAGTGCAAGTGGCTAGAAGCAAGGAACGTGTGGGGATCTGAAATCTACCTCAGTTAGCATCTTTTGAAGGCATCAAGTCGTTACCTTGACCTCATTTCCTTCTAGATCTCATTTGGCTAAAGATTAGGTCTTTTCTAGCATATTAGGAAGCTATCATTGGGTATGAGCTGAGATATGAAGTTTCAACTTTAGATCTGAACTCTCTTTGGTCTCTAAGTCCATAAATCTTCCATATATAGCAAGTATGAACTAGGGGTGTGTATGTGGCGGTTTGCTTCGGTTATTGGTCAAAACCGAACCATAACCATTATAATTGGTTAATGTATTTTGGTAACCATTGGGTATGATTAATATTGGTTATGGTTAATGGTTTTTGTTGGTTAACGGTTTTGGTTAATGGTTAATATTGGTTAACCACAATGTTCAAAATAATATAAATGACGAAAGTATATGGGCATAAAAAAATGAAAAGAGAATACAAAAAGTCATCAACACCAATGTTTGTAACCTAGCTTATAGTAATATAATAAAATGTGTACCTTTGATACTTAAAGTGAGATAACACATAGTCACATTCAAAATCAAAAACATTTAATAAAAAGTATAAAACATTAAAAAAATTGACATTAATAACTTCATATATTGATAATCAATATTAATATTAAAATAAAGCCAAACATTCATACAGGTTCAATGCGATTAAATAAAAAACTATAAAATAAAATAGCTAACATTTATATTACGTGTAATCTGGATATAAAAAACCAATCACTCATATACATTCAATGTGATTAAGCCAAAAACAGTAAATAAAAAAAGAAAATTAAAAAAAAAATTATACATTCTTAATATATCACAAAGTGAAGAAGAACCAAAAACTTAACTTACCTAGAAGTTTTGATAATAAATTAAAAAAATCATTTGAATAGAACTATAAAGTCAAAACAATCTTTGATTAGGATTAACGGTGTGAGAAGCCTCCGATTAGGATTATGAGTGTGATGATTAAACCAATGGTGATTAATGTTTACAAATTATAGAATTAGCCGATTAAAAATTACAACATTAATCAATAATCTAACTCAATGCATGATTGGAAAATTGTGTGTTTCTGTATGCTTTGCGTGATCATCCTTTGATGTATTAAAATATAAAGTTTGCGGTTCGGTTAATAATGGTTCGGTTAACCTATAAAACCATAACCAAACCGTTTGTTATTAGTTAACAAAAATTAGAAACCGAACCAACGGTTTTTAAAACGGTTCGGTTATTATGGTTCGGTTATATCGGTTAATTTGGTTATGATTCGGTTTTTCGGTTATTATGCTCACCCCTAGTATGAACCTCGCCTTAGGTGTAAAACTCCATTACAAGCTTGGTATTGGCATTATAAGTCTATAGAGCCTTGCATGCACGTAAAGTTTGCAACTTTACGTGATAAACATGCCTTCGGAAGCTGGATCTACAATATGGAACCTTGAAATGGCTTAAAAAGCAACTGAATGGATAATGGTCTGAAGGGACTCGGTGAGTTGCATGGCCAACTCAGCAAGTCCGATGAAGATTGTCATGCAAGGATTTCTACATGGACTCAGCTAGTCAGTGGGGTGACTCGGTGAGTCAACTAGGGTTTTCCCGGCATCTGGACATGCATGAACACAACAAGTTGCAGGGAAACTCGACGAGTCAGTGGGGAGATTTCACAACTGCTGGAGTTCTGGAAGGGCTCGACGAGTCAGTGACTGCACTCGACGAGTTGGGTCAACATAGACTATTGACCTTGACCGTTGACTTTGACTTTGACCAAGGGTTGACTAATTAACTTCTGGAGCGTTTTGGGAAATTGGAAATTTATGAGTATGGTTCTATGGCGAATATAGGTGGTGGAGTTTATGGCGGTGATCCGAGAGTTTTAGCTTATCTTTCAAGTCGATAGTTGCGATGTGAGTTTTCCTCACTATACTTAAGGGTCTAAGGCACCAAGGCCGACCCTTTTGGATTGTGATCATGTTATGTTATGCTAGTATGATCTGTTAGATCAATATCCTGGTAGATAGGATGGTACATGCTATTATGATCCAATAGATCAGTATCCTGGTAGAGGGGATGTTTAATGCTGTTATGATCTGTTAGATCAGTATCCTGGTAGATAGGATGTTGCTATGTTGTTATGATCTGTTAGATCGGTTTTTTTGCCTATAGACTATTATGTAGTTATTTGTTATATGTGCACATGTTTGTTTGGCAGTTGAGGCTTATCTGCTTGGTGCGAAAGCCAATAGACGTGGGCATTCCAACATGTTGGTTGTGGGCCGTGAGTATTCCATCCCGAGGATGATTGGACTCATAGTATGTGGGAATTCCAACCTGTTAGTTGTGGGCCTATGGTATTCCATCCGGAGGATGATTGGACTCGTAGTATGTCGATTTCCAACCAGATGGTTGAGGGTCTGGGGTATTTCAACCCGATGGTTGACTGGATCCATAGTATGTTGTTTATGATTATATATGTATTATTGTGTGTATGGGTATTTTGGGGGAACCCACTAAGCTTCCAGGATTACGGTTTTAGTTTATTGTTTCAGGTACATGAGGGGACCGCAACAAAGAAAAGGCGTGATCTTACTCCTCCTCGCTTTTATTGACTTTTTTTTCTAGGAGACTCTGATATAGACCATATTGAAAACAAATTTGTAATAACTGTTGGTTTTTAAATGTTTTAAAATTTTTAAATTTGGCATGATTTTTATGGGTGTTACAGAAGCACATTATCGCTCGGTTAAAAAAAAATAAAACTAGAAATAAGAACTAAAACTAAAATGAAATTTAGAAGAACAGAAAATGCAAACTCTATACATCAGGTTGCCTCTTGAGAAGTGCTTCTTTCCATGAAGTCGTGAGCCAGACTCCTTCCGATTCTACGTTGTTCTGGTTGGGAACGAAACCTCCCTCTTCACCTTTTGTTCCTTCCATCTTCTCTTGTAAGCCTGAGCTCTTCTTTTGTATGTCTTTTTCGAGTTTTTCTTTTTCTTTTGAGTGACGCTTTCTTCATGTTTGCGCTTCGTCCCCTTGCTTCTTCCAATAAATTTTGTCCTTTTTTCTTCCCTTTCTTGTCCCTTGGTTTCTATTTCCATCTTGTCAATCTTGATCTCCTTTTTATCACTTCTTCATCATCACTTGAAATAATAGTTCCTTCTTCACTTTCTTCATTCACTTGAGACTTTGGTGTTGTAAAGGTGAAAACTTCAAAAATTGTGAGAACCGAGGCGCAAGGCCTGGTACGTTCTACTTTCTCTACGTAAAGCATCTCCCAAGTCTTCAAATCTTCCTCTATTAGCTTCCCTTTTTCATTTTATGATGGGTTTTATACAAACAATCCTATGTGTGCATGCAACCCTAGAAACCGGATCTATGTTTTCACTAGTAGATACACAACATTATGAACACATGAAGAACCCTAGCATGCTCCTAGGTATTTCAAAATTTAGAGAGTAGAAGGGATTACATACCTCTTGTACTGTAATAACAACTTAAATCTTCAATCTTCTTGTCTTTGAAAGAAAGCACCACAAAGTTTAGTACCTCTAATGGCTCACAAACACCAAGAGCAAATGGAGAGGCAAGCGAGAGAGAGAGAGAGAGAGAGAGGGGAGAGGTAGAAAATTGGCTCTTGGATTTTCTAGGATCAAGTGGCTGATTTTCCTATGCCAAGGGGTCCTTATATAGGTGTAGGATTAGGGTTTCAGTCCTTATCCTTATCTGATTACTTGCCCAGCAAGCAGTCCAAAGGATAAATCCATAATCCTTATCTTGGATGAATTCTAGGGCTCTATCCCCTTGAATTCATCCACCCTATCCATAGGGCATCCATTGCCCTACTTTTAAATTATCACATAATTACAATTCGGCCCCTAGTTTAGTTAACTACAAAATTAATTATTAATTAATTCTTGACAAATGTCAACTAAAAAAATATGATTTCTCTTTTAATATATTGCTCTTATAATATATTAATAAACCATAATAACCTCTTTATGTATCATTTATCCAGTCAAGTTGCTTTTGTGAAGGCAACCCAAAAAGATCATTCACAACCGCGTCAAATACTTACCAAATATGGTTACGAGCTTAGACACTAATCCAACAGTGTCCCACTTGGATAAGTCTAGTAACCATAAATGAAGGCACAACTCAATTAGCAATCGTAGCTCTCAAAGACACTGTCAAACTCTGATCTTATCAGTAACATGTCCTTTAGATAATGGATCATATAATCCTCTATTCTAGATATCATGTGGACAATCACATGGAGCATAGTCATATTTGTTGTCCAACAATTTGTTTCACAATCATAGATTTGATTGACATAGAACTTAATTGAACCCATCAATTCAGTCCTGACCGGGCCAGGCATATAAGTCAAACCAAATCATCGAGGGGCCCTGATATCACTTTTACCCTATTAGGATAAAATGAACAGATAAACTTCGACTTATATGCATTTAATATTCACTAATTAAATCATACACAACAATGTGTTTTATAACATCAAGTTACTGATACGTTTTCGCATTATCAATGCACAACCAATCAGCAAACAATAAACCATATATCTAGGTTTTAAGACCATATTCTTGACTGCGGTCCAATGTGCTTTTCCAGGGTTCCCTTGATATCTGCTGACCATGCTAAAAGAGAAGGCCACACCAGGGCGAGTACAAGTCATAGCATACATGATCGAGCCAACTGCGGAAGCATAAGGTACTCGGATCATCTCTACTATTTCGACTTCGGTACTCGGACTTTGAGACTTACTCACCTTGGCATTACTTTGGATTGGTAAATCCCCTTTCTTGGAATTCTCCATACTAAAACGTTTTAGTACCTAATCCAAGTAAGTATTCTGACTAAGTCCTATTAGTCTTTTACTCGTGTTTTTCACTATCCTTATTCCCAAAATATAGGCAGCTTCTCCGAGGTCCTTCATAGCGAAGCACTTCCCGTGCCAGGACTTAGCTTCCTGCATTGTTGGATGTTGTTTCCTATGACTAGTATGTCATCGACATACAATACGAGGAAGCTTACTACACTCCCACTGCCTTTGACATATACACATGATCCATCTTCTCTTCATAGAAACCCAAACTCTTTGACTTTCTTGTCGAAACAAAGATTCCATCTGCGAGACACTTGCTTAAGTCCATAAATGGACTCCTCAAGATTACACACTTTATTGGGATGCTTCACATTGACAAAACCCTCTGGCTGAGCCATGTAAACATCCTCAGCCACATTCCCATTAAGGAAAACAGTTTTGACATCCATTTTCCATATATCATAATCATGAAATGAAGCAATTGCAAGCATCACTCTAATAGACTTTATCTTCGCAACTGGTGAGAAGGTCTCATCGTAGTCAACTCCGGGAGTTTGAGTAAAGCCCTTCGCAACCAATCGCGCCTTATAAGTGTGCACATTCCCATCCACACCGGTCTTCTTCTTGAAGATCCATTTACACCCGACCGTATTACGACCTAATACATGATCAACCAAGCTCCAACTTGGTTATCGTACATGGACTGAATCTCGTTGTCCATTGCCTCTTTCCATTTTGCAGATTCCGGGCCTGCCATGGCTTCCTTGTAGCTATTAGGTTCGTCCAAATTTATTAGTGTACTATCACTAATATACGTATCACCCTCGGTGGTCATATGAAAACCATACAACATGGGTGGGGCACTAACTCTACTGGAACGTCTAAGAGGTAATGATTCATCAATTGGTTCAACCGGAGTTTCCTCCTCGGGTTGAACGCCAGTGTTAGAGGTTGCTTCATCGCTCGGTTCTTGAATCTCTTCAAGATCGTTTTGCCTCCCACTGTCCCCTTGGCTTGTAAGTTCTCTCTCTCGGAAAACCCTCTCCTCGCAACGAAGACAATATTGTCACTTGGTCGATAGAAGAGATATCCAAAGGACTTCTGCGGGTAGCCGATGAAAATACATCGCTCACTACGAGGTTCAAGCTTGTCGTGAGTCTCTCGTCTTACGAATGCCTCACAACCCCAAACCTTGATATGTGCTAACGAGGGATCCTTCCTTGTTCGCATCTCGTGAGGTGTTCTGGCAAACTTCTTTGTAGGGACTAAGTTAAGGATATGGGCGACAGTCTCTAAGGCATACCTCCAGAATGAGATTGGTAGTGAAGCACGACTCATCATGGAACAAACCATGTTGAATAAGGTTCTATTACGCCTCTCAGCCAAACCATTCAACCGTGGTGTCCTAGGTGGCATCAATTGTGAAACTATTCCGCATTCCTTGAGGTTGTCATGGAATTCAAGACTTAGGTACTCTCCTCCTCGATCGGATCGAAGCATCTTGATTTTCCTACGCAACTGATTCTCCACTTCTTGTTTGAACTCTTTGAACTTTTCAAAGGTTTCCGACTTGTGCTTGATTAAGTAGATATACCCATATCTACAATAATCGTTGGTGAAAGTCACATAGAAGCGGTCCACATCCCTTGTTGTGGATTTCTAGGGCCCACACACATCAGTGTATGAGATCCAATAAACCCTCAGCCCCTTCACAAGTGCTAGTGAAGGGTGACTTGGTCATCTCTCTAAGTAAACAAGACTCACACATGTCATCGTCCCTAAGGCCGAATGACTCCAACACTCCATCCTTTTGGAGTTGGGCTATGCGTTTCTTGTTGACATTTCCAAGACGACAATGCCACAAGCATGCTTTATCCATACTATTAGAAGAATCCACACAGAACACATCATTTCCTAAGTTATCTACAACCATCACATTTCATACATTCCATTACAAGGCAATGCTGCGAAATATAAAACACCATTTAGATAAGCATAAATAGAACCGTTCTCATTGTCAAATGAATATCTAAATCCTTGTCTAAATAAACCATGAAAAGAAATGATGTTTCTTGCCACATCTGGTGAATAGAAACAATTATTTAAATCTAAACCTAATCCATTACTAATCACTTAGGAATAAAATCCAATCTTGGTGACATGCGACGATCTTCTGTTTCCCATGATTAGATTTATCCTTCCTTGCTCCACATCCCTATATCTTCTTAGTCCCTGCAAATCAGAACATATGTGAAAACCACATCCTGTATCAAGAACCCAAGAAATAGCATGCGATGAATCATTAGATTTAATTGTGTAAATACCTACGAAAGACGGATTGATATTTCCCTCCTTGATGGCTTGCATGTATTCTGGGCAACTTTTCTTCCAATGCCCTATCTTGTGGCAGTGGTGGCACTCTGCCTCCTTAGCGTTGGAGTTGGGCTTAGCAAAACCAGCTTTGGTTCCACTAGAAGAGGTGCCATCTTGGGACTTTCCCTTGTGGTGACTCTTTGAGGGAGCCTTCCTCTTCTTGCCCTTCCCTTGACCTATTGCCAAAACAGGTGCAACAGTGGGAGTGGGAGTTGGTGCAAAAGACTTATCCTTGAGATTGTTCTCAGCAGTCCTTAGCAATCCTTGAAGCTTGCTCAACGTGACCTCTTCCTTATTCATGTGGTAGGTCATGCGGAACTGGTTGTAGCAGGGAGGCAAGGAGTGAAGGATGATGTCAATTGCCAACTCTTCATCGAAGTTAACATTTAACTTCAGCAGGCAATCAACATATCTCTGCATCTTTTGCAGATGAGCGGTAAGGGACTCTCCACTACCCGTTTTGGCATTGATCATCGAAGTGATGATCTCATACCTTTCTTGCCTCGCACTTTGGTGGTACCGGTCCAACAAGTCTTGATGCATTTCATAGGGATACATGTCCTCATAGGACTTTTGGAGTTCTACAGTCATGGTCACTAGCATGATGCAATGAACTTTTGTAGCATCATGCTCATGGGCCTCAAAGGCAGCGATTTCTTCAGCAGTGACAGTGTTGAGGTTGATTTCCTTTAGCTTCTCATCAAGGACATACTCTTTGTCCTCGCATTGAGTGACCATTCGGATGTTGCATATTGAATCATTGTAATTGGACCCGTAAAAGATCACTCTCCCACACAAATTCATGAGTGAGAACGAGCCGGAGGAGTTTGAGTCGGAAGCATTGTTGTTGACGTTCGACATCTGAAACAGAAAAGGACAAAATTTGATTAGAAATGAATCCCCAATTAAAAAACCAAATGAAAAATTAGGGCTAGGATCCAACAACATTATTTACAAGTTAGAAGAGGGATGCCGTAATCTAACAAGCAAATAATTTGAAGGTAAGTTAATGACGATTCACTAATTCTCCACAATGAAAAACAAAATAGTGATTAAGTTTTAAATGTATTGAAAACTCCTAGATTCCTTTGAGATTCATTGAACTTTTCAATGGCATGTTTAAATCTCGATGTGCCACTCTAGTTTGTGACTGGGATGCCGAGGATCACAAAGCGGGTGTGAATAACCATGCAAATGTACATGGTGCCCTCATTGTTACAGTCACCTATTCGATGTGTCGGTTAGCCACACACGCTCCATTGAACTATGACAAATAGTGAGTCACCCTTTGCCACCTATGCTTAGAGTCCAAGTAGTGTCCCGGTTAACCACATGTATTTTATATTTTATTTTGCTAAATGTCACATCCCCGGTTGACTGCGGAAACTTTGGGTTGTGCTATGTTAGAATGTTGGATCACAGTCATTGAACATACATTGAACAGTACAAAACGATATAAAACATAATTATCACTTCAATTTATGGGTTAAACATTACATCGGAAAATGTTTTGAAATTCTAGAGTTTCTAATACAAAATGTGCCTAGATAGTTAGGCATGACTATAAATGACAATCGACTTCGAGTAGCTTCATCGATCCACAACGGCTTTAGGAGTATAATCTTTTCCAAGGAATACATATGGTTTTGAAAATGTCACGTAATATTGGCGAGTTCACATGTTTTTTATATTATACTTTGAATTTTTTTTTTGTCAATAACCTGTTAAGTTAAGTATTTTGATTCTTTGAAAATAGTATTCTATTTATAGGTATTAAAGCTTCTGTAATTCTCGATTATCCTATATAATTATTAATATATCCTTAGCTTAGGAGTGTAATTTAAGGAAATGATGCTTTAAAGAATTAACTGACCGAGAGTGAAATCAACGTGGGTTAGTTGGATACAATCCAACATTTTCTTATATATCTATATACTTATGACGTAATTAAAGTTTTCATATTTGATTGTATGTATGTATGTATATATATATATATATATATATATATATATATATATATATATATATATATAGTTTGGACATGTTTTGTTGGTTTGAGTTAGGCATTTATGTTTTGTTGGCTTTGTTACACTTTGAATAGGTGTTTTGTGGGTTTTTGGTTGGGTGGACCGACAACGTCCGGTTTTCGGTACATGTGGTGTTTTCGGTTGCAAACACTTTTGTTGTTAGTGTTACCTATAAATAGTGTCCTAACTTGTCAGTTGTCAGTAGTCGTTTTTGGCCAACTGTGTGTTTTGCATCCATTGTACCTGACGTTTTCGGTTGATATAAAACGTGTGTAATTTAGATCAATTCTATTTCTACTCCTTCTTGTGCTTATCATTTTGGGTTCTTAGATTTGGGGACTTATAATTGGTATCATAGCCAATCTAGTGTCAACTTGATCAAGCTCGTTTTTGGCTGATTTGGTATCCATTTTCAGTGTTGATTAAGCTTCTTATTGCAAATCATTCATTGTTGTTGCTGAGTTTTTGCTATTGATCGTGAATTCAAGGTCAAAAGGATCGCAATCTGCTTGAAATCATCTTTTTCTTCAAAATCTGGGCATTTTCGGTTGACTTATGTTCATTAGTTTTTGGCTGAAAACAAAATTTTGATTGTGAACCATTTTCGGCTGTGAACCCCTTTTGGTTGTGAACCATTTTCAGCTGGGAACTCTTTTTGACTGTGTTCCATTTTTGGCTGTGAACCTTTCTCAACCGTGAACCATTTTCGGCTGTGAACCCTTCTCGACTGTGAACCATGTTTCGGATGTGAACCCTTTTTTGACTATAACCATTTTCGGTTGTAAACCTTTTTTAGTTGTGATTTTCAAACAAGTTTTATTTTTGATTAAAAATTAAAAAAATGGAACCTCAACACAGTTCAGTTCATCAAGAACTAGACTCAAGCATGGGAACTACTACGAGAATTCCACGTCTCTTATTCGCAGAAGGGTTTCCTCAATGGAAATACAGGATCAAAAAGTACATCAAAATGAAAGATTTCAAGATTTGGTGCAACATTCTTAGGGGTACAGTTAGAATCACGTACTTTGGAACATAGAACCATAATTGAAAAAGAATTTCAAAACTACACTGATGAGGATTTTGAGAAAGTGGAAGAAAAGGAAAAGGCACTTGCAACTCTGACTATGGCTCTATCCCCTGATATTGCACAAGGAGTCAGGGAGTATGATTTAGCAAAAGCACTATGAGAAGCATTGATAGAGGTCTATGAAGGTAATGAAGACATGAAACAGAGCAGACAAGACATGCTTCGTCAAAATTTTAACATGTTCAACCATGTTCTCGGAGAGACTCTGAAGGCCCAATTGCAAATATTTATTAGTCTTACCATGGAAATGAGTAGTGCTGGAATTTCTATACCACGCTTAGAGATTAGCAATAAATTGTTGAACTCTCTTCCCAAGTCATGGGACATGAACGTCTCTGTTATCAAGAAAACCAAAGATCTTAACAGACTCACTCTTGTTGAAACAATGGCTATCATCAAAGCTTGTGATTTAGATGATAACCAATGCGAGATCAACCATGTGAATTCCTACTCCACTGCAAATTTTCGGAATTTGTTTAAACAATGCCTTTTCATCATTCACCACTCCACAAACCCAAGCTTTCGTTGTACCACAAACCCATGCTATTCCATCATCCATGCGTTGTCCACAAACTCATGCTGTTCCACATTCAGCCTCCTGCTCAAAAGCTCATGCCTCTGTATCTAATCCCAAGGAAGTTGAAGAAAATCTGGCTCTAGCCTCTGGTCTCGTGAATTTTTACAATGCATTCTTAGCTGGAGAGTTGCCTCCTATAATTTCAATTGCTGATCTTGACCAAATCCATCTGGAAGATGTTGAGGAAATGGATATCACCTGGAAAATTCTCGTGGAAGTGTTCAGAGCTAAACAATTTCCCAACAAGACGGGTAAGAATAACTGGGGAATGAATGGAGACAATAAGGTTGGTTTTAATAGGGGCAAGCTCAGGTGCTTCAACTATCATGAGCCTGGTGATTTTGCTCGTGAGTGTCCAAAACCAGATAGAAGGGAGAATCATGACAGGACAATGGTGCCAGTGATGAACAACAGAGGAACAACGTCCAATAGTGAAACTAAAAATTTGGCAATTGTGGCTCAAGCATTTGATCGGGAGGACCAAATCCAAGCATTTAACATCTCAGGACCTGAAACGGCTAATCTTGCACAATTAAGTGATATTTCAGATGAAAATCCTAAAGAGAATGTTGAAGCAGAAATGATGGAGTTGCAATTTGCTTTTATGGTGTCTACCACTCTCGAGAAGAAAGAGGTCAGTGAAATTTCTTGCTCTAAAAACTGTATAGATAATGTTAAATTTTTGCACGATCAAATTGATTTATTGCGTAGAGAAAATTAGGACCTTAAGCATGAAGTTTATAATCTTAGGAAGCGACAGAGACCTCTTAAAGAACAATTAGAGGCCAAAACCAAGGATTTTAGGAAACTTCAGGAAGAATATAGTAACAAGTGAGAAAATTATAACTATGTTAAGAAACAACTTGCTGACCTGACTAGCGAGCTTGACACATTAAAAAATAAGTTTCAAAATGTATATTTTAATTTCAGAAAATTTGATGTGTCAAGTGAGAAATTTGAGTCCATGATTGAAAAACAATTGAAATTTAAAGATAAAAAAAAGGGTCTAGGGTATGATAGTGTTCCTCCTCCGTTTAATCACAATTATTTGTCTACCCCTATGACTGAGGAAGAAATAGATAAAGAGGCACCTCTTGTATATGGAAAACCTGCTGTATTTATGTCGGAAAGTGGTTTTAGGGTAGAGGATATTGTTGGGTTTATAATGTTGCGTCGTAGGACTTTTTGTATATATCCGCATTGGGCCTGTCCATCCATGATTATCTCTTTAGGGTTAGTCTATATATATGCATGCATGTATGCATTATATTAACACGTCTTATTATTTTAGAATTGATCTTGTAACCCTAACTACCCCTACAGTCAAAGTTCTTAATCGAGCTCTTCTGAGGTATTGAAGCTGTAATCATACGACATATTCAAGCTATATTCTCTTTCACTTTATGTTCATTCTTGGTTGCGTACTTAGAACTAATCGATCCTAATAGAACTTTGTTCCAACAATTGGTATCATAGCGGGAGTCTATGTGATCAATACACTATTCTTCTGTATTCAGAATTCCTTAGGGTTTCCGCTTTTAACGCATAAATACCAAGTCGTCTTCTTCGTTCCGAAGGCAACTGTGTTTTAGATAAAACCCTAATCTTGAGTTTAAAAGTTTGATTCTAAAAACTCAGCATGTCTCATGACGATTCGCAAACAGATCCCATTAACATCTCTAACAGCATTGGATCTACAACAAGGATACCTATACTCTATACTTAAGAATACGAAGTATGGGCACTTCACTTTGAAGACTACGTGATCGGTTCTGAAGATGATGGCTATCTCATCTGGGAAGCCATTACTCTTAGACCGTTTGTTCATTCGGGAACGAACACCACTATCAAGACTTAGAAGGAGTACAACAAGTTGGTGGCAGATGAGCAGAAGATGCCACATGATGAGAAAGACAAATTACTATGTAATGTGAAAGCTATGCGAATGATAAGATTTGCCTTGCAATCCAAAACCTTTCAGTTGGTTAGTTTGTGTTCGACTGCTAAAAAAATCTGGGATAGATTGAAAGAACTCTATTCAACTGATGAAGATCTGGAACACTCAACACAAACCTTGTTGCTTTCAGAATTTGGAGCGTTCAAACAGAAATCAGAGGAAAAACTTGTATAAACGTTCGATCGGTTAAATCATCTTCTTAGCAGAATGGTCAAGCATGGAGTAGAAAGAAAGATAATTGAGCAAAAGGTGACTTTCATGAACGGACTGAGAACCAAATGGATGGCTGTGGTCTCTACCGTAAAAGCGCATGAGCAGTTCAAATCTTACTCGCTTGCAAAACTTGTGGGAATCCTTAAGTCCCATGAAAATGAAGTAACCAAAGAAGCAAAAGTGGTCTCTGGTATGGGATCACTGGCTCTTATCTCAAAAGGAAAGGACGTTGCAGAAAAAGAAGAGGAGTTGGATGTGTCGGAATATGACCTAACAAACGAATATGCTATGATGGTCACAAATCCGAAAAAGTTTGCTAGAAGAAAATTTCATGTCAACAAGAACCGAAACTGGCAAGGAAGTTATAGTTCCGAGAAGGCGAAGGATGAAGCAAAGGTCACCTCTCCAAAGACTGAAGACAAGAGTGAGAGCAAACTTACAGGAGACTCGGATACGATTGCAACTACTGCCATGGTAAGAACCACTTTGCCAAGGATTGTATGTTCAGAAAATTAGCTGAGAAGAGAGATGGGGAAGATGATGAGGCATATTATATGCAAAAGCTGGAAGAGATTAAGAATAAAAAGACAAATAGTGGCACAAAAGGTATAATGAATGCTTTAATTATGCAAGAAAAGAGTGATGAAGATGAGCTCGGTGGTGTGGAAGTGTGGTCAACCGAATCTAAGGATGAAGAAGTACGAAAGCCCACCCATGGAAGGGCTTATGTGGCAAAGGAAGCAGGATTGACCGGGAAGTGCTGGATGGTCACCGCTGGATCATCAACCAAAAGTGCAGGAAAAGAACCGAACCTGAATGAAGACAAATGCTTCGCCGTAAAGCCTGTCAGTGAGCAGATCAACGACTGCGATCGGTTGATCAAAAAGGTACAAACCATATTTGAATCACTTAAAATTCCATGAACAAATTATGAAGAAAAATTAAATGAATTAAAATTTAAATTCTATAATTTAAGTGGTAGTCTCATGCAAACTCGCTTAGCGAATTCTAACCTAACCGACCAACTTAGCAGGGTGTCTTCCAAGAGTGAGGAGAGAAGGATGTGGATTGAACTAAAGGAGGTAGAATTAGTGAGAGCTAGGGACGAAAGTTTTTATTTACAAAAAGACAATTTGAAACTTTTGAAATAGAGAAAAGTTTTTTGTTTAATTGCTAAGCGTTTATATACTAATATAGCTCAATTGCATTTAAACTGTGAGATAGATAAGAAAATTCATAAGATGATTTTGCCTTTTCTAGAATTTAAGGAAGATGAGGTGATCGCAGAATGCGAATCAGTAGTGTCATCAGAAGAGACGTCCATGTCATACAAAATTCGGTCTAGACAAAATAGAAACCTTCATAGACTCAAAGGAACATAAATGTATGCTAAAAGACATTTTAGATGAAAATGATAAATTAAAAATCAAATCGGACACTATTCATTTGTTCGATCAATCCAATGCAAAACTAACTTCTGAAAATAAAATAGACTTAGACAACGCATCTGATTTTGATGAAATGAGTGAAATATCCGTAGAAGATGTAGTTGATTGCTCTGAGTTCACAAAGAGCAAAACTGAGAATGAGAAACCATTGATCTCAGAAGATTCGGTTGAATTTGCTCGTCTAGCAAATAATAAGGAAAAGAAGCTTAAAGAAAAAGCTATGGTTTATCAAAAGGTTCAAACCGTGCCAAATCAAGTGTATGCAACTGAAGGAGTTACTCATAGACAGAAAGAAGAACTAAGAGTCTTGGTGGAAGCAGATAATGTAGAAGTATGTGAAGAGCTCTTCTGGTCGGCTCCCATAGATAATGCAGACGAAACTGTAGGTTTATCTGAGCAGACCACCTGGAAAGCTAAAGGAAGATATATGGCTGAACCTTTGAATAAACCTACATGGTCCGACAAACCAAGCACGAGTGGAACCAAGGACATTCCCATAGAACAAAAGGAAGAACCGAAAGCTCTGGTCAAAACAACCGAAACTCAAAAAGAGAAGCAGAAGGCAAGCTTCAACATGCACAAATCGCAGAAGGAATTGGCTGATCATAATCACTTAAGAAATCAAAGGTATGCAAAGAACTTAAATGAGTGAAAAAGTTACTGGAATTCAAAAAATTCCAACTATGTTCCTCCAAAGAAGATCTCAGAGGGAAAAGGAAAGGAAAAAGTAACAGACGAGTTCAGCCAAGGTTCTTACAATTCCAAGTCTGAGAACTGAAAATCCATTTTCAATCCTCGACCCAGTTTCGGTCCCCCTAACAAAGGTAAATCCACTTTCGGTCCTCGACCCAGTTTTGGCCCCCCTAACAAAGGAAAACCTAGTTTCGGCCGTCAATCCAGTTTCGGCTTCAACAAACCTCAAAGCAAAGCATCTTTCAAAGGAAAAGAAACACTGACTGCTGAGACTAGGAGCAACAATAGGCAATTTAGGAGTCAAAAACCATTAAGCAAACTAACCAACGAACTTAAATTCAAACAAGATAAAACAAAAATTAAAGTATATACAATTAAAAGAAAAGATAAAACCACATTAGTAAAAAGAACATACTTGGTTGATATTTCTACTGCTATTCCTATCTCTGTGAAAAACTCACAAGGACCCAAGAAACTTTGGGTTCCTAAATCTGCTTAATTTCGCAGGTAATGAGTGACGAGCAGTTCAACGAAGAATGGTACATAGATAGTGGCTGCTCATGTCACATGACAGGGAAAAAGGAAGAACTTAGAGAATTTTGGTCGTTGAAAAATGGTGGCTATGTGAAATATGGAAATAACTCTTTCGGAACAATCAAGGGATATGGCATGATAACAAACGGTGACTTCACAATTCGAAAAGTGACTTACGTAGAAGGATTACAACACAACCTCATCATTGTGTCACAGTTAGTTGTGGGTACAGGCTTAAAAGTATCATTTGAGGATGAAGGTTCAGAGATAATTGAGAAACAATCAAAGAAGGTTCTGCTGAAATCTGAACGTAAGGGAGAGATGTACCCATTAAATCTCAATCCCATACGAGGGAAACCAGCAATATGCTTGCTAACAAAGGAAAACACGGATGATAGTTGGTTGTGGCATAGACGACTTTCACACCTAAACTTTAAAGACATTAATAAGTTGGTGCTCGGTGATCATGTACGTGGACTCCCTCTTCTCAAATTTGCCAAAGATTATCTGTGCGAAGCATGTGAGATGGGGAAACAAAGTAGAAAGAGTCACCCTACATGGATCAACACAAAGATAGCTGAAGCACTGGAACTATTGCACATCGACTTGTGTGGACCTTCGACTATTGAAAGGTTCGGTGGAAGTAAGTATATTCTCGTAATTGTAGATGACTTTTATCACTTCACCTAGGTTTTCTTTCTTAAACAGAAATCAGATGCTACTCCCAAGCTGAAATCATTCATCAAGCAAATAGAAGTGCAGCTGAGGAAAACAATGAGGAATATAAGAAGCGACAATGGTCTGGAATTCAAGAATAATGACTTTGATGGATTTCTGGCTGATAAGGGAATAACTCATAACTTCTCGGCTCCTTATACACCACAATAGAATGGCATTGTTGAAAGACGAAACTGTTCTATGTGTGAAGCAGCAATAACTATGCTAAGTTTTGCTTCACTTCCTATATACTTCTGGGCTGATGCTGTGGCAACCGCGTGCTACACTCAAAATTGGTCTCTACTAAACAAAAGATTCTCATTAACTCCGTATGAGATACTGAACAACAGAAAGCCGAATGTCAAATTCTTTCATATTTTTGGTTCAAGGTGTTTCATTTTCAACTCGAAAGAAAACCGAAACAAGTTTGATGGGATACTCACTAACGTTGAAAGCATACAGCGTATTGGACAAACGTTCAAAACGAATTGAAGAAACTAACTATGTCACCTTTGATGATAGTTATATGAGGAAAGTCCAAAGCAAAGAAAGTAATTTGGGAGAAATTTTTCCAGAGTCAGGACAAGTCTCGGTTCCTAAGCTAAAGATAAAAAAGTTGAAAATCTTCATAAAATTGTCCATGAAGCTACTAAGGAAATGGAAAACGAACCTCCAACTGCTAAAAGTGATCCATCATTACAAGGGGAAAGTTCAACTCCGACAGAAACAAGTAAAGCATCTTTCGAGGGGGAGCATTCAGCTTCGTCTCCATCTCTTAAGGGCACGGAAAAGGAGGAATGTTCGGATCAAAGTCCACCTATTGGTAGTACAACCGAGGGGGAGAAATCTACTTCCACAACAGATGCAAAATTAAGTCAATATGCAGGTTATACTTCACTAGTTGAGGGGGACAAAGAGACCGAAAGCACAACTGATGAAGGCGAGGGTAATAAATTCAGAAGCTGAAGAAGAAGTGAATGCCGAATTGGATCCAGAACATGACGCAAATTATCCTCCATTGGTGAAATGGACCAGAGACCATCCCAAAGAACAAATAATTGGTGAAACATCTGAAAACATTCTCACTCGATCTCAAATAAAGGCGAAACAAATTGCATTATTCTCCAAAGTTGAATTTTGTATGTTTAATTCATTTGTTTCAAAGATAGAACCCAAAACGGTAAATGCTACTCTTGATCATTCAGATTGGGTCCAGGCAATGCAAGATGAACTTAATGAATTTGAACGAAACCGAGTTTGGAGGTTGATACCTACACGAAAGGATGCCTCTGTAGTTGGACTAAAGTGGGTTTTCAGAAATAAGTTGGATAAAGAAGGGAATGTCATTCGCAACAAGGCTCGGTTGGTTTTGAAAGGATACTGTCAAGAAGAAGGGATAGATTGTGAAGAAACATTCGCTCCGGTAGCTAGGCTGGAATTGGTAAGGATCTTCTTGGCATATGCAGCTCACAAAAACTTCGAAGTTTTCCAAATGGATGTCAAATGTGCTTTCCTGAATAGAAAATTAGAAGAAACTGTCTACGTGGAACAATCGCCTGGGTTTGTAAACGAGAAATTCCCTTATCATTGCTACGTGTTAGATAAAGTTGTGTATGGATTAAAGCAAGCACCGAGAGCCTGATATGAAACCTTAACTCGTTTTCTGAAAATGTGAAAATTTAAGCAAGGTTGGATTTACCCAACCTTCTTTCGAAAGAAAGAAGGCGAACGTTTAATGATTGTTCAAATTTACATTGATGATATCATTTTCGGCTCTACGAATCTTAGCTTAACAGATGAATTCAGAAAATTGATGGAAACTAAATTTGAAATGAGCGCAATGGGTCCAATTAATTTCTTTCTTGGTTTAAACATTAGACAGGGAACAGAAGGTATATTCATCAACCAGGAGGCTTATACGAAAACCTTACTGACAAAATTCGGTATGACGGGTGATTCAAAAGTAAAAGTTCCAATGGCATTTGGCACTAAACTAACACCATCTCTGGAAAAACCAGCTGTTGACTTAACAAAATATCGCCAAATGATAGGTTCACTTATGTATTTAACGACTAGTAGACCAGATTATGTTTTCTGTGTGTTATTGTGCCAGGTTTCAAGCAAATCCAAGAGAATCTCACATGGTTGCAGTAAAGAATATATTCCGATATTTAAAGCGAACTTCTTCTCTCGGTCTCTGGTACCCTGCAAGATATGGATTCTTCATTTAATCTTATTCTGATGCTGATCTTGGAGGATGTGGACTGGACAGAAAGAGTACCACAGGTGGATGCTAGTTTCTTGATGGAAAACTTGTTAGCTAGTAGTCCAAAAAGCAAACTTGCGTGTCGTTATCTACAACCGAAGCTGAGTTTATTGTTGCAGCCTCTTGTACTTCTCAAGTCATCTGGATTCAAAGTCAACTAAGGGACTATGGGCTAAGCATGAAGAAGATACCTCTTTATTTTGACTCAAAAAGTGCGATAAGGATTTGTCACAATCCCGTACAACATTCAAAGACTAAGCATATTGCACTTCGATACCACTTCATTAAAGATCATGTTGAAGATGGGAACGTAGAAGTACACTTTGTTCTATCTAATGATCAACTGGCCGACATATTCACTAAGGCATTACCTGAAGCACTCTTTAACAAAATCTTACAAGGCCTTGGTATGATGGAAGCAGAGTTGGTACCGAATCCTTAATCTCTTACTAAATATTAGACAAGTGAAATGGAGCGACCGCTCGGTCTATTTCGGTTACTTAAATTTCGAGAACCGAAATGCACCGACCGCTCGGTCTATTTCGGCTCCATAATTTTCGGGAACCGAAATGAACCGAACGCTCGGTCTATTTCGGCTTTGGAATTTTAGGGAACCGAAATGAGCCGAACGCTCGGTCTATTTCGCTTCACTCATTTAAGATAAGGTTTCGGTTGTATATCTTGTACATTCTTTTCTTGTGTCTTCTATTTAAACTTAAATAATTTATCTTTCTGTTTTTATTCTTTTTCAGAAAATTTAAAAAATCCAAAAATATTTTATCTTTCTGTTTTTATTGTTTTTCAGAAAATTTAAAAAATCCAAAAATATTTTATCTTTCTGTTTTTATTCATTTTCAGAAAAATTCAAAAATTCATCAATATTTTTGTCTCGTTATTTGTCTGTTTGGTGTGTATGGAGTGTTTCTTGTTCTTTTTAGGTGATTTGAGTACTAGTACAACAGAATATGGATCTAAGGCAGGTATATTTAATTTCCATAAGAACTAGTTAAGGGTCCCTAGAAGCATGCTGCTGCATGTTGACCTAAGCCTCTACGACCTTGAGTAAGTCTTAATGATTCGATCTATACCTATCATTTCTTCCCAGTCAGGCTAATTATACCTACTCCGTATAGAGCTACCTTACTCTTCTCATATGAGTTAAGAGTTGTTCTGCTTTGTCATATATATCTAGCAGAAGGTACTTTCTGTTCTTTACCCACCTCCCTTATATTCTCCATTTACTCTCAGTTCATCAATGTAACCCTTGAGACTCTCGGTTCTTAACACTGAGGTTTATGGTTATACAACATCTATGTTTATGATCTTAGATATGTATACCACGTGCTGAGTGAAACCCAAAATTCAACACCAATAAGGAATTGACGTTGAATTAATTATTCAAGCACTTACTACGTACCTAATGAAATATCGTTTTATTTTTGAGTGGTCTTTTATGAAATTGTCTACTACCAAGACATTTCTTCCCAAAGAGATCTAGTTTTTTTTTTTGAAATTTCTACATTCTCTTTTGTCACTACATACTATATCCAACCTACCTGTTCAACAGATCACATCGTTCTCACAGGTACTTCTTCTAACGTTCGGTTTTATGTTAAGACTCGAAGTTCGGTTGAAGATAAGCTACCCTAAGCCTATGATTAAAAGAAGCATTTCAATGTTTCTTAACAAACAGTTGATTGTATTTTTCGGGAATCCACACAAGCACTTTGAATCTCTCTTGATTTCCAAGGAAGCAATTCTTGCCCAGAATCCTTTGTTTTTCGTCTGATTGTCAGATATCACTCACAACTCAAACACATTTGCTTTATTTCTTTATCATTTGTCACTCTAATGCACAAAATTTTTTAATTTTCCCCATTCTGTTGATGCTCTGTTTGATAACGTTTGTCATTTAGTGAATCAAGGGCAATTCAGGTTTCGGTGGTATACTCTGATTCAAATAAAGATTGATGAAATCTTTTGGGCATGTGAATTTGAACGGTCACCATACGCACGCGTGCTGCTGCCTACCTAGGAACGTCCAGCCTGACCAATCCTGCTTTTTCAGGCTACTTTTTAGAAGATAACATCACAATCGTCATGATTTTCTATCTCCTACCAACGGTATATAAAGGAATTGCATGCTTCATTGTATTCTACTACTTCAAAGAATTCCAACCAGTAACAGCGATTTAAAACTGTTCATCTTCTTCTCTTCATCAACAATGGCGACTTCTTCTTCTGCACAAGATCAAACCGCTTCATCTGCTTTTCTCACCATCAAACCAAATCAGAACATAATCATCAAACTTACTCCCTTCATGTACGATTCTTATATGTTACATGTTGTGGAGTGTTTGACGTATTCTCCACTGGCGGTTGCCCTAACCCGGTACGAGGCGGTTCTAATGTCCTTATTGTCGCAAGTCTACTCCTCCGCATCCTTCAACAAGAACAAGGAATGTATCTATTTCAAAATCCACAACAAGAAGGCTTCCATATCAAAAGGGAGGTTTTGTTCTTTATTGAGCCTTGCAGTGGATTCTTCGGTGGTTTCCCCTGATTTCATCACCACCGCACAACTATTTTCAATGATGTATGAGATGGGATACACTGATGTCTTGACCACCATTGCCAAAGTCAAGAAGTCTTGCTTACCCTCTCAGTGGAATGGTCTTCTTACCTAGTTGATTAAGGGCTTGGCGGAAAGGAGTGTTGGATCTGATGGCACAAGCAAGGGATGTTTAACTATTCTTTAAGGATTGTACCATGGTTTGAATCTGGATTACGGATCCATCATATGGTCTCAAGTCGTGCAGAGTCTGAACACATCTACACGCCAATCTGATTTCTTGTGGGAGGTTCTGGACCATCATCACTCAAAGGGCAATTGATACTTTGGAGATTCCGTTGATGAAGGATGCTCTTATTGCAACAATTTCCACCTTCCATAGTAAGAAGATCATCATCTCCGACTCGGTCAAATTTCTTCATTATGGTTCCATACCAGATTCGATGTACAGAAGTGTTACTCAGCATAGCAATGTAATGGCGGAATACAACAAGCTGCATTCCACAGAGCTGAGAGTTCATACACTTGAACAACAAGCTGCTCTCGACGCTCTTGATAAACCGAGTGGCAGAGGCAAACGAGTAACTGTCAAGAAGGAGACAACTGAGGCTCAAACTTCTAAGCCTTCAAAAAGCAAGAAAAGAAAGAACAAAACCAAAAGTTCTTCAAAGCCAAAGAAGATCAAGCGCATGGCCCGAAAACCTAAGGGTCCATCTCCTTTACTATCTGACACCAAGGATGATCAAGAAGACAAGATTCCAACTCCACATGAGTCTCCAAGAGGTAATACTCCACCTCGCTCTTCTTCTCCAATTCCAGACGTTAAGATTCCAACTCCACCTCAATCACCAAAACAATCCCCTCCTAAGCCAGAAGAAGTTAAAATTCCAACTCCACCCCCTTCACCAAAACAAACATCACCAAAACAACCAACTCCCACACCGACACCGAAAGTACCAGTTTTGGTTGTTTCACATACCATAACCGAAACCTCTTTACCGCCACCACCTGTATCTTCGGTTTCTATTTCCATCACACCTTTCACTACTCTAATCATTACCCCAATCACCATTACTACTACCATCCCTGATGTAACAACAAGGGTCAACATATCTGATACAGGGGCACCTACTGTGTATGAAACTCCTGTCCATACTCTACCTCCCTCACCAACCAAATAAATCGATTCAGGCGCTACACTCGGCGGTGACAATGATGAGTATGATTCCACATACTTTAGTCCCTATCTTTTGCAATCAGATGAAGATACTGAAGCTCCAATCAATTGACAACACTTGGACAGTATTCATGAGAAGCTGGACAAGTTGCTAGTTGATACGAAAGCTTATGGCGGGGTCGTTCTAAAAGCCTTCGTGGAAATCGCCATAGAGAAATATACAAAAGCAATGGATAAATCCACTGATTCTGTTAACAAATAAACTTCTCTGTGCAAGAAAGCTACTACTGATATTGCTGAAGTTGTTTGAAAAACTCATATCTTTCTGGATTCTTTGAAAGGGCATGCGGATACAGATGCAGCTAAAGTTCGGGCTTCAGTTGATTCTCTTTCAACATACAAAATTTGAAGATGTTCGTTCTTCTTTGAAAGCTGATAATGCCACTCTCATAAGTTCGGTTTCTTCCAAACTGGACTCTATGCATGCTGAGATCGCCAAGGAGAGTGCACTGAAAGCATAAATTGTTAAACAAGCTTCTACCATTGTTGTCCAGCAAGTCCAACTTACACATGCAGAGAAGGAGATTTCTCTATTAAAAACCGAAAGACCTGTCTTTCGAAGCTGTGCAAATGATGTGAAGGACATGTTGACCAATATTCTTGGTGCTCATGATCACATTCTAACTCTTTCTATTCGCAATCATCTTACAACAAACCTGCTTCCCGCCCTTGCAATTCTAAACGAAATGAAAGGTGTTTCGGAGCCTTTCGTCACTCCAAAACAAGGGGGAGAGGAATCGAAGTCCGTTATCACAAAAGAACTGAAGGTTAATGTAGCTTCAGGTTCTTGCCCGAAAGAAAAGATGAAACAGATTGGTCTTGATAGTGATAGTGATACTGATGAGACTATAGCCGAGGCTCTGCAAAGAAAGAAAAGAGATAAAGAGTTAGATGAAAACTTGAAGATCTCTAAAGAGGCTGAGGAAACTGAGCGAAGAAATAAAGAAGCAGAAGACATCTTACAATGTAAGAAAGCTCTTTTTCCTGAATGGACTAGGGAAGTGTTGATCAGTCAGGCTATTGAGTCACCAAGCTTTTACTGGTTAGAGCCGATTGCCTCATTTGACTGTGACAATTCAAAGGACTCGCAGTTTGACATGCCTATTACACGAAAGGCATTTACTTTTCATTGTTTCGATTCAACTGTTGAGATTCCGTTTCCAGGTCCAAAGGTTTGTCGAGAGCTTAATGATTGGTATTTGAAAAATGGTCAACCTCAGTACCGAACATTGAGTGCTCAAAATATTACAAGTGTCAAAGTTTTGAAGCCGACTCCAGCTGGCAAGTTTGTTAATATCCATTTCAAAATAACACGAGGAACTGCAAACTCTGTCTCAATGATATCGCTTGCTGATCTTCCCAATCTTAATCCACACGATTGGATTTTGCTTATTAACATTCTGCTTGATCACTACAAGGAGTATGATCCGATTATTGAACATCTAAAGAGAATGTTGGGATCCTATATAAATGAAATTGCTACAATGGATCAGGAGATTGCAAGAGTTATGAATAAAAAGCCGACAGTCAAAGTGACCCAAAAGCCCGGTGATGTAAATAAGGTGAAGATCGGGCAGATTGACTCAATTCATTTGACGGTCATGTTTGCAAAGGGTGAAGCTCATAGGTTCTTGTTTGCTTTGGTAGATAAACATCTGTTTTCTACTGACTGCTTGGAGTAGGGGTGAGCATTTAGACCGGCCCGGACCGGACCGGCTCTTGGACCGGACCGGTTATGCAGAATTTTGTGGACCATGGACCGAACCGGATGAGTCATGTCCGTGTCCGTGTCCGTGTCCGGGTTTTCCGGTTTTTGGACCCGTTTGGACCGGTACAACTTTAATTGCATAGAGTATAATAAGTAATCTACATTGATGTATAATATTATAACTTGCAAAATTAATATGTTTCCGTTTCATGCCTAACTAATCTACATTGATGTATAATATTATAACTTGCAATTTGCAAAAATTAATTTTCCAAATAAAAGCAACTAACATATAAATCAATTTCACCAACAAAAGTTAAACAATTTTAAAACAAACATACAAAAGTATTATCGTAACAACAAAATAGTTTAAACTTTAAAATCAATCAAACTACCAAATTTCATAAACTCATAATCTAATCTTCCATTGGCCTCTTCCTCATATCATTGTCATCCATATGTAACATATTTAAAGCTTGTGCAATCTCTACATAAACACAAATAACAATGTTGTTAGTATTTAATAAAAAGTAATAATTGTATAAAAAAAGAATAAATATTGTAATTTTTTTACCCAAAGCTATATCATCATCGTTCAAGGTGTCATCAACGTTGTCAACTATCGGATTTGTAAACTTTATCATCCAATATTGGGTTCATAACAAAGCTTCAACTATCAATGTCGATAAATAGTCTGATACTCACTTACAACTCTACCACATGTGCTAAACGCGGACTCGGAATTATAGTATAAAATAATACTAAAAAGTTGAAATATTTCAGCTTTGATAGCTCTACTTTAAAGGACTATAACTCAATGAATATAATGCCAAAATAAACAAAATTATAATCTAAATTCATCTACAAACTGTAAAATAAATGTTGGAAAAAACCGTAGGTCAATCCGACTTAAAACGAATGAGTTATGGGTGTTTAAAAGACATCATAGATTACAAAATCTTGCTGAAAAGCTGAATTTTTTCAGCTTTAATAGCTCTACTTTGAAGGATTGTAACTCAATGAATATAATACCAAAATAAACAAAATTATAGTCTAAACTCATCTAGAAAGTGTAAAATAAATGTTGGAAAAAATCAGAGGTCAATCCGACTTAAAACGAATGAGTTATGGGTGTTTAAAAAACATCACAGATTACAAAATGTTGCTGAAAAGCTGAATTTTTTCAGCTTTGATAGCTCTACTTTGAAGGATTGTAACACGGTGAATATAATACCAAAATAAACAAAATTATAGTCTAAATTCATCTACAAATTGTAAACTAAATGTTGGAAAAAACCGTAGGTTAATACGACTTAAAACGGATGAGTTATGTGTGTTTAAAAAACATCACAAAAATCTTAATCATGTCGAGCCAGTTCTAAACCCGGTAAAAACCGGACCGAACCGGGAAAAAAACCGGACCGGACCGGAAAGAAATCTTAGAACCGAGAACCGGCCCGAGGGTCCAAAAAAACGGTCCGGTCCGGTCCAGTCCACCGGTCCAAATGCTCGCCCCTAGCTTGGAGCACATCATCAATCTGATACATCGGTGCAAGCAGAACTCGAATGCTGATAAGAAGAATTTTACTAATATGCTTTGGTGGTACATCACCTTTCAGTACCATGTGTTATCTATCATACCGAGAGTGTTCAAGACGGTGAAAAAGCCCTCGGTTCCTAAGAGTTGAATTTTTGGCTTCGAATACGCAAAGGGGGAGATTGTTGGGCTTATAATGTTGCGTCTTAGGACTTTTTGTATATATCCGGATTGGGCTGTCCATTCGTGATTATCTCTTTAGGGTTAGTCTATATATATGCATGTATGTATGCATTATATTAACACGTCTTATTATTTTACGATTGAGCTTGTAACCCTAACTACCTCTACAGTCGAAGTTCTTAATCGAGCTCTTATGAGGTATTGAAGCTTTAATCATACGACATATTCAAGCTATATTCTATTTCACTTTGCGTTCATTCTTGTTTGCGTACTTAGAACTAATCGATCCTGATAGAACTTTGTTCTAACAGATACTAATGTTTATACTTCACATGCAGATTTACCTTTAGTTCAAGGCAAGAAAGCAATAGAAGAAAATGTTTATGATAATAATTTACTTTTGCAACCTGATGTTTCTCTTTCAAACACTGAAATTTTTGTTCCTAATTTGAAAACTGATGTTTTGGTTTTTGATGATGTTGTTGTGAACACTGATGATTTAGATGTTTTTGATAAGTGTGGTGATGTGTCTGATAAATCAAATGACCATGTCACTAGCACATACCTGCCACCTAAGTCAGTCACACAATCTGAACAATGCACGTGCACTTGTGGAAAAAGTAAAGAATTCAATAATAACATTAAATCAGGAAAGATCGGTACCGGTTTCTATATGATGAAACATACATGTTTCAATTGTGGAACTCGTGGTCATATCATGAGAAACTTTCCAAATTGTGCATTTGTTCCTTTTTATGCACAAAGAAGAAAGAATGAGTCATGAGGAAGATCTCTTACGAGAAAATCCTCGAGATCTCATTCAGTTGATGGTGATTGGAACATCAATAAAAAAAGAAATCGGGAAGAACTTGAAAAGAACAAACAAGATTTAAACAAAAAATAAACAGGTACTTTAACGAGACCGAAAATGGTTCAACCAAGATCGGTATCGTCAAAGACATCGTCTGGGTCTTTGGCTAATCTTAGACGGAAACCCAAACGATCAAAACCAAAGAAAAACATTTCAAAATCACTTGTAAATGTTTCTAAACCTAACTATAAATGGGTGCCCAAAAACTCAAATGTCTAATCACCTCAACGTCCTTTATGTGCATCTGGTAATCAATCTATCTTAAAAAATGAAAAGATTAATTCTGTTGCTAACAAGGGAAAACCCAGTGTTTTTAAGACCTGGGTTCCAAAATCTAATTAATCCTGCATATCGTGCAGGAACAGCTATAGAGGAATACCGTCAGACCTTGGTATGTTGATAGTGGTTGTTTCAGGAACATGATAGGAGACATCTCTCAATTGCAATACATTCAGAATTTTATTGGGGGGGGGGGGGTTTGTTTCCTTTGCAGGAGGAGAAAGTGGAAAGTTCACTCAGAAGGGTACCGTGACGAATGGTGTGCTTGGCTTTGAGAATTTTAATTATGGTCCTGAGCTGAAACACAGTCTGTTAAGCATCTCTCAATATGTGATAAAGGATATTCAACTCATTTTACGAACAAAGCATGTCTCATCTTGAAGCCCGTAATCATTATACCTGAAGAATGGATTTTTCTCCGATCTAAAAGGGAAGGGAATAACTATGTTATTGACATGAATCATAACATTCATGGGCAAGTCACTTGTATTTTCTCAAAAGTCTTTGAACATAATGTCATGCTTTGGCATCGTCGGCCCGACCATGAAAATGCCAACAACCTCAATCATCTTGCTAAAAATGATATTGTGCGTGGTCTTCCAGTCAAAGATTTCATAACCTTTGAGAAGTGTGTTGCTTCTGCTCAGGGAAAACATCATCGCAAGACACATAACACAAAGTTGGTGAACTCAATCAACAAGGTTCTTCAGTTGTTACATATGGATTTGTTCAGTTCAATCAACGTTCTCAGCATCAACAAGAATTCTTAATGCCTGGTTGTGATTGATGATTACTCACGATTCACATGGGTCTTCTTCTTATCCAACAGGAGTGGTATAGCTGACTTGATCAATAATTTCATTATGATGATTGAGAATCATACAAATAAAAAGGTGAAGGCGCTTCTAACTGATAATGGCATAGAGTTCAAGAATGCAATTCTGGACCACTTATATGTAGAAAAAGGTATAATGCGTCAATATAGCTCTGTTCGGACACCACAACAAAATGGTGTTTTTGAACGATGAAATCGTACTCTGATGGAAGCTGCAAGGACTATGCTTTGTGATTCCAAGTTACTGGTCTTCTTCTAGGTTGAGGCTATTATCTCTGCTTGCTAGGTTCAGAACTGGGTTCTGATAAATAAATCTTAGATGAAGACCCCATACGAAATTTTATACAATCACAAACCATCAGTCACTCACTTCATAATCTTTGGATGTCCTTGCAGCCTCCTTCACCTGGAATCCAACCCCAAGTTCAATTCAAAGGCCGATAACTGCTACTTTGTGGGATATACTGCACGCACCGCTTACAAAGTGTACAACAAAACCACCAAGAAGATTGTTGAATCTTTTGAAAAGCGTTGGATGGAAGAGAATGAGATAGATGCGAGAGTTGGAACTGATTGGTTATTTGATTATGCATCATTGTTTAAATCCTTTAATGTGTATTCGGAAAATGTTTCAGGTTCCTGCTCTCGTATAAGCGCAGTTGTTGAAGATGAAGAGGAAGAAATTGTTTACAGACCACCTCTGGTGACTCACGAGTCTCCTCAAGTGAATACTGCTATTCCAAATACCTCATCTTCTTCACCCAATCCAAGAACCTGTTCTGATGCTGATGTTGCTCTCCTTTCACCTGAAGAAAGAGAAATCGTGACAAGGGATACTTCTACTGCTACTCAATCGTTCATGGGGTTTCTATTTCCTGAACCAATTACAAACGAATATGTGGCAAGTACCTATCACGGTCCTAGATCGTCTGAGGCGAGTGATTCAGCGGACGATGGTTTTATTAACATCAACAACCTTCCAGTCACAATCAATGACATCAGCCAAGAAATCCCAACTAGAACTCAACACGATCATCCGATTGAAAATGTCATTAGCCTACTGGGAGCAGGCGTTAAAATGAGAAGTCAGAGTGGATATTTCAACTCAGGTCTCTTCTCTTGCTTTATATCTCATATCGAGCCCAAGAGTGTGGAAATGGCATTAAATGAACCTATTTGGGTTGATGTAATGCATGAAGATCTAAATCAGTTTGAAAAACTGGGGGTGTGGAAACTGGTTGAGTTACCAAAGGGAAAGAAGTCACTGGATACGTGATGACTTTTTAGGAACAAGCAAGATGACAGTGGGGTGATTATGCGAAATAAGGCGTGTCTGGTAGTTCGTGGCTTTCGACATATTGAGGGTCTTGACTACACTAAGGTGTATGCTCCCATGGAATGCCTAGAAGCCATTCGTATCTTCGTAGCTTATGCATCTTACGTGGGGTTTACCGTTTACCAAATGGACGTCGAGACCGCCTTTCTATATGGTGTCGTGAAGGAGGAGATTTATGTTGATCAACCCCATGGGTTTGTCAATCCAAAATTTCCAAATCATGCCTACAAATTAGACAAGGCTTTATATGGGTTACATCAGGCTCCTTGAGCTTGGTATGCTACCTTGACAAATCATCTGCTTGAGCATGGTTACACCAGGGGCACGATTAATCAGATGTTGTTTATAAATCAAGTGGATAAAGACCTGATTGTTTTCCAGATCTATGTGGATGATATCATTTTTGGGTCGATGAGTTCAGTGTTGTGCAAAGAGTTTGAAGAATTCATGAAGAAAAGATTTGAAATGAGCTCCCTCGGTGAAATGACAATGTTTGTGGGATTACAAATTTTTAAAGATTCATTTGGAATCTTGTTGCATCATGGAAAATATGTGGAGGATATGCTTGAGAAGTTTGGGTTCAAAGACTCCAAACCTGCCTCTACTCCTATGGCTGAAAGACCTCTGTTGGGGCTAGATCTAGAAGGAGACTCCGTAGATCACACCGAATATCGATTGATGATCGGATCTTTTATGTGACCGCCAACAGACCTGACATTATTTTTGTCATTTGTCAATAGGCTAGATATCAGGCTAATCCTAAACTCTCTCATATGATTGCTGTTAAAAGGATCTTTCGATACCTCAAAGGTAGCCCTAAATTGGGGCTATGGTATCCTAAGACTCCTGAATTTAACCTATATGCTTTTGTTGGCAGCAGCTATGGAGGGTGTGATTTTGATAGGAAATCAACTTCAGGTGGATGTCAGTTTCTGGGGGAGAGGTTGGTGTCTTGGCAATGCACGAAAAAGCAAACTGTGTCAACTTCGACTGCTAAAGCTAAGTATGCCGTTGCATCCGCATACTGCTCACAGGTGGTCTGAATTCAACACTAATTGTTGGACTATGGTTTGAACTTTCTTGACACATCCGTATTTTGTGATAATGATGTTGCGATACAAATTGCTAAAAATCGCATTCAGCATTCCAAAACCAAGTACATCGATATATATATCCGAGACTGCTATGAGCGTAAACTTATTCGTTTGGAGAAGATCCACACTGATAATATGTGGCGGGATTTGCTTATCAAACCTTTCAGCAAAGCTCGATTTGATGTGCTTGTGGGCATTTTTTAAATCATTCATTTTGAAGACTAAAATTTTTTTGTTTCATTTAAATTTGTGCATCTTATTTTCTTTTCTTTTCTCTCCTATGCACAAATGTAGGGGGAGACATAAAAACACAAAAAATTATAAAAGAAAAAATCTAAAAATATGTTCTTATGGTGTTTGTTTGTAGGTGATTATTTGAGAAGTGATATCAAGATTGAGTGATAAAGGGCAATCTAAACAAGTGTAAGGTAATGAATCTGAATTGTCTAGACTCTGTGTTCAATGTGTTGGTAGGCACGAAGGGTTTAAAAGGACTAGACTTTAATGGACAATGAAAGGACTAGACAATATGAACTTAAGTAGTCTCATTTGGACTAACCATACGATGCTTGGGTAGATTGAGTAGTGAGATAAACATGAAAGGCTGCAGGATACATTAAAATCATATATATCTTGAGTTGTGGTTTAACATTTCCTTGATGTATGGTCTCATGACCTTAATTCTGGTATTGATAGGGTAACCGGGGGTTCTGATAAAGTAATTATGTAGAAAATTGTTTTCTTACTTTCTATCTGTCAGTCATATATTGCTTCCTTTATGTGATTGGAACATATCCAACCTGGAATGCAACATATGCAACTCTATTTCTATGCAACTTCTTATCTATGCATTTCTTTCTGTCTGTTAGTTATATGTTGTCTCCTTTGCATGATTGAAACAATCCGACCTGGAACACAAAATATGCATTATTCATCTAAAGTAAGGAATTCTTTGGAAGCACTTGATTGCCAGGGCATATCAGGAAGTGGGAAACATACTCTAGTTCATCTAAAATTGAATCAATTAATAGGTTGTATGTAGATCTTGCTGCTAAATTTAAGTGGACAATAATACCCTTGGTCGTCATCAGTTAAATGGTCAAATTAAGAATTTAGATGAAACGACTCGTCATTTATTTTCTGTCAAAATTATCAAAAGTTCTTCGTGTTTAAGTGGACCACAATACTAGCAATTGACCAGATTTATTCATGAAGGTGAAGGTACCGAAAAGCATGTTAGGATTGTGTAAGAACTTATGATCCCAAAAGCTCTTAATTTTGAAAAGTAATTAGTGTTATTTTATTTTTATTTTTATTTTTTATTTTATTTTTATTTTTAACTTTATTTTCTAATTTTTTTTTAAAATTTTTAGTTTGCATTTAAATTTTAGAATTTACGTTACTTTTATTTTAATTTTTAATTTTGTGTCTTCAAAATGTTTCATTTTTAATTAAAAAATTGGATTTTTTGGTTTTTGTCTTCAAATTTTCGATTTACAGCCCATTTAATTATGAGTTTTGGGCTGAGAATGGTATAGGGTATTAAAGGAAGGATTTTCGGCTGATAACCCTCATTCTATCATTTGCGGCCGAAAACCCTTTGGCTTTTCTCTCTCGTGTTCTTAACTGACATTCATCGATTCATCACATTTTGCGGTTATAATCTGAAATTGACCCTCGATTCTTCAAGGTATAATGATGGCGAACCCCACACCGCTAAATTCAAGTGATTGGGCATTGTTTTGCAGATTTTGGACGCCAAAATATAATCTCGACGGTGTTCTTCGTCAAGAACCGGAATATGAAACATTTTCGGTCGAAAACCGTTTGCGGCCGAAAACGCATTTGCGACTGAAAATCGTTTGCGGCCGAAAACCGACATTCAAATGCTTTTAAATTTTAAGTGTAGTTGTTTTAAACCAAAAAGTTTTAATTAAATTTATTTTCAACTTGTATAAAAATAAATTGGAGCCAAATCAAACAATATTTGAGAAATTTAATCTTAATTGTTTAAATTGTTAAATCTTCTCACTTGGCTCGGTTGATGTAAATAAATGGCAAACCTAAAATTCTCAAAAAACTACAACCTTGCCGCATGCTTGTCAGATCCTCCAATGACACATCAAGAATTTAGGTCCATGGTTCATGGACATAAAAACTACAGACTTGCTCATGCTTTTTAATCAAATCCTATTATTAAATTATCAGGAGTTAGTGAAACAATTTTGGGACAAATCTTTTGTTAACAAAGAAGGAGCGAATGGTTAAGGCATAGTGGAATCATCTATTCAAGGAGGAGAAATTATTGTGTCTGAGCAAGTTATTCGAGATGTGCTTCAATTTAAGGATCAGCCAGGATTTCCAACTGAAATTCATGTGGATCAGATTAAGAAGATCCTTGACAAGATGGGTTATGATGGAGTCTTCCCTTCTACAATAAAGAATTTGTTCCCTCCATACTTGCGTTTTCTTTCCCATTCCTTTGTTATATGCATCTCTAGCAGGAAAGTAGGTGTAGATGAAATTTCTTTATTGAATACCGGTGCCATCGCTACTCTAGTCATGGATCTTGACTTTAATTTTTCAAGATTTGTGTTAAATTAAATGAAGAATAATCTACAGGGGAAGAAGAAGGACAAAATTTTAATGTACCAAAGGTTTCTTAAACTAATCTTTAATGCCAAATATCCAGGATTGGAAGTATGGGGAGAAACTTTGGATTTGAAGTCTTTGGGTCCAAGCACTTTTATCCTAATAAAGCAGAACTACAAAGCCTTAAAATATGTGTTTCAAGGAATGAGGCCCTTAGAGAAGTTTGGTTGTTTTGTTGAGATTGGTAAGGATTCAGATTCAGAAGAAGCCTCAGATGATGAAGATGATGAAGTTACTGTCTCTGATCAGTAAAATGACACTACTCCTGTAGCAATTGTTGTAGAGGAACATGTTCCAATGATCAATGTTGATGATAATGATGATGATGATGAAGGTGATGTTGGGATGGATCTAGGGGATAATGCCCTAGGTTTTGATGATGTTAGGGATGATGATGGAGCTGGAATGGGTCAAGAAAGTGATTTATCAAGTTTTGATGATGATGATTTATGCTTTGATTTCGAGCAGAATGATGAAGAACTCAGTACGTTCTTTGATAATGTCGATGATGTTAGAGTTTCACCAACATAGACTCAAGGAGAAACAAATATTATCAAGCTGCCACAACAAACACCTGATCAGATGGCTGATATCTTTGCTAATTTTGATTCAACTGTGAGGATTCCTCCCCAAGCAGTTGCTTCTCCAACCTTTATTCCATCTGAGAGTGATCTTCAAGAGACACAAGCCTCCCAACCTCCAGTTAAAAAAAGAAGAACAGATCCAAGGTCAAGAATGCTTACTAGGGAACAAGTTTAGCCTGTCCAACAATCAACTGCAACTGTTTCACTAACCCAACCAACTCATCTTGATAGTCAAGTACTAAATGAAGGGCCCGGTGTTGTCCGTTCTTCCTTTGAAGTTGGGAGCTCTTCAGCTTCTGGTGGCTCTTCAACTCCTCAACCTGCACATGATGCAGCCTTTGAACGGCTTGCCAGATTTTTGGCTCATGAAGGTGTTGATCCTGCACCCAGTGGAAAAGGAATATCAATTGGTGTAGGGAGCCCTAAAAAAGAAGACTCAACGACTTTTGCACTCAAGGAGGAGATTGGAGTCTTAAATCAAAAGCTTATTGAAAAAGATGTATTGATTGGAACTCTAGACATTAGAGTTTCCGAGCTCGAGAAAGAAAATGTACAAAAATCAAAACAAATCTGTGACTTGCAGCTCAATCTTGGTGCATTAACTATCAGTTATTTTGATCTAAAGAATAAGTTGATAAGTGAATTTGGCAACAAATTCAAAACACCGGTCTGTGAACCCAATGAAGTTGAGGCTTCCCATTGTGCCCCTGCCCAAGCAACTCAAGATCCTCAAGATGCTTCTCAACCTGTCAGAACGACCCGTGTTGTTAATCGTTTTGAAACTGAACCTGCTCAAACTGTTCCAAGAGTAACTTTAAAGCGAGCTCAAAAGCAAGTCTCTACACAAAGAAAAGAGAATATGCTCTTCATGAAGAATTCTGATAAAAATGTTCATGGAGATCAGCCCCAACTAAGTGTGACTGAGCTTGGGAAAAAGTGGTTCAAGGTTAAGTACGGAGACCGATCGTGGTCAAGAATGATCTTCTGGAGGTTGCTGCCAAAGAGTTTATTGGTATGGTCGCAGAGATAATTAAAAAGAAGATGTGGCTGGGTGCAATATGAAGATCTGATGTGTTGATCATTGAGAAAAATTGAATTCATGCTAGCCTCAAACCAATGCGGAGACTGTTAGGACATATTTTGTTGGTTTGAGCTAGGCATTTATGTTTTTTAGGCTTTGTTACACTTTGTATAGGTGTTTTGGGGGTTTTCGGTTGGGTGGACCGAAAACGTCCCATTTTCGGTCCATGTGGTGTTTTCGGCTACAAACACTTTTGCTATTACTATTACCTATAAATAGTGTCCTAACTTGTCAGTTGCCAGTAGTCGTTTTCGGTCAACTGTGTGTTTTGCATCCATTGTACCTGACGTTTTCGATTGATATAAAATGTGTTCAATTTGGATCAATTCTGTTTCTACTCCTTCTTGTGCTTATCATTTTGACTTGTTTGTTTAGCTAGTTCTTAGATTTGGGGGCTTATAATATATATATATATATATATATATATATATATATATATATATATATATATATATATATATATATATCCTTAACAAAGCTAAATTTGTAAAGTGACACTATAGCCATTATTAGGATTGAGTGACGACATAACATACTACACTTATCCATGAGATTCGAACGTAGAGACAATATAATATATTATTATTATTTGTTTTGTGTAATGTTGAGACGACATAATATAATATTATTATTATTTGTTTTGATCGAACGTAGAGAAGACATAATATATTATTATTATTTGTTTAGATCGAACATAGAGACGATATAATATATTATTAGCATAATATATTATTATTATTATTTGTTTAGATCGAACATAGAAATGACATAATATATTATTATTTTTTTAGATCGAACGAAGAGACGACATAAGAGATTGTTATTATTTGTATAGATTATATGTTTAGATCGAACACATCGACGTAACACACGGCTATTATTCGTCTGAATATTTGATAAAGTAATGATTTGGTATAATGTTATTCCTTTTACCAACTCTAGGCATTATGTTACCCTAGAGAAATGGTTTAGCATAACGATTAGATACAATGCTATATTACTAATCATTTGGCTAGCACTAGATACTATTTTACCTTGGAGGATCGGCCTAACATAATGATTAGATACAAGGTTATCCGAACGATTCTGCCATAATAACGGCTAGGTACTATATTATTCTAAAGATTTGGCCATCATAAAGACTAGGTATAATATTATCTTTGAAATTTGGACAGAGTATCTACAAGACATAATATTATATTCTAAGAGTTTAGTAGAGTAACGATAGAGTATGATACTATTATCTTGCTTGGGTAGAGAAGCGATATAGTATAATATTATGTGTAAATAATATTCATAATGTAATTATAATAATGATATGTAATGATTTGTAATAAGTTAACATGTATCCCCTCCTAATTTTGTTAAAAAGTTAGAAAAAATGGTCTTGAAACTCACCCTTGAAGCGTGTTTTTTTAGATCCTAGGAACACGGCTGGTGGCGTCGGGTGCTCGAGATCGATCGAACTCTTGAATATAACTTAATAATAATAAAAAGTATATAATTCAATAATTTCCTAAGGTTTTTATGGCAATTTTTAAGTAGAAACGAGAGAAAGAGAGGATAATTTAGTGAGGAAGGAAGGGGTCTACTGCCCCTTTTATAGGTGAAATTTTTGGGATGCACCCTATGCAATATTAATGTGCCTCGTGCATGCTACGTTGCTTTAGTAAACTGCTGCAACATGTCAGATTCTGGTAGGTCCAAGTATCCATTTTAGAAGCCGTGCGCGCGTCGCAAAATGCAGATTTTGTAGATTTCATAACTTGCTTATCCGATCTCCGTTTTCGACGTTTTTTATATTCACATGTAGCAATCGACGAGTGCTACAACTTTACTTCAGGTTGCTTTGTATAATTCTGAATTTATTTTTAGCCCTTAATTTTATGCTATTTAATGATTTTATAAAAATCATATCTCTCTCGTACATACTCGGTTTTTGAGATTCTTTTTCACCAAATTCTTATCTTGTGCAGTATTACGATTCTTCTTTTGGTGACTTCATATAAAAGTTAATCATTATATTTGTAGTTTTTTACGTCACACATTTTTTGTGCGCGACTTCATATCTTATAAAAATGATATATAATTCATACGGAGTCGGATTTTTAAGAAATTTATGTTTCCAGGATCGGGACAACGTTTACTTTCACAATATGTTATAAATAACATAACTTTTTGCGCACTTATTTTTACGGATTTCGGACGATTTGGTTGATTTTTTCTATCTTTCTTAATATGAAACTTTATATATTTATATTATTATCATAGATTAACATATATTACGTATTAAGTCTATTATACTTTGTGTTTGTCATTTTCCATAAATAACGATTGGTGACAATTATCGCATTTGTTACACTAAATTATCAAAATTATAAAGTATATAAACGAGTATTCACTATGACAATTATATTAGTTCGAAAATAGCTTAGGAAATGAACTAATGATTTATTATTATCAGGAATATATATATATATATATATATATATATATATATATATATATATATATATATATATATATATATATACTATTGGTGAATTATTTTGGGTTGGAAGTGTGTAGAATGTGTGATCCAATCCAAAAGATGCTTCCTTGGAGTGTTATCGAAGGTTTTCAAGTCTTCCTTGAGTCATAAGGAATGCTTGTGTAGAGAAAGTAATATTAGATTACATTAAGGGTTCCTAGTCTAATATTGATGAGTTGTGTTCAGTATATATAGAGGTTGATAGGAACCTGTAATTGTATAAAATTAGAGTTTTTGCATTTAGTTTTTGTAGGATCCCATTGTAAAATGACATTGTAGAATAAGAACAATCAATCATGAATCAAACAGAAATCTAAGAACACCAAATGTAAATAATTATGTTTAAGCTTCATTCATGTTTGAAAAGTAATCAAATTCTACAAAATAGGAAGGTTAAGAACACTTTCTCTTCCTAACACATAAGACTACAACACTATTTATAGTAACTAAGCTATCAAAGTACAACTCGAAAATGCACACTGAAATACATTATACCACATCATCAGATTCAATATTTCTTGACTCAACATTCTCCCATTAAATGTTGGATCTGATGAGAAACTCGTTTTTTTCTACCATGACATTCTCCCCTTAAAATATTGAGAATCATCAGCACCCGAGAATGTTTAAGAGAGAGGAACATATCTGAAAATATCACCATCAAAGCACATAGATTTGAAAAATTGAACTCTCCCTTGAACGAACAAGACTCCCCCTTAAACGAACAATACTCCCCATGGAACATAAATCTTGAAATCCCGATAAATAATCTTCAAAGGTTACAAAGATTTCTGATAAGTTTAAAATAAACTTGAAGATCGATTAGATCTATGAAACAGGTAGAGAAATAACCAGATAAACAATAAGAACAAGCAAATGGATCAAAAGGTGTCGAATGATTAATAAACAATCCTCAGAAGAGCTCGATAAAGAACATCAACTGTAGAGGATTTAGGGTTTACAGTAATCAACGAGAATGACGAAAACTCTACCCTATACACATACATGCATGCATATATTTATATTAAAACCCTAACAGTTTATCTAAGAAAAAGGAAGCTAATCTAGATAAACATGGATTGACAAGCCCAAACCGGTTGTAAAACAAAAGGGCCCAAGACGCAACACATTAATCTTCAACAATCTCCCCCTTTGCGTCTTTGGCACAGAGGCTTCATTCCCTTTTAACAGAAGATGGTTTCTTCACCGTTTCAAATATCCTCAGTATAATGGCTAGAATGTGATGCCTGAAAGTGATATACCACCGAAGCATATCTGTAAAATTCTTCTTGTCTGCTGTAGAGTTCTGCTTGCATCGGTGAACGGTGTTTATGATATGCTCCAGGCAATCTGTTGAAAACAGATGCTTGTCTACCAAAGCAAACAGAAACTTGTGCTTATCGCCCTTTGTGAACATGACCGTCAGATTTGTAGAGTCAATTTGCCCTAACTTCATTTTGTGCACATCTCCTATCTTGGAAGTAGGCTTGACGGTCGGTTTCTTGTTCATTATCTTTGCTATTTCCTGATCCATAGTGGTAAGCTCATGGATATAGGAAGCCAACATTCTTTTGAGATGTTTCAGAATCGGTTCATACTCCCTTTGATTTGAGAGAAGAATGTTGTATAGCAGAATCCAATCATGAGGATTCAGACTGGGAAGATCTGCCAGAGAAATAAAATGTTCTGTGTTGGCCGTTCCTCTTTTGACTTTGAAATTAACGTTCACAAATTTCCCAGCCGGTGTTGGTTTCAGTACCTTGACCTTTACAATCTTCTGTGCACTCCATGTCAAGTACTGTGGTTGATCATACTTCAAATAAAAATCTATCAATTCTTTGTCAACCTTTAAGTTTGGATGAGGGACATCAGCAATGACATCGAAGCTATGAAACGTAAAATCCTTTCGTGTGATCGGCATGTCAAACTGCGAGTCTTTGGTATTCTCACACTCAAAAGATGCAATCGGTTCCAACCAATACATGGAGGGAAACTCAATCGCTTGATTAATGAGTGTGTCTTTGTCCCATTCTGGAAACAGAGTCTTCTTAGTCTTTAAGGCATCCTCATCCTCCTTAATTCTTCTTTCTTTGGCCTTTGCCTCTTGAGCGATTTTCAGAGTTTCATCTAGCTCTTTATCTCTTTTCTTTCATTGAAGAGCTTCAGCAATAGTTTCATTGGTTTCTGACTCGCTCTCAACAAGTATTTGCTTTCCAGAACCCGAAGCTAAATTATCCTTCGGGTCTGTCTTTGTTACACTCTCCTCTCCCCCTTGTCTCGAAAGAACAAACTTCTCCGAGACACCCTTCATCTCGCTCAGAATAGTTATTGCAAGAAGGAGTTTGGCCTGGAGATGCTGTTGGATGGTAAGGGTAAGAAAGGGATCATGAGTTTCAAGGACATTAGTCAACATGTTCTTGACATCACCAGCACAACCTTGAAGAACAGCCCGCTGAGTTTTCAATAAAGAGATTTCTTGTTGTGCCTGGGCCAGTTGTATCTTCTGAAGTTCAATAGTTGCCTGATGCTTTACGAGATCCTCTTTTAAGGTACTCGCTGCTGCTAGAGAAGCAAAACGTGAATCCAAAGATTGAAGAAAAGAGGTGGATTCAGTTTTGAGGTCAGCACGCAGAGCCTCGAACTTGGAAGTTTCACCCTGAAGGGTAGCCGAAAATGAGTCCACAGACGTTTGATACTTGGCCGCATTAGCATCAGCATGTGCTTTGAGAGAATCGAGAAAAATCTGAGTTGTGTGTACAACCTCAGAGACTTCCTTTGTGGCTTTGGAGCACGAAGCGGCTGACTTGTCAATAGCATCAGTGGAGCGATCCAGAGCATCAATATACGTCTTGATTGCAGATTCGATAAAGGCTTTCAACACCACACCCCCATAGGCTTTATTATCAGCCAACAGACTATCGAGTTTATCATGAATGTCTTGAAACTGCTGACTGGTAATGGGGGTATCTGCATCTGTATCAGTGGGAATTCGGTATGGGCTATAATAAAGAGAATCATACTCTTCATCGTCACCACCCAAAGTAGCACCAGAGGTTGAGGATGGAGAAGGTGATGGTGGTATGTGAATTACAGGTGTTTCAACCATAGTAGTAGCCCCTGTATCAGATACATTGACTGTTACTGGTGGTTGGGAAGGGGTGGTAGTAACGGATTCGGTGATGATTGGAGTGGGGATCAAAGATGTAGGGATAGGGACAGAGGAAGTAATGGTTGAGGTGGGTAAAGAGGTTGGTTCTGTTGTAGTGGGAGTGATGATGATAGGAACAGAAAGTGAAACCTTCTGTTTCGGTGATGGGGGTGGGGTAGGAATTTTAGGAGAAGGTGGAGGAGTGGGTAGTTTTGTGACTTTGGGAGATACTGGTGGAGAGGGAATATTAGTATCTATAGGAGAGTATGGTTTTTGAGGAGATTGAGCAGGAGTTGGCTCTTTTGGTGAAGCATGAGGAGCGGCAGCCTCTGCTTCTGGTGTTTCATTTTGAGCAGATCCAGGAGAAGAGGATCCTTTGGCCCTTTTAGCCATCTTCTTAATCTTCTTAGATTTTGATTGAGAGGGTTCTTCTGCACCATGTTTTCTCTTAGAGGATCTTGGCTTCCTCTCCTTTTTCATTTCTGTTTCCTTCTTCTCTTCTTTTTCCTTTTTACCAGCCCGCTTGCCACGGTTTGCAGGTTGATCTAGGGCTTCCAAGGCAGCCTTCTGTTCATCAGTCAGAACCCTTGGAGGCAGAGGAGTTCTGGTGCTGTAATCGGCCATGACCTGGCTGTGAGGCGTGACACACCTGTACATGGATTCAGGAATTAATCTATAATGTCGAAACTTACTCGAGTCAGAGACAATAATCTTCTTAGTATGGAAAGAAGCTATTGAAGCCAGAAGAGCATCCTTCATCACGGGGATTTCCAGAGAATCCATGGCTTTCTTCGTGATGAGCGTCCAGAAACGTCCGCAGGAGATCTCAGAATACCGGGTTGTGGTGTTAAGACTCTGAACGATTTGAGACCAGATTATGGAGCCATAATATAAGTTGATGCCATTGTAAAGACCATAGAGAATGGTGAGAAATCCTTTGCTCGTGGTATCAGAACTGCCACAGCGTTCCGCTAAACCCTTGATTAACAGGGTAAGCAAGCCATTCCACTGCGAAGGGAGACAAGACTTCTTGACCTTTGCGATCGTCGTAAGTACATCGGTATAACCCATCTCGTACATCATCGAGAAAAGCTGTGCAGTCGAGACAAAATCAGGTGAGATGACGGATGAATCGAAAGCAAGCCCTAAAAGAGAACAAAACTTGGTTTTGGAGATGGAGGTTTTCTTGTCATGGATGGTGAAGTAGATACGATCTTTGTGTTTGTCATAACTCGCTGATGTATAAACTTGAGAAAGCAGGGACATCGGAACCGCTTCCACCCGCGTGAGAGCCAACAACAATGGAGAATATTTCAGACATTCCACCACATGGAGCATGTACACATCATACAGAAAAGGAGTCATCTCGATAATCATATTCTGATTAGGCTTGATGGAAAGCAAAGATGAAGTTGCAGTTTGATCGTGCGCAGAAGAAGAAGTCGCCATTATTGAATCGAAGAAGAAGATGAACAGTGGAAACTTTTTCAGAGAGAGAAGATATGTGTTTGGTAAATGACAAAGAACACGATCACCCCTATTTATACCGTTCCCTGGAGAGAGAAAATCGTGATGATTATGGAACGAAAACGTCGCTTGAAAAAGCGCGATTGGATGTTATGGTGTATCCCAGGAAAACGTCAGCACACGTGGGTGTGAAATGAATCAACTTCACGCGCCCAAATCATATCTTCGGACCGTTTGAAATTCCTTGTGCCCTTGTTTGGTTACAACTGAAACTTAAAACCACATAGCAAACAACAATAAGAATGTTGGAAAAATTAATTTCCGTGCATAAGAGTGTGAAAGATAAAGAAATAAATCAAAGGTGTTTCAGATGTGAGTGATGTCTATGAGGAAGACATAAGGCGGAGGATTCCGGGCAAGAATCACTTCCTTCAAAGCCAAGAGAGACTTGAAGTGCTTGTGTGGTTTCCCGAGAAATACGATCAATTGTCTGTCAATAAACAATGAAAGGCATCTTTTGATCATAGGCTGTTGGGTGGCTGTCCTCTAACCAAACATCAAGTCTCAACATAAAACTGAGTATTGGCAGAGGTACCTATGAGACCGAGATGATCTGTTGAACAGGTAGGTGGGAATTATCTGGTGACAAGCATGGGATAAACAGAAATCTCAAAAAAAATAAACTGGACCTCTTTGGGAAGAAATGTCTGAGGTATAGACGATTTCATAAAAGATCACGCAAAAACAAAATGAGATTTCCAAGTTACAACTTGAGTATATCACTCACCGTCAATTCATTTTAGGTATTAGATTTTGGGTTTCACTTAGAACGTGGTAATCGAATCCAAGATCATAAACACAGATGTTGTGTAACCATAAACTTCAGTGGTAAAGACCGAAAGCATCAAGGGTTACTTTAGGGAATCGAAGGTAAATGTAGAGTTTTAGGAGGTGGTTAAGAAACCGAATGTACCTTCTGCTATAGAAGTGTAACAAAGCAGAGCAACTCGAGTCTCAAATGAGAAGAGTAAGGTAGCTCTAGACCGAGTGTTGGAAAATAGCCTGATTGGGAAGAAACGACAGGTATTGATCGAATCATTAAGGCTTACTCAAGATCATAGAGGCTTGTGACAACTTACAGCAACATGCTTCTAGGGACTTCTAACTAGTTTGAGAGAAAATTGAAACATACCTGCTTGAACACTATCGAAGGTGATACTTGTATTTACCTGTGCAAAGCTTACACCAACCAGAACTAACGAGTAGTGGAAATAAGTAAGAAACTGAATAAAAACAAAAATGAAAATATTTTTGTATTTTAAGATTTTTCTAAAAGAGACAGATAAAATGTTTTTGTGATTTTGAAATTTTTCTGAAAAAGAAATAAAAACAGAAAGATAAAATGTTTTTGTGATTTTGAAATTTTTCTGAAAAAGAAATAAAAACAAAAAGATAAAATGTACAACAGAATTTAATAAAAAATGATGAAGCAGAGATAGACCGAGCGGTTTGTGTATTTCGGTGTCATTAAAATTTCAGAATAGAGAGGGACCGAGCGATCTTTCTATTTTGGTGTCATTAAAATTCCGGAACAGAGAGGGACCAAGCCGTCTGTCTATTTCGGTTCCATTAAATCTCCAGAACAGAGAGAGACCGAGCGGTCTGCCTGCTTCGGTTCCTGATTCTTAGATAGAGATTTGAGGATTCGGGACCGAATCTCCTACCATCATACCTAATCCTTGTAGAATTTTGTTGAAGGTCGCTTCAGGAAGAGCTTTGGTAAAGACATCGGCCAACTGATCAGTGGTTCGAACAAAGTGTACTTCAACGTTTCCATCTTCCACGTGATCTTTGATGAAGTGATACCTCAGTGCTATGTGCTTGGTCTTGGAGTGTTGCACTGGGTTATGACAAATCCTAATTGCACTTTCAGAGTCAAAATATAATGGGATCTTTTTCATATTGAGTCCATAGTCTCGGAGTTGACTCTGGATCCAAATCACTTGAGAGGTACAGGAAGCAGCAGCAATGTATTCTGCTTCAGCTGTAGACAAAGACACGCACGTTTGTTTCTTTGATTGCCAGCTAACCAACTTCCCATCGAGGAATTGGCAGCCGCCAGTGGTGCTTTTCCTGTCGAGGCCACATCCACCAAGGTCTGCATCTGAGTAGGCTTGAACGAAGAAGCCTGAGTTTGAAGGGTACCACAGACCTAAAGAGGTAGTTCTATTGAGATAACGTAATATGTTCTTCACTGCAAGCATGTGAGGCTCCCGTGGATTTGCCTGAAACCTAGCACAGTAACAAACAGAAAACATTATGTCAGGCCTGCTAGCAGTAAGATACATTAGAGAGCCTATCATTTAACGATAAAGCGTAAGATCAACAGCCGGTTTATCCAGGGATGGAGTGAGCTTAGTGCCGAACGCCATTGGAACTTCGACCTTTGAATCTCCCATCATGCCAAATTTTGCTAAGAGAGTCTTCGTGTTAGCTTCCTGGTTGATAAAGATGCCTTCAGGTCCCTGTCTAATATTTAAACCAAGGAAAAAGTTAATAGGACCCATCGAGCTCATTTCAAATTTAGTCTCCATCAGCTTTCTGAATTCAGCTGTTAGGCTAGGATTCGTTGAGCCAAAGATGATATCATCGACATAAATTTGAACGATCATAAGGTGGTTACCTTCCTTTTTGCGATAGAAGGTTGGGTCAACCGAACCTTGTTTGAATTTGGACATCTTTAAAAATTTAGTCAGCGTTTCATACCAGGCTCTCGGTGCTTGTTTCAGACCATACACGGCTTTATCCAAAATGTAACAATGATCGGGATACTTTCCATTCACGAATCCAGGAGGTTGCTCCACATACACAAAGTTTTTGTGAGCAACATAGGCAAGAAATATTCTCACTGATTCCAGCCTAGCTACAGGAGCGAAAGTCTCTTCATAGTCAATGCCTTCCTCCTGACAGTATCCTTTTACGACCAGACATGCTTTGTTTCTTATAACGTTCCCTTCCTTGTCAAGTTTGTTCCTAAAGACCCATTTGAGACCAACAACCGAGGCATCTGGAGGAGTTGGAATAAGACGCCAAACTTTGTTCCTTTCAAATTCATTCAGTTCGTCTTGCATAGCTTGAACCCAATCGGAGTGATCAAGAGCAATGTTAACTGTCTTTGGTTCAACTTTTGATACGAATGAGTTAAACATGCACAATTCGACTTTTGAGAACCAGGAAGTTTGTTTTGCCTTGAGTTGTGATCGAGTCAGAACTGTATCTGATACATTACCAACAACTTGAGAGACAGGATGATCTCTGGTCCATTTGGTGAGAGGAGGGTAGTTTGGATCAAAAGATGGATCTAATTCAGCATTTATCATTTCTTCTGGTTCGGACAGACTGTCCAAGTCGTATGACATATCAGCATGCTCCCTCTCAATAAATGATCTTACAGGAATGTCTTGAGAATCTTGAGCTACAGTGGTTTCTTGTGGTGCTAAGCTTTCGGGCGTTGATGCACCTTCGGTTGGTGAGGCACTTTCGGTTGGCGAAGTGCTGTCGGTTGGCAATGTGCTTTCGGTTGAAGTTTCAGACCTTAGCTCCCCCTCAAATTGTGAGCTCGGCTGGGATGATGATGGTGGATCTTCCCCCTCGACTAATGGTGGATACTCCCCCTCAACTGACGCATTGTGTTGGGGAGGGTCTTTTGAACCTGATTCTTCTTCATTCATTCTTCTTGCAGCATCGTCAACAAGTTGCTTCAAGTGATCTACCCTGTTGTCTGCTGCACTGGCTTCAGAAAGAGTGGCTTTCTCTGGTTCATCAAAAAGCTCCATGAAGTTCTCGAATAGATTAGCGATCGAGGCTGTGACTTGGCCAGTTTGAGGAAATATTTCTCCAGCTGTGTCTTCGTTGGCCTTTAGCTTTTTGACATAGCTATCATCAAAAGTCACGTAGTAAGTTTCTTCTATTTTCCTTGAACGCTTGTTTAACACCCTGTATGCTTTGGAAGTAAGAGAATAGCCCAGAAATATCCCTTCGTCAGCTTTGACATCAAACTTGTTGCGGTGTTCTTTAGAATTGAAAAGCAAACACCTGGAACCAAACACATGGAAAAACTTCACATTTGGCTTCCTGTTGTTGATGATCTCATAAGGAGTGAGAGTGAAGCGCTTGTTAAGATACGACCTGTTCTGTGTAAAACAAGCAGGAGAAATAGCATCAGCCCAAAAATATAAAGGTAAGGAAGCAAAACTTAGCATGGTTCGGGCAGCTTCACATAAGGATCGGTTTCGTCTTTCGACAATTCCGTTCTGTTGAGGTGTGTAGGGAGCTGAGAAGTTGTGACTGATTCCCTTTTCTTCCAGGAATTCTTCAAATTCTTTATTTTTGAATCCAACCCATTGTCCCTTTTGATGTTGCGAACGACCTTCTTCAGCTGTACTTCAATCTGCTTGATGAACACTTTTAGCTTGTGAGTCGCTTCAGATTTAAGCTTCAAAAAGAACACCCATGTAAAACGTGAAAAGTTATCAACAATAACAAGAATATACTTGCTACCACCAATGCTTTCGATAGAAGATGGACCACATAAATCAATATGAAGTAATTCTAGTGGTTCAACAACTTTAGTGTTTATTATAGATGGATGACTTTGACGACTCTGCTTCCCCATTTCACATGCAGCACACAGATGATCTCTACCATACTTGAGCAATGGAAGAACTCTAACGTGACCTCTAGTAACAAGTTTGTTGATATCTTTGAAGTTGAGATGAGAGAGTCTTCGGTGCCATAGCCAGCTTTCGTCAGATTGTGCTTTGGATAACAAGCAGATGGCTGGGTTTCCTTTGATGGGTTTGAGATTTAAAGGAAACATTTCGCCTTGACGCTCCGACTTGAGAATAACTCTTTTCGTCTTCTTCTCAATTATCTCAGAACCCTCATCGTCGAATGAGACTTAAAGACCGGTACCTCCAACAAGTTGAGATACACTGATGAGGTTATGTTGTAATCCTTCCACATATGCAACCTTCCTTATTGTGAAATCACCATTTGTAATCATTCCATAGCCTTTTATGGTGCCGACGGAGTTGTTCCCAAATTTGACATTTCCACCATTTGAAAGAGATCTGAATTCCCTTAGCTCTTCCTTCCTTCCTGTCATGTGACGCGAGCAGCCACTATCAATGTACCATTCTTCGTCAAACTGCTCGTCACTGATAACCTGCAAAAATTAAGCAGATTTAGGAACCCAGAGCTTCTTGGGTCCACGTGAGCCTTTTACAGGAACAGGAATAGTAAGAGAGATGTCAACTAAATATGTTCTTTTTATTAGTGTTGTTTCATCTTTCTTTTTGATGGTGAAAACTTTGATTTTATTTGGATTTGACACTTTTGGTATTGATTCTGGTTCAACATCTGAAACCTTCTGTTTTCCTTTTTGTTTAGCTGATGACTGAGATTTTTGAGAAGGAACAGAGTGGAATTTAGGACAAGGTGGAGAAGAGATATAAGATTTTGAAGAGTTAGAAGAGTTAGAATGAGATAGCTCAGATTGGTATGACTTTTTGGTTGAAGATTCTAGGTGACTCTTTTGCTTTTGATCAACAGTAGGACCAACCCTAGAGTTTTGATCTCTTTTGATTTCCGAACCAAACCTGTGCTTTCGGTTGAAATCATTTTCTGAACCGAACCTATGCTTTCGGTTGTTGTTATGCTCTGAACCGAGCCTCTGCTTTCGGTTGTCATTTTGCTCTGAACCGAACCTCTGCTTTCGATTGTTATTTTGCTCTAAACCGAACCTCTGCTTTCGGTTGTTGTTTTGCTCAGAACCGAGCCTCTGCTTTCGGTTGTTATTTCTCTCTGTCGATCCAATAGGATTTTTCTCTGTTTTTAAATTCCTGTCTTGATGTGAGAAATAGGCATTTTGCGATTGCCAAAATTGTTATCTTTCTAAGATATTCTTCCTGTATCTCTGATTCCTTTCTCGTTTTTGATTTCTCATTTGCTTTGGTTGATGATGGATGTTAGCTTTATGTTTTTTGTTTTCGTTGGCTGATCCACTCTGAACTGATGAAGTTTCACTTGGGGATGTGACTTCTTTTGCAGGAATTTCTTTCTCTTGAGGGACATCTTTTGTACCACTGGTACTTGCCACGTTGAAGCTATCAGGTTTATTCAAAGGTTTTGGTACGTATCTGCCTTTGCTTTTCCATGAAGTCCTTTCAGACAGACCTACTGTTTCATCAGCATTGTCAATGGGAGCTGACCAGAAGAACTCGTCACAGCCGTCAGCATTGTCTTCGTTCACAATAGCTGTGAGTTCAGCAGTCTGATGTTCGGTTACACCTGTGACCTTGTACACCTGATTTGGAGTGGTTCTAACTTTTTGGTATACGACTGCCTTCTCTACAAGGATCGGGGACTTTTGTTGGGACATCCGAGCGAACTCCACAGGATTTTCTGAAATGAGATTTTTATGGTTCTTGGGTTCGTTCTTGACAAATTCTGAACAATCAACCGTGTCCTCTATAGAAATTTCACTCATATTATCGTCCTCATTAAGCTCAGATGCATTTTCAACATCAATTTTATTTTCTGAGCTTAAGTTGACATTCAATGAGTCAAATTTTTGTATGGTTTCGGTTCTTAGCTTCAGTTTATCATTTTCATCCAAAAGGTTTTTGAGCATGTTCTTGTGGTCCTTGGATTTAATGAAAGATTCTATTTTGTCCAGTCCATACATATATGTTGGATTAACATCCTCAGACGAAATAACACTCTCACAATTATATGCTTCAGCATCAATTTCATCTTCCTTAAACTCAAGAAAGGGTAAAATCATGCGATGAATCTTTTGCCCTATTTCACAATTCAAATGAAGCTGAGTAATATTTGTATAAAGACGTTTGACAATCAAACAAAAAACATTTCGCTGATTCAAAAGCTTTAAATTGTCTCTTTGCAAATAAATGTTTTCATCTTTTATTTTGATTAATTCCGACTCCTTCAGTTCGATCCACATCCGCCGTTCCTCACTCTTCGAAGACACCCTGCTTAATTGGTCAGTTAGGTTAGAATTGGTGACCCGAGTTTGAGTTAAACTACTATCTAGATGAGAGATTCTTGAATTAACACTTTTTAATTCTTTTTCATATGAGCATTGTGGGACTTTAAATGAGACAAAAACTGATTGTACCTTCTTGATCAGTTCATCAAGTTCGTTGAACTGCACGCTGAGTGGTTTGGCAGTAAAGCACAAATTCTGTTGTTCCTTTGTGTCACCATTCCCACCATCAGTGTTGTATCCCCTCATCTGAGATACGTCGGACACCATTAAGCATCTTCCTCCACTGCTCTCTTCTTTCACTACATAAGCCTTTCCATGTGAAGGCTTCCTCACTTCATCATCTTCGGAGTCGGTTGACCAGACCTCCACGCCACCGAACTCATCATCAGCTACCGAACCCTGCACAATTAAAGCATTCATAGGAGGGTTAGCAGCAGATTTCTTCATCCTTAATTCATCAAGCTTTTTCAGCAACACAGCTTCTTCATCATTTTCCTCATCCTTTTCTTCCATCTTTTTGAGGACGCAATCTTTTGCATAGTGGTTCTTTCCTCTACAATAATAGCAGCACACTCCCGAATCTCCTTCAGCCTTCGGTTCCTTCTTTGACACTTCAGCCTTCAGTTCATCTTTGACTTTTTCAGAGCTATAACTCTCTTGCCAGTTTCGGTTCCTGTTAGTGGGGAATCTCTTCTTGATGAATCTCTTGGGGTTTGACACCATCATAGCATAGTCCTCAGACGTGAGATCATAATCATCCAATTTGAGATCTTCGTCCTTTATCACCGCTTTGCTTTTCGACAGGAGGGCCAATGAACCTAGACATGAAACCACGTTTTTCTCCTGTAATACGATCTTTTCTTGAGATTTTAGGATGCCCACCAGTTTTGCCAAAGAATAGGATTTGAATTGCTCGTGCGCTTTAACCGTGGACACAACTGCTCTCCACTCAGATCTGAGTCCGTTCAAAAACGTAACCTTCTGTTCAATAAGCTTCCTTTCGATGTCATGTTTGATCATCTTGCTAAGAAGATGATTGAAGCGATCGAACGTTTGAGTCACCGTTTCTTCTGCTCCTTGCTTGAACTCACCAAACTCAGACAAGAGTAAGGTTTGAATGGAGTGTTCAAGATCTTCGTCTGTAGAGTACAGTTCACGTAGCCTGTCCCATATCTCTTTTGCAGTCGTGCATGAACTTACCAGCCTAAAAGTATCGGATTGAAGAGCAAATCTGATCAATCTTAACGCTTTGATATTGCACTGAAATTTATCTTTTTCGTCTTGCGCTATATCTTTAACATCTTTCAGAAGATCTTTATACTCCTTTTGAGTTTTAATAATCCTTGAAGTAGCTGAATGAGAAAAAGGTCCAGAGATGATTGCTTCCCAGATGAGGTATCCCTTATCCTCAGATCCTATGACATAATCTTCAAAGTGATTCGCCCAGACTTCATAATCATGGGTGTACAGGATGGGAATCTTCGTTGTTGATCCAATGCTATTTGAAATATTGATGGGATTGGATTGCGACTCGTCCATAATTGATCGAATAACCTGTTCAAAGATCAGACTTGTAATATATCAAATTAGGGCAAAAACAATAAATATCGAGATACGTCAATTATGAGATGAAGGCTCAATAAATATCAATGAATGCGGAATAACCCTAATCGAAGCTTTTTCACAGAAAAGAAGTGTATCGATTACACAGCCTCCTGCTCTGATACCAATTGATAAGTTTAAAATAAACTTGAAGATCGATTAGATCTATGAAACAGGTAGAGAAATAACCAGATAAACAATAAGAACAAGCAAATGGATCAAAAGGTGTCGAATGATTAATAAACAATCCTCAGAAGAGCTCGATAAAGAACATCAACTGTAGAGGATTTAGGGTTTACAGTAATCAACGAGAATGACGAAAACTCTACCCTATATGCATACATGCATGCATATATTTATATTAAAACCCTAACAATTTATCTAAGAAAAAGGAAGCTATTCTAGATAAACATGGATTGAAAAGCCCAAACCGGTTGTAAAACAAAAGGACCCAAGACGCAACACATTAATCTTCAACAATTTCAATTTTTGGGTAAGAATTATTATGCAAGAAATGAAAGATCAACATCAACAATCGAAACTTCCAACTTTCAACTCGAAAGTTGAACTATCCCATACAAAATTTTGAACTTTGTTATCAAAGTTTTCATAGATTTGAAAGTGTTGATTCTCTTAATGGTTCAGAGGAGATTCGAATGCGAAGGCATTTGAATGTTGAATATGAATAGTAACTCCTGAAATGTTCAAATGCACTTTCGCTATCAGGTGTCCAAAGGTTCGAAATTTCATAAAAAATAGTACTTTCGACATCATGTATTCAATGTTTCGACCCCCAAGACTTCTTACTTTCGATAGTCAGGTCTTCAAAGTTTCGACACTTCAAACTCCAGAACAAACTAAATCACAATATTTTTGGTTTTTCAAGTTTTTCTAAGGCTTCAAACAAAAAGACAAACAAAACAAACATATTTTTGGGTTTTTTGGGGTTTATAGATCTTCAAAGAATAAAGAACAAAGAAAAAAATATTTTTGTGTTTAACGATTTTCTTGAGAATCAAACCAAAAGAAAAGAGAAGAAACAAAAATGAGATAAAGAGAATGAAACGATAATGTTACTTGGATGGATGTTTTTGAAAAAGTCACGTTAGTATTTTTTTGGAATATCAAGAATTGATTATTAATAATGGGAATAATCAAAGTTAATGGAATGAAATTTGAAGCCAGTAATTTCAACATATGTACTAAAGTCTTCTACAATATGCAATAATCAAGGATTTTGTTTCAAAAAGAGGCAATTCATAACAACTTTTGTCAAATGCTTTATGTTTGGTTATGAGGAACATTAAAAATGAGTAAAGCAATAACTGTCACATGCTATTTGATCTGTGAAATGACAAAAGAAACAAGTTAAACAGCTATGAATGAAAAGAGAAAGGACCAATAGAAAATTTGTTTGTATTTTAGCTATTGACTTATGATAGTGACGTGTCCCTTATTATGTTTCAAAATCAATGGAGATAGGTGATGTTCAAGTTTATAAAAGTTGATTGATTGTGACTAAGCAATGAATGAAAGAGGGTCAGTGTGAACAATCAAACGAGAAGGATTTTATCCATCAAATATTTTGAAGATATCGTTGGTAATGTGATAAGTCAGATATCTCGAAAAAGTGCTACAACTTTTCATATAATTCAAACATGAAAAGTTGCGTCTTGGAAAGCGAAATTTTGAAAAAGCATGTTTTCTTAGAAAGCGATTTATTGAGTAGTGTGTTGTCTTGGAATTTGAGATTTTGGGTTTCGTGTATTCATGGAAAATTGTGTCCAAGGTCGAACTCATCGGTAGGTGTTTTTTGGGAAGAAAATGAATTGGGTATTTTTGCTCACGTTTCTCTTTGGAATGGTGTGAAATAGGAAGAACACAATCGAAAGTTGTGGGAACAAAAGTTTAACTCTTGACTTTCAATTGTTAAGATGACTTTTTTAGTCGAAAGTTGGAAAGTTTGAAGCTATACACAGAAGTTTGATGCTATGTGCAAATGGTCGAAAGTTTGGGAAGTTGGATTTTTGAGGTCGAAAGTTTCTCTTTTTCCTAAACAGTCGAAAGTTTCTTCTTACCTTTCATAACGAATCCATCGCTTTTGATAGTGAAACTTTCTCAAAGAACATTATCTTCATCTCATTTTTGTTTCTTCTCTTTTCTTTTGGTCTGATTCTCACGAAAATTGAAAAACACAAATATATTTTATTCTTTGTTCTTTGTTCTTTGAAGATCCAGAAACCCCGAAAAAATCAAAAATATTTTTGTTTTGTTTTTCTTTTTGTTTGAAGCCTCAGAAAAACTTGAAAACCTAAAAATGTTGTGTTTTAGTTTGTTCTTGGAGTTTGAAGTGTTGAAACTTTGAAGACCTGACTGTCGAAAGTATTAAGTCTTAGCACATCCATCCAGGAAAATGGAACAATAATGTTAATTGGATGGAGGTGCTAATGACACGAGTTTTTTCGTCTTCATTGCTTCCAAACTCACGTCATTAGCACCTCCAAATTGATCTCATGCAAATTTTGAAGCAACATCTTCAACTTCACTATTTCATTTTTTTCATTTGTTGAACACCTTCAAATATTGAATAGTCACCCTCTCAAAATACGCTTCATCAATTAACATGAATTTTTAGGAACCCACTTGAATGTGAGAACATGAGAAAATGCCTTAAAAATTCGTTTCCCTTAAGAAATACACAAGGTGAATATAGATTCATATTTTTCACGAATATGAGAATAAAACAAACTTCTTGGCTTTTTGGTTGGAATGGAAAAATTACCAAACATGATATTGTACCAACCATGAGACTTTTTCTCACTTCTCCAATATCAAAATTCTTCATTATGTCGAAATTGAGGACTTTCCACACATACGGCTTTCAAATCAACACCATAGCAACATTTGACGAATTTTGCTTTAGAACCCATATTTTTTTGCCTTTACTCTTCCTCTTCTTCTTTTTCGAAATTTTCAACTTTTTCGACTTTGAAGATTAATAATTAAAAGACATAACATCTTTCTTCACAAATTCGGCATTGCACTTTTCATTCACATTCTTTGTAGTTAGATACATTTGAACATCTTGAATTTTGGGCTTTCTGTTTGAGTTCCAATTGAGCAAAACACCTTCACAATTTCTGAAGAATCACTTTGAGATTCACCATTTGAAACACTTGACTCCCCCTCGACAAATGCATATGGAGTCACATTTGTCTCTGAAACGTGAAGAACATCATGAACTTTAAGAACACCAAGAACATCTTCTTTTTCTTTTTCTTTTCTTTCCACCTCTAAATTTCATTGTTTATTTTCCCAATCTAAATGATCTTTGATAATACGAAATTGCTTCATCATTCTCTGATTATCTCTTAAACAGCAACGATAATACTCATAAGATATATCATCAAATATCTTTGTATCAACATAAAGATTATACATCTGAGTAGCATTCTTCAAATAAGGCTCACGAAAAAGAGCCCAATGATGTCCCTAATCAACGTTATAAATCGGATTGGTAACTTTTAATACAAGTTCTTTAATGAAGGATAACAACAAATAAGTAGAATCCATTAAATCTTCAACATGAAATCAAAATTCAAAGAGAGAATATCCATTTATCAGAGCTTATACAATTTTTCTTTGTTTCATGTGTTTCACTTTAATTGGTATCAAAGCTAACAAAATTCTCATGTCCTTGCAATTAGATTTATATGGTTCTTCTATGGTGTACCTGCGATAGAGAGATGTCGTGTGGAGATATCAAGTATAATATCTACACATTTTCTCGAGTGGAGAACCTATGCAACAAATCAATCCAACGACTGTGCAATTTCAGAATCAAAAATCGATTCACTTAAATTGTTATGAAATTCTTCACCAATTTGAAATTGTTATCTGATCTAATATCTCTACCTCTTCTGTGTTTATGACCTGCACCCAAAGAAAACCATTGAGAACTTTTTCTATTTTTCCTGTTATTTTCTATGGAGATCGAAATCTATCCATTGGACTGGGAACACACCAATAAAATCGGTAATCTAAAAAGAAACACACCATTGACTTGGGTTAGAAGGTGAAGTGGCAATAGAAGATTTTTTTTTCTCCTATTTAAAATCAATAACAAAGATCCTATGGTGACTCTGAGGAGAAAAACCAACGCCAGATCAGTAAACCACTTGGTTTTCTGTTTCGTGCGGTGGATCACAAAGTCTTTGATTAATCAATACCAAATGAGGGATTAAAAATTGATCTGTGATGTTAGGAGGAAAATCGTCACAACCGTCGACTAAGGAACACACTTCGTTAACGTTCCAATGCCCAAGTTTAACATCGGCAAACTACACCATTTGGTGTAACGTCCCAAAAATTAAGAGTAAAATTTTGATTTTTAAATTAATAAAACCATTATCCAAGAAAACATCATCAAAACCATAGTGATTTAAAGTGTATCAATAACATCCAAATATATCATAGGAATATAAAATGTAGAGCAATGTGGTGTGTGCACTGCAATCATCTCGGGCTCTTCCCCTTCGAACCAGAAGTACCTGAAACATAAACTAAAAACTGTTAGAACAAAGCTTAGTGAGTTCCTCAAAATACCATATACTTAACAAACATACTACCAAGCATATATAGGATGCTTGCTTACCCCTTCGGTCTATTTCAACCGGATATTATCAAGCATATATGGGTGCTTGCATACCCCTTCAGTCTATTTCAACTGGATACTATCAAGCATATCTGGGTGCTTGTAATCCCTTCGGTCTATTTCAACCGGATACCTGGTCTATTTCACCCGTACTACTATCACATAATATCATAACAGGAATCACAGAGTCATCAAGCATAACGAACAGTTGTCACGAAGTCAACCATCATACTACAGCATACACTAGTGGCCCAACATTCGTACCTTCGACCCACGTATATCGTGAAGGTAATTTACCTGACAATCTAAAAGAATAGTTGCACTGATCATTGATCTAAAAGCTATCTCTACCGGTCACCTATACAATTAACAAGAACCCAATTCTCAAACTATAATCAAGTTACCCAGAATACCCTTAGGTCAAACTTGGTAAACCCTAGTTAAAGTCAAAGTCAACATTCAAGGTCCAAAATTCAATATTTCTTCCCATCGGAGTACGCCCTACGTACCAAGAGAGTATGCCCAACGTACTACGATGTTGACCAAAAGCGAGGCACTGACCGCATATGCGCAACATACCACCAGGGACTCCCAGCATACGCAACCCACCACCAAAACTACATTAAGAGCTTATTCTATTAAGTCCTTATGTCCAAAACTCAGATCCAAGCATAAAATGATGTCCTAAGTCATAAAGTTTCCAACTTTATGACTTTGCATGGCTATAAAGTGCTTAATGTCCAAAACCCTAAGTTCTTAACCCAATAAGACATCACAAATCTTGTATGGATGAGATATATGGCCAAGATCACATTTTTATTGTTCATAATAGCTCCATAATGGATAAAGTTTCCAACTTTATCCATTAGAATGGTCCCAACAAACAAGATCTAGTCTTTAAGTCTCAAAGGGACCCAAAAGTGCATCTTTTTCAACTTAATCCATTAAGTCCAAGTCTCCAACCTTTGGATCTGAATGAAAATGATGTTTAGATGGATATAGTTTCCAAATTTATCCATAACAAGGCCACAAACTTTCAAGATCTAAACTTTATGCACTTAAAGTGACTAAAAGATCATAACACCCAAAACTACCTGGATTTAACAATTTCATCATCAAGATTCAGGATTTATACCTATAGAAGAAAGATCTGTTGGATTAGGTATCTAGGCCCATAACTATAATTGGTGTGTACTTGATTTGGTAGTAGCATGGTCCTTTTGGGTTGCCTTCACTCTAGCAACTTGACAGGATGACTTTTGGAGAGAGTGGTTGAATTTATTATTTAAAATAGTAAATTGATTTATTAATGTATTATGAGAATAATATATTAATTAGAAATCATTTCATTTAATTAGTATTTAATCGAAAGTGTATTTGCAATTAATTTCAGGATTAAAGGAACAGGGGCTGTTTAATCATTGATAGTTGTGAAACTGGGCTACTGGACTCCTTAGTTAGGAGTGGACGAAAACTATAGGGAGGCCCTATAGGTTTCATCCAAGGCTTCCTAATAAGAGTGCATGGACTGCTTAAGCCTTAAGCATGAAATTAGGGTTGCATAAACACATAAGTTGTAGTTATGATCATAACCCATCAAGATCAAGGTGAACAAAGTTCGGATCTACAAGCTTCATTGCAACCAACACTTCTTCAATGAGTTCCTTATTTTCCAAGGTGCACCCATAACACTCCAAAGCACTTAAAAAAACCTTCTTTTTTCTTATAAGGCTCAATATAGGGTTAGCGTTTCAAGAGAGGGTGTTGGAGATGTGGACGTTGAGAATGGAGTGGGTTCAAGGGAGTTAAGGAGCTTAAATAGGGCTCAAACCATGAAAATAGGGTTTGGGTACTAATAGCGTATGTCCAACCTACTCAATGTACACCCAACATACTTAGGCATACTCAGTACGCCCAACATACTCAATTTACGCCTAACGTATGTGATTGACCCAAAAACACCCTAACTCCAAACGGTCATAACTTCTTCGTTCAACTCTGATTTTGATGATAATCATATCCACAGAAAGGTGTTGAGAAGCTCTACAACCATATCAACTCTCATTTTCCTTGAAACTTACCAAAATTAAATCCAAAATTCATAAAAGGCTCGAAGTATCACTTTACGGTTATACCCTTGGGCTCCAAAGCACCAACCGAACTCTCAGATCACCTAATCTACATTACTCGCACTCAACGAGGACTAAGTCTCTATACAAAGGCCCTAAGCCTTATGATAACCGGTATTCAGGTCACGGCCCCGAATTATGAAATGATTCGAAACAGGGTGTTACATTTAGAGGATGGGCATGGAGGTGCGACAAGGGATTCATGGTGTCTGGTTGTGATCAATCTTGGACTAGATAACATGAAGAAAAAACATTGTGAAAGAACTATTATTTCAGCTGATTCTAGAGGATTTAATCCTTCAAATTGATAATTTTATAAATAGAAAAGAGATGTAGGATGCGATTAAAACTCGTAACCTTAGAGTCGATCGAGTGAAAGAAAGCGAGAATCCAAATCCTAATCACATATTTTGAAAATATGAAAATGAGTGATACGAGCACCATAGATAAATTTGTAGCAAAATTATTCGGAATTTCTTCGAAGTTCACTTCACTAGGAGAGGTCATGACTAAACAAAAGCTTGCGAAGAAGTTTCTTAGGAGTCTCCATAGACGATTTCTTCACATTGTTGCAGGCGTTGAACAAGTTTTGGACCTCAAAACAATAGGTTTCAAAGACGTGGTTGATCGCCTAAATTCCTAAGATGAAATAATCAAAGGTGAAGACAAAGTAATTGAGACACAAAGTAAATTACTTTATGCCAAAACAGAATGTTTGAATAGATATCATGAATCATCGAGATGGAGACGTCATGGTTTAAGTTATTGAGGAAGAGGACATGGTCAAGGTAACACACAAGCTCACGATCACTCCTAATCCTTTAAAAGTCGTGAAGATCAAAAGCAAACGAAAAACAAAGTGATCTCTCAAATATTCAATGTTACCGGTGTGACAAGTATGGTCACTTTTCTTTAACATGCCCAGACCGAACCAAAAACTGTGAGACAAACCTTAATCAGACACACGAAGGAGATATGAATCATGAAGAAGGGATATTCGTTATGGTGAATACAATTCAAGAAATGGTGTTCTTGAGCCAAGACAAATATATCTCTCCAAAAGTTGAAGCAAATTTCAATGAAGACGTGATTTGGTACTGAGACAATGGTGTGAGAAACAACATGACTGACAACTATTTTTCTAAATTAAATAAAAACATAACAGTTAGGGTGAGATTTGGAGATGGTTCATGTGTTAGCATTAAAGGAAAAGGGTCAATTTTATTCATAGGGAAAAGTGGCGAGCAAAAACTAATGAAGGATATTTATTATATCCCGTCACTTCGTAGTAATGTTATTAGTCCCATCAAATTTACAATAGTCAGTTGTGATATTTGGATGTGAGGTGATTTCCTAACCATACGAGATGGACACAAAATATTGCTTATGAAAGTCCTGAGAAGTGCAAACTGACTCTACAAAATAAAGTTAAAAGTTAGAAAACCACATTTCTTGCTAGCCAATTTCAATGGAGAAGCTTGGGTGTGGCACACACGACGTGGGCATATTAATTTTGGCACAATTAACTTGTTGCACAAGTTAGTAAAGGGGTATCGACAATCAACCACCAAGACCAACTTTATGAATCTGGCATGGTTGGAAAACAAACAAAGCAGTCGTCTGCAGAGAAAGCTAAGTATAGAGCTACAAATATTCTCGAGATGGTGCATGGTGATATTCGCGGACCGATTGATCTTCCCACCCAAGCGGGAAATATTTATATTTTAGTTCTTATTGATGATTATTCTAGATACATGTGCTATTTTCTTTTGATACACAAAAGCGATGCATCCAGAATTAATAAGAGTTTCAATACTTCAACTGAAAAAAGAACGGGTAAAGAGATCAAGACATTCATACAGATAGAAGTGGAGAATTCACATCACATGAGCTAAACCGTTTTTGTGATGAAGAAGGGATATCACGTATGTTGACGGCTCCTTATGCACCTCAACAAAATGGCATTGTTGAACAGAGAAATCAGACTCTACTCGATATGACTCGGTGCCTAATTTAAACAAGAGATGTTCCTAACCAATTTTTGGGTGAAGCGATTCGTCATGCAACTCGCATCAAAAATTGAACACCAACTTGAGAATTGATAGGCGTTAAACCATTTGATAAATTTTATGGCGAAAACTAAACCTTGAAGATTTGAAAGTACTTGGGTGTGTTTCATGCGAAAGAATTGTCTCAAAACATTTAAAGAAGCTTGATGATAGGTCATGTCCATTGGTGTATTTTGGAAAAGAACCCAATTCGGGAGGATTTTGGTTATTTAATCTATGAGAAAATAAAATAATTATAAGTACCTATGCAATTTGTGTTGAAAATTAAACATGGCAATGGAGTAATGAACCTAAAAATCAAGTTGGAAATGAACCGTGTACATTTATGGTCTTGTTGAGTAATGATCAAGCAGCCTAATAATATGGTGATTCGGGCCCAACTACAGCCGAAACCAAACAGCTCTCGAATCTAGCCCAAACCGACAAAACCAATGACACATCTCACAATGATAACAACCCATTTCAACCCGATGATGATTATAATAACGATGCAAGTTCCATCCCACCCCACCGCTCTACTCGAACCTTAGTGTTGCCAAGAAGATTAAATGACTACGAGTTAAATGTGGATCATTTAATGTTGACATTCAATGAAGAACTGAATAATTATAATGAAGCCAAAATTAAGAAGAATTGGCTCGATGCAATGAAGGCCGAAATTGACTCCATTGAAAAGAATAACACTTGGAAATTAGTTCATCCACCTAAAGATGTTAAACCTATCGGGTTAAGATGGTTGTCTAATATTAAAAGAAATACGAGTGAATCAATTACAAGTTACAAAGAGCGTCTAGTGGCTAAAGGCTATGTACAAAAGCAAGCCATTAATTTTGATGAAGTATTCACGTTGGTAGCTCGACTTGAGACAATAAGACTATTGATTGCTCTCGCGGTCGGGAAAGGATGGAAGATTCATCAATTAGATATAAAAACGACATTTTTATATGGAGACTTAAAAGAAGAAATGTACGTAAGCCAACCAGAAGGTTTCGTGAAGAAAGGTGAAGAAATAAAAATATACAAATTGGCAAAAGATTTATACGGTCTTCGACAATATCTAAGAACATGGAATTTGAAGCTTAATAACACATTGAAAAACATGGGTTTTCAACGATGCATGAAAAAAATGCAGTTTATAGAAAGGTTTCAAATGGAGAATATATAATTGTTGCGGTTTATGTAGATGATTTATTCGTGACGGGAAGAAGTCTAGAGTTCACAAACCAAATCAAGAAACTAATGGCTTTGCAGTTCGAAATAGGATTGAAAGTGGGTCCAAATCCTAACCAAGAAAACCCCGAACCGGTTAACAGAATTTTGTATGACCAAAAACCAGAGCGATATATAGGAACCGATTATAGGTATGGTACTGGGTAAAGTGGGTCTAGAACTAGAAAACTCGGTAACATCTAAGTAGGTAGAGTGGAATCGGGTAAAGTGGGTTTAGAACCGAAAAACCCAGAATTTTTTGGTAATTACTTACTACTTAATGGGTTGAACTTTGAAAATTTTCATATTGATATCCCGACGTCAGGAGACTGTAAGTTATTGAATATGAACCCAAAGTTGACAAAATTATAGTCTAAAATCATGTAAAAACTCTAAACAATACTCTGGAAAAAACCGTATGTCAATCTAACTTTAAAAATATGAGATACATATGATTTAACATTTTAACAGAATACAAAGTACAAAAACAAATAGTTGAAAAGTTGAAATTTTTTAACTTTGATATCCCAACTTTGAGGGACTATAATTCATTGAATATTAAACCAAAAATGAGAAAACTATAGTCTAAACTTATGTAGAAACTCTAAACTACAATTTGGGAAAAAAATCATGTCAATAAAATTTCAAATGAATTAGATATGCATGTTTTAAAATTGTCATAGATTACAAAAAGCTGAAAAACTAAAAACTTCCAGCTTTCATATCTCGACTTTGAAGTACTATAAGTCATTGAATAAGAACTCAAAATTGACAAAATTATAGTCTAAAATCCTACACTAGCTCTAAAATACATTATGAAAAAAACTCTACGTCAATCCGACTTTAAGAATGAGATATGCTAGTTTTACCATTTTCACATAATACCAATTCCAAAAACAAATAACTGAAAAGTTGAAATTTTTCAGCTTTGATATCCCAACTTCGCTGAACTATAATTTATTGAATATTAAACCAAAAATGACAAAATTATAGTCTAATCTCATGTACAAACTCTAAAACACAAGTTGGAGAAAACCTCATGTCAATCCGACTTAAATGAATTAGATATGTATGTTTTAAAATTTTCATACAATTCAAAAAAAAAGCTAAAAACCTAAAAACTTTCAGCTTTGATATCTAGATTTTTTGGGATTGTAACTCAATGAATATAAAACTAAAACGAAAAATTTATAGTCTAAAATCATTTACAAACTCTAAACTACATTTTGGAAAAAACCTCATGTTAATCCAACTTGAAATAGATGAGATATACATATTTTAAACTTTTCATAGAAAATGGTTCCGACCTCTAAAAGTAGTTTCGGTTCCAAACACTGGTTCTGATTCTTAAATATGGTTTACCTAGACCCGAAGAACCCAAACCCGGATTACCCGAAACCTGATTAAAGTCATTCTTTAAACTAGGAATCAAAATCGGTTCTATGTATTTTGGTTCTAAAGATTCCGGTTCCGCTCTAGTTTTAAATCTCATCCCCAATTTGAAATGTCGGACCTTGATGAACTAACTTGCTTCTTGGGGATTGAAGTATTGCAAGACAATGGTTGTGTAAAGGTGAAGCAAGATAATTATGCTATGAAGATTTTAAAAGAGGCAAGCATGCAGGACTGTAATTCAACTAAATGTCCTATGAATCCATGACTAAAAGTGTCTAAAGCTAAAGATGAACCTAAACTTGAAGCTATCCATTATCAAAACATAGTAGGTTTCTTGCGATATCTCTTGCACACATGTCCAAATTTAGCATATTCAGTGGGAGTGGTTAGTCATTACATGCAAAGTCTAAGAGAATCTCATGCACATGCTATTAAGAAAATTCTTCATTACTTGTGTGGTACTCCATATTTTGGGATAATATATAAACAAAGTAAAGATTTGAGCTTGCTAGGTTACAGTGATAGCAGTTACAATTTAGATGTTGATGCTGATAGAAGTACAATAGGGCATGTCTTCTACCTTGGTGACTCACCTATCGTTTGGTGCTCCCATAAGAAAGATACGTTAGCTTTGTCCTTGTGTGAAGTTGAGTTCATGGCAGCTACTGTAGTTGCATGTCAGGAAGTTTCGTTACAGGAGTTGTTATTTGAGCTGATAGGAATGAAGAAACAGAAGGTGATAATTCGAATAGACAACAAAAGAGAAATTACATAGTCAAAGAACCCTTTCTTTCATAGAAGCAAGCAAACACATTCACACTTGATTCCACTTCATTCGAAGGTGTGTGGAAAATGAGCAACTGAGTGTTGAACAAGTTTTGGGAGACAAGTAATGAGAAGATCCACTTATGAAGGCCTTAGCTTGGATAAGGTTCACATAGATGAAAATGTTTCAAGGCGTGCAAGAATTAACCTAGAATCAGAAATTCAAGGGGTGATTGTTGGCAAATTATTCTGAGTTGGAAGTGTCTAGAATGTGTAATCCAGCCTAGAAGATGTTTTCTTGGAGTGTTTTTCCAAGGTTTTCAAGTCTTCTTTGAGCAATAAGGAATGCTTGTATATGGAAAGTATTAGATTAAATTAAGCTTTCCTAATCTTATACTGATGACTTACATTTAGTATATATAAAAGTTGATAGGATCATGTACTGTATCAGTTTGGATTTTTTGAGTTTAGTTTTTACTTTAATATAGTTTCTGCGAGTTTATGCAGTTTTCCTTTGATTCATGTGTTTCACTTTATATTATATTATATTATATATATATATATATATATATATATATATATATATATATATATATATGTGTGTGTGTGTATGTGCGCACATGTATGTGTCTATAATATTATAATATATGTATGTTCAGTGGGGTTGAATACTTAAACACACACACACACACACACACACACATATATATATATATATATATATATATATATATATATATATATATATATATATATAGGGTCTGGCTCCGATGAGGCCTCAAAAATGGTGAGGACTGCGAGGATAATTCCCTACCACCAACTTTGTCAAGGGCACAAACGTCAAACCCAATACTTGGATGTGGTGCGTTTGCATGCGACCTATGTCCGTGATAATTTAGTACGGACTCGAGATTTAATCAGGTACGACGAACATCCATGGAACGTCATTTAAGTGAGTTTTATTATTTAATTTTGTTTATTTTTTATTTTTATATTTGTTTTTAAAAAATAAAAAAACAGATATATACTCCGTTTTCATGTAATTTATTTTTGTTGTTTTTTATATTTTATTCTTTAAAAAAAATTATTTTATTTTTTTATTTTTTTAATATTTTTACTACATACTTGAAGATACTAGTGTTTTTATTTATTTATTTTTTATTTTTTAACCTAAATATCGTTTTGAGTTTTTAATGTTAAACAATTATAAATTTTAAATAAGAACAATATTAAGGATCATAATATTTTTTGTTCATACTATTTTTGAATCATTTTATTATTGGATTACAAAATTTTGAATCATAGTATTTTAAATCAAATAATTTATAAATAATATGATTATAGATCAATAATATATTCAATGGAATAAAGTTTTTGTTCAAAGGAAAAATTGTGGATCGTTATATATTTTGAATCATAAAAAAAAATTAAGGATTATAAACACATTGAATCAAATTTCTTTAATCATAAATATTTTGAATCATTGTATTTTGTATCGTATTATGTTCAGTATATATATATATATATATATATATATATATATATATATATATATATATATGTATATATATATATATATATATATATATATATATATATATATATATATATATATATATATATATATATATATATATATATATATATGAAAAGTGAATATACCCTTAAGGGTATATAAGCTTAGGTACCCAAAGTCACTATACTACCTTGTTTTGTATCATATAATACATTCTAATTGTCCAATGTTCTCATAATTTAACTTCAAACTTGATTTACTTCCAATATTTCTATAATTACACATTTATCTTCCTCTTATATAATTTTCATTTTCAATTACAATATATATAACCTAGTAGGTGTTCGACAAAAATATGTGATGTAAGAGAATGATAATAGTGAAATTTCGAATATCTTGAAAGCAAATCAAGTTAGGGTTGAAGTATAACAATATTATAATGGATATATCAAACAAAACGATGTATTATGGTGTGTTTGGGTATGTAAGATTATATACTGTTAAGGGTATATTCACTTTTCCCTATATATATATATATATATATATATATATATATATATATATATATATATATATATATATATATATATATATATATATATATATATATAAACTAATATTTTACAAAGTTACTAGTATAATGAGTAGAAGTATCATTTAGATTCTCATGATTTTTGAGGATTTTTTTTGGGTTTTTTTTTATAAAAATTTAAAAAAATATATTTTTTTTTCAAAATTTCATGATTATGCTTATTTTATAGAGAATTAAATTTTAAGAACTTTAATTTTGTTAGATTTTTTTCAAAGAAAAAAAATTATGACCCGAAAACAAAGTGAGTGGAAAAAAATCCAGCAAATAAAGGGCTGACAAGTGGTATGAAAGTGGATGAGGGTAGCTTTCCGTGCCCAAGGAAACATGTATGGTTGAATTTTTGAATTTATTTTCCTTTTTAACCCTCCTAACTTTTAAACTTTATTAGAAACTATCAAAATCGCATTTGTAATTATCAAAACGTCATAATATCTCTCGAGATTTTGATGATATGTAAAATAAAATCTTAACTTTTTATTTTTTCAATCACATGACAAATATTTGTCATCGCAGTCTTCACTAACTTTTGAATTGTCACCCGATCATATATATATATATATATATATATATATATATATATATATATATATATATATATATATATATATATATATATATATATATATATATATATATATATATATATATATATATATATAGTGAGGTTCAAAAGATAATCATTGTTAACAAAGAGCTAAATAACTAACCGTAAGGGTGAGAAATCATAACGATCAACGGCCAAGAGTATAGATGTACTTTTGTACGTTGGATGCACATACACCAGATTATACCATAAAATTCACCTCTTTACCAATAACTCACATTTATTTTTTTTCGTTTAATTTTTTTAAGCCACACTTTTTATCGAAAAAATAACAAATACACTGTTCACGATTTTTTGTCTTATTTTCATAAAGATCCATGTTGATATATAAAAATAAACTTTTTTGTTGTTTTGTATTTTCAATATTTAATTTTTATCGACAAAAACTAATTATACCAAAAATCTCAATTTTTTTGTTATTTACTAATAAACATCAATATCGATTAAAAAAAAGCTCAATCAGTTTAAATTCACACTTTGAATCTAAACTGAAAATATTTTACTTTTAACATTTATAATGCGAATCAGAATACTATTTTAACTATTTGATCATTCACAAATTAGGTGAAATTTACATGTGTGTCGACATATATTTTCGCATAGTTTTACAATATTTTTGACGCTTTGATTATTCGTAATTTAGTTTTATAAAATCAACACATAGATTTATTCATATTCTGAATCTGAATAATTTAATTTTCAGAATTCACGAGATGAATCTGACTTACTATTATTTACACTGTGAATCTGAACAAATTCACAATATGAATTTGTACCATAGTTTTGATTTTTTTAAATATCAATATGAATCAATATTTAAGGAGTATAAAAAAATATAAATTTTGATATATTTATTAATTTTTTTCGATAAAAAATAGATCTTAATTTAAAAAAATGCAAAAACAAAGAAAAACAAAGTGAATTTTTTGAAAAGAAAAATTATTTTTCCTGTATCAATAATGGATCTCTATGAAAGATGACGGAAAATCATGAACAACAATATATTCTGTTTTCTTTCTCGATAAAAGTAATGACCTAAAAAAATTAAACTAAAAAAAAAAAAAATTGGATTTTGTTATAGTCCAATGCATGTAAGTCCTTTATAAAAGTCTATACCCTTATATTCCTATTGATCGCTTTAAAATTTGACACTTTGGATTGGTTGATTGGTTTATTGATTAATAATTGTTCGCTATTATACTTTTCTCTTTATGTATATTAATTGTTTACCTGCGTCAAGCGACAGATGCAAATTATTTTTTAAAAATTAATTTGTAAAGACGATTAGTTATTTTAGGGTCCAAGGACTTATTTTTTATGCTATTAGACTTGGTTTTGTTAATTAGATTACCTCCGTGAGATGTAAAAATTGAGATGTAAAAATGGTGATAGGTTCTTTTGGACTTTTTTGCATGAGCATTGTCATGCTCTTTTTATAATGTGTCTTTTTGTGAGATCATATGGTTAACTTGATAAATAATTTTTTGTTTATTCAAAGATGTCAAATATTTTCTTTTCAAGCATATATTTCCTTTCTCTAACAACGATATTTGGACTTAAACGAAACACTTAATTTATATAATCAAAATAAATTATATTTCAAAAGATTAAAAAAAATAATTATGTATACAAACAATTTAAGTTTAAAACATTGAGTTGATGTTATAATTTTAGTCGATTGTAAAAGTTGAAGGGTGTATTAAAAATCCAAAATTTGGCTAAAAACATTACAAAATGGCAATATGTAATATTTTGGGACCAAAACTAGAAAAAATCAATTATACTCGGAAGCAAAAATTCCATTTAAATGCTAATATGAGTATATTTTTGCAAGTACAATGCTGAAACAAAAGTAGGATGCTACTACTTTCTTTTAAATGGAAAAGTAGGATGATATTAAAAGATTTATTTTTGGAAAACTAAGATACTATTAAATTGACTTTGGACTTCTGTAATTTTGATTCCAAACTCCAAAATGAATTTAATAGCATACTACGTTTCTAGAAATAAATCGTTTTAGATTAAAGGGCGTCATCCAGTTTTCACCGTCGGTAGTACGACGTGGACCGGTTAACTGGAGGCAAACACCGCCTCTCTCCCCTATTTTCAACGGCGGTGAAATATCGGTGGTAAGATTTCACTAATGGTAAAAGTTTGAGAATTGGAATGTTGAAATGCTTTTGTGACCGTTGATGCACCATCATTATTATTATTATTATTATTATTATTATTATTATTTTGTTTTCAATTTTCGTTACCACTATATATACAAACATAAACGAAAACCTATTCACTCAAACCTATATTGCTTTTTTATGCATTTACATACCTTTTCTGAAAAATCCTCTCATAAAAATTGTAAATCCATTAGAAAATTGTAAGTTGTTGCTAACCGTTGGTTAGGCTCTTGTGAAATCATTGGACGTGATTATGGATACGGTACAAGAAGAAGAAGATGAGGAGGAGGAGGAGGAGGAGGAAGAGTATGAGAAGAAGAAGAAGAAGAAGAAGAAGAAGAAGAAGAAGAAGAAGAAGAAGAAGAACCTAGGACACGGAAGATGCTTCTCAGAGATTGTTGGGATGCAAACACCCGTCTAACGACAAACTACTTGAATGAAAATTATGTTTACGAGGAACACCAGTTTTGACGTCGATGCTGAATGGAAAAACATTTATTTCCTCGTATACTTGGTGACGTTACTAACATTTTTGAATATATTAGACAACGTCGAGATGCAAGAGGTGTGGATGGGTTTTCAGAAATACAAAATGCATTGTTGTTGTTCGTCAATTAGCTTACGGTTCTGTTTCTAATTCATGGGGCGAATATTTTCAAATGTTTGAGCGAGTAGCTAGGGACAGTTTGGATGAGTTTTACAGATATGTTGTCACTATTTACGGTCCAAGGTATTTGCATAAACTCACTTTTATTGACGTTTAATCATTATATGCTCATCATGCTAGTGTTCATGGCTTTCCTGGTATGCTTGGAAGTTTGAATCGTCTTCACTGGGCTTGGGATAGTTTTCTTAATGCATGACAATGGCAACTTACATGGGGTGATAAGGGTCACCCCACAATCATACTTGAAGTTGTTGCGTTACATGATCTTTGGATTTGGCATGTTTTTTGGTGCTCCCGGCTCAAACAATGATATTAATGTTTTAGACATGTCACCCATATTTAATGGGTTTTGTGATGGGTTTGCACCTAACTGTCCATTTCAAGTGAATGGCGTGTATTATCTTGCTGATGGTATATACCCTGAATTTGTTGGGTTTGTGAAAACGCTAACATGTCCAGGAGATCCAAAATGCATAAAGTATAAAATGTACCAAGAAAAGGCTAGGAAGGATGTCGAACGAGCATTTGGAGTCCTCAAGAAGCGTTTGCGCATACTATAATATCCGGATCATCCTCGAGGTATGGAAAAACTCGCTTGTATTATGTATGCGTGTATCATTTTACATAATATGATTTTGGAAGTCGAGCACAAAATAATTTGTTAGTTTCAACCAAATGGCGATGCATCGTCAAGAGTATCCTCTAGTGTGCCAATACCGTCTGGTTCCATCCCATGGCGTGCAAGAACGAGGGCGATACGTGACAATCAAAAACACCATGAGCTTCGCAACGATTTTGCGGAATATATATATATATATATATATATATATATATATATATATATATATATATATATATATATATATATATATATATATCCGGTTAGCGTAATTGATTTAAAATAGCCAATTGACAATGATATTGGTGAATATTTTGGCTGAAACATTTTATTAAGTTAGTTAATTTAATTTTCGTTTTATAATTGTTAAATCAAATGTATTGCTTTTAATTGTTTTTAATTTTTGAAATGTTATGTTATTTTAATTAGTATTTGTTTTTATGTTTATGTAATTATTTAGATTTTTGAATTAAAAAAAAAAATTTGGTAGGTAAAAACATCACCACACCCTACCTCGTAGGTAAAAAATGTAAAAACTACAAAAACTTAGGTAGCATCTTTTTACCATTGACAAAAATTATACCACGTATAAACTTAATAACTTATATCATCCTATGTGAAAAAAAATGATTAATAGCATGTAACATTTATAAACTTAATAACTAAAATTTAACATAACTGTTTCATAAGAAATCTAAGGTAATCCACAGGTTGCCTCCAGCCAAAATGATAGGTCAAAAAATGATTTTTTTTTTAATATAAAAACGCATCAAAACTATATTGTTTATAAGGAAGGTTACTACACAGATCGAACATAAATAAATAACAAAGTTCTTTTTCTCTATATTTATAAATATAGAAAGAAGACTTTTTAGTCAAGCATATAAGAGGTTGTACTTTTAGGATGTGATGGCAATTCAAGTTGATTATTCCCTTTTCATCCAGAAAGTTATACCAATATGAACCTTCAAGCCAATCACTGAGTTAGTAAGTGATGGAATTAGTAAAAGGAATTGGAATTTGGGGGTATTATAATGTGTTAGGTTGGTTGGAAGAAAGTGTTGGCATCTTAACATATCGTGGATGTTTAGTGTTGGAAGCAAATGCATGTTCAAAGTTGGAAGCATGTAGTTTTCTAACAAACATACTCTTCATAAAATGAAAATAAATGCTAGCAAAATTAGAATACCTCCAAAACAATTTCAACACATTTATAAGAAACTTACCATAGAAAAAAAAAACACCAACTTCTTCCTCTGCCATTCCACTTAATTTCATTTTTTTTTCCTGCATATTCATATTCAAAATTATAACAACACCACATAAATGAAAACAATATCACACACACACATATATATGTATGTATATATATATATATATATATATATATATATATATATATATATATCAACACCATAGAAAAACACGTGTTGTTCAAATTTGGATCCATAAATAAAGATATATAAAGATTGTGTATAGAGAAACCCCGTTTATAGTTGGTGAAGATGGTTGTTTAGATTTTGTTAGGGAGGCATCAACAAACATCATGAAATAGCAAAAAAATGTTACACACACACGCATGGTACCAAACATCACCAAACGGAAAAAAGGGCAGTGCCTCTCAAGATCGCTGATGGATTTTGAAGGTAGGAGCGTAGGTTGGTTGGGAGATATGATGGCCGTGAGGAGGGTTGTTTGTGATGTGAGTTAGAATTGAGTAACGAACACATAATCAATCAAAGAAAGCAGGAAGAACACATCATGTAAATATGATATTATTGGCTCGTATTAGTCTATAATGAGTACAAGATATTTAAGAGTGTTTACAAACTGAACAGCACAAAAGTTACTCTCAACTCAAGTACCTACCCTATTTATTGGGTACAACAGAATCAGAAAAAATACAAGGTATATACATTTTAGCATTCAAAAACAAAATGTGAAAAAATACAAGGTCTATACATTCTAGCATTCAAAAACAAAATGTGCCATGTAAATACATATAGAGCCGAAATCACTTGGATTTCGAACCCTTAAAGACTCAATGTATTTTGACTCCTCACTACTACATTTTGATTCTTATAATCTTCCCCTTACTGAGAGTAGTCGAAATTATTCCATAAGCTTCAAAGTTTGAAGAAGTACATTGCGAACCTCCATATACCACAAAATTTCCCTTCGAATCTCTACCTTGTCTTCAAACTTCATTTCTCTTGCAGTTGTTTATTCAAACAAGGAGACTGGTATATTGTGCATTCATATACCTCTCTAAATAAAACCCCAAGTAGCTGATGAATATTGAGACTAGTATCATTGCCTTGAAAAAAGAACTTTGTCAGCTTTCCATTCTTGTTCTTCCCTCGAAATAAAACTCCAAGTGGCTGATGTATGATCTCCCCATCTTCATACTTGTCAATATTGATCTTCCCTTTCAACATAGATTGAGGAACTTTCGAAGCCTTATTGACAGCTAAAGCAAGCTCAATATGTGTAATAACCATGTAATCATAATAGTTGTCTATGAAAACCTTGATATGAGCAAAAACAATAATGAAATCATCCTTTTTGGTTTTAGTTAGATTCGAAACATCCACACCACTTAAAATCTTTGTGATAGTAACCAATTCATTTAAGTTCAACAGTGGGAAATCTGCAATGAGAACTCACAAACAACATTGTTCTCTCTTAAGACCACATAGAGAAAATTTTGCAGAAGACCTTCGAACAAGTTTCATCGCATTATAGTCATCACTTATTTGTCAATCTTCACAGATGACCATACTTATTCTTCGCTCTTCCCCAAGACTGCATGAAAACGTATCTTCAGTCTTTTGAACTCATCTTTATCATTGAAATTTTCGATGATTTCAAAACTGAGAAGATGTGAACAACATGTGGTTTATTAGGAAGTCAACCTGATTGAAATTAGAATTATCAATATCATAGCTCTTCTTAGGAACCTTGCAAAAGTAGTCATTCCGCCCAATGAAAACAATATTCTCAATTGTTTCGTAACACTACTGCTTGCTGGGATCACCCGAGTTCAAGCCAGGTGGCTCATTTTGTCTTAGCCTCATTGTACTGTTGATTTGCCTTTGTTTTTTTGATTTCAAGAGCTTGTTGATTTTTCTTCTTTCCTTCTAAAATAACCACAATGATAGCTTTCCCTTTATTGTTTTGATCATATTTCGAAGTTGTTGGCACAAAACTTGAACTTGTACCTCCATCTCTTTCGTTTATTGTGATCCCTTTGTTAGTGGTCTTGTTGTTTTTGTAGAAGTTGTGGTTAGCGATATGGCAAGTGAAGTCAGTATTTGAGTCAAACTTACTTTCCTAACAAGAACCCCTTTCTCAGAATCTTTCGAAGAACTAAGTCCTTCACATACTTTCTCTCCCCCTTGTGACACTTACACTACATGTGGAACATTTGTTACCAATCGAAGATCCAACACAAGGATGGGAGAAATCTCTAATTTGATATTGGTCTTAAAGGTCGAAATCAGTTGAGAAATTTACTCTTGAGAAACTGATGATTTATTTGAAAGATTAGCTTTCGAAATAGACTCCTTGATACTAGACAAAAACTTTTCCAACTTTTTAAAGACCTGAGAGTCCTTTTTCGTCTTTGCTTAAAGCTTGTTCGAATACTCAGTGTTGAACTTCACCAAATTTGTGATAGCCGACGCAATTACATCAACTTTACTATGAATACTTAGTGTTGAACTTCACCAAATTGTTCTTCATTTTTCAACTTCTTTGGACATCTCCAATTTAGTTCAGTCACTTTTAGATCCACATATTCTATCATCTTCATCACTTGTTCAACAAACAGATCATGACGCCCCTTTGCAATATGATGAAGCTTCTAAATCTCTTAATCAAATCTTTTGGAATGAACAACCTGAAGGGTTTTGAGCATTCTAACACTCCTATGGTGTACATGCAACCCCAGATGCTTTGGATCTATGTTTTCTCTATTATACATGCATACATTCAATATTACAAAGCATCATCCTAACTAGCATACAATATGGTATAAACAACATGAAATAAAAGTTAGATGATATACCTTTTAGTGTAGTTGAAACCCTTGGACCTTTAAGAAATTAGTACCCCAAGTGTTGCACCTCAAATGGAATCACACAACACCACCAACAAATGGAGGAACTTGAGAAAATGTCATTAGGACTCATAAAATCGGCTTGCCCTCTTGTGTTTCCACTAGTGCCAATCTCATGAACTAGAGGGGTTCTTATATAGTGTCCCTTGATTAAGGTTACACCATGCAAACCTGATTGTGCATGACTTTCCATATTCCTTATGCTCCACGGGTTTAAACGTCCATGGATCATCCATAGGTCACCACATGGGTTTAGCCCAACATAAGGAACCATGGATCACAAGCCCACATCATAAGAATGAATGATTTACATAATCAATCCCCATATATTTAATTAGTCTATTTTGATCACAAAATTAATTCCAAACTAATTCTTGATGAATACTAATTAAATAATATGATTTCATATTAATATATTAGAACTTAGAATATATTAATAAATCATAAATAACCTCTTCTCAATTATCCATCCTTCAAATTGTTCTGGTGCCATGCAACCCAGATGGACCATGCTACTCTCACGTCAAGTACATACCAATAATAGTTATGGGCTTAGACAAATTATCCAACACAACCAACCTTTCGATTTTTTTCTATTCAATGCTTTCAACCAAGCTTCGAAAACGGTTCTTTTGGGATTTCAACAAATTGTCACACCCCCGGACCAGATGGCAGAAACGTCCAGAGGCGGGTGACTTCATTGTGCAGTATCATAACAATTGAACATACATGAAACAAAGCAATACAAACATCATACATTGAGATAACAAACTTACATTGTTTACATATTGTATTTGTTCTTCGAGTTATAGAAAAGATACATAAGCAGAAAACTTCAACTACATCTAAATGATCTTGCATCAGAGTCCCTTGTTTCCTGCATACTAGATCCCTAAGAATACTAGTCGTTTTGAAAAGCATCAACTACAAAGTTGGTGAGTTCATAAGCATTTATGTATAAAATCGTTTACACTTGATCAGAATCGTTCTCATTGTACTTTCAGAAAATCCGATATTTTCTATGAAATCGTTTGAATTCTTTCCTTGAAAATCGTGGATATATGTGTGCATGACATTACCTTTGTTCATCCTTATAAGGAGTGGTTTTGAAAAGTAGTGCGATTTGTAAAAGCGAGTTGTGTCCGAGAATAGTTCATTTGAATAGTAACAATCAACCGTCTCAAGAAAAATCCCTTGTTTTCAAAAAGGAAATATGGTTGAAAATCTTGTTCCTCTTATCGAGTAAAATTGAGTGTGTGTTCTAGTTTATCATTATCGAAATCATAGGAAAATCATTTTCCCCAGAAAATCCTATATTATCTGTTATAAAATATTTATATGTTCTAGTTTATCGTTATCAAAAATCATAGAAAATCATTTTCCATAGAGTCCTACGCTTTTTACTTTGTAAAACAGCAGTACTTCGTCTCTATGCTTGTTAAGAGAAAGAATCATGGCAATTTTGGACATTCTACACGGTGAACAGAAAGGACAGATAACGCAACAAATGTGGACCGTCACCCATCACGTATAGGACAGTCAACACATCGTGCCAAAATTTATTTATGAGGGTTTTTTTCCTTACATAAATTTCTAGTTAATATAGCATATTCTAGTGAGTCGTTATAACTATACTAATCAAGACGGAGTGCCTGTTTTGGCGTTTCTCAGGCGCCCTCGGTTTGGAAAAGACATTTGTCACCCTAGACTGGCCTGTCTAGCTGTAGCAAACAACGAAGGTGCGGGGTGTCAATCCCGTATAGATCTACACACAAATTCTCACTCTCCCTCTAGGAGACTCTGGCTATAACTCCTTACAAGACTTAGGCGTACACTAATATTTTTATATTTAGGTACTTTTGAGATTATTATGACTTGAATATTAACAACCTTTTGAGATCTCGTTAGAGATTCATTATTTGTTAGATAAATAATGAAACTCGTACTTATCGAATAGAAATATCGTTCTCGTTCCATATCGTTGATTGTGCTCGTTAACTAGGTGCTCGTGTTCGTTCCTTTGCGTTTATTGAAAAATAAGTCATTTTAATCAAGAGAAAAAGTGTCAAGTTATAATTTATATAAATTTATAACTTCCGGCTATGACACGCATTTTGTGTTTAATGACATATATAACATTACTTATGTTCTTGGAAGTTTTATGACAACAACTTATGACATGCAAATGTTTCTGTCATAAAGGCTCTATTTGTATATTATTTTGACACAAACTTGAATATTTATAAAATACTTCCTGATAGTTTGCAAAATAGTCACAAAGTTTCTATTTTCGAAAAATCACTAGAAATGGTGTCCACCTAGTAAGATCCCTTTTATAACTTTTTATCTTTAAACATGTAAGCATGGATAAAGGGGTTAAGTTGGACACACTCAATAGTTGGGAGGCTCTTTGTTCAAAGTATCCTCTGTTCTTTGTGAAATTTAGAAATCCTTCGTTCATGAGTATATTACTAAATAATAATTTAATAATATTTCACACACATACAAACATACGTATATATGTAATCATTTAAGAGTTTAGGCAAGATTTGACTTGTACTCTCCCTCAAAACATTAAAACATGGAAAAAGGTGGGGTATGAAGCTCACCTTGAGTTAGTTGAGGAGTTGTTTGGAGTTATGGAGTGAAGATCTCAAGCTTAAACTCTTTCTGAGATGAGGAACTTCCCTAGGTGGGATGCTTTCCTAAGGATGATGATCACATATTATTATGAATAAAATAATATCGATTCATCCTGAAATATAATAAAATATTAGATGAGTGGAGGAATTTACCTTAAAATTTATCAGGAAGAAGTTGAGAAATTTCCTTTCAGCAAGATCCTCTATTCTTGCTTGAAGATGAGTTTTTAAGAGAAAATGGGGAAATGTGAGAGAGGATGTGGAGTCAAAACTCCCTCAGTGTCGTTGCTTTGGAGTATAAGAAAAAGAAAGGAATCTTTGATGCATGGGGATCTGGTGGTCCATGCATGGATGTTTGGTGGATAAAGCATGGAGTACTATGATTTGCATGGGAAATGAGGAATTTCATTAAATCACAAAGTCAATCCTTTTGTCCTTTTCTTGATTTATGATAAGGTTTTCCTAAATTCTAACCCTTTTATTTTTATGTAAATATGCTTAAAATAATTCATTTTAGCATAAAATAGGGGTTTTAGGGGTCTTAGATAAGAAAAACACGAGTTTGGTGGGATTCCCGACCTCAAAATACCTTAAAATGATGGAAAATTCTGAAAATGATGAAAATCCGGAGTTAAAAGGTGATTTCCGGAGCCCTATGACCAAATCCGAGGCTCCTCTTAGAATTCCGGAGGGGAGGTTGGTTCTGCTAGGGTCCGAAGGGGCCAGCATGTGTGTTCCGGAGGCACTGAGCGTGTTCCGAAGTCCTTTTTCCAATTTCAGAGTCCGGTGTGAAATGGGTAAGTCCGGACCGAAGATGCGAAGGCTACTAGTATTTCCGAAGCAGTTCACGCGCTACCCTCCAGAGTCATTCCTACTGGAGTCAAGCCTTCCGGAGCAGTGGGGAGTTCCGAGGCAAGAGTGTTCCGAGGGTGAGAACCTTCCTGGTTCCTTAGAAGGTGTCCGGACTAAGAGGGATCCGGACCAAGAGGTTCAGGACCAAGAGGAGTCCGAACCAAGAGGGTTCCGGACCAAGAGGTTCCGGACCGAGAGGGTCCCTTTTGGGGTTTCCTCTTCCGATTTTGAGTTGTTTTCGAATGAGGAAGGTATTTAAGGAGATTTGACAGAGATTTAAGATACGAGGAGAGATTTGGGAGAGATTTCACATACTTGGAGCGATTTGGGAGAGATTTCACATACTTGGAGAGATTTGGGAGAGATTTCATATACTTGGAGAGTTTTCGCGTACTTTGAGAGATGTAGGAGAGATGCACTATACTTGGAGAGATTTGGGAGAGATTCACAATTCTTGGAGAGATTTAGCACACTTAGAGAGATTTGGGAAAGATTCACTATACTTGGAGAGATTTGGGAGAGATTCACTATTCTTGGAGAAATTTCACATACTTGGAGAGATTTCACATACTTTGAGAGATTTAGGAGAGATTCACTATACTTGGAGAGATTTGGGAGAGATTCACTATTCTTGGAGAGATTTAGCACAGTTAGAGAGATTTGGGAGAGATTCACTATTCTTGGAGAGATTTTGCATACTAACACTATATGGCTCCTTAGGAACTCATATATTGAACACTTAGGAGTGTTAGCACAATCTCACAATTGTCCTTACTTACCTGAGGATGGAATTTCCTAGCCAAAAGTGCTAGTTGTGACATCATCCCCCCGTTAGAGGGAATTTCGCCCCGAAATTGTTTCGAAAGATAGGGTTATGAAAGCAGAAATAGGTAAGAGTACTTTCTAGTTATTTGGTCTTTGTGTTACCAAGTGGATACCGGCTCATGCCTAGCATTCTCTCGAACCTTCAAAATAGTGATGCGACTTTGTTTTGTGTTCTTAACTTTCTCGTTCATTGTTTCTATAGGCAGATCAATGATTAGGAGGTTCTACTTAGCCTTAGTCTTGTCTAGTGGGACTGGGAGGGTTGGCTGATAGACACTTTCTAGGTTCGATACATGGAATTTAGAGTGTGCGTTACTAAATTCAGAGGGTAATTGGATTTGGTAGGCTACTGGGCCGATCCATACAAGGATCCCAAAGGGTCTGGTACATTACGAGTTTAGTTCACTTTTCCTTTTGATTCAAGTTACTCTTCTTCGATGGGAGTTCTTAAATAGTACCCTGATCCCTACTTGGGAATTCAAGGTTTTATAGTGTTATCTACATAGTTCCTTTGTTTTTGTTGGTCAAGTTTGGGTTTTAAGTATCCTTCTTGTGGTTTCTCGAGTAATCTCGGTTCTAGTGAGTGTGCTATTGGGCGTTCTTGCCGGCTGGGTATCTCCCATCTCAGCCTAACAGCGGATGATGTGCACCTCTGGACACATAGGGCCTCGAGAGGTGCAACTCCTATGCTCGAGTGGTATTTGTTGTCATATGAATACTCAATTAGAAGCAAGTGGGCATCCAACTTTGTCAATGTCCACTACACATGCTTCTCTTCAGGGTGTGGGTTTGTGTTTACCTTGACCTCGACAGGTGAAATTTCTAGAGTTTCAGTGGTTTGACACTTGTGAGTGTTGAACCATGGAAGGAGAAATATCCTAACCTAGGTCTTTGATTAATCGGAGACTATGAGTTATCGGGCCCTTTCTTGGCGAGACCTTTTGAATTCTCTTCTAGTAATCAGGATCCTAGTGTCCTAGAAGTAAAGTTTTCTAGGTGTTTAGAGTTGGTACTATGGTCACCAAGGTTGAGTTGGGGTGATATAGTTGATCTTATGAGTCTTGGATTATCTTGGGAGTTTTCTCCTTTGGGTCTTTCCAACCTAATGGTAGATCGGCCTCTGCCAGTTCTTTGCTGGTGGTTGAGCGAATATCCGATTCGGGGTAGGGGGTATTGATCCTTGAGGATGGTTTTGTTTGGCTTAACCGTAGTCGGTGGTGCCTATCACAATTTCGTCTTTCTCCCTTTATGAGTTAGAAAGGTTCTTCCTATGTCTAGGAAGTGGGTTTGATGCTCCCTTTACATAATATGCCGATCTTATAATCAGACACTATTTGTTCTTGTGACTGTTCTAAGTGGTGTCGGGTGTTAGGTCATTGAGGTGATTCTAGGAGTCGAGCTGATTCTATTTTCGCTTAGCACTTGGTTGAGGTTTCCAGGAGGCTTTGGGAACCTTTGGAGGAAGGGTTGGAAGCCTTTTGGATTCCCTTAATGCCTTTTTCTCCGTGATTTTAAATCTTTATCGGGGCTAGGGTAGAGCGTGTGGTAATTTTTACACCAGGACTTAGGTGTCTGGTTGCTAGGAATTTGCCGTTACCGTCTGAAAGAGTTTCGTTACCAAGTGGAGTAGGAAAAAAGTCTATTGGCAAAGCTCAAGGTTTGTAAGGTGAGGATCAAGCATGTCTGTGTCAGCTGATGACATTGGACTCCTTGTTATTACATCAATTTGAGGAGACAAGGCATTTTATGTTCATGCTCCTATCGTTACTAGTTTTGTTTTCGTTGTTACCATTTGGTCTATCTTGTTTCTGCTTGTTAGGTGTTATAGTGTTCGTTTTCTCATCGTTGCTAGTTTCACTTTTGTTATTACCATTGGGTTTATCTTGTTTCTGCTCGTTAGGTGTTCTAGTGCTCGTGTTCTTATCGTTGCTAGTTTCATTTTCGTTACTACCATTGGGTCTATCTTGTTTCTACTTGTTAGGTGTTCTTGGCAACACGAGGGTGCTGTTATAAGGCAATGGAATTCGTAATCTGAATTCTGCCAGGTCCTTCCACTATAGATGGATGTGACCTAACCGTACATACTTAGGATTGTAAAAACGTAATTGACTTGGGGTTCTATCCTAATCAACATTTAAACCAGGGACAGGAAAATGATGCGGAATCGCATGTTCTTAGTTTATGTAATCCTAACTACATACGATACCATCGTTAATATGGAACCATTCCTGGTCCATTAGTAAGGATTCTCTAGCTTCTTCGTGATTTATGGATTCGCTCGAATAGGGAAATACTTTTTGATTGTGTTATCAATTTTCAAGACCTTTTTTTGTGAAAATTCGTTACATAAAGTTCATCGTTTGAAATGTACCAAATATCTTGGTAGAGTTTCTTGCCATCAACTCCTATCTAGTCGTCGACTCCTTCGTTAGTCATCTCTGTTGGACAAATTCTCTTGAAATGTCCTGTTGCACCGCACTTGTGATAAACTTGACTTACTTTTGAGTTGAGGGTCGGAGTGACGCATGGGGCCGGGGCCCTACAATAGCGGGAGGTGTGTCCCATCTTGTTGCATCTTCTACAATGAAATTTACGACAGGCTCCCCAATGATGGTGTTTGCACTTGTTGTAGGGTGGATTGCTCCCAAGGTATGGTTTTATCGAGGAGGGAGGAGTAGGGTTGGTAGGGGTAGGGACTGGTCCCACTTATTGCCTTTTAGTAAAACTCTGAGTCGAACTACCTCATTTTTCGTTCCCGAACTTTCGTTTCTTGTTCTTAGGTTTACGTTTTTTAGTGCATGGGTGAGCTGTTCTTTGTTGGTTTCCTTGGTTGTTATTACGGTCGAAGTTACCGATGCTGTTTCCAACTTCGTTTGTGTCGTTGGCATTGACGTATGCCATGACGGCTACCACGGCTGCTGTTACAGTGGCTTCGAAAGTGGCGGAGTCTATTTGTAGGACCGACGCATGGTCGGGGTACTGGTTACCTTCAGGAGAAGACATAACTCTATTGCACACGAAAAGTGAGCTTGTGAGTACTCGTAGTTAGTTCTAGGTAAGTTTACTCGTATAATCCTAATGTACTGGTGTTAATCAGTTCAACCTACATCCCCATGATGCAGTTATAGTGGAGGGTGGGAACATGTATTGTCTGACGTAAAGTCCGTCGTCATAGCACATAGCTAGCAATATGGTTAACGGGTTTGGTTGTATGGATTTTTGGAGGATGTACTCCTCTTGGTTCACTAATGCTGGTTGCGACTAAGGGCGTTATGAACCTAAGGCGAGTAGTGTGGCGATCCTCTTTTGGCGCACAAAGTGCTTGACCATTTCACTTGTATTATGGATGCTCTTTGTGTGTTCCTTAAGCAACTAAGGTTGTCCTATCCTTGATTGCTATGAGTTGTGGTCTCCAAATGACCATTCCCTCTTTTAAGGAGTGTATATGGTCTATATAGTTCTCTGTTCCTACTGGGGGGTTTTGTAAGGCACTTGGAATGGTGTTCTTGTTACTCATAGGGGATCATATTTCTACTTTTGCACACTAGGCTTTGCTTGTGGTCTCCATTACTCCATGACGGAGGGTTGGAAACCGAGAGTCTATTCGGGATACTCGTGGTCTAAACAGAGGTGATGCCTGATTCGTGAGGGTGTTGGCTATCGAAGTTTGGTGCGCGTCGATTGTGGATCGGATTGTCTTTTATGGAGATGCACCCTGAACCGGGTAGGAGTTAATTGCTCAACTTGTTTTCGCGTGGGTATCGTTTTGTTTCTAGGTATGTCTATTCCAGGGGTACCTATATAGGGTGTTTATGTATCTAGGAAGAGAATGGTGAAAGGGTCTCCAGTTTATTCTCAGTTGGGCAAAGCTTATCAAGGGTTCCCTTGGCTCTTTCATCCTTAATGGGTTCTTAGTCGGAATTCTTCCTTTCATGATTCATCCGTTGGTATCCCTTAGGATCCATTTCTGGATTTTCGTCTTGGGCTTCTTTTGGTCTCTCCTTGCTCCATCTGCAAATCATTGTGATAGGTTCGTAGAAGTCTGGGTGAGGAATTTCAATTACGTTGTTTGTGCATCGCGGCTCGAGATATACGGGGATAGTTTAGGTTTGAGGGGTTTATAGTATCCTAAAATACTCTTATAGTATTTTATACTTGATGTTCGAATTCTAGTATTCTCTTGTGTGCATAGTTGTTAGGTTTTAGGTTTGTTGCAACACCACCATCACTCCCAAGCACATGTTGGTCATATCTCAAATAAATATAGTTGATCAGGCTATATTGATCCCAGATATGATTACATAACTACCCAAGATTGACTATAGTGTTCAACCTTTACTTACTTTTGGTTTTCTTCTCGTTATGATACTAGGTTAGTAATTATGTATACTTTTATAAATACTTATCTTCTTAAAGTATACTTTTAGGCAGAGTTTGTTTTAGTCCCATTGTATTTATAGTTGTATATCTCGTATGGCTAGATATACCAGTTCACTATAAAATATGCTCTGATACCAATCTGTCACATCCCCTGACCAGACGGCGGAAACGTCCAGAGGTGGGTGACTTCATTATGCAATATCATAACAATTGAATATACATGAAACAGAGCAATCCAAACATCATACATTGAGATAACAAACTTACATTGTTTACATATTGTATTTATTCTTCGAGTTACACAAAAGATACATAAGTAAAAAACTTCAACTACAGCTAAATGATCTTGCATCAACGTCCCTTGTTTCCTGCTTACTAGATCCCTCAGAATACAAGTCGTTTTGAAAATTGTCAACTAAAAAGTTGGTGAGTTCATAAGCATTTATATATAAAATCATTTACACTTGATTAGAATCGTTCTCATTGTACTTTCAGAAAATCCGATATTTTCTATGAAATCGTTTGAAGTCTTGCCTTGAAAATCATGGATATATGTGTGCATGCCATTACTTTTGTTCATCCTTATAAGGAGTGATTTTGAAAAGTAGAGTGATTTGTAAAAGCGAGCTGTGCCGAGAATAGTTCATTTGAATAGTAACAATCAACCGTCTCAAGAAAAATCCCTTGTTTTCAAAAAGGAAATATGGTTGAAAATCCTGTTCCTCTTATCGAGTAAAATTGAGTGTGTTTTCCAGTTTATCATTATCGAAATCGTAGGAAAATCATTCTCCCCAGAAAATCCTATATTTTCTGTTATAAAATATTCGTATGTTCTAGTTTATCGTTATCGAAAATCATAGAAAATCGTTTTCCATAGAGTCCTACGCTTTTTACTATGTAAAATAGCAGTATTTCGTCTATATGCTTGTTAAGAGAAAGAATCATGGCAATTGTGGACATTCTACACGGTGAAAAGAAAGGATAGTTAACGCAACAAATGCGGACCATCACCCATCACGTACAGGACAGTCAACACAACATGCCAAAATTTATTTATGAGGGTTTTTTCGTTACATAAATATCTAGTTAATATAGCATATTCTAGTGAGTCGTTATAACCATACTAATCAAGACGGAGTTCCTGTTTTGGCGTTTCTCAGGCGCCCTCGGTTTGGAAAAGATATTTGTCACCGTAGACTGGCCTATCTAGCTGTAGCGAACAACAAAGGTGCGGGGTGTCAACCCCGTATAGATCTATACACAAATTCCCGCTCTCCCTCTAGGAGACTCTGGCAATAACTCCTTACAGGACTTAGGCGTACACTAATATTTTTATATTTAGGTACTTTTGAGATTTGTATGACTTGAATATTAACAACCTTTTGAGCAATCGTTAGAGATTCATTATTTGTTAGATAAATAATGAAACTCGTACTTATCGAATAGAAATAACGTTCACGTTCCATATCGTTGATTGTGCTGGTTAACTAGGTGCTCGTGTTCGTTTCTTTTCGTTTATTGAAAAATAAGTCATTTTAGTCAAGAAAAAAAAGTGTCAAGTTATAATTTATATAAATTTATAACTGCCGGTTATGACACGCAATTTGTGTTTTATGACATATATAACATTACTTATGTTCTTGGAAGTTTTATGACAGAAGCTTATAACATGCAAATGTTTCTGTCATAAAGGCTCTATTTGTATATTATCTTGATGCAAACTTAAATATTTATAAAATACTCTCTGATATTTTGCAAAATAGTCACAAAGTTTCTATTTTCGAAAAATCACTAGAAATGGTGTACACTTAGTAAGATCCCTTTTATAACTTTTTATCTTTAAACATGTAAGCATAGATAAAGGGGTTAAGTTGGACACACTCAATAGTTGGGAGGCTCTTTTGTTCAAAGTATCCTTTGTTCTTTGTGAAATTTAGAAATCCTTCGTTCATGAGTATATTACTAAATAATAATTTAATAATATTTCACACACATACAAACATACGTATATATGTAATCATTTAAGAGTTTAGGCAAGATTTGACTTGTACTCTCCCTCAAAACATTAAAACATGGAAAAAGGTGGGGTATGAAGCTCACCTTGAGTTAGTTGAGGAGTTGTTTGGAGTTATGGAGTGAAGATCTCAAGCTTAAACTCTTTCTGAGATGAGGAACTTCCCTAAGTGGGATGCTTTCCTAAGGATGATCATCACATATTATTATGAATAAAATAATATCGATTCATCTTGAAATATAATAAAATATTAGATGAGTGGAGGAATTTACCTTAAACTTTATCAGGAAGAAGTTGAGAAATTTCCTTTCAGCAAGATCCTCTGTTCTTGCTTGAAGATGAGTTTTTAAGAGAAAATGGGGAAATGTGAGTGAGGATGTGGAGTCAAAACTCCCTCAGTGTCGTTGCTTTGGAGTATAAGAAAAAGAAAGGAATCTTTGATGCATGGGGATCTGGTGGTCCATGCATGGATGTTTGGTGGATAAAGCATGGAGTACTGTGATTTGCATGGGAAATGAGGAATTTCATCAAATCACAAAGTCAATCCTTTTGTCCTTTTCTTGATTTATGATAAGGTTTTCCTAAATTCTAACCCTTTTATTTTTATGTAAATATGCTTAAAATAATTCATTTTAGCATAAAATAGGGGTTTTAGGGGTCTTAGATAAGAAAAACACGAGTTTGGTGGGATTCTCGACCTCAAAATACCTTAAAATGATGGAAAATTCCGAAAATGATGAAAATCTGGAGTTAAAAGGTGATTTCCGGAGCCCTATGACCAAATCTGAGGCTCCTCTTAGAATTCCGGAGGGGAGGGTCAGTTCATCTAGGGTCCGAAGGGGCCAGCATGTGTGTTCCAGAGGCACTGAGTGAGTTCCGAAGTCCTTTTTCCAATTCCGGAGTCCGGTGCGAATTGGGTAAGTTCGAACCGAAGATGCGAAGGCTACTAGTATTTCCGAAGCAGGTTACGCGCTACCCTCCAGAGTCATTCCTTTCGGAGTCAAGCCTTCCGGAGCAGTGGGGAGTTCCAAAGCAAGAGTGTTCCGAGGGTGAGAACCTTCCTGGTTCCTTAGAAGGTGTCTGGACTAAGAGGGCTCCGGACCAAGAGGTTCCGTATCGAGAGGATCCCTTTTGGGGTTTCCTCTTCCGGTTTTGAGCTGTTTTCGACTGAGGAAGGTATTTAGGGAGATTTGAGAGAGATTTAAGATACGTGGAGAGATTTGGGAGAGATTTCACATACTTGGAGAGATTTAGGAGAGATTTCACATACTTTGAGAGATTTCGCATACTTTGAGAGATTTAGGAGAGATTCACTATACTTGGAGAGATTTGAGAGAGATTCACTATTCTTGGAGAGATTTAGCACACTTAGAGAGATTTGGGAGAGATTCACTATACTTGGAGAGATTCACTATTCTTGGAGAGATGTGGGAGAGATTTCACATACTTTGAGAGATTTTTGAGAGATTCACTATACTTGGAGAGATTTGGGAGAGATTCACTATTCTTGGAAAGATTTAGCATACTTAGAGTGATATGGGAAAGATTCACTATTCTTGGAGAGATTTCGCATACTAACACTATATGGCTCCTTAGGAACTCATATTGAACACTGAGGAGTGTTAACACAATCTCACAATAGTCCTTACTTACCTGAGGACGGAATTTCTTAGCCAAAAGTGCTAGTTGTGACACAAATACTCCATCTTGACCCCAATAACAAAATTCCTTCGAAATCGGTTCTCTTAGGATTTCAACAAACACATTTTGGTTTTTGTTGTTGAAAAGTTTTTGAGTTTTTGTTCAAACCATTTTCGATTGTGTTTTGATTTAAATCAAAATCTTCTTGTATTACTTCTTTATTGTCTTCCTCAACCAGTTTGTTTAGTTCTGGATCCACCTTATCACCATTTCCTGAGGTGACAAATACTTGGTTTGGAAATATAACATCATCTGTATCATTGAGTCTTAAATAGACTAATGAGTTTGATTCAAGATAATGTTTTCCTTTATCTTTCAACACCTGTGTGTACTCATTTTATTCTTCATAAACCTGTTCGACTACAACTATAGGAATACGTGTTTCATTCGAAACATCATCCTCATCGCTCACATTATCTTCTACCATAACATGATCAAGAGGATCATAGACTTTGGATGTAGAAGATTGATCACAAACTTTGGATGTAGAAGATTGATCACTGTTAACCATCGACATTGAATCATGACATATTTCTTTGTCTTTAGCCATCGAATTGACATTAATAATAGATAATTCTGAGCAATCAACACTCTCCACGGACTCAATTTCACTGATATTATTAGAATCATTTTCAATATGAGCAAAATTTTGTTAAGAATCAGATGCCGAATTCTTATTCATGTTCAAAATTTTAACTTGTTCATTTTTAGTTAGATTTTCATTAACAATACACACAAGATTGTCAATATTTAAGCAGTCATCAATCTTAAATATTCCAGATGCATATGAATCATTAGGAATTTTATCATACTCATATATTTTCTTTTCACAATCATAAGAAATTTCATCTACCTTTTCTATCTTATAAGCTAAGAAAAGAAGCAACTTTCGATGTTGTTCTTTGCATATATCAGATGAATGATGCAACTCAGTCAATTTAGCATACAAACGTTTGGCAGAATTACAGTAGATATTCCTCTATTTAACTAACAACATGTTATCAGTCCTAACAAAATATCTATTTACTATAACATTTCTTAATTGAAGCTCTAAAATCTAAATAACACTCTTCTTAACGTCCATTTTGTTTCAAACATCGTATAGCAATGATTTCTAATGTTTATCTCATCTACTCATGCAAATCAACATATCATTACGATAAGAAAGACTATCATCAAAATCTGTTAAAATTGTATGATAAGCATTCACAAGAATTTTAAAAGATTCCAGAAGATTACGTACCTTTACCGTCATAGGAGATTTGTCAGCACTTGTAGAAACGAAACATCTTCCTGAGATCTTCTCTTCTTTAAAATCACATTCTTGAAACTGTGCATACATAGCTCATGCGTAGGATTTCACATCGCTTCATCATCAGACCCTAAAGACCAGATCTGATATGTACCTTCATTCTCATCTCCTCCTTTTTCCATCAATGAGATTCCTTTGGTTCGAGCTTTCATCTCCTTAATCTTTCCTACATAGTATGATTCTTCCTTCACTCTTTCCTTGTAACGCCCGTAGATCCGGGCAAGTCAATTTAGAGGCAATATGGGTCGAAAATGACTTTTCGGCAAAAGATTATTTAGAATAAATAATTTTAACCAAGTTATAGTATATGTCACAAGGTTTCCGTACATATAAAGAACGCCGAAATCTGAGTTATAACGAAGAAGTTATGGCCCGTCGAAGTTTTACGGCAAAACCGGCACGGCACCGGGAAGCGTAAAAAGTGAATTTACGATAGAAGACTTTTTAGCCTTAGTTATCTAAACCAAAGTTGTAGAGTATGTTAAAATGAGAAAATCCGTAAAAATAACGCCCAAATCTGACTTCGTATGAGGAAGTTATGATTTTTCAAAGTTTCAGCTTAGCAGTGCACAGCCCGAAATCTGAATTTTAGATCGGTCGATTTTTAGCCGACGGGATCTAAATGAATGTTGTAGTACTCGTAAATACCAACACGTAGATATAAAGAACGTCGATAATAGAGCTCGTATGCGAAAGATATGGACGAAGCTTAGTCCCTACTTTTCGAGCGCGGCGAATTCGATACAGTTTTGTAAATCCGAGATATAATGAGAATTAGCCAACGAGGTCTAAATGAGAGTTGAAGATCTCATTAATATGAACTCAATGGTAAAAAGACAGACTAAAACGGAACTCGTATGCGAAAGTTATGGACGAAGCTTAGTCTCTACTTTTCGAGCACGGCGAATTCGATACAGTTTTGTAAATCCGAGATAGAATGAGAATTAGCTAACGAGGTCTAAACGAAAGTTGAGGATCTCATTAATAGGATCTCAACGGTAAAAAGACAGACAAAAACGGAGCTCGTATGCAAAAGTTACGGATGAAGCTTAGAGGCTACTTTACTATAAAATTCCTATAAATACAAGGGTGAACTCCTCATATTTTCTTCACACCATAAGCCTCTCTTTCTCTGTCTAACTTCTATCTAGCCTCCCTAAACCCCTCCCAAGTCTACGGAACCTCCCTATCACGAGAAGAAAGCCCCAGAGCGCCCGACGGCTCCGAGAAGAAAAGCTTTCGGCTCGGAAACGCTGCTCCAACGAAGCCCGGTTTTTAATAAAAACCCATTGTAAGTGAGTTATGCCTATACTATATTTAATATAGCTTTTATTTAATTATAGTAACATTATTAGGACCTTAAAATAATTATTTGGGCTATTATTATGAGTTATATTGAGTGTTATTTAACGCTTATATAATAGTAATAATAGCTAGACTATTAATTAGTCGTGGTTAACGTTAAAAACTAAACCCTAGTGGTATTGATACTAGGTTTTGTCGAGGAAAATTGTTTTGAGATAACGAAGTGCTGTCTGAGTTCGGAATCACCACCTAATCAGGTGAGTGCATAGTCCATTTCATCTTACACATAGATATGAAGTATTTAATATAAACTACGTGTTATGTGTGCATATTATCTGAATACTTGTTGTCTATGTTGGATGAACGTTTTATACATGTTTTAAAGGATTTAATACTGTATACGTATTTTATATATACGAATATGTGGGGTATTATGATGGGTAGATAGATGATGAGAGATAGAAGATGACGTGAGTATACATTGGCAGCTATAGACTTAGTGCCTATAGGACAAACACCGGTAGCTATGGACTTAGTACATGTCAGACGTTGGTAGCTATGGATTTAGTACCTGTTAGAAATTGGTAGCTATGGACTTAGTACCTATTAGTTAGACGCTGGTAGCTATGGATTTAGTACCTGTAGGAATTGGTAGCTATGGACTTAGTACCTGTTGAACGCTGGTAGCTATGGATTTAGTACCCGATGAGTAGGATATAGCAGCTATGGAATTAGTGCTTTACGAACTAACATCGGTAGCTATGGATTTAGTGCCAGTCCTATAACCCTGGAAGTAAGGGACTTCGGAATAAACAAATGCAGGATAGACGACTCTTAGGTTAAATCCTTAAGAGTAAAGAAGATAACGGGGATGGGTAATGGGGTTAATTGTTTGATGATTAAACATAACAATTATATTATTGTGGGATTGAAAACCCTATGTACTCACCAGGTTTCCCAACCTGACCCACTCAGTTTATGTATATCACAGGTGTTGATATGAAGTCACTTTACACTGAGAGATTTAAAGAGATGTAGATCACTAGTGTAAATAAATGTAAGTTATGTTTATGCTTATGTTTCTGTATTAATGATGACATCCCAAACGTTTTAAGATGAATAAAAATACGTTTCTTCGAAAATGTTTTAATAACGTATTTATCGTGTTTTTCTGGGAACAAATTCCGCAACCTTTTTATAAAATGAAGTACTCTGATTTTTATAAAGCATAAACAAAATCGGTCTTTTCTGGCCGTGATTTTGGGGATGTCACATTCCTTCTTCTCCTCCTTCTTTCTCAACATATAGTCCTTTGCTAAGTGATTTGACCCATTGTAGTAATTGCAATCATAACCCGAATCACCTTTGAGCTTCATCTGCTTCTTCTCAACCACGTTCATTACTTCTTTCTTTTCTTCTTTCGATTCGACCTTCATACTCTTTCCAGTTGAGTTATTCCCCTTAAAATCGTTGTTGTTCTTGTACTTCAGATTGAACAGCTTTTTGAATAACCTTTTCACTTTGTTATTTAAATAGTAAGCCACTACTTCATCTTCAGAGTTAACTAGAAATCCTTCTTCTTTAAGTTTATCTTCTTTAATAGATTCAACTTCAGAGTCCTTGGCAGTCACTTTCGACATCAGTGCCAATGCACCCAAGCTTAACTTTCCTTCTTCAAAAATTTTGTTTATCTCACTTTCACGAGCTTTAAGTGTTGGATAAGGTGTCTAAGTCCATAATTTATTTGGTATATACTTGACCCGACCAAGCATGGTCCATTTGGGTTGCATCTCATCCAAACTATTTATGCATAATTTTATGAGAGTTATACATATATGATTATTAATATATTATAAGTTATAATATATTAATATGAAGTCATGTTATTTAATTAGTCTTAGTCTTAAATTAATTATGAATTAATTTAGAGATTAAAAGGAAGACTAATTAATTGTAGGCTATTATATTTTATATAGTGTGGGCTAATACTCATTTGTTAATGGGCTAAGCTAATATGGAAGTCCATGGATGATCCATGGAGCTTTTAACCCATGGATCCTTGGAAAAGGAAAGGTCATGGGTTATTAGGGTTTCACCCTAACCATGCACACTATATAAGCATGCTTATGGAGCATGAAATGGAGCCTAAGTGTAACCAGTGTAACTAGTATGTGTGTTTGTGTGTGACCGATTTTATAAGTGTGTATACACTCTCTCAAAGTTTTCCAAGAGTTTGTGGTGTTTTGTGATTCCATTTGAGGCATTCACACTATTGGTGCTTGGCCCTCAAACTCCTCAAGAAACAAACTCATCAAAAAGGTATGTAATCTCTTCTAACTCTTTATGTTGAATTGTTCCCCATGCCATGTTAGATAGGTTATAAACCTTGGAAAAATTATTATTTTGCATGTATTTAGACCATGTTAGATAGGTTATAAACCTTGGAAAAATTATTATTTTGCATGTATTTAGACAAACATAGATCCAAGGTTTATTAGGGTTGCATGTACACTTAGGAAGTGTTAGATTTCTCATAACCCAACAGTGGTATCAGAGCCTAGGCTTGCTTGTTTGAATACTTGATGCAAATTGCTAAAAATCGAAGTGTATGTGCTGTCTGCACAGCAGACTCGCCGAGTCCATGAAGGGACTCGACGAATCCAAGACAAAATTCATCCAACTCGGCGAGTTGGTTCATGCACTCGACGAGTTGGACCCCCAGACAGCATATCTTCGAGTTTTGGTGCTGGAATTGGTCTAGAATCATTACCTTAAATTGTTTTGGACTCATAAAACCTATTTTTGATGTGGTAATGATGATGGTGGACCAATTTCAAAGTTATAATCAAAATTTCAAGTTTATATGTGTTCATATGATTCTTGAAATTGTTTATGTGGATGTTCATGTTCATATGAGTTTTGTTAGATCATAGGAATTATTTGCAAATTGTTTGTTAGTTAATTCTTGATCTTAATGTGTTTCAATGGAATTCATAATTGTCCTCAAGTTATTGAATTTCCAAGAGACTCTTCATTAATGTTTTATGGATTTCATAACTTGAAGAGTTTTTCCCATAAATGTTTTATGGACTTCATAACTTGTCCTCAAGTTATGGATTTCCAAGAGACTCTTCATTAAAAGTATTAAACACTTAATTAAAACTCATAAGTTATGAATATCCAAAAGTTTTGAAGAATTATAAAACTTGCCCTCAAGTTTTGGAATTTGGAAAAGTTTCACACACTTTAATAAACTTTAATTCCAACACTTAGAATTTCAAAAGTTAAAATTCAACACTTATACTATTTATAACATTAATGGTTAATTATTATATATATATGTATAAGAATAAGTCGTTTTACCGTTAGTAGGCCTCATTCACGAAGCCGATCTATAAGGTGGGTATAAGGTTGTTGTCTATAAAATGGCGACTTAATGGGTGTCCACTCTCACCCACCGCTTGCTTGATCGGTGGAGGGTCGTTAGCCGAACAGGTAGGACAATGACCTTAAATTCTCATTAAAAGTATAATGATTATTATAAAGTAACTAAATATTTTTTATTTAATTCCCAATCTTAGTTACTTTAGGAAAAATGTGAATTTGGTGCTAGCCCATGGAATTCGCACTTTGTACCTTACCAAGTCGTTGGTGGAGCGTGTGTGGTTAACCGGCACACTAACTTGGACTAGTATGGATCACGAAGGGTGACTTAATGTTTGTCATAGATCAATGGAGCGTGTGTGGTTAACCGGCACATTGATTAGGTGATAATATTAAGGGTACCAAGTGAATTGGTATGGTTATTCACACCTTGTTTTGTGATCCTCGACATCCCAGTCACAAAATTTGAGAGGGCACACTCGAGATTGAAACATGCCATTGAAAAGTTCAACGAATCTCAAAAGATCTAGGAATTTCAAATCCAATTAAAACCTAATAAATTATTTCGTTTTTCATGGTGGAAATTGGTGAATCGTCATTCGCCTACCTTCAAATATTTTATAGCTTGGATTACGGCATCCCTCTTCTAAGTTATAAAATATTGTGTTGGGTTCTACCCTTAATATTTCATATTGGGTGTTATATTAAGGACTTTGAATCAACTAACTTGATTTTCTCCCATTATAGATGTCTGGTTCAGACAACTATGATCTTCCCAAATCTCTTGAAGATGGTGTCCCTCAACATCATGCTTCACTTCCTCCACCTCCTCCAATTATTCTCCCTTATCCACAAGTTCTTGAAAAGTTTAAAGTCACTCAATCCCTATTGGCAAGCATAGTCTATGTGTGCTCACATCTTGGAGATAAAGTCACATATTGACAAGCCGGGAGAGTTGGGTGTCAAAGTCTCGTGAAAGTTGGATGTTCAATCACTTTCTTAGTAACATAGTGAGTCTATTTGGGACTACTATGAGACAGACTATGACATGACGCTTAATGGTCTTATCCATTTGCTTGGTGTTGTGGAATCAGCAATGATTTGGAACACCAGTAAAGCAAATTTGATTAAAAGAACAACTTCCCAAGTCTTAAATGGACATTGACAATGGTAGCATTGGATATCTAGAAAAGCATTTCTCTTCCCAATGGAAAGGGATCGGCCATAGTCAACTCGGTTGACCAAATGGTAAAGAGAAAGGCTAAGTCTGAGATAGTCTCATGTGCCATTACCAAAGGGTCTATATGTTTTATTGCCAAAGGGAGGGACACTGATTGCGAAGCTGCCATACTTACCTGAAAGATCATAAGATTGATCAAGTCAAAAAGTTTAATGCTACTTCAGTTAAAGTCCACTGACTAACTCTATTAAGTTCCTATTTGGAGATTCTTATTACATAATGTGAATGGGTCACATGTTGATGTTTTTAAGAATCAAAGAAAAGATAGGAAGCTTAAAGTAAGTATATGTTGATTCTGATTGCGAAAGTGGGTTTCGATCGCATGGTTCGGTAATCAGAATTTTGAGCTGTTGCTTAAGAGTTATAATATATTGCTTATGAATAGATAACAACAAGGTTTTCATGTGGATTGTAAGGATAAGTTTTTCCGCAAAGTTTTAAAAAAAAAAAAGAAAAAAAAGGGTTTTAATTTTATTTATTTCAAAAAATATCCTTACAATGGCATCTATGGAAAATTGTTTCAAGTAATAGCAATATTAGAAAGTGGATTTGATTCTTTCATTTGTGGTAGTGTCTGAATTTACCAAATGAAGAAAATTTTTCATCACCCAAGTCTCAATTGGACAGAAACTTGGAATCATACAAGTTGTATTGCATGATGAATGAGAATTTTCATCTTTGAAAATTAAGACTAATTCTTTGATCACATGTATATGTGAGTCAATTGAAGGACTAAGGAATTAGGTACACTGGGTGTGCGCTAGTAAAGGTCCACCACAAAGATTGATTTGTCATGATTTACTAAAGATTAGTAAATATGATTATACTTATAAGGTTGAGTATAATTCTGTAACATTGGAAAGGTTACAATGTATGACAAAAGAAATGAGAAGAATCAAATTAGGCAGAAAGATAAAAGTTTCTCAAATCTGAAAGGATGGGAGAGTACTTTAGTATCATATTTCATGATCATCTTAATGATTATGAAACCATATCACAAATTCATACTCTAAGGGCGTCTTAGTGCATTGTTATGGCTAAGAAGAGAGGTCATGAATTGTTGCATTGGTTAAAATCAAGAAGATGAGTCATACTTTGTTCCAAAACAATTCTTAGAGTCATACTCCAAGATTGTAACCTTGAGTGACATAAAGGAAGATTTATTAACACTAGTCAAATATAAGAGTAAAATGTTTTCTACTCTTGTACATTTGAGATTGGTAAGTTGTGATGTCTTGGATGAGACAAAGACCAATTAAGACCAATTGTGTGAAGTGTTAGTGTTGATAAGAATCCACACTATCCCTTGAATATTTGTTTTGTCAAGGAATGGTTCTTGACTGGGGAAACTTATATGTCAAGGGGACAGTGGAAGCCTTAAAGATCCTGAAAGAGTTTCAAGATTTAATCAAGAGTAAAACCTATAATTTATCACTAGCACACGACTTAAGGTTTGCAACCTATCGTGTTGACATCATTCTTATTTCTGTACCTGCTTCAAATAAGTTGAATTTGCATGTGAGTTATCAGAGTTCAAATTGGAAGCATTGGTGGGCCTTGTGTTACCAAGGTGACAAGAAACTAAGATTGAACAAGTTTAATCCATGTAAGGCTGAACTTGTCACTAACCTTGTCTTGTGATTATGGTTTTGACAAATTCACATGGATAGGAACTCATACACCATAAAATCTAAGTGTCATAAGGTTTTTCTCCGATTCATGAAAATGATGGTGAGGAAACGCTTTCACTAAGTAGATTTTACGTGGATATCAATTGTGTTATTTTCATTTTCAAAAGTCGTTAGTGGAGCGTGTGTGGTTAGCCGGCACACTAACATGGAATTGTGAGAAATGGCAAATGCCTAAGGAATTAAGACTATGATTACGGCGTCCCTTTTCATAGTTCTGAAAATTGTTTAGACACACATGTGAGCTATCTAAGAAAGGGTGTGTGAATCTAAATTTCATAAGTCTAGCAGATTTCTGGAAATATGTCAGAGCTAGTGGGAGCATAAGTGTTATGCTGATAATCATCATGTTAGTGGGAGCATGATTATTATGTTTAGTGTTGCAAGTTAGCAATGTTAATTATAGAAAACAAAAGTTTCAATTCGTGAAGTTTCAGGGGTTGAAAAGTTGTTTTGCTATAATTAAGGAAGAGGAAATTATACTTCATTTCAATTCTAAAGCTTAGATTGAGATTTTAATCATCTTTAGTCAAGGACATATATATGAATTTTATGTCCGAATGGTTCGACTTAAGGAAATTCTATATATATTGCGTTCTCAAAATTCAATTATGACTACGACATCCCTCTTCATAGTTAAATTTTGAGAACATGGCAAATAAAAAATATTGTAGCAAAAGAATGGTCTAGTATCATGTCTTTATATGACACATCATGAATTGTGTCCCATATGCTTCGGATATTGGATCGATTTCATGTGCTATAATATTCATCCTTTCTAAATTTTCCAAATGCTCAGGGCATTTAGAAGGGAAAAGTCTAGAACTGGATATGACTAAAGTGATTAAGCAATTGTTGAGGACAATCTGAGGTTTGCCAAAGATTGGTTGCTCAGGGAAAGTTGGAAGTATGATGTAAGTTGTCGGAAAGGACCGTATTGACATGTTCTGAAAAGAAGTAATTCTTGTTCGGAAGTGATAGTAAAAATGGGACTATGGAAATGTCTCCATACGTGGAAGTTATTGAATCTATATAAGATTAGAAAACCTTAATGCAAGAAGGATGTTCAAAGCAATGTACTTTGAATATGAGACTTTCGTTCCATAGAAGTTGACCTTCTTTGGAATACTCTGTAATGACTGATGACAAGGTTTTTGTGACTTTGTGAATAATCATTACAAGAGGAACATTGCATAAAAGTTTAAAATCTAACAGATTCTTTTTGGTAAATGATAGGAATTGGGGATTCTCACATTTACAATAAGGATTTGGGATTGTGAAATGAGTATCATTGGAATCATATTCAATTGATCTACATCACAATGTAAGGATCATAGACAAACATAGTGTGCATACTTGGAGTATGGCATAACTATTGTTTAGAAAAACAAAGTGTACATGCTAGGAGTATGGGACGACTGTTGTTTTTATTCAAGTCTTCAGTTGATTGTTTGAAACATTATACAATGAATAATGTGTAATCAATATGGTGATAAATAAAAGGTGGTTCTATTTATATTCAAAAGGGTTCTGAGACCATATTGGATTCGATTATTATTGTGTTTCACTTTGCATGTTTTGACTTCCAGAATAGCTACGTTATTCTTTCGAATGACTAAGTTATTTAAACATTCCACAGTCGTTCATATGTTGGAAGTAGGTATGAATTAAGGTTGTCATGAATCGAGGTTGTAGATGGCTAAATGTGTTTAGACATAGCAATGGTTGCTACAACATTCATGAGTGCTCATAAGTTATGAGTATTGGATTAAACCCACGCTTACTTGTATCACTTCATGGAATTTATCTCGAGTGATCGTGAGACAGTAATATCATATAAATCTTCAAACCTAGAGATATGAGTTGTTACCTATGAGTTGGTTGTGCATTGATTGCACGTAAACGCATCAGCAACTTGATGTTATAAAACGTGCCTTTGTGTACAATTCAACAAGTAGTAGAACAAGCATATGAGTCGAAGTTTATCTGTTCCTTTTAGAAATAGAAGCGATATCTGGGCCCCTCGATGATTTTGTTGTGACCTATGTATCGGCCGGTCAGAACTAAATTGATGTGTTCGATTAAGTTCTTTGTCAAACAAATCGAAAATCGGGAAACAAACTGCTGGACAATAAGTACGACGTTGTTCCATGTATTTGTCCGACTGATATCATGAGGACAGAGGATTATATGATCACTTATCTAAAATGGCGCTTCATAGTTCAACAGAGTCTTCATAGTTCAATGGAGTTTTCGAGAGCTACGATTGCTGGTTGGTTCCTGAAGTAACATATGCAAATATAGTTATTAGACTTATCCAAGTGGGAGTCTGTTGGATAAGGTGTCTAAGTCCATAATTTATTTGGTATATACTTGACCCGACCCGGCATGGTCCATTTGGGTTGCATCTCATCCAAACTATTTATGGATAATTTTATGAGAGTTATACATATATGATTATTAATATATTATAAGTTATAATATATTAATACGAAGTCATGCTATTTAATTAGTCTTAGTCTTAAATTAATTATGAATTAATTTAGAGATTAAAAGGAAGACTAATTAATTGTGGGCTATTATATTTTATATAGTGTGGGCTAATACTCATTTGTTAATGGGCTAAGCTAATATGGAAGTCCATGGATGATCCATGGAGCTTTTATCCCATGGATCCTTGGAAAAGGAAAGGTCATGGGTTATTAGGGTTTCACCCTAACCATGCACACTATATAAGCATGCTTATGGAGCATGAAATGGAGCCTAAGTGTAACTAGTGTAACTAGTATGTGTGTTTGTGTGTGACCGATTTTATAAGTGTGTATACACTCTCTCAAAGTTTTCCAAGAGTTTGTGGTGTTTTGTGATTCCATTTGAGGCATTCACACTATTGGTGCTTGGCCCTCAAACTCCTCAAGAACCAAACTCATCAAAAAGGTATGTAATCTCTTCTAACTCTTTATGTTGAAATGTTCCCCATGCCATGTTAGATAGGTTATAAACCTTGGAAAAATTATTATTTTGCATATATTTAGACAAACATAGATCCAAGGTTTATTAGGGTTGCATGCACACTTAGGAAGTGTTAGATTGCTCAAAACCCAACATTAAGAACATTATATTGATCAACCAATGAATAACCACCAAAACTCTCTTGAGTTTTAATCATTAGGCTAAATGTGTCTCCACTCTTTTCTTAATAAAGTAAGACTGTATTCCAGAGTTGAACGAGTAACACCATATCGTGTACATTTAAATATTAGTTTGTTCAAACGATCATAGTAAGACTCTATTGATTCATTATTTTTTTTTTTGAACTCAGCCATTTCCAAAAAAAATTGCATCATAGAGCTTTTTTTTGTCTTTTCATTACGTTGATATTTTTCTTTCAATGTGTCCCAAATATCCTTTGCTGTTTTACAACTTTAGACATAATTGTAAACTACTTGTGGAAGTGCACCACGAAGTTCACGAAGGCATTTCGTGTCGTTTTATTCCAGTTTATCCCTTCACATAACAACATCAACAAAAGAATCATTCATTCCAACTTCTTCAAGCATGCAAGTACAATAATTTCCACTTTTGATACATTTCCAAAGTTCTTCATCTGTTCCATTTAAATAGTATTCCATTCTGTCGGCCCACTACTCATAGTATTCTGGAATAAGCATTGGAATCTTTGTAGATGATCAAGCATGCAAGAAACTTGACATATTGTTCATGTTACATTTCATCATTGTTGTACGAAAAAATGAGATTTTAGATTCAAAAAGAGACCTAAAAGGATAATAAAAAAGTAATTGACCAATAATCACTCGATCTAACAATCAAAGTGCTGAATCGAAACAAAACAATCAATTGAAACAAGTGTTTTGATTCAATGTTATGGAATATTTTGAATCGTAAAGAGAAATTCAAAAAATATGAAAAACAAAAGAAAACTAAAATTGATCGAATGAATCCTACTCTGAGACCAATTGATGTGACCTGGGTTACAATGACATGTACGGAAATGTGAAGATCAAGTGAATCAATCAATCATCAAGAATACCTAGAGTAAATAAAATCATTATAAGCTCCATTAAAATAGTAAGAGTACAAGTAGGTAATTTTTATTCTCTCACTAAACTAATCTCTCAAATGGGTCTTACAAGAAGCAAATATATTGATCAATAAGTGAACAAACTGAATTATCGAATATGAGAAAGATTTCGGTAGCATATAGAATAGATACATCGTAGAAACATGATTGAGAAAAAAAAAATCAGGATGAATGAGAATCAACGAATTGGTCAAACAATTTGAGTTCGAATGGGCTTGAATATTGGGGTAGATTCAATTTACGATGAACAGTAACATATTACTATTTGGACATGAATTTTGAATGGAATCAATGAAAGATAAATGGATCATCAATAATTGGGCTTGAAACGAATTTGATCGAACGAGTCAAAATGATCAAAAATCAATAACGAAAGCAAGAATTTAGAATATGAATGAATTTTGAATTTCGAGAAAACCTGGATCGTTCATCATTGGATCTTCAAGAACAAGGTATCGATCTCAACATGAATTTTTTGTAATCCATTTGAGTTTTGCAACACATGAATCAATCATTGAAGATCTTGGTTCCTTGGCTGGAACAAGAAAATCACCAAAATTTACATTATATCACCCACGATGCATGTTGTACAATCCGTACTTCTCCTTTTTCCAAGATTTAACTTCATCTTCACAATGTTTTTGACAATTTTCAATAATTTTGGGTTTGGAATTTGAGTTCATTGCAACATTTGATGATTTTTTTCCTTTGAAACCCAAATTTGCTTCACAGATTTCGGCTTAAAGACAACATTTGAAGAATTTTCTTTAGAAACCCAATTGTTCTTACTTTTGATATTCTTCATCTTCTTCATCTTTTTCATCTTTTTGGATCTTGAAGTTTTGAATTCAAGAACAACATCATTCTTGACAACTTCAACTTTGCAATTTTGAATAAAATCTTTTGGAGTATGATACATTTGAACTTCTTGGATTGAAAGCTTTCTATATGGCACCATTCCTTCAAACGAATCCCAAGAACTCAATCAATCATCGCTTTAAACCCTAATTTAACAAAAAAAAACTTCACATCTTTATGAAAATCACATTGAATTCCTATTTCTTGATCTTCAACAAATTTAAGAACGTGAAGATCATTTGGATCTTCAATAAGAGAAACATATTCTTTTTTGAATAATTCTCTTTCATTTCCTTCCTTTTGATTTTCACACCAATATAACATATTCATGGTAATCAATCAAACTTTCAATCTTACCAATAGGTTTAAATGTCAATTTTCCGTGATCATCTTTCTTGTCTCCTAAGAAATCAAGGTTTCCCATGAAATCAACCAACCTTACAACAATAATCCAAAAAATTGATTCTTATTGGCTTTGTATTTGACATCTTTAATCATCATGATCTAATAATCATAATGCAAACGCACCATCTTTGATCAATTAACAACGAAGATCGCAAGAACTTGAATTTTTCTAGAGAGAGAAAGTAAATTCCGAATGACTTTCTAGAGAGAAAAAGTGAGTATGAACCAAATTTTAGAGAGAGAAAGTGAAATCAACAAGTATTCTATAGAGGGAAAATCCTGAGATTGAGATTCAACATTAATTTTTAGAATATAGACATCTTAAATTCTGAGATTGAGTATTTTGATTGGGAAGAAAGATTGGATACATGGAATTGAGAAGCATGGAGTATCAAGAAGTTACCTTGAATTAGTTAAAACAAAACAAGATCTTGTAGAGGTCTTCAGAAAAAATTATTTCAGACGTGGAGTTCTTCAAAAGTGAATTGGAGATCAATGTTTGTGTTAGGAATTTTTTGTAGAATGCTTTAGGTCGTCGTTTGAGAGAAGCAACGATAACAAGTTAGAGAGAAACAAAGGGAGACACCGATTTCAAGCAGCAAGTGATGAAGCCAACATTGGTTTGGGGTATTTTAGAGAGAAATGAAGGGCGACAGTGGTGAAGTTTCAGTCTTTGTTTGATGGTGTGTTGGTGATGAAGGTGGTTTGAGAGTGGTGATTAGTAGTTTGGAGGTTGTGAGTGGTGTTTGAATCACATCTGATTTAATGTGAAAGAAAGAGATACATTGATATAGAGAGGAAGAAATAGAGTGGAGTGCTGCTTGATGATGTTTAAGATTAGGGTTTCTAGAGCAGAGCCTCGTTGATGGCTGCTTAGTGGTAGATAATGGTGGGTGGATATGGGAGAAAATTTTGAGCTAGCTTCAAGGATTTTAGGGAGGCTTTCAACACTTATTGAATCCGATTTCAATTTTGAATCAACTTTGACCGATTCAATTGGTCATTTACCAATTCAATTAACCAAACATGGAAGGGATTTTGGTAAATAAAGGTGAATGTATGTCGGTGTGATATTTACTAATTCAATTTAAGGATGAGTTCTAAATGCTAAAATCATGCAGAGTAATGTATTCAGAATTGTACATATTGTTTTACCAATTGTAATTCATGCTTCATGTTTTGTACTACTTAAATTTAAGACTTTCTTGTCTTAAAATAGCTAAATGCTCTTTGATATATATATATATATATATATATATATATATATATATATATATATATATATATATATATATATATATATATATATATATATATATATATATGGATTAATAATTCGTTTTTGTAGTTGCATTAAGTAAAACTAAGGAAGATTCCCCACATTGCGGGGATTAGATGAATGTTGGACGTTGTCGCAGAGCTAATTATCAAATTGCATAAACAAATTGAAAACCCAAATCCAAATTAAGATCAATATACATTCCAAGGTAATAATATGTATTCACTATTTTAACACTCTAGGTTATGGTTTTGTTCTTCTTCAACTGCCAAAATGAAGGAAATAAAGGTAAAATGGTCTTTTGTACAGATTTAACAAAATGGCGGTTAACTTTATTGACCATGGAAAAGGTTAAAGTGTGATTTAGGGTCAAAAAAGCAATAAAGTTAGCTTTGAAACCGTGTCTAAGAAAAGATATAACATAAGGGAACAATTATAATCATTTGGTATGAAAGTAAGTTATTTTTATGAGTAAAATTAGAAGTATGTTGCCATTATATGTGATCTTGGCAAACTATATTGTTATTTCTCGAAATTAGCCTAACATTTTATTTGTATTTAAAAGTATCCTTTCTAGTTTATGTGGTAACTGGTATGGGTATTGAAAAAGTATCGCAGCAAAGGAGTTCCACCTGACTTCAGTTTAATTTTTTTTTGAATTTCTGCAATTCGCTTTTCTTTTTTAGCAATAGTCTCATCCATGTTTTTTTAACTTCTGACTACTCTTTTCAATAAATGATTCTTTACCTGCAACAAAATTACCATTTATAATTTGTGTAACAATTATAAAGAATGTAAGCCAAATTTTATAAAATTCCGATCTATGAGATATAAAAATAAAAAAGGTACCTTGCATACAATGACATTGGCGGATTTATCATGCCAACAACCATAATGGTTCTCGGAAATCTCATTTCTTTCCACACCTGCCCAAACTTTTTTGAGTAAATAAGCTTAAAGGGATTCAACTACTTTAGGAGTCTGTAAGTAAAGAATGAACAATTAAGTTTATTGTGTGTCAGTTTAAAAATGAAATGTCTTCCTATTTTATCCAAAAATGAATTAAAATTGATTTCAAACCCTAAAAATCTTCAATCTAAAGACACATACGTTTGTTTTAGTTTTGTATAAGATATACATCGTTTTCAAATTTTTAAAATTAAATCAAAACAATTTTTCTTCAGCACAAACATAATCAAACTGGCAAGAAAATCTAGAAAAAAAAAGTATATTTAAAATGTAAAACCCCGTTTATTTATTAACTAAATTGATGGATGTGTAGTAGCCCTAAAATCAATAATTATATGCAGGGTGTTGGTTTCGAGGAGTTAATTGGCATAATTTGGAAGTCGAGGGTTAAAAATGTAAATTTTTTTTGTACTCGGTTTATAATTATTTATAAAGACAGGGGCTCCGTGGTAATTATTTGGATTTAATTTAAAAGGAAATGAGGTGGAAGGGCTGATTATGTCATAATTAAGATATTGGGGGTTGTTTGGTCATTTATGGGACTTAATTTGCAAGGGACTTACATGGATTGGGTTTAAAGGAAAAATATGGGATTTGATTTGAAAAGATGTCATGGGGAGGGGGTTGATATGTAAAATGTGTGTAAATTTGTTTGGAGCCGGACTTGAACCCGACTCCCTTCCCCATCTCCCCGATAGCCATATATGTATATATTCTTACTAACCGCATGCAACACCAAAAACCCTATACCTAATTCTTCAGCCGTCAAGCTCGGTTCTAGTCGCCACCCTCTCCACCTTCAACCGCCACCTTCTAGCTGTCGTGAAGTGCTATGGCCACCAGAGATGTATCCCCGACGAGGGCCGACGAACCTAAGACACGCTGAAGAACCGATCGACTGCCTCTTAACCTCGCCAGAAGCAATGAAGCTACAACCGCCACCACCACTCTTTTTCATCTGTTTTCCGATCAGCCGAGACCGTGAAGTGGTTACATTTGTCTATGCGAGTCGTGAGTGGAAAGGAGCTCACGGTAAGGTCCGTTGCCACCACCTACACCTTTTTCTTCGTCCTTTCTGCAACCTGACGTTGTGTACGTCGACGGGAACCAATGGTGGATGTTGGTCGCCATTGTTGGGTTTACGATCGTCACTTGCCACCTGCAGTGGCCGAGTGAGGAAAGTATCGCTATTCAGATTGTGATTTCAAAGTGTGTGCTTGGGTTTTCTCGGCTGGGAATCAAGAGAACCGCCACGACCGTGAGGTGGCGGCTGTCATCGCCGTCTTCCCGTTTCTACCGCCACTGTTGCCGCCTTGAGTCGCCAAGTTGGTGGTTGGAGTGTTGTATGCAGTCTAGGATTATGTGTGTGTGTGTTTTTGTCAAATCGGAAAGCCTAGGACCGCCACTGCCACCACCGTGAGGTGGTGGGTGCCGCCATGTGTTGCCTGTGTGTGTGTGTGATTAGTTTTTTTTAGTGTGTTTATTTTGGGATTAGAGTCTGTAAAATGTAATCATAAATTGGAATAATGAAAAAAGAACCCTAACCACCACCATGAGGTGGTGGCTGCCGCCTCCTGCCGCCACCGACTGCCGTGTCGGGTGGTGGTGCGCCTTTTTGGATAGTGACTAATTTGGGATGTTTGGACATGGGACAAAAACCCTAATGGGCCTTATAAGCCCTAATGGTCCCAATGAAGCTTAATGGACCTAAAATCCCAAGCATGTGACTTATGGGCATAATGATATTCTAGTGGGCCTAATAGGCCCAATAAAGCCCTAATTGACCTAAAAGCCCAATAAATTGATACATGAGCTAATATTTGGGTTGGAAACCCTAATTAGGGTTTGCAAAACCCTAATGCAACGAAACCCTAATTTGGGGAATTAATCGGGACACATGGGAATTAATTAATAACTTGAAATATTAAATAATAATCATTGACAAAAAATTAATCTAAGCAATATTGGACTTAATGTATTAAGTCCTTTGTAGATTAAGTCCTTAATGGGTTAAGTAGGAAACTCAACACTAATCGTCATTTTATGAGAAACCCTAATTTCACTTGAGTTTATTGTTGGGCCTTTCTAGTGGGCCTTGATGATTGGATTATTAATGGGCCATCCAAGATCAAGCAAATGGATAAGAATAATTAATGGGTTTTGAGGTAAGGCCTACGTGAGGAGTTGGCCTCAATTTGGAAAATTAGGCCATAGATGGACCATAGTTTGGGCCTTTATGATTATGTGATATTGGGCTATTAGAGTGTTGTAGTAAGACGTTATAAAGGTTTGGGCCTAATTTGGAAAATTGGGCCATATGTTGGGCTTTGACTCATAGTTGACTTTTGGGCTTTGGGCTTGAATAAAGCTAAGTTAAGGGTAAAGTAGTATTTACCCCCAACTATGTATTTATGGTTATTGGAACCTAATTATTAATTGGGTGATGTTTTGATATTGACAGTTCGGGAATCTGTCATCTAGCAGCTGGGGGTTGTGTCAACGGGACTTCAGCAGTGTGAGGTGAGTTACCTTCCAGTAGGGGTGGATCTAAGGCACCAATGCCAGCCTACCAGTAGGTGACTATGTTTGAGATGATTCTCTTTGTGATAATTATCTGGTTGCCACTATCTGATATATTTTATGTGTTGGGACGAGATGATATATGTGTTAGTAGTAGTAGTATGGGTAAAATAGTCCCAAGTTACTAGTTGAAAGATACCGAAGACAGTTACCGGTTGAAAGATACCGAAGGGGTAGACAGAACCCATGCATGCTTAGCAGTATGTTTGTGATATGTTATTATATGACCAATATGGTTTTGATATGTTATTATGTGACCAATATGGTTATGATATGTTGTTATGTGACCAATATGGTTATGATATGCTATTATGTGATCAATATGCTTATGTTATGTTATCATGGTATCAATGTGCTTTTGACATGTTATTATGTGGTAGTGGTAGGGGTGAAATAGTCCCCGGATACCAGTTGAAAGATACCGAATGGGAGGTTAGCTCCCGGTTACTGGTTGAAAGATACCGAATGGGAGGTTAGCTCCCGGTTATCGGTTGAAAGATACCAAAGGGGAGGTTAGCTCCCGGTTACCGGTTGAAAGATACCGAATGAGAGGTTAGTTCTTGGTTATCGGTTGAAAGATACCAAAAGGGAGCCCAGCTCCCAGTTATGCCAAACAGATACCGATTGAAAGATACCGAGGATAGGCATTATGTAGTATGTGGTATGATGGGGGAACTCACTAAGCTTCGTGCTTACGGTTTTTAGTTTTGGTTTCAGGTATTTCATTTTCAAAGGAAAGGAGTCGGCTCGATCGTAGCGCATCACACTATGGTTTCTGCACATGAGATTCTTGGGATTACACTCTGATATGGTTTTATGAATCTATATTTCGATTATTGACACTCTGGTTTTGATATGTGATATTATTACGAACATTTTTATTCTAATGGTTTTATGTAATATTTTAATGAAAACGAAATTTTTGTCCTGTATTTTTGGGATGTTACATGAAACAACAAAGTTTCGTTAATACTTTCATCGAACACTTTGAAGGCAAAATTAAGACGACAATCGATATTGTAATGGGGGAAACAACAATACAACGGGAAACAATCAATTAAAAATGAGCCAAAAGGAAAATGGGGGAAAACACAACTCATATTTAAATTTAGAAGCCAAAATTGCGTCTGCATGCTAAGTACCATCATACCTGAATTTCAAAACCAAAGAATAGGTTTTTAAGTAACCAACATGGAGATACGAGATCACAGAAGGAGGGTTGAGGAAGCAGGTGGCAGGAGGAAATGATTGACATACTGTGGAGATGGCGATGCATCAATTTACCCGTTGTTGTTAACGGCGGTGCATCGTTTCCGTTTCGAATCCACCAAATACAACATGACATGTTAGAAGGGTTAACTTATATGTAAACAATATACAAACGTCCTTGTGTTGAAAGGACATCATTAGGCATAAGCAGGTTTAGTTAGAACCTTACCAAACGTTTATATAAACCAATTATGCCTTGTCGGGCTCCGAGATCAAAGAACAA